>NC_072423.2:29294107-29936071 GCF_028878055.3 Symphalangus syndactylus | reverse complement strand
CAGGCTGGTCTTGAACTCCTGACCTCAGGTAATCCGCCCGCCTCGGCCTCCCAAAGTGCTGGGATTACAGGTGTGAGCCACCACGCACCCAGCCCACAAAACATATTTAAAGGGCTGCATTATTTTGTTATACAAACTGTCTGGGACAAACTGGCATTATTACATTGCATATTTGACATAACTGGAAACTGACATATTCTGAAAACCTGCAATGAGAAATAAATGTTGCTACCTTTATAATCAACATGTCAATCATGGGAAAATAATCAGGTGAATCCCGAATACACAACAGTCTATAAAACAGATATCCTAGCTGGGCGCGGTGGCTCACACATGTAATCCTAGCACCCTGGGAGGCTGAGGCAGGTGGATCACCTGAGGTCAGGAGTTTGAGACCAGCCTGGCCAACATGGTGAAACCCCCTCTCTACTAAAAATACAAAAAGTAGCTACGTATGGTGGTGGGCACCTATAATCTCAGCTACATGGGAGCCCGAGGCAGGAGAATCACTTCAACCGGGCTGCAGGGGCAGGGGCCAGGGGGGCGGTGGAGGTTGCAGATAGTGCCACTTCACTCCAGCCTAGGCAAAAGTGTGAAACTCCATCTCAAAAAAAAAAAAAAAAAAAAAAAAAATTAATTAAATAATACAGATAGCCTAGACCCATGTTGTTCAATATAATACTCATTAGCCACATGTGGCAATTTAAAATTAAATTAATTAAAATTAGATAAAATTAAAAATAATTAAGTTCCTCAGTTGCACTAGTCATATAACAAAATGTTCAATAGACAAGTGTGCCTAGTGGCTACCATATTACTAGATCGGCGCTGGTTTAGACTTCCAAAACGAAAAACCATGACAGAAAAAAAAGGCAGAGAAAAGTTTCTAGATTAAAGAACATTAATTAGGACAACTTAAATGCAATGCATGATCCTTGATTTGATCCTAAATGGTGGGAAACAGCCATAAAGAATATTTTGGGGATAATTAAGCAAATTTAACTGTAAGATAATTAGAAATATTGTATCAATATTAAAGTTCTTGGGAGTTGTAATGGTATCATCGTTATATAAGATTACCAATTTTAAATACTGAATAACCCTGTAAGACCTAAATAGTTCAAAATTTTAATGTCTTGATTGACATCTGACAGTAAAAAAGGGACATTTAAAAATAACAGCTTTTCATAGTTTATCCATAACATTTGCACAAAAACTAAATTTTTATTTCTTAAAACTTCATTTTTCCTGCCTATTTCCTATATGAGGCCAAAACACTCATACCACAGAGGATGTGTAAAGAAGTATGCCTGTAGCTAGGCAACAAGACTGCTGTGCTCCTAAGACTTTTTAATGCAAACACCCTTAGTACTAAAGGGAAAAAAATACAAAGATATAAACACAATGGTTTACAAGTTAAATGATTTCTAAAACTGTCCAAAAGATGTAACAACCCTAACATAAACGATATGTTCATACTTCCTAATTGGACATTACAATTTCAAATTACAGGTCTATTTTAAATAAACACTAATTGTACTTCCCTAAATTAATGCTGGTATCACATTACTGATGCTTTCTGACACCCTTACAATCTCCTACTACACACCCATATTCAAAGAATCTCTCATTTTTTTTGGACTATAGCATCTCTTCATTCGGCATGAATTTAGACCTACAGGGAGGACTTGTAGCTCCATGACACAGATCTGCTTTAATATGCCTGATATACCTTGTTTAAGATATTAGCTTTGGCTAGGCGCAGTGGCTCACGCCTGTAATCCCAACACTTTGGGAGGCCGAGGCGGGTGGATCACCTGAGGTCAGGAGCTCGAGACCAGCCTGGCCAACATGGTGAAACCTCATCTCTACTAAAAATACAAAAATTAGCCGGGCATGGTGGCGGGTGCCTGTAATACCAGCTACTGGGGAGGCTGAGGCAGGAGAATGGCTTGAACCCTGGAGGCGGAGGTTGCAGTGAGCCGAGATTGTGCCACTGCACTCCAGCCTGGGTGACAGAGGGACTCTGCCTCAAAAAAAAAAAAAAAAAAAAGATAGATACTAACTTTAACTTGAGGTAACTTTTTTAAAAATTCATTCTTTGATCTGCCAGTGCAGTAACTTTGTAACCAGAGAAATTAAAAACTATATATGTCTCTTAGTATACAGGATTTACCTATTTGTATAAACAAATCTAATACCTCCAAATTTTGCTTCCTTCTTGAATAGCTCTCAAATTAAAAATGCTGCATCCTAACTATTCATACTCTGCAGTTTCCACACACTATCCTTTAGATTCTTAAGTCTTCATGTTGTTATTTGAAATAACTTACCCTTAAAACCTAGAATAATACATGTGATACCAAAGTCAAATTTGATTCTAAAACAAAATCAGTGACTAGACTTTTTTTGAAAAAATAGAGTGCCAGAAATGGCATACATTTAAAAAGATAAAACCATAGGAAGTGAGTGGCAGTAAAAGGAGTTAATGGCCATAATTAAAACTTGTAAGTCATTTTACATTTCTACATTTTTTGGAAAAAAGAAAGTATAAAGCAAGTATTTTTAAATGGCTATTAAAATAGTTCAGAAAGCAGATTAAAAAAAGTGGCAAAGAAAATTAGAAGAAATTTAGGAAAAATGGTTTATGATAGAGGCTTAACACACACACAAACGTACACATACAGACAAAACTCAATAGTCAATAAATTTGAAAGCTCTTATTTAAAAGTATTCTAAAGCAATAAGAGATAGAACATGAAAACATAGTTATATTTCATTTTAACCAAATAATGACAGGTACAAGATATTATATATTATGATTTCACTTTTCAGTCTACATACATAGCCTTTTGGAATATCTGTGTCCTCATTGCTTCCAGGGTCATTTTCTAAGTGCTGCTTGATTTTTTCTTCTAATCCCACAGCATCTGCTCCTTGATATTGATCAATTCTCACTTTGTTTCGAAAAAACAAAAATGTAGGTGTTGCTGATATATTGTTGGTGGCAGCTGTTCCCTAGAATTGGCAAGTTGGACAGTGTTATGAATTAAATCTTAAACCACTTTGAATATTCATTCTACACCTTTATGGAAGTTAAATACCATAAGCATGAACTAAAAACCTGTAAAATACTGCATTTTTGTTATTTAAGGAAAAAATAGACCTATTCCTAAGAGAGTTCCTCTTTGGGCATAGCTACATTACCTTCACACAGACAATAAAGAACATTCCCTATATTTTTATCATTTTTACTGTTAAATACGTCATCCAGTAGAAAAATTAGCTTCCAATGCAGAAATTGTGCTTAACGCCAGACAGGTCTTTCATAATTACAGGTATTTCTCAAAACGAATAACCAAGAAGGGTATTGATAAAGTCAACACAAACTACTGCTGCTAGAAAAAAATGCACGTCTGAAAACCGGTAGCCAATCTGCCTGTGAAAAAGAGCATGTAATGTATTTTGCACTGCAACCATCACCCAATTTTTATTCTTACAGAAATGACTTTTGGTCACCCATCAAACACATTCTAACAGCTATCTTTTTAAATTCTGTCCTAGCTCCGCAATTGTATAAGACTAACTACTGAATGGAAATTACCTAATACCCACCGAGTATCCTAGTTTAAACTTTTCATGACAAGTATAAAGGAAAGAGTAAAGCAACTATGGCACCTTACATATTCAAATATTATGAAAGTCACTACTACACTTTTTAAAGAAAAAGAACATAAAGATAATATAGGAATGTCTTCTCAAAGCCTCTAGGTGAAAAAACTATGACCTTTCAGGAAAGTGCTGCCCAAAACAATGGATATGTAGCATATGTGAGCTACATATGCAATTTTAAATTTTCTATTATCTATATTAAAAAAGTAAAATAAGTAAAATCAAGTTTAATATTACAGCAAATCTAATATATGCATTTTCAATCTAATCAACATAAAAAGATAATGCAATATTTTACATTTTTTATACTGTCTTTAAAATCTGATCTGTATTTTATACTTTCCGTACACCTCAATATGAATTTGTCACAGTTAAAGTGCTCAGTAACCACACGTAGCCAGTAGTTACAATACCTGACACAACAGCTTCAGGAGAAAGCACTTTCATTTTAGAAATAGTGATTAAATCAGGGGCCAATGATATAGTGCAATAACATGCAACTAAGTGCTGAAACATAAATGTGTGTAATGTAGGGTTTTCAACAAACCCCCAAAGTAACTACACACTACATAATATTCTAAAATTTTTTCCACACTCAGAAATTTAACAAAGATAAAGCTGCAGAGCTGTAGAGTTGTTCCTTAGTTAGAACTAAAGACTCTACTCTTTAGTATTGGAAGGAGCCTTCCAATTTTTTTTTTCCTTAACAATTCCCCACATTTCTGCATATACAAATACAGAACTGCCACATACCATTCCAACTATGTAATCAGGGCAATTCACCTACAACACTGTGGCTCAATCAACAGTAATCACCATTTTAAAGTTTCTGCTCAGTGTGTCGATTTGGAGATAAGATAACAAACTGATCAATTCAAACTACAACCAAGAACTCTTTGCCACTGCTATATAATGCCAATGCCTCGGGGGTAGAATATGTAATTCTAGGTTTGCAAAACATAAGGAAATGTAATACACAGAACTGCTAGGTGACCTATTAACAACGTCGTATTAATTTTATATCAGAAGGTGATTAATACAAACCTGAAGCAATTAATAATGTGCTACTCTTCTTAACTAATGCAGCCATAACGACATCTGTAATAATGACAACATAACATCTTCCTATCTTCAAAGGAATAAGTACTATGTGCATCAAGAGATAAATGAAGAATATTAATGTTGGATTTCAAATTTATTTAAAAGTAAATTAAAAAGAAAAAAGATTGCTTTCCCTTACCTGACACTGATGTACATCGACTTCCAAGAAAACAGCCTGTGGATATTTATTACTCATAGAACTGAATGCTGGGGCAATCCTCAAACATGGCCCACACCTGTTAGAAAAGAAAAAGGAACATTAAGTAAAATTTAAAGATTGTAATTCTAAAGCCTCGTCAATTAAACATAAAATAGAACAAACACTGATATTGCTAGCTTTTGACTGTTTGTTTTGTTTTTTGTTTCTTTTAGATGGAGTCTCACTCTGTCGCCCAGCCTGGAGTGCAATGGAGTGATCTCCGCTCACTGCAGCCTCCATCTCTTGGGCTGATTCTCCTGCCTCAGCCTCCCCAGTAGCTGGGATTACAGGCACCCACCACCATGCCCAGCTAATTTTTGTATTTTTAGTAGAGACAGGGTTTCACTGGGTTGGCCAGGCTGGTCTCAAACTCCTGACCTCAGGTGATCCACCTGCCTTGGCCTCCCAAAGTGCTGGGATTACAGGCGTGAGCTACTGCACCAGTCTTTTTTTTTTTTTTTTTTTTTTGGAGACAAGGTCTCATTCTATAACCCAGGCCAGAGTACAGTGGCATGATCATGGCTCACTGCAGTCTCAATCTTCCAGGCTCAAGCAATCCTCCCACCTCAGCCTTCCAAGTAGCTGCAACTACAGGTGCATGCCACCATACCCAGCTACCAAGCTAAATTTTTTTTTTTTTGAGAAGTAGGGTCTCACTATATTGCCCAGGCTGGTCTCAAACTCCTGGGTTCAAGTGATCCTCCTGCCTTGGGCCTCCCAAAGTGCAGACATTACAGACATGAACCATAACCCTAGATCTGATTCTCTGGTCTATTTGAGTAAGTTATTTACATATACGTTTATCAATACTATACTGTCTTAATGAGCCCAGATGTTACATTTAGTCTTCACAACTAATAGTGTTAAGTCTTCCAGCTTTGTTCTCAATGAGAGAAATTAAAGAAAACCTAAATAAATGGAGGAATTTACTCTGCTTAAGAATTTGAAACTCAATATTGCCAAGATACTAATTTTCCTCAATTTGATCTTTACAACTGATATAAGATCTCAGCAGGTTTTCTTGTAGAAATTAACAAATTTCAATTCTAAAGATTACAGAGAAATACCAAGGACAGCCCAAGTCGTTTTGAGGTTCTAATCTGAAAAAATTGTATTATCAGATCTTAAAAACTATCATAAACCTTTATTAAGGGAATATAGTACTTGTACAAGAATAAGCAAAATGATCAAATCAGTTTTCTTTTGAAAGAAGAGTCTAGAAACAGACCCATCTCACATACAGTACTCTGATGTCTGAAAAACTTGATGCAGCATTGCAGTGGGAAAAGGATGGTCTTTTCAATAAATACTGCTAGATCAACTGTATACTCATACAGGAAAAGCAATGAATCTCAACACACCATACACAAAAACCAATTCCAGATGGGTTGTAGATCTAAATGTAAAAGGTAAAACAATGAGGGTTTTAGGAAAAAATACAGGAAGACACTTTTAAAACCTCAAACTAAGCAATGATTTCTTATACAAAACACAAGAAGTACTAAAAAAAAAACAAAAAAAAGGTTTGACAGACTGGACTATATTTGATAAAATGGAAGATTAAAACCTTTTATTCATCAAAAAATGTCTTTAAGAGACTAGGAAAAAGTATTTGCAAAACATATCAAACAAAGGAATTATACTTCTAATATGTAAAGAACTCCTACAAAACAAGGACAAGACTGAACCCCAAAAGAAAAAGGATGAACTCTTGAATAGGTACTTGATAAATGAGATTATCCAAACAGTCAATAAATAAAGTCAAAAACTTTCTATAAAGAAGGAAAGATGTTCTATTTCATTAGTCATCAGGGATACCCGGGAAATGCAGATTAAAACCAACTCTGCAAAAATAGCTACAAGAAGAATGAAGTATCGTCAAGAATGCAGAGCAACTAAACTTTTATACACTGTAGTAGTGCAAGCTGGTATTAACCATTTTGGAGGGAAAAAAACAAACTGCTAAAATACACCAACCCATCAACAGTCCCGGGGGATACATCTGAGAGACATGTTCACCTTAAAACATTTGAAAAAGTATTATTAGTAATAGCTCTGAGTCAAAAATCAGAAACAATGAAATTCTTATCAACAAAAGAATGGGTAAGCTAATTATACTTATACAATGAAATACTACACAATAACGAAAATAACTGGTGTAAAAACCTCTTGCAAAAACATGGATGAACCTCACAAATAACATTGAGGAAAGAAAGCAACTACTAGCATGTACTATATGACTACGTATAGTTCAAATACAGGCAAAACCAATCAATGGTATCAGAAATCAGGACAATGGTTACCTTAGTGAGTTACTCATAGAATAAGACTTCTGGAGGCTAGCAATGTTTTGTTTGTCTGGAAGCTGATTAAATAGGTGTGTTCAGTTTGTGAAAATTAATTGAACTATACATTTCTAATTGTGTGCCATGTATGTCTCAATAAAAGTTTGCAGAAATAAGAAATGTAAGAAAAAGCAAATTCTAATGCACAAAATAAAAACAAATGTTAAAACTCAAGTTGTGATCAACTCCACATTCTCAACATTTCAATCAGCATTTCACTTTGTGTTATCCTGAAAGCCATACACCAAAAATCTGACAAAAAATAATATTTACAGTCAACTAAAATTAGTCTTAAACTTTATAGATGGGAATATAAATCACTACACTGTTTTTCAAAGGCCATTGATTGGGTCATATCTATTCATCTTAAATGAACACAAGCCAAGACCCAATAATCTCCCTTTTGAAAGTCTATTCCATTTTAACAACACTTACTCTATTTCACAATAACACGTAGTATAAGGAAGTTCAATGTAACATGTTTGTAATAGTAAAAAGTTAGAAAACAATTTAAATGGCAATCAATGGAAAACTAGTGTAAAAAGTTATGACAGGGGCCAGGCACGCTGGCTCAAGCCTATAATCCCAGCACTTTGGGAGGCCAAGATGGGCGGATCACTTGAGTCCAGGAGTTCTAGATCAGCCAGGCCAACATGGTGAAACCCCATCTCTACTAAAAATACAAAAATTAGCCAGGCATGGTGGCGTATGCCTTAATCCCAGCTACTCAGAAGGTTGAAGCAGGAGAATCACTTGCACCCGGGAAGCAGAGGCTGCAGTGAGCCAAGATCACACCACTGCACCCCAGCCTCCTGATACTTTGCAGTGTTTGGGGGGGGAAGAAAGTCTCATTATAAAACGTTCTCTAGGATCACATTTCAAACCTATGTATATATGTAAATGCATATTAAAAAGACAGACAGGCACAATGAACAGTTAGTATCCATAATTCTGCATCTTTTGTTTTGTGATGAATAGGTATTTTCATTTTAAAATATTAAATGAGTTGAGAATAAAGAATTTAGTGTTAACTGCATTTACACAGGTGTCACAAATTACAGAGGTATCCATGCTATAGTTCAATATTTCCGTTCATGAAAACCACCCTCCTGCAAAAACACACCAAAAAGAGAGAATTTATGGGAAAAATAAGTTTGTGGCAAACTACTTGAAACCCATGCAATTTTGTAACCAGATCAGTAAGGAAGATAGTAACTAGACTGGGCACGATGATGGCTCATGCCTGTAATCTCAGCACTTTGGGAGGCCAAGGCAGGTGGATCACTTTAGGTTGGGAGTTCAAGACCAGCCTGGCCAACATGATGAAACCCCATCTTGACTAAAAATACACAAATTAGCCAGGCTTGATGGTGGGTGCCTGTAGCCCCAGCTATTCGGGAGGCTGAGGAAGGAGAATCACGTGAACCCGGAAGGTTGTAGTTGAGCCAAGGTCACCAAGATCGTGCACTCCAGCCTGGGCAACAGAGCGAGACTCCATCTTGGAAAAGAAAAAAAAAAAGACAGTAACTAGGATTCAGGAAAAAGATGGACATCCCAGCATGTGGCTCAGAGCTGGAAGCGACCTTGGGGAATATTTGAAAAGAACAAAATCAACTGGAAATGATGTTTATAGGTGTTGTGACAAAGCAGACTGAAGTGGAGCTCTGAGCCAGTGGGGCTGCCATTAAGGAAGGGACAGCAGAAAATGCAACACTGAAAATAAACCCTTCTGGGGAACAAGCGCTAGGTGTAGGCATTCTTATTTAACTTCATTAACTTTCTTAAAATAAACAAGAAAGGGAATTTGCCTGTGTGGCTGAGAGCTTTCTGCTTCCAGAAGAAGGTTTTATTTCTATGTCTATTTTTCACTACCTAGGAATAATCAAACACGAACCAATACAACTTCCATATCACACTGACATCTCTATTCATCAATTATTTACAAGCTAACTGGTGTTACAGACATACATCTTGCAGCTGAACAGACTATTAAAATTATGGTTACTGTGCAAAAAACTGTTTCAAGATATAACTTTATCTAGATTATTTAATTTTAGTTAGCCATCAAAGGTTGGAACTTTGGTCAAAAATCAAAATACATCAGCAGAGAAGCATAAATATAAACAAACGCACAAATATATACAGCAGCGCACTTTCACAAAACAATCATTCAAATAAATCGATCATTTTCTTTTCTCTCTTTTTTTTTTTTTAGGGTTTCACTCTGTCACCCAGGTTGAGTGCAGTGGCATAATCATGGCTCACTGCAGCTCATTCCCTCAGGCTCAAGTGATCCTTCCACCTCAGCCTCCCAAGCAGCTGAGACTACAGGCACGTGCCACCATACCCTGCCAATTTTTGATGTTTTGAAGACACAAGGTCTGCCTATGTTGCCCAGGCTGGTCTCGAACTCCTAGACTCAAGTGATTCTCCCACCTCAGACTCCCAAAGTACTGGGATTACAAGTGTGAGCCACTGTGCCCAGCCAACTGATCATTTTACATAAGATGTCTGTTTCCTTAACATAAGCAGTTGAGAGTAAACAAATTTCCATTAGCTGAGATCATAAACATGAACCCAGTATGCTCGAATTTCAGAATTACACCTTTTTCTCTTGCACACACCTTGATTAGCAGCCCTTTGCACAATCCAGGATTTCTTATTTCGCTGCAAAAGGTTCAAGAGATCACCTAGTCCAGACATTTAAAATGAAGAAAAAAAAAGTTACTTTTCTACCCTAAACCTTCTCTTTGACTGAAAACTTACCTGCTTAGTCCAATATATAAAATGTATATGTTAGAAGGATTTTGAGTTATGCTGTTTGAGAAAAAGAATACAGTAAACCGCTAGCTTTCTCCAATGTATAAAGAAATAAACCCAGCCGGGCGCAGTGGCTCATGCCTGTAATCCCAGCACTGTGGGGAGGCCAAGGCTGGTAGATCACCTGAGGTCAGGAGTTTGAGACCAGCCTGACCAACATGGTGAAACCCCATCTCTACTAAAAATACAAAATTAGCTGGGTCTAGTAACACATGCCTGTAATCTCAGCTACTTGGGAGGCTGAGGCAGGAGAATCGTTTGAACCTGGGAGGCAGAGGTCGCAGTGAGACGAGATTGCGCCATTGAACTCTAGCCTAGGCAACAAGAGCGAAACTCTGTCTCAAAAAAACAAACAAACAAAAAAGAGGAACCCACAGAACTAAAACTTTAAAACAGACATAACCTAATATAATTAACCAATAAGTAAGAACTGAAGATCAGAAGATGACCTGCCCAACACCAAACATCCTAGTTGGCGGCAGAGCCAACTAGGGCAGGGCCACTAGAACAGGCAATTCCTAAATACAATCCAAGATCACCTTTCTTTGAAAGACCATTAGCTTCTTTTTAATACACTTTTTTCCACAGGCATAATATAAAATAAATTTCATTTCATGAACTAGCTAACTGTCCTTCCTTATTTGCTACAGTAGCCAGTGTCTTATCTTGAGCAACAACTTGTGTCAATACACACAACTGGTAAGTGGATAAAAAAAGTATGCTTTCTAAAGCCATGGTTAAAGAATTTATTTTTTCTTTTTACCTGCAGGATAAAACTTCAAGCAATTTATACATGTGCTATGTTTACTAATGGGCAGACTTAATGACAATTGGTATTATTAATTACATAAAACAGCTAGCATTCATTGGGCACTTACTATATGTTATGCATTCACAAACTCATGTCACCTCATTTAAGCTTTATGACTCTAAAGAACAACAAATTAGTAAGCTTGAATTAGATCCCAGAACCCAACTCTTAACAGCTATGCTAAAAAAAGTCCAAAACAGTGTCCTACACAGTGCCTTTCATTGTTATTTCCAAATCAATTGCCAAGATTAAACTGTGTACACACTCTTGAAAGGTAGCCAGAAAAACTACATAACTGTATGATTCTATTTCTATAAAGTTCAAATACGGGCAAAACTGATTTGTAGTGTTTAGAATTCAAGAGTAGTGGGAAGAAGCCTGGGCAGTGCGAGGAGTCTGGGGTTAATGATCTATTTCTTGCATATTTTTGTATACTTGCACTTCAATAAAAAGTTAACAAATAAAGCAACTCAATTCTCCAGGGCTTCAATATGCCCTAGTCTTATAGCTACTTGCTAACGTTTTCTGCCTGGTTCCTATGGACTACTGGGCCTGCTAACTCTGTACTTCAACAAACTACCTTCAGTCATGAGTAATTTTGCGGTATGTAATTAACATATGTTTAATATATAATTATTTGGACAAGCTATTGTAACTATTAGAATTCAACATCCTAATATACACTGACATCCTTCTTAGATTGTAACAAATCCTAACAAACTACAAAGGCAGATGTGCTTTAAGAAAATTCAATGTTATCTCCAGCCTGAGCAACATGACAAAACCCCATCTCTACAAAAATTTTAAAAATTAGGCAGGGTGCGGTGGCTCACGCCTGTAATCCCAACACTTTGGGAGGCCGAGGCGGGCGGATCATGAGGTCAGGAGATTGAGACCACCCTGGCTAACACGGTGAAACCCCATCTCTACTAAAAATACAAAAAATTAGCTGGGCGTGGTGGCGGGAGACTGTAGTCCCGGCTACTTGGGAGACTGAGGCAGGAGAATGGCATGAACCCAGGACGCGGAGCTTGCAGTGAGCTGAGATTGTGCCACTGCACTCCAGCCTGGGCAGGAGAGGGAGACTCTGTCTCAAAAAAAAAAAAAAAAAAAAAAATTAGCCAGGCATAGTGGTGCATGCCTGCAGTTCCAATTACTGCTGGGGCTGAGTTGGGAGGATGGCTTGAGACCAGGAGGTCGAGGCTGCAATTGAGCCATGATCACATCACTGCACTGCAGCCTGAGCAACACAGCGAGACCCTGTCTCAAAAAAAAAAAAATCAGTGCATGGTAAACATTATCTACAAAAGTGATACATTCATCAATTCAAGATAAAAATCATTGGCTGGGTGTGGTGGCTCACGCCTGTAATCCCAGCACTTTGAGAGGCTGAGGTGGGCGGATCACGAGGTCAGGAGTTCGAGACCAGCCTGACCAACATGGTGAAGCCCCATCTCTACAAAAAATACAAAAATTAGCCAGGTGTGGTGGCACGCACCTGTAATCCCAGCTCCTTAGGAGGCTGAGGCAGGAGAATTGTTTGAACCTGGGAGGCGGCGGTTGCAGTGAGCTAAGATCATGCCACTGTACTCCAGCCTGGATGACAGAGCAAGACTCCACCTCAAAAAAAAAAAAAAAAAAAAAAAAAATTCATTCACACTGTTTAATGGGGGGAGGGGGGAGACGGGGGATGAGGGACAACACAATGTATATTCTTTTAACCCTTTAGTAACAACAAAACTGGTACTACTTATAACCACTAAAATGTATCTGGGCATCAGTAACAATTTGGAGACACTGTTTAAAAATATTACCAAAAAGAGTATCAGAGAGTAAAATGAATTGCAGGCAGACGTGTAAATTATTCAAGGAAAGGCATATTGAACATTGTCAGGCTCTGTGCAGATACACAGAGGTGAACGTGCATTTCTTTTCTCCTTAGGACGGAAAGATCAAGAACAGCACTTTATAATTCAAACGATGCATTTATTAACGGGACCTTAAACAAGTTATTTAACCTCTCTGTGACTCAATGTCCTCAATTGTAAAACAGAGATAGCTGTTAGGGTTATTCTGAGGAATGAATGAGTCAATATAAGAGCTTAAACAAGTTCCTTACACAGACTAAGGAATATGTAAGTGCTGACTGTTTTAATCCTTAAAAAATACTCTGGGAAAAGGGTGCTAACCATTCAATGAGGAAAAGACAGTGTTTTCGATAAACGGTCTTGGAAAAACTGGATATCCACATGCCAAAAAATGAATTGGACCCTAACTTTATGACATATACCAAAATTAACTCAAAATAGATAAAGGACCTAAACTCAAGAGCTAAAACTGTAAAACTCTTAGATGAAAACATAGGGAGAAATCTTCATGACATTGAATCTTGCAATGATTTCTTGAATATGACACCAAAAGCACAGGCAACAAAAGTATAGATAAATTGGACTTCATCAAAATTTAAAACTCATGCATCAAAGGACACCATCAAGAAAAAGACAACCCACAGAATGGGAAAAGGATTTGCAAATTAAATATTAACATCCAGAATATATAAAGAACTCCTGCAACTCAACCCAGAAACCACTCAATTTAAAAATGGGCACAGAAGGCCCAGTGCAGGGACTCACACCTGTAACCCCAGCACTTTGGGATGCTGAGGTGGGAGGGTCACCTGAAGCCAGGATTTAGATCAGCCTGGGCAACAAAGTGAGACTTAGTCTCTAAAGCAAAAAATAAATTAGCGGGCAGGGTGGCATGTGTCTATAGTCCCATTTACTTGAGAGGCTGGTGCGGGAGGATTGCTTGAGGCCAGGAATTCGATGCTGCCGTGAGCCATCATCTGAAAACTGCACTCCAGCCTGGGTAACAGAGCAAGACCCTGTCTCTAACAAATAGGAAAAAAGAAAAGCAAACAAGCAAGCAGAGATCCCTGTATAGCAATATCCCCTAGCAGCATTATCCACAACAGCCAAAGGAAGACACAACTGGAATGTCCATCAAAAAATGAACGAGTAAACAAAACCTGCCATATAAATAAATGTTATGCAGTTATAAAGAAGAACGAAATTCTGAGACATACTAAGATATGGATGAACCTTGAAACTACTATGCTAAGTGAAGTCAAAAACAAAAGGACAAATATTGTTACGATTTCACTTATATTAGGTGCCACAAATTGACAAATTCACAGAGACAGAAAGCAGAATAGAAGTTACCAAGGAGGTAGATGGGGACGGGCAAATTACTGCTTAATGGGTACAGTTTTGTCCCTTTGAAGAAGTAAGGATGGGGAGTTATCCTTTAATGGATACAGAATTTCTGTCTAAAGTTATAGGAAACAGTGGTGATGGTGGCACAACATTGTGAATGTACAGTCATGTCTGGGTATCTGGGGGATTAGTTTCAGGACCTCCAGCAAGACACTAAATCACAGATGCTCAACGGCCTGATAGAAAATGACACAGTATCTGCACATAACCTACGACCATTCTCCCATATACTTTAAATCATCTCTAGATTACTTATAATGCCTAAGGTAAATGCTATATAAAGTTGTTATACCGTATTGTTTAGAAAATAATGAAAAGAAAAAAGGGTGTACATGATCAGCACCAATGCAATTTTTTTCTCCAAATATTTTCTATCCGCATTTGGTTCAATCCATGGATAAAGAGGGCTGACTGTCCTTAATGCCAATGAATTATACTCTTACAAATGGCTAAATGGTCAATTTTATGTTATATATATTTTATCATAAGCCACTAAAGATTCTTACACAGAACAATCTATGTATCATTTTAGTAAAATTTAGACTGAGAGTGGATAAAGCATAGAAGTTAAAAAAAAAAAAAGGTTTAAAACAGGGTTGAAAAGGAAATGAAATAGGTGCTGGAGAAACTATGCCCTCAGTCTAAACTGGGACAGCATTAACTTTGATCTAAGAAGTTTCTTACAAGATTTTACTGAATACAGTTGTTTCTGAGTCTAATACTGACCCCTCATATACATAATTCTGGGGTCCTATTGACAATGAGTTTAGACAGGATGTATTAATGGCCAATAAGTTCGAGGAATATTAAAGGTAAATACAATAACCTTACCAGATTTGTAAACGTAATATAAATATGCTTTTGAACTTACTCTAAATCCAAACATTAATTTTCCCTCAGTTTTTACAAAGAAAAAAAATTTTAATTCCACTAAAATATCTTTTTAAATGTAACAGTTCTTTATCAATCAATGTCTGCAGTTATGCTTATGCTTAAATGACACCACATTGATAGAAAAAACCTTCCTTCGCAGCAATGTTTCCCCAGTTTTCTCACTTCAATCAATATTTATTTATTATTCTATTATCTTTCCCACTGCTATGGTAAGGGGGAAAAACAATATATCATTGAAGGACAAAAGTATAAAAGCTTCGACGGGCCAGAATTAGAAAAGTGAACTAAAAGTGAGGTGAGGTTCCTTATTGAAATCATTATCTTCCCTTTTCCACTGTGGCCTAGATACTTAATGTACTACAGGTATTCCCCTATTATTAAAAATACAGACATTACAAAATTGCTAAAAATGAGAAGACACACTTATAGAATTCTAACATTCCCTTTAGGTGTTTATATATATATGACATCACTTATCCTTTTAAATTTAGTAAATGCAAAATTCCGCATATCATATGGGTACTCTAGTCCACCACATGAAATGCAAGGTACTATCCTTTTTCAATTCGGTTTAAGACAGACTGGTCAAAAAATAAGTCTTAACTTGCTTTCACATCTATCTGCATCCATTCCTTAAAACGATACAATCCTTATGCCACCATTTATATACTCAACATTTAGTGAACCATCTAGTAGAAACTTTGTTTTTTGCTCTGAAATTCAAAATGGAATTTTGTGTTTATATGGTTATTTGGACAAGAAAGAGTGTTACATACAGTGATACCAGTAGTAGACTGCTCCAAGTTAGATGTGTAAATAACGCCAAGGAGTCAAGGAAAATAAAAGCGGAAACTTCTCATACTTCTAACTAAACACTATCGACATATACAAGGAGAGATCTGTGAAACACACACACACGCTGAAATCTTGGTTCTCAACGCCGAGTTCCAACATGTCATTCTTATACAGGAATTTTATTACACATCCACTATAAAAGGTCCACCTGTTCTACGACCTATAATTTTGTTGATATTTACCAAAGACAGTTAACATTTTTCAAGATCCCTGTCCTCTTAAGTGAAAAAACAGAGCCTGGTCAAAACTAAGACATCCGGCCAACTGTCCACCTGAAATATATATGTACTGTCATGTGTGACCAGTTGCAATCGCAAACACAGGGGAGCCTAAGCTACAAGTTAGTGGCCGAATGAGGAAGAAAAAAGTTTAAATAATTTAAAAAGCACCCTAACCCAACGTTTACTTAGTTCAAAATGCATTAGTAGAAATTTAGGACTAACAGCTACGCATATTAGTTGGATCGCCCCATCTGAATCTTCAAAGGCTTTAGAGAGATGTAGGTGGTGAAGAGAAACAAAGTGTTCGGTAAATTAAGCTTTTGGAGCTCTGGAGATGCAAATGACAGCTGGCTCCGCAGAAAGAAGGGGTCAGGCTCAGGCAAGGGTGAACTCTTGCCTGTTCAAGTGCGGAGACTCCCACAGGCTGGAACGAATAGGGGCGGGCCACCCCCAAGACCAGTTTGTCAGAGAATCGAAAAGGAGCAGGTGAGGAATCTCCTGAGCTGGAGAAGCCGGCCAGCCAGGCCTCCGAGCCCGTCTAGGAACCCCTGTGCATAAATGGAGGTTCATACCCGAGAAATGAGGCCTAATTCCAGCAGCTCCTGGGGCTGCGGCCACTGCCGGACACTCCGGGGCAGCAGACGGCTAGGAAACCAGGGCCAACGAAGAGTGAAAGGAAAGCAAGGAAGGACAGACGGGGACCCACAGAGCTCGAGCCTGGCCTCACCCTCTCATGGTGAACTTGACCACGGCGAGTCTGGAGCCCGCGCCGCTCAGCTCTGGCTGGAAATCCGGGTCGCTCCCGACGGGCTTCACCCCCACCATCCTCACAGACAGCACGGCAGGGTGGCCGCGACGCCACTGGCTTCGAAACTGAAGGAGAAGACGATCTGGGAGAGGAAGGAGAGACGCTCAGGAAGGCCGAGGCCTGGACAGAAGAGGTGGCGACCACGGCGTCTTCTCCCGGGACTCTCAGTGCCGAGTCACGCCAGGGAGCTGAGCGGCCGAGGGGGCGGGGAGGGATGGGGGAGGGGAGAGGAGAAGGAAGGGAAGGCGTGCGGCACCCAGCAGACACCGCGCGGCAGGGCCGCCTGCGTGACGTCATTTCCGCGCCGTTAGGTTTGGTCTTCACCGCCCAATCCCAAAACGCGAAGCGTAGTCCCACCCTCGACTGAGTAGCCTCGCGTTACCTTGAGCGGCGCAGGCGCAGAGGCAGACTGAGATCCAAAAGTTGGCATATTCGTCCGCGTTTCCGAGATCTGAGGCTTTTACCGAGGAGGTTTCTGAGTTCTAACTGTGGAGAGGGAACTCGTTTGACTTCGGGGTTCTTAGCTGCTGTCAGGGCACCCACTGGAAGTACTTTGAAGATGCTCCTGTACTGTATTCGGGGCAGGTCTACACACAAGACAAAATAAGGTTTAGGAATATTTATTAACAGACTTAATTACATATGGGGCGCTTTCTGTGCAGTCATTCAGAAAGTATCGTGCACTTGTCTTTAGGTTTTGACCAAAAAGATGAAGACACTATCCCTCCTTTAGGAAGTTCACGGTCTAGTGACCGACGCAGACGATAATTTGAATAGGAAGCGGTGGAGACTAACGAGATGGAAGGGTGGGGCAGGGTAAACTTGCTAAGAATCTGACTCCTGGATTGAATCTTGAAAGAGAAGCAGGGGTTAGATGGATGGTGAGAGATAATATTCCAGGCAAGGGGACCACCAGGTGCAAATGCATGGGTTGAGAGGGTGGATAAGAAGAATAGCTAATATTTACCACATGATGTAGCAGGCAAGAGGTAAGCTCTTTATATGTGTACTAGCTCGTCTAATCCCTCTGAAGTAGGTTCTGTGATTTCATTTCAAGTCAAGGCAGGCTAACGCCAGTGTACTCTTTTAAATGTTAGGCTAGGTGGCAAATTATTTGTCTTTGGATTTAGCTGGGGAGATGAAATTGGAGGGAAGGCCGAGGTCAGATAATGTCTAGCTAAGGAATTTGGATTTTGTCGGGAAGAGAATGGAAAAATCACTTCAGGGCAATTTTGCGATTACAAGTGTGGTGAAACTCCCGTCCCTACCAAAAATACAAAAAATTAGCCGGGCGTCGTAGCACGCACCTGTGGTCCCAGCTACGCGGGAGGCTGAGGTGGGAGGATTCCTTGAGCCGGGGAGGTCAAGGCTGCAGGGAGCCATGATTGTGCCACTGCACTCCAGCCTGGGCGACAGAGCCAGACCTTGTGTCAAAAAAAAAAAAAAAGAAAGAAAAGAAAAAGTGTCTTTAGAAAAGCCCTCAGGTAGCAGCAAGGAGGATGGAAGGCAGTGAGATCCATTTAGGAGGATACTGTGGTGATCCAGGAACTAAATTAGGAAAGCATCTGCAGTGGAACTGAAGAGGAAAGGACATGTTTGAGAAACAATTATTGGTCCAATTTAGTGAGATGACAGAGGAGTTTAAGATAACTCAAACATTTCAATCGTGTAGCTTTTTAAAAATGAGTTAAAATGCCTGTAGGACATCCAAGTGAGAGATATAGTAGATGGTGAGAGGGATGAGCCTGGAACTAAAGAAAAAGGACTAGGATGACGTTACAGATTTGAGAGTCATCAGATTGGTTGATAGTTGAAGCCCAGGACATGTGAAAAGAGAAAGCTAAAGGTGTTGCAGAAACATATTAATATAATTAATTCTTAACTGAACCCAGCCACACTAGAGGCACAGTAATTACATTCCTTTTCATGTGATATCAGCACATTGTAATGGTTTTAATAGACAAAAGTCCCCATAATAAATATTTGCTTTTTTTTTTTTTTTTTTTGAGACAGAGTCTCACTCTGTCGCTCAGGCTGGAGTGCAGTGACACAATCTCAGCCCACCACAACCTCCACCTCCCGGGTTCAAGCGATTCTCCTGTCTCAGCCCGCCCCAGGTAGCTAGGATTACAGGCACACACCACCACGCCTGGCTACTTTTTTGTATTTTTAGTAGAGACGGAGTTTCACCATGTTAGCCAGGCTGGTCTCAAACTCCTGACCTAAGGTGATCCGCCCGCCTCGGCCTCCCAAAGTGCTTGGATTACAGGCGTGAGCCACTGTGACCAGCCTTGCTACTTAAATTTTATGGCCATGCACAAACTACTAACCTCTCAGAACCTCAGCTTCCTTGTCTGTGAGCCTTGGATTAATAACACCTGCTTTCTAGGATCGTGGTGGTAAAAGGTTATATTGGATGATGTTTATAAAGAACCAAATCATAAGACACTTGATAAAAGATGTTTATAAACAGTGGTGTCTATTCAGCTAGTCAGCTAGGGTTGCTATAGCAACTCAGTCTTTGGCTATAATGATACCAAAGACTGAGTGACTTAAACAGAAGAAATGTATTTCTCACAGTTCTAGAGACTGGGAGTCCAAGATCCAAGTGCTGCTGGTATTGGTTTCTCCTAAGGCCTCTCTCCTTCACTTTTAAATGGCTGCCTTCTTACTGTGTCTTCACATGGCCTTTTCTCTGTGCACACACACACATGCACATACAGTACTAGTCTGTTTCTCTTCCTTACAAAGACACCAGTCCTATTAGATTAAGGATCCACTCTGATGATGTCACTTAACTTTAATTACCTCCTTAAAGGTCCTATCCCCACTTAGAGTCATATTAGGGGTTCGGGCTTCAACCTATGAATTTGGGTGGGGTGAGGGAGCACAGTTTATCCAGAACAGATGGATTATTATTATTCCCAACTGTCCTTCCAGTTTTGCCCAAGAAGCAAGTAGAAGTGGTCTCCACTACAGCAGCTATAGTAGATATGAAGGGAGGAACAGGGCTTATGAAAACAAGATAGATTATAGATTCTTGAGAAGCAAGATGAAAAGAGGCATTGCAAAAGTTAGCTCTGATAGAGACACCATGTGTCCCTTCAGATCTACTCTCTACCTTTCTTCACTCTGCTCCCAGCCCTAGGAACCTGCCTACATGGACTGCATCAATAGGACCCTCTGTTGGAGCTTCTTGAAGAGATTGGAGGGTAGAAGAAAATATGATCCAGTTAGTAATTCCCTTAGCTCCCTTCCTGCTGTGTTGCCACAGGTTGTCTGTGTCTCCACCAAAGGCCACAGCTCTTGTCATACCATTACCCTCTTTGGGTTCCTGCAAACACTGTCTTCTATTGTCTCTGTAGATATGGAAGTAGAAATCACTCCTGGCTGTTGGTAGCACCAGGAATCACTCCTGGCTGTTGGTAGCACCAGGATACTAACAGAGAAACTCTGGGCCAGTCACCTAGTGTAAGGAAAATGGATGTGATTTGGTCAAGAATAGGTGGAGGTAAACATCCTGTGTGACTCAGTGAGTTTGGAGCACAGGCGCATAACTCCACTTGTTATATAATCACAGCTATGTAGCTATAACATGGGAAGGCTCATCGCCTGGTTTGGAGGCACTATTGTGCCTCCAGCATATGCTGTACGCTGCACTGTACATACAGCACAGCATGGCTTGGCTCATGCCCAGAGAGAATTAAGCTGCTGACCCTGTAAGGGAGATCTGGCCTTACAGACCAGAGAATGTAGCTGCAGGCATGGGAGCGGCAGAGCCGGAGCAGGCAGCCTAGACAGAGACACACAGTGTAAGAGAGCTGCTGAGTAAAACCATCTTTCACTGGCCTATGGCCTCCCGAGTGTTCTTTCAGCTATCTGCCACCCATCCACCCACTCCCTTCAGACATCAGCATGGGCTGGAACCAGACACTGGGCGTGACAGCCTGTTGATGCTACCTAGACCTGACTAGACAAGATAGTACTGAATTGGTTACTTCACATAAAGAGCAGAGACACTTGCCACTGTAATCCCAAGGCAGGCACCCATAGGAAACAGAGGTACCTGGAAGCCATAATTCCTAAATGGACTTCCCGGGCTTATAGCATGAACTATCTCCAGCCACCTAGCACTAGCCTAATTGGTAAGCCCAGATGCCACCAGCTAATGGGCAACATCCAGAAACTTCACTCTCCTAATAACAATAAGGATCCTTTGGCTTAAAAAGAACAACCCTGCCCACCCAGAGCATAGTTGTGTGATGAATCTAGTCCCCTACTTTACAGTTAAACTTTTCTACTCACTGCTCAGTCCTTGCTGTCATTATTTTCTCTTTAGCAACACCATTGCTTTTTGGGGGGGATGGGGGGTGGGACAGAGCCTCTTTCCTTCTGTCACCCAGCCTGGAGTGCAGTGGCATGATCTTTGCCCACTGCAATGTCTGCCCCCAGGATCAAGCAATTCTCCTGCCTCAGCCTCGTGACTAGCTGGAATTACAGGCAACTGCCACCACACCAGGCTAATTTTTGTATTTTTAGTAGAGACGGGGTTTTACCATGTTGGCCAGGCTGGTCTCCAACTCCTGACCTCAACTGATCAGCTCGCTGTGGCTTCCCAAAATGCTGAGATGACAGGCGTGAACCACTATGCCTGGCCCACCATTACTTTTTTGATTTTCCTAAACTCTATCTACATGTTTGTTAATACTCCCCTTACCAAATTATCCTCAATTACCCATTTTGAATGTGCTTTTTCCTTTTGTGACTCTGCCTGATATAAAAATTTAAGAATTGTTTAACACCAGGGAAATTGGAGGTTAGAGGATTAACATAGCAGGCTAGAAATAAATATAAGAGAGTTTGCTGCATAGTGGTCATAGATGATACCACTAAAGTAGATCATAAGGAAGTATACAGAAAAGCAAAGAGTTACAACAGAAATTTAAAGACAATTACAAATAGGGAGTAAAATGAGAAAAGTTAGAAGCAGAGAATCAGGAGGACTATCACAAAAGTAAATGTCAAAGACCAAAAGGATGAAAGCTGTGAAATGCCTTTGAATGTAGCAAGGGAGTCATTGGTTTTTATCTGAACAACCAGCACAGTTCAGTGAATTAAGATTGGAATCAGCTCACTGACAACCACAACAAGTTCTTCAGAACCTCCAGTGTGGTAGGCACTGTGCCATAGCCTCAGATGTTAAAGATGATTATTACATGTTCCTGTCCTTCGGAGTATACACTTTTGTGATGGCTCCATGTCCAGGGGTATGGGCTAAAATGGAAGGCATAGACTTGTGATCAACCCAAGTTGCTATATATATATATATATACACTCAGTGTGTGTATATATATATATATATACTCAGTATGTATATATATGATTGAATGATGTGTTCAATTTTCAAATTCAAAGCATACAACTAGACAGAGTTTGGAAAGTATGAAGAAGGATTTCCTCATATATATGTATATACATATGTATGAGTAAATATACTTACATAAAATTTAGCATTTTAACTTTTTCTTTTTTGAGACAGGGCCTCACTTCATCACCCAGGCTGGAGTGCAGTGGCATGATCATGGCTCACTGCAGCTTCGACCACTTGAGCTCAACTGGTCCACTTGCCTCAGCCTCTCAGGTAGTTAGGCTGACAGTTGCATCCCACCATGCTGAGCAAATTTTTTATTTTTTTTTGTGGAGACAAGATCTCACTTTGTTGCCCAGGCTGTTCTTGAGCTCCTTGAGCTCAACTAATTCTCCTGCCTCAGCCCTGCAAAGTGCTGGGATTACAGATGTGGGTCACCGCACCTGGCCCATTTTAACCAGTTTTAAAGTGCACAAGTCAGTAGCATTAAGGGCACTCACTGCTATCCATTTCCAGAACCTTCTCATCATCCCAAACAGAAACTCTGTACCCACTAAATAACTCCACATTTTCCCATTTCCCCATCTCTGCTAGCCTCTAGTCTACTTTCTATCTCTATGAATGTGCTTATTTTAGGCACCTCATATAAGTGGAATCATATGGTTATTTGTCTTTTTTTAACTGGCTTATTTCTTTTTCTTTTTCTTTTTTTTTTTTTTTTTGAAAGAAAGTCTTGCTCTGTCACCCAGGCTGCAACCTCTGCCTCCCAGGTTCAAGCAATTCTCCTGCCTCAGCCTCCCAGGTAGCTGGAATTATAGGCATGCACCACCAAGCCCGGCTAATTTTTGTATTTTTAGTAGAGACAGAGTTTCACCATGTTGACCAGGCTGGTCTCAAACTCCTGACCTCAAGTGATCCGCCTGCCTCGGACTCCCAAAGTGCTGGGATTACAGGTGTGAGCCACCACACCCGGCCTGGCTTATTTCACTTAGCACTATGTTTTCAAATTTCTTCTATATTATAGCATATATCAAAATTTATTTCATTCCTTTTTAAGGCTCAATAATATTCCATTATATGGGCATATCACATTTTACTTACTTATTCATTTGTTGATGGACACTCAGATTGTTGCCACCTTTTAGCTGTTGTTAACAATGCTGCTGTGAACATTGGTGTACAAGGATCTCTTCAAGTCCCTGCTTTTCAGTTCTTTTTGGTATATACCTAGGAGTGGAATTGCTGGATCGTATGGCGATTCTGTTTAACTGTTTGAGAAACTGCCAAACTGTTTTCCGCGGTGCCTGCACCATTCTACATTCTTACTAGGAATGTATGAGGGTTCCAATTTCTCCACATCCTAGCAACAATTGCTAATTTTAATTTTTTTGATAATAGTCATCTTTGTGAGTGAGGTGATATCTCACATTTCCCTAATGACTTAAGATGTTAAACATCTTTTCATGTGCATAATGCTTATTTCTTTTATTTTCTTTGAAGAAGTGTCTGTTGAAGTCTTTTGCCCATTTTTGAATCAGGTTGTTTTTGCTGTTGGGTTGTAGGAGGTCTTTATATATTCTGGGTATCAATCCCTTATAAATTACTTTCAGATATTCCATTCTATGGGTTGTCTTTTTTTACTTTCTTTATGGTGTCATTTGATGCACAAATGTTTTAAATTTCAATGAAATCCAACTTACCTATTTTTTCCTTTTGCTGCCTGTGCTTTTGCTGTCATATCTAAGAATTCAAGCTAGGCATGATGTTACACACCTGTAGTTCCAGATACTTGGGGGGGCTAAAGTGGGAAGATCACTTGAGCCCAGGAGTTTAAGGCTGCGGTGAGCTAGGATTGAGCCACTGCACTCCAGCCTGGTGTAATTTGTGTGATATTTATGTAATATAAATATTAAATAAAAAGAAAATCCTGCTTCATAATTTCCAAATCCTTTCTAGTTGTATGCTTTGAATTTGAAAATTGAATATATTATTTTCCCAGGTGTCCCTAGGTGGCGCAATATATTTTTAGTCAAAAGGATCTCATTTCCCCTTTGATAGCAAGTGTCTCTTTAGATGCCATCAAGTCTCCAGATGTACCATTTATCGCGCTAACATTATATTCTTTAGTTTTGGACACTAGGCTATGCCTTGGAGGAGAGGGTTTCCTAGGAAGCTGTAGAGTGTTCTATCACTGTCACAAATCTCCTGGAGCATACTAAAGAAACTCACTGGCAATTCTCAGAGTCAGTTCGGGTGTTTGCCAAATATGTAAAATAGTTTTTTCTTCTGAAATTTATATCTGATGTCATTAAACTGCTTAGAGTTTCTATTAAGAAGCCCAGATATTTAGAAAAATATTTCTAACACCTCAGCCTCTGAAATAAAAACAGCATTTTAAATTTTATTTTAATTTTTTAAAAGAGTATGTTGAGGGTTTTGTCTTGGTTCAGGCTACTCTAACAGAGTACCATGGAGTTGGTGGTTTAAACAAACATTTATTTCTCACAGTTCTGGGGACTGAGAAGTCCAAGATCAAGGTGCTGGCCCAAATCCTGTGTCTGGTGAGGGTTCTCTTGCTGGTTTAGGAGGGCTGTCTTTTTGACGTATCCTCATACGGTGGGGAAGAAGTGGGTGAGAGAGAGAAAGAGTGGAGAGGAAGAGGGCAGGCAGGAGAACAAGTATTCTCTCTTGTCTCTTCTTTCATAAGGGCTCTACTCTCATGACCTTGTTACCTCCCCAAGGTCCCCATCTCCAAATCCATCACACTGGGGTTTCAATATATGAATATTGGGGGATATGAACATTTAGTCTCTCGCATTATTGGAATTAACTCTTTGGAACTCAGAAACTACACAAAACTAACAATCTGTGTTTTCATTTAATCATTAGCTGTAAAAGAGCTCTTTTTGCTTGTGGTATTGTAGATATTGTCTCCTAGAAAAGACAGGCAAGGAAGGAAATGATAAAATTATTTTTTTCTTTTTTTTTTCTGAGACAGGCTCATGCTGTTGTCCAGGCTGGAGTGCAGCGGTGTGATCTTGACTCACTGCAACCACTGGCTCCTGGGTTCAAGCGACTCTCCTACCTCAGCCTCCCAAGTACTTGGGATTATAGGTGCATGTCACCACACCTGGCTAATTTTTGCAATTTTAGTAGAAATGGGGTTTCACCATGTTGGTCAGGCTGGTCTCAAACTGCTGACCTCAAGTGATCCACCCACCTTGGCCTCCCAAAATGCTGGGATTACACGGATGAGCCACTATGTCCAGCTGATAAAACTCTTAACAGAAGCTTCACTTTATTCAAAGCCCTCTCGCAAGCATGCCCTTGAGCAAACACACACATAACACATACACACACTCATCATTCGGTCCATTCTTAAGTAGCAGATATCTGAATATCTGAGTATATCTGAGGGCCAGATACTGAAGAAATCCCATAAAAGTCAAATGTATGTTAGTGGTTTCTGTACAATAAGGAAGTGGCTTTTCACACAATGTTAAAAACAATATTTCCCATCAAAATTCAGAACATTAGTATTACCAGGTCAGTAGGAGGATCAGCCCCACAGCAACTGGTGGAAAGCACCAGGTACATGACTCCTCACAGTATGGGTCTGCCTGTCTCCCTGCCTCCCTGCCAGACTGAGTAATTTGACCACAAGAACCAAGTCTCTGCATTTTCTGTATGCGTAGCTCAGCATAGTGCCTAAAACCACTGGATGGTGAATAAGTGACTTTTTTCACCTTGATGAATTAGAATTAGAAGTAAAAGAATGTACTATTTCATGCAGATGGAAGTAAAGTTAAGGTAGCTATTGCCACTGTCTTCCTTACCTCAGATTATCATGGAGCAAATGCTAGGCATCTGACAATTTCATCTATAAATATTTCAGCCTGCACATCTGGAAGATGAGGAATCCTTTAAAAACATAACCAAAATATCATTATTACATTCTGTTAACAAGGCTTCTTTAATATCGTTAAATATCCACTCAGTTAAAATTTCCCATTTTTCTCCTAATTTATTTTATAGCTTACTTGAATCAATATCAAAATAAGACATATGCATTGCATGGGTTGATAAGTCTTATGTCTCTCTTTTATTAAAAATCAGTTTAATCTTTATTTCTTTTTTTCCAACTTTTTATTCGGAAAAAAAAAAAACCGAAAGAAAAGTTGCAAAAGAACAATGACGGCTCCTGATTGTCAATTGTTAAAAATGGTGTCATGGTGCAGGCTGGGTTCTCTGGGAAACTGATGCTGACATGGAGTGAGGAGTCCAAAAGGTTTATTTCTCTCACATCTGTGAGAGGAAAAGGGAGGAAGCAGGATTGGGCTGAGGAAGCGAAAAAGCAGATCTGACAGTCTCTACTAACCCAAGAGGGAGCTCTAGTACAAAGATCGTCTGTTAAGAGTCCCCCATGGGAGCAGAAATTCCTTTGCCTTGATACCACCGCCTAGAACAGGGGCCTCCCCAAGAAGAGTGTGCCCTGGACTTTCCTCACCCTGCTCAGTCATTCATCAGAAGCTGCCCCAAGATTAGTGTGATCTCAGCTGGAAAGCCCAGGTGACGCCGAAGAAGCTAACAGCAAGAGTGTGAGCAAACCACTCTCCTTGCAGCTAGGAAGTGGTTCTTTCTTGAAGGGGAATCTGGGTGGTTCTTCATGTGTCTCCCATAGTCCACTATTTACACAAAAATGAGTTCCCTTCTCTACACAGGTTTGGGGAGCAACTCCTCCAGGTTTCTGGTCATCCTCTCTTCCTTATGGGAAACCTAGAAGAGGGAGGTTAGCAGATGATCTACAGCCCTGTTGCTGCAGTTGGTGATCAGGGCTACCACTAGTACTCATCAGCTCCTCCTTCATTATCTATTCTAGTTTTCCCTTGCTAGTCTTGCTGGTTTGGTGAGGGGGGCTGTGAAAACCTCATTTGTAAGGAGGTTTAGCACCCCAAACCTTATCGCCTTCACTCCTTCCTAAAAGGCCTGAGTATAGAGTAACTAGAGATGTTTCTAGAAAAAGACATTTTGTTACTTGGAAAGAAATGGTTTGAATCATGGAAGTCATGAGACAGGAGACAAAGAGAAGTATCAACACTTGACTTTTATGTCATGTGAGAAAGTGCAAAAGGAATCTCTTAATTGCACGAAACAGTTTTAATTACACAAAAATCATGCAAAAAACCCTTATTAAGCCTCTTTGCCATTTGGTATTAAAATAAAGCCATCGACCATGATAGGACTTTTCTGGGAGAGGGTCCAGGAAGGAAAGGGGAGTATTAGCTGAGTACTAGGCACCATGGGGAATACCAAACTAAGACTGAAAACCTCAATGAGAAAAAAATAACAGCACACGTGAAGTGATCAGAAAATAACAGTAGCAATAAAGTCACTGTTAGACCTCCCTCTTTTGAAATTTGTAAAATGGAAGAACAAGCCTCCTTGCCTTTTGCAGAGCTAAGCTGGAGCTTAAGAAGTCCAGAAGGTACTGGTGTGCTATAGGGTAATTTGCTACTAAATTCTCAACCCCCCCGACCTTGTGATCTACCTGCCTCGGCCTCCCAAAGTGCTGGGATTACAGGCGTGAGCCACTGTGCCCAGCCTGCTACTAAATTTTAAGGACAGAGTAGTACTTAAGTTTTAAAAATGCCTCTAAAGCCAGGTGTGGTGGCTCATGCCTGTAATCCTAACACTTTGGGAGGCCGAGACAGGCCAATCTTGAGGCCAGGAGTTCGGGACCAGTCTGGCCAATAGAGTGAAACCCCATCTCTACTAAAAATGCAAAAAATTAGCCAGGTGTGGTGGTGTGCACCTGCAATCCCAGCTACTTGGGAGGCTGAGGAAGGAGGATTGTGTGAACCCGGGAGGTGGAGGATTGTGTGAACCCGGGAGGTGGAGGTTGCAGTGAGCTGAGATGGCGCCATTGTACTCCAGCCTGGGTGACAGGGCAAGACTCCATCTCAAAAAAAAAAGCCTCTAAAATGATGAAATTCCTGACTTTATCCTGTAGGTCTCATTTATGATTCTGTTGCAGTGATAACCATACATTTTTGGTTACAACAACAATGACGACATCTCACTTGTCTCCTTGCCTCCCTGTATTTCCCACCTAATTTACATGGTACATTGCTGCCAAATTAATATTTGTGGCTGGCACATCTTAAGTGACCCCGATGAGTCACACTCTTGTATAATCCTTTCTCCTTGAGTACAGATAAAACCCATGACTTACTTTAACCAATAAAATATGGCAAAGGTGATGGTTGTCAATCCCTAATTTAGGTTATCATCTACATCCATTTCCATATCTATATCCATGTCCATATCCATGGCTGTATCTACATCTATGTGACTCCTTTCTTGTGCTCAGTAGAGGGATTCTCCTTGCTGGCTTTGAAGGAGTATGCTGCCATGTTGCGAGAGAGCCTTTAATAAGGCGCATGTGGTAAGGAACTGTGGGTGGCTGCTGGGACCTGATGGCCACTTCCATTTCAGAGCCAGTAAGAAGCCAGGGCCCTTAGTCAGACAGCCACAAGGAACTGAATGAGCTGACAGGAGTTTGGAATCAGATTCTTCCCTAGTTGAGCCTCCAGATGAGAACTGCAGTCTGGCTGACATCCACTTGTAGCCTTGTGAGAGCATGAGCACAGGACTCAGCTGAACTATTCCTGACCTCCTTGCCCATGGAATGTGAGGCAATACATATGTGTTGTTTTAAGACACTAAGACACTAAGACTGTGATAATTTGTTGTAAAGCAATTTTAAAAACCTGAATACCATGTGGTTAGGAAAAGAGCTATACTATTTATTAGTCAAAAGTCTTTGATTACTTTTCATTGTCTTTGGAATAAAGATCAAAAAGCTTATATGGCCACTAAAAGCCTCTTGTTATCTGACATTATTCTATTTTTCCATGTTACTTTTTTATTACCTGGTCTAGGCCCAATGTGATGAAGTCTCTATCAACCCACAAGAGAGCTCCAGGGCATAGACTGCCTGTTAAAGGAGCCCGTCATGGAGCAGAAACAGCTAAGCCCTGATACCACATTTTCCCATTTCACCTACTTCATGTCCCTTGTATTTCTTCCAAATTTAACTTTCTATTTATTGCATATATTCATGTTTTACATTTCAATGCTGGTGACAAAGTTGTTTTCCTTTCCCAATTCTTATTCCAAATCCAATTTTTCTAGACTTCCATATTGTGATTATCCTTCCTTACCCCAACCTAGAAATAATTCATCTCTTTTCTTCCTTGCTCCTTATCTGGTATTTCTCATCCTGCACTATACTATAGCTTATCTGTCTTGGTGGACATTTGTCATTCTTTTTAGTTTTCCAGCATCCAACACACTTTCCAGTGTTTAGGGAATTCCCTACCTCTTGCATCTCAGTGGGAAGCAGAGCCTGCCCTCATCCATGGAAGCCGAATATGTCAGATTCTCCCTTTCTCAGCTTCACCTTCAGCTAAGGTTCAATAAATATATGTTGAACTGAATTTTTCAGTTAGTCAAATCTGTTAACATTTTTGTATAATTCTTTTAGATGAAAGGAATAAATAATTTATTCAACTAAATATACTGAAGGTCAGCTTACTGAAGACACAAATCTTAATTTTCAGGAAGGTTATATGTAAAAAAGATGTGTGTGTGTATATATATATAAATGTGTGAATTTTCTGAACTAGAGCATTTTATTCATTAATATTTGACTATTTATTTTAGTTCTGTGGCTCAGGAGATTCCATATACATATAGACTTTGGCAATAACTTTTATAAACTTGGTAGAGAGAGGCCAGAGAGTGGTAATTATTTGAGAGCTTCTCATTAATCTTCCTATTAACCGTTGCATTTTTAGGAAGTTATTTGAAACTTATAGTAAGCATTCAATAAATATTTGTTGAAGGAAAGAGTCTTTGGGGAAGATACCCTATATATTTCCTTCACAAACCCAACAAGATTTAATGTAGCCTAAGATTGTCCTATGATAACCACTCTGTGCTTCCCACGTTTCCACAAAGTTCTTATAAATTGTAAAAAGGATTATGAACTTAATGGTGTAAATGTATTCATCATCACAACAGAGGAAGTGAGTATGCTGAAGCCAGCTGGCTAAGGAATCAATTTCTTCTATTGGGCATCATTCTTCTCCCTCTACTCACGTGATTGATTGCAAGGCAGTTAAAAGTAGAAGAAAAGCATAGAATTCCAATTTGCAGTACAAGAAAATCTCAGAATTATTGATTTTCAAGTGTTCTATTGACTTCTCTAGTCAACATTAATTTAGTTTTTCTCATTATGGTAGCAGCAGAGCTAGTCTCTAAAAATAAACAGAAACAACATGTAAGAAACAACACAGTACAGTGCAATAGTTGGATGTGGAGTGAAGGCACAATGGGTAAGCCACCCAGGACACTGATGGGTCTGTGATGTGTTGCTGGGGGAAGACGTCTATACTGGAAAGAAGGACAGGTAGTGGTTTGCCATTAGCAGAAACAACCAATTGTTGACAGGAAGCCTTTAGACCAAACCAACACTCAGCATACTTTTGGCAAATTAGCAAGGAAACTATCCATCTGAAAAAGCTGATTTTGCCCTGTTCTGTTTCCTTATCCTATGCTCCAGGCCCTGTGCCCAGTAGGATTTAGCTATGCAAGGTGTTTTCCAAGGGCCAGCAGCCATGGACATTGCCTGGAAGCGTGTTAGAAATGGAGAATCTCAGAACCCACCCCAGACCAACTGATTCAGAAATTTATTTTAACAAGATTCCCATCTTATTGGTATACGCACACAGTAACTTTTGAGGACTGTAACAGCATTCAAACTTAACTTATAAATCCACCAGTGAGCCTGTAAAGAAAAAATAACGCCATGGGATGATCATCTTTTGTATCTTTTTAACAAAACTGACCATTGGCCACAGCATGGCACTTGTTTTCCCCTTGGTTGCCACTCATTCGTTTATTCAACCAATATTTGACAGAAAGATGGGCAGGTGTAAGTTATTAACATTTATTAAGCTCGTTTAATTTCCTAGACATCCACAAGGTTATTATCCGTATTTTGCAAATGGGGAAATTTAGAAGAGAGAATGAAGAAGAAGCAAAATGCCCACGACGACACTAATGGTGTGCAGTGGAGGAACCGGGATCTGAATATACGCCTCTCTGAAGGCAGAGCTCACACTCCACCACTCTTTGCCGCCCACACGGATTCAGTGTATTCATCCCCTCTCCTCTGCAGGAGTACTGCACAAGGTCAGACTTCCTCTAGTGGAGTGGCAGAGTTCGTCTATGTCTGGCCCTCTGTGTCCTGGCCAACAATTAAGTTCAGAGGCAAAAAGGAAACAGCAACTGACATTTCCAGGCGTCTGGGCCGAGTGATGGGGTCAGAAGTGTAAACTTGCGCAACATCCTGGTCCCAAGAAAAACCTACACTTGCTACTTCATCCTTCGCTCCATCTTGGTCCTCCCAACTGGCGACAGGACAGCCTAGACCAGACATCCCACAACCAAGATGGCGGCCGTGCACTCCTTGCCCACAGCTGACCTTTTCTCCACCTTCGGTCTCCATGGTAACGCGGCCGGCTCTCTCGGCGCCGGCTTAGGCCTTGCATGTAGGGAAATGGTGAGTCTTTCCCGCCCCCTCATTTTTGCGACAGTTGCAGCGAAAGTCACGGCAGTTGGGGCTGGTGTCAACTGATTTACTGCAGTGGCGGCGGCGGCGGCGGCACCGGCACCTTGCAGTCTCAGTGGGGAGACGGCGGCTGGATAGCGCTTGGCGCCCCACGGGTTATCCCAGCAGGATCTGCGCACCCCGCATCCTCGGTAGTTCCGCCCTATCCTTGTCCTCCTTGGCTGGGGCGCCCACCGGCGGTCTGACAGGCTGCATCGCGGCATGAGATGAAGCTGTGACAGGTAAGGGGGCTTTCAAGCTTCTCCATGGGAAACCGCAGGGCGGGATGTGCTTGCACCGTGGAGATCAGGGGTCGGGGGTCAAAGGTCACAAGCCCGCCCTAGCCGGGGGCGGTGCTAGCTGTCAGATCGCTGCGGCTGCAAGCTCTGCTCCTTGCTTCGCCTGCAGGTCGGGCCCAAAACTAGGCGCCGTTACCAAGAGCTTGGGAGCTCGCCGGGGGTCTTTGTGGCTCCCTTGCCTGGTGAGTGATATTTGCTACTGTGACAGTTGCTTTGGTCTTGAGGTGGGACTGCCTGGCTCACAGGTACAATGTAAACGGGATCAGGTGGTTGGTGATGATCGTGGGTGGTTATTGACAGCAATTTTGGGCGATGTGCTTGCTTTTGGGGTTCATATAGTCTTTCCTTTCCTGTTGGTACTACTTTTGCCCATGCCCAAGGTACTGACACCACTGTTAGAATTTCATTTTTGAGATGCCTCCTGCCAGTTCTTAACCCTTTGCCCTAGTACTTGTCTGAGTGGATACCAGTCACTCCCGTTCACTTAGTGATGGGTCCCAGCGTTCTGAAGCTATGTTTGAAGTCAACACTACCCTTTGATTCAAAAATTGCCGTTTTATGTTTTTGACCCACTTAGTATGTCACTTTTTGAGGCAGAATTTGCTGGGTTAGATAGTCTGAAACTAGGGAAGCTACCGTTGCATCACAGGCTGCATTGATATTGTTGATGCTGCTGAATTTAGGGTTCGGTCAGTAGCAGCTATAGCTTCCCCTCACTGTAATATTTGCCATGAGACAAAAAAAAGCAGACTGACTCTTTCAGATGTTTATGTCTTAGGATTTTATGGGCAAGGTTGCAGGAATTGCCTGTTATATGAAAGAAATTAACTGAGGTTTTGACATTTTGTTAAACAAAAATTTTAGTTTGACTCTGGTTCTTGCTTTATAAACAAACTCGTGGCTGTATGGTCAGCTTAAAAGTGAACATGTGTTGAAATGCCCTCATTATTATAAAGAATAAAAAATTGTCTAGTTCCATCCAGAACAATGCATATTAGTTATTATAAATTGGGAAAACGAACCACTATAAATATAATTAATGCTTTATTATTAATGTCAATTAGGGATTATGGTAGAAAAATTCATTTATTTTACTGCCAATCCTTATTTTAAGAGTTTCAGAGAAACACTTTAAGAGAAAAATGAGAGTATGCCATTTATTTTTTCTTATTGCCACCTGTAACTAAATTTTAAAAGATCTCGGTGACTGGGTGAATCAAAGGGACTGGGCTTGGCTTGGTTTGAATATCACTGTAAGAATTTAACTTAAATTTTAGGGGTAGTGACCCTTGTATCTTACAGTTTCCTTTTATCTTTGATACATGTTCTGTTTTGAAGTTAAAGGAAGTTGGGTGGTTTCTCCATGTAACACACTTGGCATTGAAAATCTTCAAAGTAGTGAGCTTGTTTTGCGCTTTCTTCGTGAGAAGGGTAGGATGACATTTAGCTTTAGTGGTGTGATGTTTGTTAGATGTATGAATCCTTAAAGTTCATTTTGGACCTCAGGTGCAGAGGATGGAGTTAATCTTACTCAATTAAATGGGCTGTTCAAGGCATCTCCCCTGCCTGCATTTTTCATTCATTTTTTTTTTTTTTTTAGATGGAGTTTCGCTCTTATTGCCCAGGCTGGAGTGCAATGGCGTGATCTCAGCTCACTGCAACCTCCCCATCCCGGGCTCAAGCGATTCTCCTGCCTCAGCCTCCTGAGTAGCTTGGGATTGCAGACTGTGCCACCACGCCCAGCTAATTTTTGTATTTTTAGTACACATGGGGTTTCACTGTGTTGGTCAGGCTGGTCTCGAACTCCTGACCTCAGGTAATCCACCTGCCTTGGCCTCCCAAAGTGCTGGGATTACAGGTGTGAGCCAACACACCCAGCCTCATTCATTGTTTTTTATTTCTAATTCCCACTCTTTTCTCTTGCTTATCAACCCATTTGCAACCATTCTGTATGATGTGTATTCTTCTGTTTGTATGTGTTATTAAATATATATTGTTCTGGGTGCCCACATTTTTAATTTATAGAGATGATATCGTGCAGTTTTTTTTGTCTCACTATTATGTTTTAAAGATCTATTGCGTTGCTGTTCTTTGCTTCCAAGTGCTGCACAATATTTCAGAATGTACATCTACTACAGTTTATCTGTCTACTCTCCTATTTGTAGATACCCATGTTATTTTCATTTTCCTACCTCTACAGATAATACCATGATAAGCATACATTTTAGACCTCTGTGATACTTTCATTGAGTTATAGATCCATATGCGATTTCTGGATCATTTGGTTTTCATATATTTTATTGACGCACCACCAGATGGTGTTTAGAACAAGCAGCAATGGTCTATACACCTGCAGGAAGCTTGTGAGGGTTCCTTTATCTTTGTTTCCCCACAAATGCTTGGTTTTATTCAGTGCTCCAATTTTTCCAGACTAATAGATACAAAATTAAATCTCATTTTAAATTACATTTCACTATTACTAATGAATCCGAGCATTTCTTTATTTTTTTGAGATGGAGTCTCACTCTTGCCAGGGTGGAGTGCAGTAGCGTGATCTTGGCTCACTGCCATCTCTGCCTCCCAGGTTCAAGCAATTCTCCTGCCTCGGCCTCCTGAGTAGCTGCGACTACAGGCACGCGCCACCACACTCAGCTAATTTTTGTATTTTTAGAAGAGACGGAGTTTCACTATGTTGGCCAGGAGGGTCTCGATCTCTTGACCTCTGCCTGCCTCGGCCTCCCAAAGTGCTGGGATTACAGGCGTGAGCCAGTGTGCCCTGCCAAATCTGAGTATTTCTTCATATGTGTTTTATCTTTTTGAATTTTTTGTTTGTGAAATTGCCTGTTCATCCCTTCACCCATTTTTATTTTGGGGTTTCAGTTCTTTCTTGTTGATTTGCAGACATTTCTTGTATTTCATAGATACTAGTCATTTAAGTATTACAAGTATATCTGTTCCTAATCTGTTATTTGTCTGTAATCTTTTTCATGATGTTCTTCATTGAACAGAAATCTTATATTTTGATATAATCAAATTAAAAAATCATTTGGCTGTATGGTTTGTATTTTGGAGGTTTTGTTTAAGAAATCTTTCCCCAGTGCTATGCCACAAAGTTACTCTGCTATGTTATGTACTGCTAAATTCATAGTTTTCTTTTTAAACTTATTGGTCTTTAATACATGCAGAGTTTAACTTTTTATGTGTCACAAGTTTGTGATCTAGTTTATTTTCCATGTACTGTGCCAGTTTTCCTGGCATCTTTCTTCCCTTTTCCCATAGATACGGTGTCACACTGTGTATTAGGTGCTCATGTACACTCTGAATATTGAGTCATTTCCTTTGGTTTGTCTGTTCTTGCCCTAACACCATACTGTTTTAACTCTATGGTTTTGTAGTAGTATGTTTTCTCCCCCTATATAAATAACTCTTCCCATTTATTTTGTTTTAGCTTTATTTTGATATAATTATAGGTTCATAGGAAGTTGCACAAATAGTAAAGAGAGGTCTGGTTTCCCCCAGTGGTTACATTTTATGCAGCTTCACCCAAGGAATTTCCCTCAATAGTTACATTTTATACTACTGTAGTACAATATCAAAACCAATAAATTGATTTTGTACAATGCCTGTGTATAGTTCTGTGCCATTTTATCACCTGTGTGGATTCCTGCAACTACCTCTGCAATCAAGATACAGAGCTAGCCTGACGTGGTTGACCATGCCTATAGTTCCAGGACTTTGGGAGACTGAAGTAGGCAGATTGCTTGAGCCCAGGAGTTTGAGACCAGCAGCATGTCAAAACCCCGTCTCTGGCAAAAAATACGAAAATTAGCCTGGTGTGGTTGTGCATGCCTGTAGTCCCAGCTACTTGGGGGGCTGAGATGGGAGGATCACCTAAGCCTGGGAATGTTGAAGCTGCAGTGAGCTGTGATTATGCCACTGCACTCTAGCCCGGGACAGAGTAAGACCCTGTCTCAAAAAAAAAAAAAAGAAGAAGAAGAAGATATGGAACTATTCCATCACTACAAAGATTTTCTTCATGTTACCTCTTTCTAGTTTCATCCACCTCCCTTACCCTCACCATCCCTTAATCAGTTTAATCAGTTTCTATCTCTATAATTTTGTCATTACCAGAATGCTATATAAATGGAATCCTATAGCATGTAATTTTTGAAATTGAGATTCATCCAAATTGTTGAATGAGACAGTTCTTGAGGTTCATCCAAATTGTTGCATTTATCAATAGTTTGTACTTTTTTTTTTTTTTTTTTTGAGACGGAGTCTCGCTCTGTCGCCCAGGCTGGAGTGCAGTGGCGCGATCTCGGCTCACTGCAAGCTCCGCCTCCCGGGTTCACGCCATTCTCCTGCCTCAGCCTCTCTGAGTAGCTGGGACTACAGGCGCCCGCCACCACGCCTGGCTAATTTTTTTTTGTATTTTTAGTAGAGATGGGGTTTCACCGTGGTCTCGATCTCCTGACCTCGTGATCCGCCCGCCTCGGCCTCCCAAAGTGCTGGGATTACAAGCGTGAGCCACCGCGCCCGGCCCAGTTTGTACTTCTTAATTGTTGAGTAGTATTCCATGGTATGTATGTATCCAAGTTTAACCATTCACCTGCATATCTGGGCTGTTTTTAATTTTTGGCTGTTATAGATAAAGCTGCTTTGAACATTCTTGTACAGTTGTGTGTGTGTGTGTGTGCGTATGGATTTCAATTTTCATTTTTTGGAGGGATAAATGTCCAAGGACATGGTTGCTGGATGGTATGGTAAGTGTATGTTTAGTTTTTGAAGTAACTCCCAAAGTGTTTTCTGGAGTGGTTGTACCATTTTACATTTCTCCCAGGAATGTATGATAGATTGCATTTCTTTGCATCTTCACTAGCATTTGATACTGTCACTATTTTTTTTTTTTTTTTTTTTTGGAGATGGAGTCTCGCCCTGTCACCCAGGCTGGAGTGCAGTGGCTCAATCTTGGCTCACTGCAACCTCCACCTCCCAGATTCAAGCAATTCTCCTGCCTCAGCCTCCTGAGTAGCTGGGACTACAAGCGCATGCCACCATGTCTAGTTAATTTTTTGCATTTTAGTAGAGATGGGGTTTCACCGTGTTCCCCAGGCTGGTCTCAAACTTCTGAGCTCAGGCAATCTGCCCACTTCAGCTTCCCAAAGTGCTAGGATTATAGATGTGAGCCACTGCACCCGGCCACTATTTTTTTTTTTTTTAACTGTTCTGATGTGTGATGATATCTCAGTGTGGTCTTAATTTGCATTTCCCAAATAGCTAGTGATGTTAAATATCTGGAGAGCACTTTCTCTCATCTTTGCCCATTTTCAAAGTTTGCCTCAGCTATTTATGGATTTTTATTCTTTCCTATGTATTTTAGAGTTAGTTTGAGTTTCTAAAAACAGTACCAGTAGAACTTTGACTTACAGATTTATTTTGAGGAAAGTCGATATCTTTATAATATTAGACATTTTATCTGAGAACATGGAATGGTCTTTCACTTATGACTTTGAGTAAAATATTGTAGTTTATAAAAATACTGTGAATGGTATACTATTTTTAAGTAGATTAGTGCTGATACAAGAAAATGCTATTGATTTTCATATATTGATAATCTACCTTTGTCTTTTTGTGTTCCACTAGGCAGAAATCAAAATTCATAGTGTAAATCTTGAAGTAATTTTAGTGTGTGTAGAGTGAGGCCTGGAACTATGTAGTGCCTTTATTCCTGGGTTTATCTGTTACATCTCCCTGTGACAGTTTTTTAATTTGTTGGGACTTTTTTTTTTTTTTTTTTTTTGAGATGGAGTCTCACTCTGTTGCCCAGGCTGGAGTGCAGTGGTGTGATCTCAGCTCACTGCAACCTCCAACTCCCAAGTTCAAGCGTTTCTCCTGCCTCAGCCAACCTAGTAGCTGAGATTACAGGTGCCCGCCAGGACACCCGGCCAATTTTTGTATTTTTAGTAGAGATGGGGTTTCACCATGTTGGCCAGGTTGGTCTCAAACTCCTGACCTTAGGTTATCCTCCCACCTAGGCCTCCCGAAGTGCTGGGATTACAGGCGTGAGCCACCATGCCTGGCAATTAAATTATGGAGTTAGTGAGGTTTGCAGGTTCTGTTCTCATTTTTGTCCATTTAATTGATGCACTTTTTAAAGAATTAATAGTCTTACATATGTGCATGCCAGTGATCATAGGCAAAATCAACTGAGAGCTATGGATAGCTCAGTGAAATTCTGTCATCAGTAAGAGGACTCCTTATGTTCTCACTGACAGGTACTATGATAGTAATGTTAACTTACAATTTGAATTCCATCCATATGGTTCACTTGTCTTTGTCTGTATCTGATACTTAAAGCTACTTTGCTGAATACAAAAGAACACAATTATGTTGGAAGAAGAAATCCTACATCATGACTGCGTTCAGAAAGTCCTTATGGGTCCAAGGAAATTTTTACTTCCTTTCTATTAAGGAACATATATTACATTCATGAAGTATTTACCATTTTAAATAAAATTGGATTTTTTTTTCAAAATATGTTGGTGACGTTTAATGAAATTACAGGGGTTTTTTTCTGGCTGATGATTACTTGAGTTAGTGGGAGCCATAAAATGTTGGAACAACGAATGAATGTTAGGGTACTGGTCAGTTTAGGGGAGGGAAGATTTCTGAAGTGCTAAGCGTTATTCTGTAGGCTCTTTAAAATATAACATTTCTGGAGATATGTGACTTTGTTTTTTTGTTTTGTTTTTGACACAGAATCTCGCTCTGTCGCCCAGGCTAGAGTGCAGTGGTACGATCTCGGCTCACTGCAACCTCTGCCTCCCCGGTTCAAGCAATTTTTCTGCCTCAGCCTCCCAAGTAGCTGGGATTACAGGTGTGCACCACCACACCCAACTAATTTTTGTATTTTTATTAGAGACAGGGTTTCACCATGTTGGCCTGGCTGGTCTCGAACTCCTGACCTCAAGTGATCTGCCTGCCTGGGCCTCCCAAAGTACTGGAATTAGTCATGAGCCACTGTGCCCAGCCTGGAAATACATGACTTTGAAAATGCAGTCTCCCATTCAGCTTAGCAGTTGTAATTTATGACCCTTCAAGCTCACAGAAGATAGTTTTTTGCACGTCATGTTTTTCTCTGAATGTTGATAGTTGGTGTATGTCAGTGATAACAGACTGATAAGAGTGAGCCAGTTACCTTCTGTTTTCACATTCAAGTTTATTTCACATTCAAGCTATCTTCCTTAAAGGCTCTTCTTTTTTCTAAACGTTTCAAATACAAATAAACAGTATAAACTTCCATTAGTTGGAGCAAAAAATTCACACGAATGAAATATCACTGTACTTACTTTTTTTTTTTTTTGATGACAGAGTCTCACTCTTTTGCTCAGACTAGAGTGCAGTGGCACGATCTTGGCTCACTGCAACCTCCACTTCCTGGGTTCAAGCGATTCTCCTGCCTCAGCCTCCCAAGTAGCTGGGACTACAGGCGTGCACCACTGTGCCTAGCTAATTTTTGTATATTTTTTTTTTTTTTAGTAGAGACGGGGTTTCACCATGTTGACCAGGCTGGTCTTGAACTCCTGACCTTGTGATCTGCCCGCCTCGGCCTCCCAAAGTGCTGGGATTACAGGCTTGAGCCACCGCGCCTGGCCCACTGTACTTACTTTTAAGAAACAGTGTTGTGATTAATTACTAGGCCTTAGTGACTGTAGTAGTGATTATGTCAGCTAATTTGCTTCATAGGCCTTAAGATATATTTTGCTATGTATATGTCACGATAGACTAACAGAGGCAGGAGTGAAAGTAAAACCTGTAGCTGGGGAAAAAACAATAATATGTTAATGACATTTTGATTAAGGAGACTTGTATTAATTGTTGACATTATTATAGAAGAACTAATTGACAAGAAACTCCCCTGTGAAATCCAAAACATATAAAGTCGGGATATACTTTAATTTGCTGATGGGTGCAACTTTACTTAAACCAACGCAAACATATTTCATTCACTAGTTTGTTTATTTATTCAAGTATTTGGATTCCTTCTATGTGGAAAGAATTTTAGGCACTGGGAATACAATAGAGAAGAAGCCAAACACAGATCTTTACCATCATAGAACATATAGCAGGAGAGGCAGATGATAAATAAATAAAACATATGGTATGTTAAATGATTGCAAGTGTTTTGTTTGAGTGGTAGATTTTGCAATTTATGATGGTCAGGAAACCCTTCACTAAAAAGGTAATATTTTATAGAGATTTGAAGAGGGCGAAGGAGTGTGCCAGAAGGAATCTGGGGTGAGGGACACTGTTCTGAGGTAAGATTCTGTTTAGTATCTTTGAGCAACAGCAATGAATCAGGGCAGATGGAAAAGAGTAAGCAAGGGAGAGAACAACCACCTCACTCATATAGGATAGACAGTTGTATGTAGAGTTGGCTTTTGCTCTGTGTGAGACGGGAAGCCATTGGAAGATTTTGAGATGTGATCACAGCATGATTTTTTTTTTTTAAATAGTATTACTCTATATGCTGTGTTGAGACTGCAGGGGAGCAAAGATGGAAACAGGGAGACCAGTTAGAGGGCTGTTGTGTTATCCCTGATGGAACATGCTGATTGAGAATAGGGTGGTTGTAGTGAAAGTGTTGAGATGTTGCAGGATTCTGGATATGATTTGAAGGTATAGCCAGTGGAGTTTACTGATGGATTGGGATGTGGAATGTGTATGTGTGAGAGAGTAATAGAGTAACTAAAGATGATTCTAGGATTTTGGTCTGTGTAACTGTAAAACTGGAGTTGCCAATAACTGAGATGGGTAGACTGTGGGAGGGGCATGATTGAGGAATGATCAGGGGCTCACTTTTGGACATGCCAAGTTTGAGAAACTTATTAGCTATTCAAAAGGAGATGTTGAGTAGGAAGCTGGACATATGGATTTGGATTTCAGAAAAGCATCCCACACAATAAATTGGGGAACTGTCAGTGTATACAGGTTGAGCATCCCTAATCTGCAATCCAAAATGCTCCAAAATCCAAAACGCTTGAGCATAAACCTGACACTCCAAAGAAATGCTCATTGGAGCATTTTGCATTTTGGATTTTTCAGGTTAGAGGTGCTCAACCTGTAAGTATAATACAAATATCCCCAAATCTGAAAAAAATCCAAAATCTAAAACACTTCTGATCCCAAGTGTTTCAGATAAAGGATACTCAACCTATAGATGATATTTAAAGCAATGAGGCTTGATGAGATCATTGAGGGAGGGAGTGTTGCCAGAGAAGAGAAGTCTAAGGACTAAGTTCTGGGAATGCCAATATGTAAAGGTTAAAAAAAAAAAAAAGAAAGAAAGAAAAGAAAGAAAGGAGACTAAAGCTAGAGAAGAAGAAGGAAAGTCAGGAAAAGATGAAGACTTTGAGGCCAGGTAAAGAAGTATTTATTTCAAGGATGGAATATGAACTGTCAAATGTTGCTGGTAGGTCAAGTAAGATAAGGGATAGAACTTGATAATGGGCTTAACAGTAGGAGGTCATTGGTGACCTTGTCAAGGGCAGTTTTTGTGACAGGCAGAGCAGGAGGAGGGTAATGTTACAAATGAGAAGTTTAATTTGAGACATCACATATTTCCTCAGAGTTTAAAACGGAAATAGAGAGCTGGGTTCCTCTCTAGTCAGTGTGACTTTCATACCTTCACAGTTGCCCGTCTTATTTTAGTGATTCCAAGACTAATGTGACAATTCAGCTTCCAATTTGTGGAAGCATGTTTGTTTCTTCTTTTTCTGTTTAATTCAATTTATATACAATGAGAAAGTTCAGTGCGCAGTTTAGACTTTTGATGGCAACCTAAGGGAAGAAATTGGAATGACTGGAGATGCAAATGAGATTAGAGGTGGATGGCAGGAGAAAGTTGAAGTTGGTCAACCAAATGGAATTTCCTTTAAAAAGTAAGGTCTTGGTGGGCATAATGGGCTTTTAGCTTAATCAGTAACTCTTGAAATTGATGTAGGTTGGTGATGGATAGAGCATAAGCAGTAGAGTTCATTCATTCTAATAGCACCTGCACAAATTTATTTATTTATTTTTTTGAGACGGAGTCTCGCTCTGTCACCCAGGCTGGAGTGCTGTGACGCAATCTTGGCTCACTGCAAGCTCCGCCACCCGGGTTCACGCCATTCTCCTGCCTCAGCCTCTCCGAGTAGCTGGGACTACAGACGCCCGCCACCACGCCCGGCTAATTTTTTTGTATTTTTAATAGAGACGGGGTTTCACCGTGGTCTCGATCTCCTGACCTCGTGATCTGCCCGCCTCGGCCTCCCAAAGTGCTGGGATTACAAGCGTGAGCCACCGCGCCCGGCCTACAAATTTAAAACATGATTTATATGCCTCAACATCTATGAATCACTTTTAAAATGTGATTTATTTTTGACCAGATAGTTCTGCAGTTCTTCAAAATCTGTCTCTCATACACTCAGGGCTGTTTAGCAATAAGAAATAAGTGTAGTCTCCTGTTGCCATCTGCTCATTCCACATGTTCCTTTGAAACTGAACACTGGAACTCCCTTTAACCAAGCAGTCCTAAAGTGTCAGGCTCATTGAGAGTACAGTATATTTCTTAACCACCCAAATAAGAAAGTATAATCTTGTCAGCTGCTTAAGTGTTCTGAAGGTTGTGTCCCTTACAGCCCTTAAATTCTGGAAACACTTTGTTATAAGGAAGCAGCTGAGTAGTTTCTTTAGTGTGTTTTTATGACCTAGCTGTTCCATTGTAGTATAATAAACAGAGTCTTCATTATCTGCTTCAGATTTGTTTTCCAAGTCTTCAGTCGATTGGTGGTAAATGCACAAGCACATACACACACACAAAATACATCATCTTAATCATCACGTCCTCATCACATCATACTGTGATCTTGACTTAGGTACACTCTTTTGACAAATGACATAGGAATGTTCTCTGAGAGTTTGAATAAACTTTTACAAACTTCTCCTTCTTCTTTCACTGCAGCTGTGGCAAATACATTTAGCTGTTTAGGGTTTAGTACTTGCTTCTCATGTTCCCCATTGGAAGGTGGGTAGCTAAGGCCTATGCCAGTTCATGTGTGCCCATTCTCATGAGAGAAAATTTGTTTTTGTCTGCAAGTCACAGGGGGCCTGCCTGGGACACGAGAAGTACACAGACTGAGAACATATTGACTATCCTGCTGGGATAGAAATGCATCTTACTTTTGCATCTGAGAGCTAGACAAACAGTGTGGAGGAATTAACATTGATCTGATACTAGTTTGTATATAATCTTAACTGTTTATAGCTTTTAGAAATCATGTGTGCTACCAATATTACATGGGATAGTGTGGAACAGGATGGTCTTATCAGAATATCGCCCCATAGGTCATTGATAGTTTCAAAAGGAAAAACAAAAACAGTAGCAGTGAAAGTAATCTGGTAGTCACCATCTGAATCAAATGGTCAAAGGTAGTATAGTTGCTCATAGGACAATATGATGTTATATGCCTCCTGAGGTGATGCAGTGTGAAGTGTACATCAACATCTATCGAGTATTCTTGCCAACAGTGTTCACTTGAGGCAAACATTAGATCCAATTTCGTTTGTAGTAAAAACAAGTGATGGAGGAACAGGTGTAGTAAAAACAGGTGATGGAGGAACAAGGAACAAGTTAAATGATATCATAAAAAACAATCAGAAAAATCTTCAGATATGGAACATTCTACAAACAATTGGTTTGGCTTCTTAAAATTAGTATTAAAAAAAATAAGGTGGGATTATTCTAGAACTAAAGAGACATAACAGCTTTTTTAGCCTGTTCAGGCTGCCATACAAAATACCACAAACTGAGTGGCTTAAACAACAGAATTTTATTTTCCCACAGTTCTGGAGGCTAGAAGTGCCCCAGATCAAGGTCGGAAGGTTTATTTTCTGTGAGGGCTCTCTTCCTGGCTTGCAGATGGCTGCGCTCTCACCGCGTCCTCACAGTGGTGGAGAGGGAGAGAGCTTTTCTGTCTCTTACCCTTCTTACAAGGACACCAGCCCTATCACAGTAGTGTCTTGCTGTGATGACCACATTTAACCTTTATCACCTTCTCACAGGCCTGACCTCCAAATACACAAATACACTGGGGGTTAGGGCTTCCACATATGCATTTTGGGAGGACATATCATTCAGTTCATAACAACAAATGCAGTGCATAAAACTTGAGTATTTTGTTTACAGGTTTGAGAGAAAACATTATGAGAAGCATTTTGTAGATTATTGAAGTAATTTGAATATGGACTAGTTTGTAGATGCTATTAGAGAATGATTATGGTGTTGATAATAGTGAGTGTGATAATAGTATTGTGTTTATGAAGGAGAATGCCCTTATTTTTAAGTTCTGTCTTTAAAAGCATTTAGGGGTGAATCATCATGGTATGTATAAGTTACTTTGAAGTGGTTCTACACACACAAAATACGTACACATATAGATGCAGAGACTTTAAAAACACACATATATGCACAGCATATACACACCACATATATGTACAGCATATATACATATATATATGCACAGCATATATGTAGATATACCACACTGCCAAGGGAAATATGACACGATACTATTTTTTGAGTGATTGTTATATTCTTCTTTGAACTTTTGTATATTTGAGATTTTTCATAATAAAAATTTGGGAGGAATCACGAGGAGAAAGGTAATTTCATTTAAAAATTTTTAAAGGCATATCAAATTAAAAAAAAAACCAACATGAGGTAACAGGGTTAATTAAGTCTTTGGAATTTTTCTTAGGGCTTTTTGGGCCTTCACATGTCTAGGTAGAGGAACGATGAGAAAATAGGAAGAAGATAATGGGGACAGTCTGCTGTACCAGAAAAAAAGAGAGTGCATTGCAAAAAATCAGCAACGTCACTCTAGCAGCTATAAAGTATATATAAGATAATTGGACTTAGGAAGAATAGGTATCAACAATCGATTAATGTCAGAACATCCTCTTTCCTCACTTCTCTTATAAGGTGTTGCTTGTCTCTGCAATATTGGAGAGCTCTGCCCTGGAGTGTCATTTTAGAAGGATTGTTAACCCCTTCATGTAGTGGGAGATCTTGAGTGTCCTTAAATTAAGTCTTTTTGAGGGCTCAGACTAGAGTACATGAGGCCTTTATACTAAGGAAATGGAAGCACCAAGTTAAAGACCACATATTTCAAAATGCTAATTGTAATGATAGGGAGAGAGATTATTAGGGTTCCAAGTAGAGGCCAGTGAAGGTATTTGGATAAAAATGAAATGTAGACATGTTTGAAGGGCAAAGGTTAACTTATAAAATAGATTGAAATGGTAGACGGTGAGAGCAGAATTAAAGGAGGAAGATTTTTGCAGAGTTCAGGAGAAGTTTTTTTTTTTTTTTTAAGAGACATTTTTCCTCAAAAGAATTAAATTTGAGTTGTACATGAAACCCTTAATACAGCCCTTGGCACATAGTGAGGGCTTAATAAATGCTAGTTATTGTTATTCTCTGTTTATTCATTCAATAAATACATATTGGCCACTAGTAAAAGTCAGCGTTTTAGGTGCAGATATGCAGCTTACTTGATAATGCTTGGATAACAAATGTGCTAGATTTACAGATTTTATCCTTGAGAAACATAGGCTGTGCAAATGAATGAGTGTTATGCATCAAGCATTTGGAAGGTGTAGCGAAAATAGGAGTAGCAGGAGTAGTAAATCATGCGGCTTAGGACAGGGCACTCACAGTGGAAGGGAGCTAGCATTTGAAAAGATTATAGGCTAAAGATAAATACTTGTTAAAGTTAAATGTATTTTCAAAACCCCATGTTGTGTTCATATGTACAACTTTGAAACAAAAGAACTTGGTGTGGCTGGGCACGGTGGCTCATGGCTGTAATCCCAGCACTTTGGGAGGCTGAGGTGGGTGGGTCACCTGAGGTCAGGAGTTTGAGATCAGCCTGGCCAACATGGCAAAACTCTGTCTCTGCTAAAAATACAAAAATTGGTTGGGACTAGTAGCGGGCGCCTGTAATCCCAGCTACTCAGGAGGCTGGGGCAGGAGAATCCCTTGAATCTGGGAGGTGGAGGTTGCAATGACCCGAGATTGCACCACTGCACTCCAGCCTGGGTGACAAGAGTAAAACTCCATCTAAAAAAAAAAAAAAAAGAAGAAGAAGAAGAATGTGGTGTAGGTGTATCTAGGCCACTTTATTTAACTGTATTATAATGGAAAACACAATGATGGGGCAAAAACAAACACACAAACAAAAAACCCAGGAATTTATCTTGAGAATTAGGAATTCTACTCAGCCCAGTCTCCTGTTTCTAGTCTTCCTCTTAAAAGGCAGTCATTATTACTGATTTTTTTTGTTCGTTATCATTTCAGAATTACTCAAAGTGTGTGTGTACCCACTGTATATTTTGGTGTTTGTTTTATATCTCATACTGCAGTGTTCCATTATAAAGCTTTATCACAATTTATTTAATCCCTGATTTGTGGACATTGAAGTTCTTTCCAGGTACCCTTTAAAAATTATAGACATTTTCAAATATATAAAAGTAGAAAGAACAGTATAATGCACACTCTTGCACTAAAAAGAGCTTCAATACTTACTTTCACAGTTTGAGTTCCCTGGCAAGCAGACTCTGAGATGGAGACTCAGGCTTGTTAGGGAGTGCTCTTGGGATCAACACCCAGGGAAAGGAAATAGCTTTGGCCCGGGGTTAAAGTTGAGTCGTGATGAGTCTCAGAGGAGTCTCAGTTGACCCTGGGGGACGTTCTGAAGATGGGATGACCCTTCACAGATATCCTGAATTGTGAGGGGGTCTGGCCTTTATATTTCCATATTGATCCGTCACTGGATGTGGGCTGTCCCATGGGAAGGATACAAGAGCTTGGACAAGCCATCTCTCTTGGGCTGAGGCAATCCTTAGTGGTGCTGACAACCTGGGCTTGTCTACTGGGAGCTCTCTCACCAGTTGGGTCCTTCTTTCCTGAAGGAAGATTTGGGCACATAGCATCCATCATACTTAGGATACTATTTCATCTTCATTCCTTCTTTTTTTTTTTTTTTGAGGCACAGTTTCACTCTTGTTGCCCAGGCTGAGTGCAATGGCACAATCTTGGCTCACTGCAACCTCTGCCTCCCGGGTCAAGCGATTCTCCTGCCTTAGCCTTTCTAGTAGCTGGGATTACAGGTATGCGCCACCATGCCCAGCTAATTTTTTATTTTTAGTAGAGACAGGGTTTCTTCATGTGGGTCAGGCTGGTCTCGAACTCCCAACCTCAGGTGATCCACCCACCTTGGCCTCCCAAAGTGCTGGGATTACAGGCCTTAGCCACCGCGCCCGGCCTCATCTTCATTCCTTCTAACACGTCTTAGCCCATATTCTCTTTCCTCTCCCGGGAGCCACTGATCACAGACATCATATGATTTTATCTGTAAACACTGCAGTTCCATTTATCTTTTTAATGAGTACTATGTTTTGGCAAAACCTTGATTAACCGGAATGCCTGGATAATGAAGCTTTCTGATAAATGGAATTTTGTGGTAAATGAAGACAATATAGGATAGTGAAAAGTGTTGCATTAAGACCCAGGAGATCTGTGTTTGCCTTTGAGCTCTGAGATCAATTTGCTGTGTGATCTTGAGAGAGTGGCTAACAGACCTAAATATCCACCCAAATAAAAAATTCCCCGGATGGTAACCAGCTATACTCTCCGTTCTAGATTGGGAAACCAGGCTATCTTTTTTTTGTCAATTATAAAAGCCTTTCTTTTTTAAATGCTTAAATATAAAAAATAAAAGCAAAATAGCAGGAGACAGAGTGTTATTTCATAAACTTTTGAAATGGCTTGGTTTGGCAAAAGCTCATTGCCTTTTTACCATTCAGGTAGAACAGTTTTTGTTGAGGTCTCTGGTATCATTTTATGAAAATACTTTCTGAGTTACAATTTTTCAGAGACCAGATTCCTCTTTAGCGTCATTGCACTCTCTTTCCTTCCTCTGCCTCACTATGCTTCCCTCCCACCTGTTTCCTTACTACCCAGTTTGGAAAGCAATAGTCTTCTTGCCTGTGGCCTTACATATTTCGCCAACCCCCATGACTTATGGTTCTTCCTCTGTAATGTCTCCTATTTTTCTTTCAGTACTCTAACTTTAGCTAAGCTTCTTATCACTTAGCACCCAGGCTTATTGCAGTACCATCATATTTGGTTTCTCTGTCTTTAGTTGTTTCTCTGTGTTAATCCAACCTTCATACTGTCTCAAAAAGTTTGAGCATGTTGCTTCTCTGTGTAGATATCTGCTTATTGGACCATTAAGTATCTTTACAATGTGGCCCAACTGAAGATCAGTGTGGAACCTTGTATTTTCTCTCATCCTCAAACCTAGAGTTAATGAATTATGGTTAAGCATAGAATAATTTATCTTCCGTGTTGGAATCTAAATTATCGATACTTCTCTAGGCATCAGTATTGTAATAATAATGCCCATCCTTTACTTAGAAAGCTTTCAGTATTTAAAACTGCTTTTTCTTTTCTTTTATCCTCGAAGTACCTTTGTGTGAAACTTGCATCAGAATCCATGTTGCATCCTGATCACCTTGGTGTGTTGAAAATCAAGTCTTATCTATTATATCTTTAAAGTAGCTGTCATATCAGCATTATTATTAGTACTATTCTCACCATGAACACCCTTCACCATATATTTATTAAAGATGTCCTATGTGTTAGATGCTGTGCTAAGCATCATTTGGTAGTGAGTACACAGTATGCCTCTTGTAACCAGGGAGCTTGAAAGAGTAGTGGCGGAGACAGCCATTAACAGAGACGCCCCAGAAATAAGTAATGAGAGATTGTGATAAATTTAGGCACCACCATTTCTCTCCTGCAGAACTTCAGTAGCCTTATTGGTCTTCAGGGTCCTCAGTTTTATCCCTCTCTATTATATCACAGCTAGAGTGATCTTTCTGAAAAGCAACGTCAGATTTAAAACACTTTACCTGCTTCCCTTTGCTGTCAAATTAAAGTCCAAACTCTTGAAAATGTCTTACCAAGAAGCCCCTTGTGATCTGATGCATGTTGGCTATTGGTTGTTTTTTCACCATTCTGCCTTTTTACTTTAAATATCAGCCCTACTATTTACTGTTTAGAAAGAATTGAGATTTTACCTCTGGCCCTTAGAACATGTGATTACCTGAGCCTATTCTGGTTAATTCTTACTCATTCTAGTCATCATTTCTTCTAGGAATCCTTCCTGGACCCATTGAAGTCTAGGTTAGGGAATCCATCTTTTGTGTTTCCATATGTCTTGAGACTTCTCTCATGCTCTGTGGTAATTGTTTACATGTATGTAAGCCCCACTGGATAGCTGAATTGTGTCTATTTTATTTATTGTTGTAATACCTATACCTACCATGGTATTGCCATGAACTGGAAACCTGAGAAATGCTGCTCTAAAATATATACTAATTATTAGAAGTTTGAAATTTTATTTGAAAGCCATTTTAGTTTTGGGATGGAAGTTGGTAGTATTATTTCTAAGAAAGTAATACAGAGCTAAGTTGTTATATTTGCATTGCCCAATTGCACAGTTTGAATTGTGTTTGACAGGCATATACAGTAATACTTTTATACTTTGGCAGAAAGTCAATGAAAGGTATTAACCTGTTGGAAAGTCCAATCTTATTGAATATTAAGTGCTGGAAGAAACCTGGAGATGTGTAAGCAGAATGTGAAGAAGTAGCAAAATCTGTGTGTGTGTGTGTTTTTTAAATAATATTTACTGAGCATCTGCCATGTGCTAGGTATTGTACTAGTTGCATTACATATATGGTCTCTTGATCTTTATGACATCTTTCTGAGAGGAGGAGAATATTATTATCCATCTTTTTCAGATGGGGAAACTGAGACCTAGAGAGATAACTTTGTCAAGATCACATAGAAGGGCCAGGATTTGAATACAGGTCTTCTGATTGTAGGCCCACTGTTCTTTCAGTTATTATTTTTGTTGCTCTTGTTGACTGGAGTACAATATTTTAAATTATTTCTATACAGAGCTGAGAAATAGGTGAAATTAGGGGAAATAAAGCAATACCTGAAATTAATCAAAAGAGATGACTGAAATTTTATCTCTAAGGCACCTGTTTCCTTATGATTTGATTTGTTGACTTAAAAATGATTCAATATTAATTTTCATAACTTGAGAAAGCTAAGCCTCAGAAATGAGATATCATCAAAGACTGCATAACTAGTGACAAAATGAGAAATATAATCTAAAACTACTATTTGTTGACTCTAGAGCTTTATCTTTTAAACATTTTAATTGAATAAGCAGTCTCTAAATGTAATTTTAAGCCAGATTTTGATACAAACATAAATGAAAACTCAATGTTCCTAATATTATTTTGTTTTTAGAAGCATCTAGTCTAAGAACATATCAATTTGTAAGATCATGTTGAAATTTGAAAGATAGCATATGCCCTCAATGTATTAGTTGCAAAATCTGAATATATTATATATATAATATTTTGGAGAATTAGTAAGGTAATTTTATTTGAGAGTTTCTATTAAAGTTAATACCATAACAGATTATTCTAGTCATTTGTTCAATCACTTTTGCTTTTGGCATTTTCCATAAAAATAGAATTTTTTTTATCCCAATAAATCCTGTCCTGTGACTTGCTTACTTCCACTTAATATAAAGCTTTTGGAACATATTGAGCTTTTTTGCTACAATAGGTGATAATATTGGGAACGTTAAGCACGGATTATTAACTAATACATAGACTGGTTGAATGCTGTTGGCTGAAAAACTACATGCTCTGGATTTACATTGCCCTTTTTTCCCCTTAAAAAACTTCCTTGTGTTGGCAGTTTAGTGTGTCTTGGCTCCTCCGTTATTCATTTTAAAGAAATTCAAACTTAGATTCCTGTGATCTACCTGACTAAATGGTTAGGTCCTGGCTAATTTGCCCTTTTTTTTTGTTTTGATCAGTTGCTTAGAACTAGGTTTATGTGGTTGCCAATTCGCTGGTAGTCCTTCCTAGAAGTATTTGATTGTCATATACTATTCTATCATCACAAGCCATATTATCCTCTATTTCACATTATTTCATTAGTGCTTCTGGTGGCTTTTCTAAAGTTTCATTTTTATTAGGTTTTTAAGGTATTAGAAAAAAATGTTTTGGGGCATTTAGTACCCTATACTCCATACTCCTGAATCTGTTTGCATTCTCTTTAAGCCAGGCAGTATGTACTGAGTACGAGTCGCCAACTAGCTAGAGAAACAGTGTTATTTCCAGGTGTCATCATGTTGGATTCAGTGTTTAGTACTTATTTACTTGAGAGAAATCTTTGGTGATATAATTTATTATTTTATTTTATTTTATTTTTGAGACGAACTCTCGCTCTGTCACCAGGCTGGAGTGCAGTGGCACGTTCTCGGCTCACTGCAACCTCTGCCTCCTGGGTTCAAGCGATTCTCCTGCCTTAGCCTCCTAAGTAGCTGGGACTACAGGCACCCACCATCTCGCCCGGGTAATGTTTGTATTTTTAGCATGGACGGGGTTTCACCATGTTGGCCAGGCTGGTCTTGAACTCTTGACCTTAAGTGTTCTGCCGACCTTGGCCTCCCAAAGTGCTGGGATTACAGATGTGAGCCACCGCACCTGGCCATTGCCTCATTTTATCTTTAATGATTATACCTTTTGATTGGCCATCTGTCAGGCTATAGGTGACTCCTAGTGTCTAATGAGATCTGAGAGTACTCTCTTCTATGCAGCTTTCTTTGACTATTCAGTCTTTTTTTAACTTCTCTGAACTCCTGTTATCTAGGTCTTTAACCACAGTTTTTAACTCCTAAATATTGTTTTGCCAAGTAGATTTTAATTTTGTTATATTAAGGAATACTTTCTCATATGTGCTGTCCTGCAAGAGGTGCACTCCAGTATGCTCTGGTTAATTGATTACTATCTCAAATTTAAATCCCTTCACCAGAAACTACATTTTTTTCTTTAATGGAGAAATGAGTTTACAAAGACATTCTTTTCTTCCCTCAATATTCAGAGTTTACAACAAAAGACTTTCATGACCTTCAGGCATAACAGGTTTGGAGTAAATGTGGTCGAATGGGTTTCTCACTGAGCAAAGTGTTTTTTGTTTTTTTTTTTTTTTTGAGACAAAGTTTCCTGTTGCTCAGACTGGAGTGCAATGGTGCGATCTTGGCTCACTGCAACCTCTGCCTCCCAGGTTCAAGCCTCTCAAGTAGCTGGGATTACAGGCACCCGCCACCATGCCTGGCTAATTTTTGTATTTTTAGTAGAGATGGAGTTTCACCTTGTTGGCCAGGCTGGTCTTGAACTCCTGACTCAGGTGATCCACCCACCTTGGCCTCCCAAAGTGCTGGGATTACAGGTGTGAGCCACTGCGCCCGGCCCTGAATAAAGTTTTGAAAATGTTTAGCACAGTGTGAAACAGGACTGAGTTTTTCTTGGGCGTTGGTATTTATTACTGGTTTGGAGACCTCATTTGTAATCAGTAGCCTAGCAGAGTGAGAAAGACCACAGATTCTGAAGTCAGGCCGCCTGGGTTCTGATCTGGACTCCATCACTTGTCACTCTGTGCCTCAGTGTCTTTGTCTATGACACTTTGTCTATGACCTATGATAATAGTGTTTACCTCCTGATTTGTTGTAAGGATTAATTGAGTTTATATATGTACTTATAGTTATACACACACATACAATGTTCAGAAGAATTTCTGGGACTTAGAAAATTCTTCATAATTATTGTCTAGTGGTAGTGGTACAGTACAGTCTGTATGTACCAGACTTTCTGAGAACAGTTTGACCTGTCTTTTTTAACGGAGGCATACAACTTGGGATCTGAAGGTCAAGATTTTTATTTGAGTTTTATGACTTGCTAGTTCTGTGTCCTAGGGCAGGTCATGTTTATGCCTCAGTTTCTAGTCGGCCAACATCAAAAGGCTGTTTGAGAATCAAAATGAAATACTACACATAAAAGTGCTTTATCAACTGTGAAATCCTAGATAAATATGAGGTACTGAAGTCATTGGCCTTTCATTAGTAAATTTTAAAAACCATGAATGCCTGGGGTGAAGACCTGTTTATTATTATTTTGTTGTTTCTTTTCACAGGTGTTGATTGTGTATTATTTTGTAAGCACCTGAATCTAGAGTAGTTATAATAAACTAGTCGGGTTTTTTTTGAAAATGATAAATATTTAAGTAGCTGTAATTTACTCCCAGGAATATATGATTATTTTCAAATTGTTGGTTTTATAACAAAAATATATAACATGTTTTCGAGAGAAATATTGTAATATCTGACAATTTTTATAACATTTTCAGGTTTGAAAACACAATGGCAGGAAACAGCCTTGTTCTACCCATTGTTCTTTGGGGTCGAAAAGCGCCCACACATTGCATCTCAGCGGTACTTTTAACAGATGATGGGGCCACAATCATAACAGGATGCCACGATGGACAAATATGTCTCTGGGATCTTTCAGTAGAACTGGAAGTGAGTATTTGAAATGCCTATTGTACATTTTAGATATAAAAATCTACTTATTAGAAGATAATATAGTCCCTGAATGATGTTTTTGGGCCCACAATAGATTTTCTGAAAAATGTGTTTTGACTAAAACTAGTAGTATACAGATTCGTTATTTACACTGTTCATCAGAGTTGACTTCTGAGGGCTTTTGGCCATTTTCAATTGTAATATCTACCCTAAGTGACTTAATGTTTTGTTACATTTAAGATTTTTCAAATGACGACCCATACTGAAGAAGGTTTTCCAAAGAGGTTTTAGAAAATTTAAAACACTTAAACCTTCTATGGTAAATGCTTTGAAGAGGGCAAAACTTTTTACAAAGTGTAGATTTTGTAGTATTGATTTTTGAAATGACTGTGCCTTTATTGTCATTCCTTACTACTATGGAATGCTCAGTGTGCTCTGCTTCCAGGGCTCTCAGTGGACAGAGCTAGGGAAATAGGAGTTGGGGACACACACACACACACACACACACACACACGTTCACACTGATACGTCTAATTCCAACATAACACCACAGCGTTTATCCTACTTTTCTCCTTTCCATATTTGTAACTCCTTTCTCTGACAACTCTTTCCAGGAATTTTTTGTCAGGGGGAAAAGAGAAAATGGAGTGGTAGCTGGTATGGAATGTGGGGTCAAGAAAGGTGATTTTTTAAATTACTTTTTTTGGATAATAGCCTTATTGAGATATAATTCACATACTACACAATTAATCTGCTTCAAATGCACATTTTGATGTTTCTTAGTATGTTCATAAAGTTGTGCAGCCATTACCAAGGTCAATTTTAGAACATTTTCATCACTTCCAAAACAAACCCTTTAAATGTCCCTCCTGGGCCAGGCATGGTGGCTCACGCCTGTAATTCCAGCATTTTGGGAGGCTGAGGTGGGTAGATTGCTTGAGTCTAGGAGTTTGAGACCAGCCTGGGCAACATGGTGAAACCCCATTTCTACTGAAAATACAAAAAACTACCCGAGCGTGGTTGTGCATGCCTGTAGTCCCAGCTACTCCAGAGGCTGAGGTGGAAAAATCACCTGAGCCCAGGAGGTCAAGGCTACTCATACCACTGCACTCCAGCCTGGGCAATGGGAGTGAGACCCTGTCTCCAAAAAAAAAAAAAAAAAGTCACTTCTAATACTCATTCTCCCTAGACCACCACTAATCTACTTTCTGTCACTAACGTTGTGATTATTCTGGACATTTAATATAAATGGAATCATATAACTATAATATGTTTTTTTATGACTGACTTTTATCAGGTAGCATAATGTTTTTAAGGTTCACCCACACTGTAGCATGTATCAGTACTTCATTTCTTTTTATGGCCATATATTTTTGGCCCTTAAGAGTAATGCTGCTATGAGTATTACACATTTGTGTATGAGTTTTTGTGTGGACACATGTTTTCAGTGCACTTAGGTATACACCCCCTGCGTGGAACTGTGGGGTCATATGGTAGGTAACTCTATGTTTAATCTGTTATTTAAGGAACTGCCAGACTGTTTTCGAAAGTAACTGCATCATTTTGCATTCCCATCAGCAGTGCATGAGGGTTCCAGGTTTTCCATATCCTTGTCAATCAATAACTGTTACCTTTTTGATTCTAGCCCTAATTTTGTGTGTGAAGTGGTATCTCATTGTAATTTTGGTTTGAATTTTCCTGATGGCTAATGATGTTGAGCTTCTTTTCATGTTCTCATTGGCCATTTGTATATCTTCTCTGGCAAACTGTCTATTCAGAATCTTTGCCCATTAAAACAGTTTTTAACTTAAAATTTTTTCCTTTGCCCATTTTAAAATTGGGTTATTTTTCTTTTTATTATTGAATTGTAAAAATTCTTCATATATTCTAGGTACAGATCCCTTAACAGATATAAGATTTACATTTATTTTCTCCCATTTTATCGGTTGTTTTTTCACTTTCTCGATTGTGTCCTTTGAAGCACAAAATATTTCAAGTTTGATAAAGTTCAGTTTATCTCTTTTTCCTTTGTTTGCTTATGTTTTTGTTGTCATATCTAAGAAACCATTGCTAAATCTAAGGTCACGAAGATTTATCCCTGTGTTTTTTTTTCCTAAGAATTTTATATACTGGTTTTACCTCTTACATTTAGGTCTTCGATCCATATTAGTTAATTTTTCTGTGGTGTGAGAGAAGGGTTTGACTTCATTCTTTTGCATGTGGCTATCAAATTATCCTAGCAATATTGGTCAGAAGGACTACTTGTTCTCCATTGAATGCTATTGAACTCTTAAGAAAAATCAGTTGACCATAAATGTCATGGGTTTCTATCTGGACTCTCAATTCTATTTTATGGTTGTGTATGTGTTCTTATCCATGTCCTCTAGATGTCTGTACTCACTGTCCTAATTACTATTGTTTTATATACCCACTGTCTTAATTACCATTGTTTTATATTAAGTTTTGAAATCCAGATATGTGAGTCCTCCAGTATTGCTCTTCTTTTTCAAGATTGTTTTGGTGGGGTCCCTGGAATTTCCATATGAATTTTAGAATCAGCTTGTCAATTTCTACAAGGAAGTCAGTTGGGCTTTAATAGGGAATATGTTGACTTAGTAGATCAATTTGGATAGTATTGCTATTTTAACAACGTCAAGTTTTCTGACCCACGAACATCGAATTCATTTCCATTTATTTAGATGTTTAGTTTTTTTCAGCGATATTTTGTGGTTTTCAGAATATAAAGTTTGTATTACTCTTGTTAAATTTATTTCAAAGAATTTTATTTTTTGAATCTATTAGATATATAATTTTTCCATTTATTTTATTTTCAGATTTTTCATTGCTGGTGTATAGAAATACATTTGAGTTTGTTTATTCATCTTGTATCTTACAACCTTATTGGACTTACTACTTCTAATAGTTTTTTAGTGGATCCTTTAGGATTTTCTGCATACTAGATAATGTCACTCTCGAATAGAGATAGTTCTACTTTTTTGCTTTCTAATAGGGATGCCTTTTATTTCATTTTTTTTTTTTTGCCTAATATTCCTGGATGGCACCTCCATAACAACGTTGAACAGAAGTGGCAAGAGTGGACATCCTTGTTTCGTTCCTAATCTTAGCAGAGGGAAAGCATCTAGTCTTTCACTTTTATTTTTGTTATTTTTATTTTTTGTTGAGATAAGGTCTCACTCTGTTGCCCAGGCTAGGGTGCAATGATAGCTTACTGCAGCCTTGATCTCCCAGGTTCAAGTGATCCTCCTGCCTCAGCCTCTTGAGTAGCTGGGTCTACAGGTGCATACCACTACACCTGGCTATTATTGTATTGGGGCCTATCTCTCTTGTTAGCTCTAATAATATTTGCTTTATGTATCTGGGTGCTCTGGTGCTGGGTGCATATATATTTAAAATTGTTATACCCTCTTGCTGAATTGACTTCTTTATCATTATATAGTGACCTTCTTTGTCTCTTCTTATAGTTTTTGTCTTGAAGTCCTATTTTGTCTGATATAAGTGTACCTATTCCTGCTTTTTTTGGTTTCCATTGGCATGGAATATCTTTTTTCATCCCTTTATTTTCAGTCCATGTGTGTTTTTATAGGTGAAGTGTGTTTCTTGTAGGCAAGAGATCACTGGGTCTTGCTTTTTCATCCATTCAGGCACTCTGTCTTTTGATCGGAGAGGTTAGTCCATTTACATTGAGTGTTACTATTGATAAGTCCTTGTTATTACTGCTAAGTAAGGACTTATTTCTGCTATTTTGTTTTTTGTTTTCTTGTTGTTTTGTGATCTTTATTTCCTTCAGGTCTTCCTTTCAGTGATGGTGATTTACTCTGGTGATACAATTTATTTTCTTGCTTTTTATTTTTTGTGTAACCATTGTATGTTTTTTGGTTTGAGATTACCATGAGGCTTGCAGATACTATGTTATAACCCATTATTTTAAGCTGAATATAACTTAACACTATTTGCATAAACAAAAACAAACAAACAAGGACAACTAATAAAGACTCTACACCTTAACTTCCTCCCCTTGCTTTTTTAACTTTTTTTTTTTAGAAGACAGAGTCCCACTGTGTCACCCAAGCTGGAGTGCAGTGGCATGACCTTGGCTTACTGCAGTCTGTCTTCCTGGGCTCAGGCAGTCCTGCCACCTCAGCCTCCCGAGTATCTGAGACTACAGGCCCAGGTCGCTATGTCCGGCTAAGTGCTGGAATTACAGGCATGAGCCAGGGGCCTGGCAGCTTTTTAACTTTTTATTGTTACTACTTATATCTTATTGTATTGGCTGTGTCTTGAAACGTTGTAGTTATTTTTGATTGTTTCATTTGCTCTTTCTACTTAAGAGTAGTTTACACAACATAATTACAGTGTTGCAATATTCTGTGTTTTTCTGTGTACTTACTGTTACTGGTGAGTTTGTACCTTCAGATGCTCACTAACATCCTTTTCTTTCTGATTGAAGTACTCCCTGTAGCATTTCTTGTAGGATAGGTCTAGGATTGATGCAATCCCTCAGCTTTTGTTTGTCTAGAAAGTCTTTATTTCTCTTTCAGGCTTGAGGGATATTTTTGCTGGATTTACTATTCTTTCCTTTGGTACTTTAAATATGTCATGCCACTCTCCCCTGGCCTGTAAGATTTCCCCTGAAAAGTCTGGTTCCAGACGTGTTGGAGCTCAATTGTTTGTTTGTTTGTTTTGAGACAGAGTCTTTCTCTGTTGCCCAGGCTGAAGTGCAGTGGTGTGATCTCAACTTCCTGCAACCTCTGCCTCCTGGGTTCCAGGGATTCCTGTGCCTCAGCCTCCCAAGTAGCTGGGACTACAGATGGCGTGCCACCACACTTGGCTAATTTTTGTATTTTTAGTAGAGATGGGGTTTTGCCATTTTGCCCAGGCTGGTCTCAAACTCCTGGCCTCAAGTGATTCACCCACCTCGGGCCTCCCAGAGTGCTGGGATTTTAGGCATGAGCCACTGTGCCTGGCCCAGTGTATGTTGTGTCTTTTCTCTTTTGGCTTTTAGGATTCTTTCTTTATGTTTGACCTCTGGGAGTTTGATTATCAAATACCGTGAGGTAGTCATCTTTGGGTTAAATTTGCTTGGTGTTCTGTATGTACTTGGATATTTATATATTTCTCTAGATTTGGGGATTCTTTGTTATTATTCCTTTGTATAAACTTTCTACCCCTGTCTACTTCTCTGCCTCCTCTTTATGACTAAGTAACTCATAGATTTGCCCTTTTGAGGCTATTTTCTAGATCCTGTAGGCATGCTTCATGACTTTTTACTCTTTTTTCTTTTGTTTCCTTTGACTGTGTATTTTCAAATAGGCCATCTTCAAGCTCACTATTTCTTTTCTCTGCTTGATCAATTCTGCTATTAAAAGACTGATACATTCTTCAGTATGCCAATTGCATTTTCAGCTTCAGAATTTTTGCCAGATTCTTTTTTATTGTTTCAGTCTCTTAAATTTATCTGATAGAACTCTGAATTCTTTCTCTGTGTTATCTTGAATTTCTTTGAGTTTTCTCAAAACAGAGAATTCAAACCCTATTTTGAATTATCTGTCTGAACAGTCACATATTTGTTTCTTCCGGATTGGTCCCTGTTGCCGTATTTCATTCATTTGGTGAGGTCGTGTTTTCCTGGCTGGTCTTGATGCTTGTAGATGTTTGTCTTGTCTGGCCATGGAAGAATTAAGTATTTATTGTATTCTTCACTGTCTGGACTTGTTTGTACCTTTCCTTCTTCGGAACGCTTTCCAGATATTTGAAAGGACTTGGGTGTTGTGTTCTAAGCTGTATCTGCTTTAGGGGAGCCCCAAGCCCAGTAACACTGTGGTCCTTTTTTTTTTTTTTTTTTGTTGAGACGGAGTCTCACTGTGTCCCCCAAGCTGGAGTGCAGTGGAGGGATCTTGGCTCACTGCAACCTCTGCCTCCTGCGTTCAAGTGATTCTCCTGCCTCAGCCTCCTGAGTAGCTGGAATTACAGGCACGCACCACCACGCCTGGCTAATTTTTGTATTTTTAGTAGAGATGGGGTTTTACCATGTTGGTCAGGCTGGTCTTGAACTCCTGACCTCATGATCTGCCCACCTTAGGCTCCCAAAGTGCTGGGAGTACAGACATGAGCCACTGCACCCAGCAGCACTGTGGTTCTTGCAGACTTGTAGAGGTGCCGCCTTGATGGGCTTGGACAAGATTCGGGACAATTCTCTGGATTACCAGGCAGAGACTGTTGTTCTCTGTTCATCCTTTCCCCCAAACAGATGGAGTCTCTCTCTCTCTGTTTTGAACCACTTGGACAGCGGGGTGGAATGACACAAACACCCCTGTGTCCACCTTCACTAGTTCTGCGCTGGGTCAGACCGGAAGCCAGCATAGCACTGAGTTTTGCTTAAGGCCTGTTGTAACCACTCCCTGGCTACTGCCTATGTTTGTTAAGGCTCTGGGTCTCTACAGTCAGCCAGTAGCAAAGCCAGCCAGGCCTCTGTCTTTCCTTTCAGGGCTAGAATTTCTCCCAGGCAGCTCCAGCAGTGCTATACAAGAGCCAGGGGCTAGAATAAAAAATCTTAGCAGTCTTCCTAGTCTTCTATTGTACTATGGCTAAGCTGGCACTCAAATAAAAGGTTAATTTTTAAGTTTGGTACTTAAACTAGCATATTTTTGCATTTCTAGATTAATCCTCGAGCACTGTTGTTTGGTCATACAGCGTCAATCACTTGTTTGTCTAAAGCTTGTGCTTCCAGTGACAAGCAGTATATTGTGAGTGCATCTGAAAGTGGGTAAGTATTTTCTCATTTGCCTCTTTTTCTCATGAGTCTTTATAACTAGCCCCAGTGCCTTATAAGTAGCGAGGTATTTTTTTTTTCTTTTAGAATATCTCCTAAATAAATGCTTTTTATTGTCTAAATCTAAAGGTAGATATTTAAAATCTGATTTTAGGGATGTAAATTTTATCTGTGTTAATGATTTTACAATACTTTTATTGTAATTTATGATTATGTCCTTTGGCTTGCTTTTAAGGAACTCAAAATACTATAAAAGTTAAAGCACAATCATTCATCTCCATATTGTTTTTATTGAGTTGCCAGACAACTTTGAGATTTCCTTTTAAAAACCTGAATGGTGCTAGGCTAGCATAAATTTTGAAGATGATGCCATGAAAAAGTCCATAACATGATATTGATATGTATTAATACGCTAACATAACTATTTGTGTTCCCAAGTCTCAGAATGAAGCTTGCTTTAGAGAAGCAGGTCATTGAACAGTAGTTGTAGGGTCCAATGTTACTAAATGTTTAAAAAGATTTAAAAACAGTTTTCAAAACATTTTGTGGTGCTTAGAAAATTACACGTATTTATACAATATGCTATTGAAGAAAGTTGGGGAACTTGAAGAGAATTATATAAGAAATTATTGCTATGTGTGGTGGCTCACTCCTGTAATCCTAACACTTTGGGAGACTGAGATGGGTGGATCACGTGAGCACAGGAGTTTGAGACCAGCCTGAGCAACATGTTAAAACCCTGTCTCTACAAAAAAATGCAAAAACTAGCCGGGCATGATGGTGTGCACCTGTAGTCTGAGCTACTCAGGAGGCTGAGGTGATAGGATCACTCGAGCCCAGGAGATTGAGGCTGTTCGTGAGCTGTGATTGTGCCACTGCACTCCAGCCTGGGTGACACAGTGAGACCCTGTCTCAAAAAAGCAAAACAAATCAGAAATTGTTCTCCCCACTGAAGAGAACCTTGTATAATTCATTGGAACAAAAAGAAGCAACATAAGCTAAAAATATAATAGCTGTTGGTCAATTAAAGGATAATTCCCATTAGGATGCATATTCTAAATTGAATGTTCTTTGAAAATTGTCTTATATAAAACCATGTGAGATACAGAAAATAGTATCTTAGAGAAAACCCTAATGATATCAGGATCATTGCATTTTATTAATTTTTTTCTGTTAAATGTATTTCTTCAATAGACAAGGCATGTTGACATTTCTGATTTTCAATGTTACATCTTTCAATCTTATATCTAGTTTTTTTGTACGCATTCAATAAAATTACAATAAATACAGAATGAAAATTGTAATCTTGGATTTTATTTGCAAAAGTTTGAAATTCAGTTGACTTTAACTTTTGTTTTTTGCAGTTTGAAATTCTCTAGCTATCTGGATGACAAATATAAAATCTCAGTAGTTTAAATTAGTTTATTTCTTGTTTTTGTCACTTGTTCCTCATGTGTCATTTGAGGCCTCTACTCTGCTTCGCTGCTATCCTTACTTTGAGGTTCAGAGTGAGGGAGCAACCTCTATGTGAAGCAGCCAGTCTCTGGAACAGAGCTCTGGAAAGCCTTGCATTGGTTCTGGCCAGAACTACTTACAAGACTTCACTAACCAAAAGGGAACCAGGAAATGCAGTCTTATTATGGGCCTAGAAAGGATGTGGAATGTGGTGGGGGGTGGGCAGTTTGGAAGGGGTGTTAGGAGGGTCGAGGGAGGACTGGAAATTTTGATGAACAGCAGTAATGACTGTATGCTACTTTTTCTGAAATATATTAGTTTTAATGGAAGATTAATTTTAAATCACTGTGACAAAGTTGAATGGTGCTTTAAAAAGTCACATTCAAAGCTGACCATTATTTTGTTTTATAGAGAGATGTGCCTCTGGGATGTGAGTGATGGCAGATGTATTGAATTTACAAAATTAGCTTGCACACATACTGGCATACAGGTTAGTATCTATTTCTGTGACTCTAAGCACAAACTATTATAAGTATATAATTTAAAATATTTTTAAAACATTGAGCCTGTCATTTTGTATGAAAAGTGGTGGGTAGTAGTAATAGGACAAGAAAACTAGAATTGAAGTGGTAAAAGTATTCCTCATAAGATGGTATGTTGGGAAGGGTAAGAAAGGAGAGGAGACTAATGGAGAAAGATACAGGGCAAGCAAATTGCTGCTGCTTCTGCTGTTCTGGGCTACCTTGGTTACCCAAGTGAGAGCCCCTTCACTACTTGGCAAAATGCTCTAGGTCCTAAATAATGGAATTCTTCCTTGCAAAAGCCTTTGTGATTCCACTTGTGATTGACACAAATTGACCTACTTTTTGGACCGTATCTTTTTTTTTTTTTCACTCATGCAGTTGGTCGTTTTGCTCATGCAGTTGGTCCTTGGACACGTATTTTTAAAACTTTCCAACTCTTCAGAAGACATGACTGTTTCATATGCCTGGCTTAATATGTGGAGTGTTACACAGGAATTTGTAGTTTCTGACTTACATTCCTGGTGTTCTTTTTTGCTTTTTCATAGCTCTCTAATTCTCTGTACTTCAGTTTACTAATTGTTTACTGTGTTGAGTTTTGGGAAATTATGAATTATATTAAAAATATGATCAATTATGATTTCAGTGGGAAAGGAAGAGAAGGTAACTCACACTTATTGAGCAGATACAGTGTAGGCATTTCTTGTATTGTGCTGGATTTAGTCCTCCTGACACCCTTACATATTAAATAGGAGATTATCATTTTACATATAAGGAGGCTGAGGCCCTGATTATGTTTGAACGTCAATCATCCTTCTAAGTTGTATTTGCATAACTGTAATTATAAGCTTATATTTCACTATTTCTACTCATTTAAAATTCATGTTATTTTTGTGACCCACCTGAGCTTCCCTTTTGATGTGATTTGTAAAGCTGATTTTATTCAGGTGTTTTATTAATTTATTCAACAGTTCTGTTTTAGATGCTAGAGGGGGATAAAAACAATTATCATGAATTCTGTTTCAAAATAGTTCAAAAGGGAGGATAAGATGTTAGGAAAATAATTTTTGTTAGCTATTTAAAAATGTCAATATAACTTAATATATGTGTGTGCACATACACCCATATAATATGTACCATTTGGTAAATATCTAAAATTCTTACCAAAGAAGTTGAGCTTTAGGAGAATATTGTAATAACCTTGATGAATGCATATTAATCAAGTATCTAAATTAAAGGAGAACACTCAGAAATCTTTTTCCTTTTGGTGTGAATGTAGTTCTACCAGTTCTCTGTTGGGAATCAGCAAGAAGGAAGGCTTTTATGCCATGGACATTACCCTGAAATCCTTGTTGTGGATGCTACCAGCCTTGAAGTATTATACTCCTTAGTATCAAAGATATCACCAGACTGGATTAGCTCCATGAGTATTATTCGATCCCACCGAACACAAGGTCAGTGTATTAAGCCTGTTAGGAGCTTTAGCACCATGACTTAATGTTTAGTTTACTATAACATTCTACAATTTATTGTAAATTAATACTTTGGGATATATTCTTCTATTTAAGAAATAACTACACCAATAATTTATGGTTTGTTTCCTCCTTCATAAAGAAATCTTTGATTGAATGAAGACTTAATTGTTGGCTTATCTCCATTCCATGATGTATAAGTCACCAGCTTTTGACAGAGTATATGGGTGATTATCTGAAGTGGAGGAAGAATATCTTAACCTTTGGGGGTATAGTTTTACCTTTGGGAGGAACTGTAGTTTTACCTGTATATTTCTGGAGTCTGGTTCTGTCACTTGCTTAAGAGGCATAGGAAATGTTTCCATTTCAAATGGAGATAGTGAAAAAGGAGAGATTATACACAGTTAAATTTAGTGAAAGTTCCTGGAAGGGGCTGATTTGTACTTGATGCTCAAAAAATATTATTATCTTTTCTTCATTGTTGTTGAAACCTCTCAATAACAACCATGAAAGCAAAAGTAAAGTTGTCAGGAAAAGAGCAATAGTTAATGCAGAACATTGAATGTCTACTTTTATAAGCCTTTTAAGGAGCATTCTTTTACTTTCAAATGGCTTCGTAGTTTTGTGCTCCCTATAGAGGCCGGTAAATAACCACCACCACTACCACCAGTATCACCAGCGCCATCACCATGAGGACTTTCATTTACTGTGTGTTTACACTACCAAGCACCATGCTAAGCATTTACATATGATCAATTCTCACAATACTTAGTGGGGTAGGTACTGTTAATATTCATCATATAGATGGGGAGAATGATGAGAGTTAGGGTGATGACGTCTTTGCTAAAGGACCCTGGAATAGTTACTTTAACCACTGTGTTACACTGCTTCCCATTAGTGAATTGCCTTCAACTTTATAGGAGCTTTCCCTTTGTAACCTCTTAGGGTTGGAAAATCAGCACATAGCTTTTTATTCAGGAGTCATTCAACAAATATTTATCGAATGCCTACAAACTTCCAGGTGCAAGGGATTGAAATACTAATACTTGAGGGAGTCAATTCTAATAAAGGACAATGATATATAAACAAATAACAGTTTAGAGTGCAAAGTGTGCAAGATGGAAAAATAGTGTGGAGAGGATGGCAGTGAGGCTGATTGAGGGCAGTAGAGGGCCGCCCAGATCAGATGAAGTCTGATCTAGGGTTTGGAAGATGAGAAAGAGTTTAGCAGACATGCGATCAGGATGTTTCTGGCAAAGGAGATAGTCTGTAGGTACAAAAGCATTAAAATTATGATAGGTGTATATGTGAAACTATAGATTATCTTTTTCTGGGGCAAGAAATATGAGGGAAGGAGTGGCAGGATATAAGGCTGGCAGAACTGGCAGGAGACAGGTCTTGAAAGCCCTGTGTATCAGCTAGAGAATTCACTTTGTGGATCAGGGGTTGTCAAACTTGTACTGTAAAGGGCCAGATATGAAATATTTTAGGCTCTGCAGGCCATATGATCCATGTTTCAACTACTCAACTCTGCTGTTGTAGCACAAAAGCAGCCACAGACAATACATTAGTGAATGGGCCTGGCTGTGTTCCGATAAAACTTTATTTACAAAAACAGCCAGTGGGCTGGAGTTGACTCAAGAGCTGTAGCTTGCAGGCTGTCACTGTAGATGATGGGCAGTCTCTGAAGGGACTTATGCTTTAAACTTCAAAGATGGGAGCAAATTAAGAGGTTAGTTGCCCAGCTGAGAGTGGTGCAGGCCTGCTCTAAAGTGGACTGTAGGAAGAGTGGATGCACTGGCTTCATTTCCTGCCACTGTTCTTCAGAGTGTTGGTTCTGAAGTTTGTTAATAGGTATTTGTCAAAAAGGTGGGATCTCTGGTTAAATATATTTGGGAGATGTTAGGTGAAATAAAATTGAGCAGGCTTCTTTAATGTGAACTTTCTGAGAGAGGTTTTTTATGCATATTAGAGAATTACTGCTTTATTCCTAAGCATAACAGTGAGAATGAGATTTGTGTTAATTTTCCAGGCAATAGGGAACTAATCATTCATATATTTATCTCTAATATTAGTTACAATGAATCTTTTATTTAAAAAAGATCTATATTTGTGACCAAGCAGTTTGCATATTTAAAATTTTTACACTCCTTTTGTATATGTTTACACTGTAGTCTGAACAGAATAGAATGTAACTTAAATCAATTAATTCCAATGCCTTACAGTGCCTAGAGAACTATGTGATATTGATAAGGTTATTATTTAAAGATAATCATTTTTTAAATAACAGTAATAACTCATACTAAATTCTCTTATTGAGAATTTGACAGAGTATTTTATTTAAGGATACTGAGCCAATATTTGAGGAGGAATCCAAACCAATTTATTGTCAGAATTGCCAAAGCATCTCTTTTTGTGCATTTGCACAAAGGTCATTTTGGTTGTGTGTTCCAAATATTGGAGGGTAAGATAATTATATAAATAAGAAGCTGTATTTTTATCCTTCAAGACATTGGTTTATCATTCTCTTATTGAGAATTTAGTATGTGCTGAATGTTTTCCCTTGGCGTGTCTTAATTTTTATAACAACCTATTAGGATAGGTACTGTTGTTACTCATTTATATTTGCTTCCAGATAAGAAAATTGAATTTAAGATAGTTTGTTATCTAAAGTTCATTGGTTAATTAGTGAAGAAAAATGTGATTTTGCTTTGAACATTCCCCTCCCTCACTCTGGAGCCCACATTGACTGCTTTCCAATGCTCATCCTCTCAAAATTCCTGTACGTGACCCTGGTGTTGTCACTGCTCCCTTTTACCTGAAGCTTAGGAACTTAGATTTTATATCATATCTTTCTCTTGATCACACTCTATGGAGGATGTAATGTGCAATGAAGTATCTGGAAGGTGGCAAGGTATGTGGGAAAGGGGGAGAAATTAGTGCCTTGAAGAAATAAAGTGGTTGAGCTCATCCATGATAAAGAATTAAAAGTTGTGAATTTTGAAGTGTAAAAGTTCATTGTTAACATAGTAATCAAGAACATTTGAAATTATTAAAAGCTTTTTGATTAGAAATAAAAAATTCAATTAGCTAGAAATAATTTTCCTTGAATTTTAAGTTGTTGGCCATCTTTATTAACTTGTGTTTCAAAACCTGGTTTCTGTTTCATGAAATAGAGAATTGTGTTTTTCTGCTAATTGTAAAACATGCTATTGTTTAATTTCATTCAAGCAAAACATCTTAATATTTAGAAAGAAAGCGTATTATGTTTGTAATCTGGGCTGCTTTTTTGTCCCTTCTCATTTTAGAGGACACGGTGGTAGCACTCTCGGTGACTGGCATCCTGAAGGTCTGGATTGTTACCTCGGAAATAAGTGACATGCAGGTGAGAAAAAGGAAAGCGGGGTGATTTCTCTGTTTTTAATCTCTATAGCTCAAAATTTTAGTAATGATTTGCCCCTTCCATTTTTTTTAAGGGGGAAGGACAAAGCGATTATTGTTTGATAATTTTCTTATAGGCATAGTATGGAAGATTCTCTAGTATGCTATGGGAGTGAATTTTTTATTCACTTTTAATGGCAACATCTGCTCTATCATGGATATAAAATAGAGAAACATATTGCACAGGATATGCAGAGGAGAAACATAAAAGAAATGGGGTTCTCCTCAACTGCTTCTGTTTAAATTGACTCAAAGGAAAAAATAATTAAGCAAATCACCATAAAAAATAAGCAAAGCCATTTTTAGTCGTCTATTTCAGTTCTTTGGGCTTGAATTCCTTGTTCTTTTTTTTTTTATCAATGAGAAAGATCAAGTCTCTGACAATTTTGATGCTACTCTCTTCAGCTAGGGAATTTTTAGGCATGGAATTCAGGAGAATATAGAGGAATTAATTAGATTTTTTTTAAAAGCACATATAGCTACAAAAATTAGGATTAAGGCAGACTTTATCATCTGTCATTACCAGAGCAATGATACTCTGAGTCTCATCAGAATTGAAATCTCAGGGGATTTTGTAGCAACAGTATTTGTGCCTAGCTGCTTTTAGGGTATATCTTTGCTGCTGTTTACTACCTTGGTGCTTACCTGAGGGGCTAAAATGATGAACATATGAAGCGATGCCTTTATTTAATTTTGTTGCCTTTATCATTGTGTGATAATTTTAATTGACAGTCATGGCAGTCCTAAAGCTTTACAAATCTTTCTCTTTTCAGGATACTGAGCCAATATTTGAGGAGGAATCCAAACCAATTTATTGTCAGAATTGCCAAAGCATCTCTTTTTGTGCATTTACACAAAGGTCACTTTTGGTTGTGTGTTCCAAATATTGGAGGGTAAGATAATTATATAAATAAGAAGCTGTATTTTTATCCTTCAGGACATTGGTTTATCAGATTTCCAAAGAACCCTAAAGAAGTACTTGGTGCAAGACTATTTTCACCATTTAGAATTCATGTCTGCTTTTGATATCACATTTTGAGAAGTTGGGACTTGGCTATATATAGTTGTCTTTTTTTGTTTGTGTTTATGGAATGATTCAGTTAGAGACTGTATTTCATTGGTCTTAATTTCTCCTTTTTGCTACTGTTTTAGTCACAATCTTATCAGTACAATATAAGCAGTTGTAGGGAGTTTTTTACAGGTTGGACATTTCTTTGTAGGATGTTATTAAAGCTAATAGTATTTTCCCTGGCTTCTTATAGTTGGAAAGTCTTCTCATATCCCTTCAGAGCTAATGATGGAAGAGGTGTATTACTTCCACATTGCCAGACTTTAATATTTCCATAATAGAAAAATAGCATGTTTTGGGCACTTGCTCTGTGACTAGCACTTTTTTCAAAGCTTGCCATGTATTATTTCTTTTAATCCCTACAACTCTCTGAGGTTAGGTGGATTAGCTATTTAATTCTGAATAACAAATCATTCCAAAAATTATTAGTTTAAAACAACAAACATGTTTTAGCACCAGGTTCTTGTTTTTGTTTTTTGTTTTTTTAAAGAGATGTGGTCTCATTCTGTAGCCCAGGCTGGAGTGCAATGGAACAATCACAGCTCACTACAGCCTTGAACTCCTGGCCTCAAAGGATCCTCCCAGCTCAGCCTCCTGAGTTGCTAGGACTACAGGCATGCATTACCAAGCCTGGCTAATTTTAGAATTTTTTTGTAGAGGTGGGGTCTTACCCTGTTGCCCAGGCTGGTCTTGAACTCCTGGGCTCAGGCAATCCTCCTGCCTCAGCCCCCCAAAGTGCTGGGATTATAGGCATGAGCAACCATTCCTGGCTACATTTTGTTCTTTAAAAACAGTCACAAAATGCAACCTACACTCAGAGGAGAGGATTACACATGGGTGTGAATACCAGGGTTTGGGATCACTGGGGCCCTGTTAGAGACTGCTTACCACAGGAGGACTTGTTACTTTCCCCATTTTGCAGATGAGGCAACTGAGGCAGTGAGGGGATGAATAACTTGACAAAAGTTATGTAAATGGCAGCCGAGTTGCTGCGTTATAACACAGGTATCTGACTGCAGCAGCTGCTCTCATTACTGCTATGCTATACTGTCTCGTAATTAGAACCTGGAATGGGCTGGTTTCCTGAGCTTAGAACACAAGGGGATGGGCCATATGGTGAAAGGAATGACTAGGGAAGCAGCATCTTAACCTTATCGTTGTCCCTTACTATATTAGAATAAAATTAGGAAAAGCTAGCCGCTGCTTGCTTAGAGTAGGTTTTATGGGTTTCTTCCTTTATCTTAAAATTTAAAACAGATGCAAATAGTAATAAAAAAACAGGTTGGGCATGGTGGCTCATGCCTGTAATCCCAGCACTTTGGGAGGCCCAAGGCAGGCAGATCACGAGGTCAGGAGTTTGAGACCAGCCTGGCCAACATGGTGAAACCCTGTCTCTACTAAAAAAAAAAAAAAAAAAAAAAAATTAGCAGGGCATGGTGACACACACCTGTAATCCCAGCTACTTGGGAGGCTGAGGCAGGAGAATTACTTGAGCCCGGGAGGCAGAGGTTGCAGTGAGCCGAGATTGCGGCACTGCACTCCAGCCTGGCTGACAGAGCAAAACTCTGTCTTGGGAAAAAAAAGGGGCAAGAGGATACAGTGAAAAATGTGTCTCTTCCCCACTGGAACTTCCTTTTCCCTTCCAGATAAGAGTATCTAGTACCAGTTTCATTTGTGTCCATTATAAACATTTTATAATTATGTGAGAACAGCTTTTTCTTTCTTAAAATGCATACATAAGAGTAAAAAGACAACTCACATAGTCAGAGAAGATAATTACAATATACATAGATGATGAAGAATTGTCCAGTATTTATAAAAAAACCAACTCCTGCAAATCAAGAAGAAAACTATGGAACACTCAGCAGGAAATTGGACAAAAATATTTTACACAAGATGAAAGCCTGATGGCCAGTAAATGTATAGAAAGGTGCTCAACTTCACTAATCATCATATTAAGACAATACTGAGCTAGTACTACCACCCACCAGAATGGCTTTTTAAGATACTTAGTATCATGAAGAAGTTTTCAATTGGGCTTACCATAAGCTGAGATTCAAATAAAATCTTTCATTTTCCCCTAATTTTTATATGGTTTTATTTTTAATTTTGTCTGTTTGTTTTGAGACAGTCTTGCTGTCGCCCAGGCTGGAGTGCAATGGTGCAATCTCAGCTCACTGTAACCTCTGCCTCTCAGGTTCAAGGGATTCTCCTGCCTCAGCCTCCCAAGTTGCTGGGATCACAGGCATGCACCACCGCGCCTGACCAATTTTTGTATTTTTAGTAGAGATGGGTTTCACCATGTTGCTCAGGCTGGTCTTGAACTCCTGGCATCAAGTGATCAGCTTGCCTTGGCCTCCCAAAGTGCTGGGATTATAGGCATGAGCCACCGTGCCTGGCCTATATGGTTTTGTCTTACATACCTTTGAATCTTTAATCTGGAATTTATTTTGTATAAATTGTGAGATATAGATCCAGTTTTATTTTTATTCCAGATGGACCCCCCAGTTTCCGATGCCATTTGTTGAATAATTCATTCGTCTGTTGTCCCTTGATAATATACTATATTCCTACATTATTGGAATCTGTTTTCAGACTTCTGGATTTGTCTGCCCATTCATGAATTAATACTGTATTGTTCTAACTTTTATAGTTGTATGATTTGCTTTAACAGATAATAGGGCTGGAGGGCTGGTTTCCCTTCATTACTCTTTCTTGGAGTTTTCTTGGCTATAATTGTAGTGCTGATGCTATATACTGATAAATATTATAAGAAATCATGGTAAATGCAGCTAGGATGTGTTATAACTTCAAGGCTGCATACAAGCAACTTCATTGTTTTCTTTAAAGAAAAGTAAAATAGAACCTCTGAGCTATTGAGGAATGAGGAATTACTCATTCCTCCTGGGAAAATTTTCTAACAACATTTAATGTACTTTTCTCAAATTTTGAAAGTGATAGAATAATTCTGCTAGGAATGATAAGAGCAGAGTTTTTAGTTTTAGCTCTGTCACTTACTGGGCACATGACTTTGAGCAATTGATCAAATTGTCTGTAAACTGGAATAGTAACATCTGCAATGATTCTCAGGTTCATATGAGATAATAATTGTAAAGGTACTTTGTAAACTTTGCAGTGCCTTGCAAATGTAAAGCCCTATAAGGTTAGTAGTCTTTATTGCTAGTGAAATTATAGAGATTTGAATTTTATATGTGAAAATTATTACGTAGTAAAATTGAGCCTGTTAACTATAGTATTTTAGAACATTGATGAAATAATGTAAAGCAAAGTAACTCCCTTATAATAATGAGTTATTCCCATGCCAGAGTTTATTGTTAGAAATGTTGTTACCGGGCCAGGCAAGGTGGCTCATGCCTGTAATCCCAGCACTTTAGGAGGCCAAGGTGGGAGGATCACTTGAGCCCAGGAGTTCGAGACCAGCCTGGGCAACATGGTGAGACGCTGTCTCTACAAGAAATAAGAAATACAAAAGTTAGCAGGGCATGGTGGCATGCTCTTATAGTCCCAGCTATTCGAGAGGCTGAGGTCGGAGAATCACTTGAGCCCAGGAGTTTGAGGTTGCAGTGGGCTCTGATTGTGCCACTGCACTTCAGCCTGGGTGGCAGAGCAAGACTTTGTCTCAAGAAAAAAAAAAAAAAAGAAATGCTGTTACTAGACATAGAAATAAAACAGGGCTCAAGCCTGTATGTTTGAGGTTGATTCCCTATTATTTGCAATTCTTTAATGGACTACTTTCTCTAGATAGAAAGTCTGAGGATAACTGTTACTGTAGGGGGGAGCACCCTCGCTCCACTTGTCATAGTCTGTTCCCTGTCCACAGGGAGGTTAGCCATAACTAGGGGCCTAGTTGTGTTTTCCCTATTGAAGGTGACCTTTCTCAGGGCTTATTGACAAGCTGTCTTTATCTGATGCAGCAAACTGAGTTTTCTAAATACATTTCCAGGCTTTTTTTTTTTTTTTTTTTTTTTTTAACTTGAAATGTCGCTGGATCTTACTTTTTACAACAATATGGAGTAGATTGTGAATTTCTTTCTTCCTTGCAGGTGTTCGATGCCGGAGACTATTCCTTGTTGTGTTCAGGTCCTAGTGAAAATGGACAGACATGGACTGGAGGGGACTTTGTCTCAGCAGATAAAGTCATCATTTGGACAGAAAATGGGCAAAGTTATATTTACAAACTACCTGCCAGGTATGCAGCAAGTAATAAATTAGGACAGTCATCAAAAGTAAAAGATTCAGAATTTAGGGTACAACCTGAACTTAAGAAAATGTATGTAGTATAAATATTTAACTTTGATAAAACACTTCAGAACTTCTTAAGTTAGATTTTTAATTCCAATTTAACTTCTAAGCGCAAAAATTAGGTGGATTTTTATTTGAAGGACAATATTTTTATAACATTATTTAATGCCTGCATTAAATTAACTATAATTTAAAAATCCCCTTTTTGTCCAATACCAAAAAACCTTGTCATATGGAATTATAAAGTATTTAATGCCAGTATTTTAATTGAATATTGTATTTTTCCCATATTCAGTTGCCTTCCAGCTAGTGATTCATTCCGCAGTGATGTGGGGAAAGCAGTTGAAAATTTAATTCCTCCGGTACAACATAGCCTCTTGGATCGAAAAGATAAAGAGGTAAAATTCTTGAGGTGTCATTTATAATTGAAAGTTACATTGAAAAACTTCTACAACTGTATTTATTGTCTTGTGATACGTTTAAAAAATTTATACAATTCAAAGCACTGTGTTAGATGTAAAACATTTTGAGATGGTCAGTTATAAGGACATTTCAAAATCTGCTCATTTAAAAATACATAATATGCCTATGAAATAACATTCGTTTTTCTAAGAATACAAGTGATCTTATGCTAATTGCATATTGAAATTGACTTTTTGATGAAGTTCATATTGATGGTGTAAATTATTTTACATACTATCATGCAGTTATAAACATAGTGACAGATATATTTTTAGAAGAGCACAGGCCGGGCACGGTGGCTCACGCCTGTAATCCCAGCACTTTGGGAGGCCGAGGCGGGTGGATCACGAGGTCAGGAGATCGAGACCACAGTGAAACCCCGTCTCTACTAAAAATACAAAAAAAAAAAAATTTGCCGGGCACGGTGGCAGGCGCCTGTAGTCCCAGCTACTCCGGAGGCTGAGGCAGGAGAATGGCGTGAACCTGGGAGGCGGGGCTTGCAGTGAGCCAAGATCGCGCCACTGCACTCCAGCCTGGGCGACAGAGCGAGACTCCGTCTCAAAAAAAATAAAAAAATAGAAGAGCACACATAGTTTTGTAATAATGCTGAGTAATAATAGTTCTTTTGTTGAACAAGGCATTGCAGTACCTCCACAAAATCATGTAGCAGTTTAAATCATTAGAAACTAGAAATAAAGAATAAGACATTTTTTCTCTATAAAAATAAAAGTTTATTGTGATTTCTGAAAACGTGCTTAATATCCACTTAATGTTGAAGTACAACAGCACTTAGTACTGGGTTTTCAACTCTATATTGAGCAGTAAGAAAGAAGCTTTGGCTTTGAAAGCAGAGTTTTTTTTTTTTTTTTTAATTGATGCTCTAGGTTTCCATGGCTTTATCATTCTGAACATTACATCTCACATTTATGTGGCCGGGTGGCTAGGGGAAGGGAATTGTTCTTTCCATGAATATTTTGAATATATAGAATTTGTATATCTATATACAATTAAGATCATCTGTAGCCTGTCTGTTCTTTACTCAAACTTCCACTTACTGCTCTTCAACCTAGATAGTCACGTCCAATTAACCTAAGGAATAATGACTTGTATAAAAAATATACATAAGCAAAACCAAAAAAAAATCATTTTCTTTAAATATCAGCTCCCTAATACGTTTTAAATTAAAAACATGTATTTTGTGATGTGTTGAAATGTAGAATATTGGTTATTACAGCTGCTGTAGCAATTTTTCCTTGTTAAATATATAGTTTATCAATTAAAAATTTTAGTCTGGGCAACATAGTGAGATCCCATCTCTAAAAAAAAAAAATTAGCATGGTGTGGTGGTACACGCCTGTAGTCCCAGCTACTTGGGAGGCTGAAGTGGGAGGATCCTTTGAGCTGGGAGGTGGAGGCTGCAGTGAGCTGTGATTGTGCCACTGCACTCCAGCCTGGGCAACATGGCGAGACCCTGTCTCAAAAGCAAAAAAAATTCAGTAAGTAAAGTCAAACAATTGGTTATGCTTAATATGTGTAGTTTCCATTGGCTAATGCTTTTAGCTGTTAATTACTGTATTTGATTAACCAGTATTTGAATACAGTAATTAGGCTGTTAACTATAATTGTTAAAACTGAAGTCAAATTTAATATTGCTTTTCAGGCTAAGATTATGTTCTTTAATATTCCAGTATTTGTGATGTAATCCTCTGAATTTTAGTAGAAGTCCACTACACTATTTAGTATTTTCAGATAGTACTTCATTGAAGGCACAAAATCTGAAGCTGAAAATGAAAGTACACATAAGACCCTAATGAATGGTTTTTGTTCCTGGTAGCTGGTAGCTAACAGAGGCTAGGTTCAAATTGATTATGAAAATATGAGCAAGTAAAACATGATATGCTATTAGTTGAAAAATATACTAATTTTAACAATGGGGTCCTCTAGTTGTGCAAGCTTGATAGTTCAATTTTGTTGGTGTTTTTTTTTTTTTTTTTTTTGAGATGGAGTCACCCTTTGACTCCCAGGCTGGAGTGCAGTGGTGTGTGATCTCGGCTCACTGCAACCTTTGCTTCCTGGGTTCAAGTGATTCTCCTGCCTCAGCCTCCCGAGTAGCTGGGATTACAGGTGCACACCACCATGCCCGGCTAATTTTTGTATTTTTATTAGAGACAGGGTTTTACCATGTTGGCCAGGCTGGTCTTGAACTTTTGGCCTCAAGTGATCTGCCTGCTGTGGCCTCCCAAAGTGCTGGGATTACAGGCATGAGCCACTGTGGCCAGCCTACTTTTTGTTTTTTTGAGGCAAGGTCTTGCTCTGTCATCCAGGCTGGAGTGCAGTAGTGAAATGATAGTTCACTGTAGCTTCAAACTCCTGGACTCAAGTGATGCTCCCACCACAGCCTCCTGAATACCTGGAGCTATGAGCCTGTGCCACCATGCTGGGCTAATTTTTTTTTTTTTTTTTTGTAGAGACAGGATTTAGCTTTGTTGCCCAGGGCCGGTCTCTGACTCCTGGCCTCAAGCGATCTTTCCTGTCATTGTTGGGATTACAAGCATGAGCCACTGTGCCCTAATTTTGTTGCTATTCTTAATGATTAATCAGGAGTGGGCAAAAAAAGCTAGGATTAGTGAGTTCTCTCATCTTGACCTTTTAAGTGAAGACTTTTCTTTTTGATAAAGAAAGCTTAGTTCTGTGTTAATTATTTCATAATAGGCAGTTAAATTGCATTATTATGGCTACACATGAGTTATTATAAAGTGGTGAAAAGTAGCATAAATACTAATTTTAGAGAAAGGCTGTAAATACAATTTTTGTTTCATTCAATGTTTATGTTATACTAGATTAGAATATTAGTTGACATGTATGTTAGTGCTATAGAATTACATTAAAATATTGTTGAATAATCATGCTATAAACACTTTTTCAACTTGGCTACTGGGACAAATTACCTAACATCTTTATTTGAAAAGCATTAATGTGTGAAATATTTTGATTAAAAATACAGCTAAAGATATTCAAATACTTTTTTTGGCAGTTGCTAATTTGTCCTCCTGTTACTCGGTTCTTCTATGGATGCAGAGAATATTTCCATAAACTATTAATTCAGGGTGATTCTTCTGGAAGGTTGAATATTTGGAACATATCAGACACAGCTGATAAACAGGAAAGTGAAGAAGGTAATAGTAAATCATGTGTAATAATTTCTTAATTAATTTAATATCTTAAATACTAACTACTGAATAACATATTCATAATGTACATATGTCATTTTCTTTGATTACTGGATCAATCAACATTATTTTAATGTTTTAAATTTTTTTTAACATGCACAAATGTTTTTCTTTTATACAAAACCAAACCTCTACAGGGCTGGCAATGACAACTTCTGTTAGTTTGCAAGAGGCATTTGATAAGCTGAATCCTTGTCCTGCTGGAATTATAGATCAGCTGAGTGTGATTCCCAATAGTAATGAACCTCTTAAAGTAACTGCAAGTGTGTACATACCAGCACATGGACGACTTGTTTGTGGTCGTGAAGATGGAAGCATAGTTATTGTACCTGCCACACAGACGGCCATAGTACAGCTGCTGCAAGGGGAACACATGCTCAGAAGAGGTATACTGAAGAGCTCTGTATGTCTAAAGTGTTTTGACAACTCTTACCCAGATAGTGAAAATGTCTCTGTTCTTTGTTTTTAAATAAATACAGTGAATCAGTGTAGTTAGTTGTTGGGGTGCTATGTAGTTGGTAGAGTTTAATGCACAGATAAAATATTCAGTGCCTGTTATTAGAATTAATACAATGTAATGACTGTAAATAAAGAAGTATCCAATTTTATCTCTTGGAGATATGTTAATAGTTTTGTCTCTTAGTTATCTCTATAGATTACTAAATAATTACTGTATTATCAGTAATTCTGAAAATCCTCCAGAACAGTACCATCCAGTAGAAATCTTTTTTTTTTTTTTTTTCCTGAGAAAGAGTCTCACTGTGTTGCCCAGACTAGAGTGCAGTGGCATGATCTCGGCTCACTACGTCCTCTGCCTTCTGAGTTCAAGCAGTTCTCCTGCACAGCCTCCCAAGTAGTTGGGATTACAGGCACGTGCCACCACACCCAACTAATTTTTATATTTTTTGTAGGGACAGAGTTTCACTATGCTGGCCAGGCTGGTCTCGAACTCCTGACTTCAAGTGATTCGCCTGCCTCGGCCTCCCAACAGCCAGTGGAAATGTAATATCAACCATATATATATAACCATACCTGTAATTTCCTAATAGCTATGTTAAAACATAAAATGAAACAGGTGAAATTGACTGTTTTATATAACCCAATATAGCAAAAACTATTTTCATTTCAACTTCTAATCAATATGAAGATTGTTGATGAAATATTTTACGTTTTTTATATCAACTCTTCAAAATCTCGTGACTAGTTTAAATTCACAGCACATAGGAATCTGGATTACCCCCACTTCAAGTGCTCAGTAGTCTCATGTGGCTAGTAGATACTGAATTAGGCAGAGTTGTTTTAGAAGATAAAATTGGAAACCTTTGCTGTGATATAATTTATAGCTATTCTAAACATTCATGTTTACTTTTACTTACTGAAACTTGGTAAGCCTTTAATTTTCCCATTTTAAATCCAAACCCTCATTCACAGGTTGGCCACCTCACAGAACACTCCGTGGTCATCGGAACAAAGTCACATGTTTGCTATATCCTCATCAGGTTTCAGCTCGGTATGATCAAAGATACCTGATATCTGGAGGTGTGGATTTTTCAGTCATAATTTGGGACATATTTTCTGGAGAAATGAAACATATCTTCTGTGTTCATGGTGGTGAGATTACACAACTTCTAGTTCCACCTGAAAACTGTAGTGTAAGTTGATTTATATAAAAGATTATTTCACTGTGGTAGAGCTGAGTTATATTACTATCAGGAATGTAAATGGAATCCAGACTAACTTAAAGGAAGTGTGACAAGAGAATTAAGAAAACCCTTTTAATTTTAAAACTAAAATAATAGTAACATTTAGGCAAAGTTACGGTCACTAACTATTGGGGCACATAGAAACAGAAGATGGACATGGTGTTTTTTTCCTGTTACTAGCTTCGAAATGGTCTGGCTTTTTTCTGAAACATAGCAGCAGTTGAGAAAATGTTTATTGAATGAAGTTTCAATTTTATATTTTAAAATAATTTAAGTATGCCTGAAGACATTGTACAATCTCATTATTTTTGGGTCCATCTGAGCAAAGACAATGAATGTATATGTTGGTAAAGGCAAAATACTTATGGATAGAGTTCATTTAAATAAAAAATTGTTCTAACAAGGGAGACAAAGCCTAACAGTCACTGATGATGATTTTGGAAAATTTCATACATACCTTTGTGGAACCAGATTGCTTTCTGATGCATTTTAAGTTAGGCCATGATGTCATATAAATAGAAATATGAGATTTTAGGAAGGCTTAGGACTGATAACAGTACTTTTCTTTTTTTTTTTACTCTTTATTAATCATGGGACTTATTCATGTGATTAGTCATCTTTGTGTGCATAATCACTATCTCCCAACACTCACACATTTGTGTGCACATATAGACACATTGTCTTCTTGTAGACATGTCATGCTTATAATTCATTCACTGTCACCAGCTCTGGTATTACTGAAATTGAAAACAGTCTTACTGGTGTATCTGCTGTAGTATCTACAAGATATCTCATTTCAAAACCTACAAAATTTTTCTTGGCCCTTCTGCTTACTTGCTTAATCTTCCTGCTAATTCATTTTATCAACCATGTCCTGCCAGTGCTAGATTTTGTTTGATTTGATATTGGTGGCTTTGTAAGAAATCCTAGTACCAATGTTTCTCATTATTTTTCCTGGCAGATTGGCAAATTTACCTCCTTAACTGTTCTCTTCCTTCTTTTTTATTCCTTTCTTCCAATTAGGTTGTTAATTTCTTATTCACTGTGAAAAACTGCCATGTATTTATTTAACCAATTTTATGTCATATTTTGGTGAAATAGATATTATTGTAATTACATTAGTAAATTAAGGTATTGTTACAACCCCTCTCCTAAACTTCATTTTATAGTAGTTATGTCCTGTGGTGAAACATGACAATTTTCTTTTCTGAATGCACATTTGGTGAAATATCTAATTTTTCAGTGCAAAAATTGATTATTTAGATAATTCTATACCAGTTTAGAACAACCATTTCTGTTTTGATTGATATTGTGTGTGTGTGAGAGAATGAAATATTTAAAATAATAGAATATTAGATAGAATAAGATATAGTTTTTCTTTAAATTACAAATGTGATTAAAAGGTTGGAATGGGCCAGGCGCGATGGCTCAAGCCTGTAATCCCAGCACTTTGGGAGGCCGAGGCAGGCGGATCACCTGAAGTTGGGAGTTTGAGACCAGCCTGATCAATGTGGAGAAACCCCATCTCTACTAAAATTACAAAAAATTAGCCGGGTGTGATGGCGCATGCCTGTAATCCCAGCTCTTTGGGAGGCTGGGGCAGGAGAATTGCTTGAACCTGAGAGGCGGAGGTTGCAGTGAGCTGAGATAGCACCACTGCACTCCAGCCTGGGCAACAAAGTGAGACTCTGAGGCCAAGAGTATACCAGTTGCCTGGGGAATCTGAAGAGAGCTGGTGAAAGGGAAGGCAGATATTTTTAATGCCTTTGAGTGTACCGGTTGCCTGGGGAATCTGAAGAGAGCTGGTGAAAGGGAAGGCAGGTATTTTTAATGCCTTTGGAGTGCTGCGGCAGAAAACTTCCTCCAAGGCTCCATCATTAGAATTATGCAGTTACAGATGAGATGATCTGACATCTTCCCTTCCACCTCCCTCCCAGTTTATTTTACCTTTCCCTGTTACTTATCGTTCTCCTTTTATTATAGATTTTAGCATTAAGGAGTCTATTGTCCAAGACCCAGGCACTTTTTCTTTTATTTCCACATAGGTTACTCTTAGAGAAAGAAACTAGGTTTTGGAAAAAATACTAAGGGAATAAAATTATTTTAATATATCAAGAGTACTTTATAAAACATTTTCCTTAATAAACCAGATAGATATGGTTGACAGCAATGAAAATTCAGAAATTAAAAAATAACACTAATCACCCAGTATAATATTTCCAACTTACTGAATTGTGGTGATATTTTACATAAAACTATCCATATTTTCTTAATTGATTTTCAATTGTGGCAGGTAGCTGGATTTAGAAGTACAGTTTGTGGTATGGAACCTTTGTGTGTGTAATACAGTGTGATACCATTTATGTACATTTTAAAAACACAAATCCATACTGCATATTTTTGGATACATATATAGGTAGTAAAAACATTAAAACCGAAGGGAAAGCTAGTGCCAAATTCAGACCCTGGTTTACTTTTGAGAGTGAGAGGAAGGAGTAGGGAGACTTATTAAAGTGTCATGTTTTATTTACTTTTAGTGTTATAGCTATTTAATATTTACTATTTATTTTCCTCATTTGCATTGACGATTAAATTCTCAGAGCTGTCTTTCTGTTGTTAGAATTATTCAGAACAGAAGTTTTGGAAAATGCCTAAAAATAAACTGTTTAGTACATTTTATGTACTAAACATGTAGTATGTTTCTACATGTAAGCATATAGGCTAAGTTCTTTAATATATTAGTTAAAAAATGAATACTTTTTGTTTAATTTATCGTATTAAACTTTTGATCACATAATCTCCAAAAATACCCAGAAGGGGGCAGCATGGATTTGTGAAAACAGGAGTGTGAGGCATCTAACCTGAACATTAGTGTTTGTGCCTTCAATTGACAGTATTAAAACCAGTATTAGATTCCCGCCTCCTAGAAACAGGTATGCTAATATGAATGGAACACGTGACTGTATGTGTACCAGTGTGGCTAATGTTCACAGCCAGTAAGGGCAATCAACAAATTAGATATTCTTTTAAATATATCATACTGTTGTTCTGACAAAGTACTGAAAGCTTTTGCCTGAATTTGCTCTTATCTCATATTTTTGATTCTAGATTTTTGTTACTAATTTAATTTGAATATTGCATTTAAAAAGCAGTGTCTATACCTATAGCTTAATATCTGAAGTCAAGCAGAGCAAACTTTGTTAATACAAACTAAGCAAAAACAGGAAGCAGAACTAACATTATTTTCTTAAAATACAATGTACATAATGTTCCGTGTCATCCTTTTTCCTTTAACACTTAATTCTCTTAGATTTTGAGAACATTTTCATATATTTTTATGTATTTGGCACCATCTTTTTGATACTAATTTTATTTTTAAAAGTTAAATAATACATAGTTATAGAAAATAGAGATATTTTCTAAAGATGTCATATTTGTCACTAAGAATATTCCTACAATATTATTTTAAATGATATTCTGTAATTCATTTTTATTGGACATTTTAGAATGTTGCTTGAGAGTTTTTTTTTTTGCCTGTTATCAACAGTGGGAGTGATAATTAGTACAGCTATATATTTTTGTAACTCTAGAATGGTTTCTTAGGATAAGTTCTTATACTTGGAGTTGCTATAAAAAGGGCATATTAATTTTTAAAGGCTTTTGAATAGGTATTGTCAAATTGCTCTTCAAACGATGAGGAATAGGTTTGTACAGTCACCATTTTACTACCATAACCCTTCATCATCCTGCTTATAATCTTTTAAGCCTTGCTAGTTTTCTAGTCTTGAAAGCGGCTGCATGTAGAGTGTATGTAAGTCTCTCACTTTCATTGTAAAAGCACAAATGTGTTAATATACCAACACTATATTAGTTGTGCATTCTGATTGGTTTTATATTCTTGATAATTTTATGTTTTCCAAATTTGTACTACTATTCTATACTATTGTGTTTAAGATAAAAAATTGAGGCTGAGCATGGTGGCTTACACCTGTAATTTCAACACTTTGAGAGGTCAAGCTGGGAGGATCACTTGACACCAGGAATTCAAGACCAGCCTGGGCAACATAGTGAAACCCTGTCTCTACCAAAAAAGAAAAAGAAAAAAAAGCTGGGTTTGGAGACATGGGCATATAGTTCTAGCTACTTGGGAGGCTGAGGTGAGAGGATCGCTTGAGCCCTGGAGTTCAAGGCTGCAGTGAGGCATGATTGTGCCATTACACTCCAGCCTAGGTGACAGAGTGAGACACTGTCATTCTATGAATATTATGTATACATTCAAATATTAGGTTGTGCAAGTAATTTTTGTTATTTTAATGGCAAAACTGCAGTTTAATATCTTACACCTGTCTCTTGTGTAGGAGGCAGTGAGAGGCCCCTTTAACAGTAATGAGAAAGACTGCATCCTTAGCTGACTGTGCTGATATCATGCCAAACATTTAAAAAAATTAGAAATTCTTATGTTTTGGAAAGATTCCTTAAAATCTTAAATCATATTGCTGATTAGGCATGAAATTTACTTTTAATAATGGTCAGAAGTGATTTGATGCTAAACCTAGTGAATGAAGTAGCTGATTAAATTGACTTTATTTTAGACTGGAGAGAAAGTATTACACAACAACTAATTTTTCTTGAGTAACACAATCATAGGACAGTTTCAAAATGAGTTTACATTTAATTTTTTTAATTTAAGTTTTGTTTTTTAGAGATGAAGTCTTGCTATGTTGCCCAGGCTGGCATTGAACTCCTGGCCTCAAGTGATCCTCCTATCTTGGCGTCTTAAAGTGCTAGGATTACAGGTGTGAGCCACCATGCACTGCCCTCTAAATTTATTTTTAAATGGCAGAAATTGCTAGGAAGAAATGAATTACCTTTTAAGTGTAGTATTCAGTTTGGTGCAACATATTTTTGATTAGACATTCATTGGGCAAATATCTGACTATCTGCCATATTTCAGGCACTTTCTAGAACCAGAGATATGGATAAGGTATCTTTTTTTTTTGGTAGTATTTAGTCTAATGAGGGAGCCAGACCAGCAAACAGCAGTTATAAAGGAGTATGATAAATCTTATGAAAAGGGGTTTTTCAAAGCCCTCGGGGAGTACATAGAAAGGGCATTAGGAAGTCTACTTTGGGTGATTTTGGAAAACTTTAAGGAAGGTCAATATATATGATATTTGAATATATTAGTTTTGTGGATATTTATAAAATCGTAAATGATACATTAACAACCTCTGTTTGCAGATGCTCTTAGCATTATGCATGTTATATGGAGGAGTCTGGAACAATTGATGTTTTCCTGACTAATACCTGATGGATCTGTCTACAATAGATAATACTTGATAGTACTTGGATTTAGGCGGATCCTGGCAGGAATTGAACATACATACATTACTTTGAAAATAATGACTGGCCAGGCACGATGGCTCACACCTGTAATCCCAGCATTTTGGCAGGCTGAGGCTGGCAGATCACAAGGTCAAGAGATCGAGACCATCCTGGCCAACATGGTGAAACCCCGTCTCTATTAAATACAAAAAAAATTAGCTGGGTGTGGTGGCATGTGCCTATAGTCCCAGCTACTCGGGAGGCTGAGGCAGGAAAATCACTTGAACCTGGGAGGTGGGGGTTGCAGTGAGCTGAGATTGCCCCACTGTACTCCAGCCTGGATGACAGAGCGAGCCTCTGTCTCAAAAACAACAAAAAAAAGAAAATAATGACCAACAGATGAGAGTGATGGTTTTGTATGTGCTGCAGTCTAGCTGCAATAGGATACTTTATTTCATCCTACTTAGGTAGGGAAGAAAAAAGTAAAGATAATAAAATATGGGACTGTACTGAGAGGGAAAATGTTCACGTTATTTGTCTAAAGAAAGATTTGACAAGCTGGTAAAATGAAATGAAAATGGATGATAACATCTTAGAAAAAAAGAACAAACAACAAAGTTGACTTTTGTATGATGATTCTCTTTTTGGAGTCATTATCAATAGTTTTTCTTAATCATTGGTGAAGACTTTCTAAAGGAGTTGGAGAGCACACTCTGCTGAAGGCATATGGAGCTTGAAATAATGGGACCATCAATTGGTCAGGCCAGTGAGAACAGCCTTTAGAATCAAACAGACCTGGATTTGTGTTGCCCATCTTGGAGTGGCATTAGCAGGTTACTTAACATCTCTAGGCCCTAGCCACAATTTCTGTGAAGTGTTGGTTTAAGGTTTAGAGTAACACTCGGCATGTAATGAGAGCTCATTGAATCATCATTATTGTTGCCATTATTTCTATTTTCTGTTGTCTACATTTTCATTTGGATGATAAATGCCTAAATCTGGGCAGTTTGTACGTTCATTTTCAGTACTCAAATGGCTTTTTAAAAAAATTTTATTTTTATTTTTATTTTTTTTTTGAGATGGAGTCTTGCTGTCTCACCCAGGCTGGAGTGCAGTGGCGCAATCTCAGCTCACTGCAACCTCCACCTCCCAGGTTCAAGTGATTCTCCTGACTCAGCCTCCCGAGTAGCTGGGACTACTGGTGAATTCCACCACACCCAGCTAATTTTTGTATTTTTAGTAGAGACAGGGTTTCACCATGTTGACCAGGATGGCCTCAATCTCTTGACCTCGGCCTGTCTCGGTCTCCCAAATTGCTGGGATTACAGGCATGAGCCACTGCGCCCGGCCAAATTTTTATTTTTTTTTTTGAGTCAGAGTCTCACTCTGCCACCCAGACTGGGGTGCAGTGGTGTGATCTCAGTTCACTGCAACCTCCATCTCCTGGGTTCAAGAGATTCTCTTGCCTCAGCCTCCCCAGTAGCTGGGATTACAGGCACGCACCACCACGCCCAGCTAATTTTTTTGTGTTTTTAGTAGAGATGAGGTTTTACCATGTTGGCCAGGATGGTCTCAAACTCCTGACCTCAAATGATCCGCCTGCCTTTGCCTCCCAAAGTGTTGGGATTACAGGCATGAGCTACTGTGCCCAGCCTCAAATGACTTTATTGTAGATATACTTTGTTCCTCTGTTAGGTACTTTTCATTTGCTTGTTTCCCAACTATGGCCAGGTGGTTTTAAAACCTGCACAAATTAGAGATGACTTCTCTTTCTATGACAGTCTAACTTTGCGTTTTTGTTTGTTTGTTTGTTTGTTTTTTTGGCATGAGATAGAAGTTTCAAGATAATTAAGAACCAACAACTGGATAACAGGTTTTTACTCTCCCCTAATTCCGTGGAAATTATAGTCCTAAGTACCATTCTTTCCTGCTCATTGCCTGAAAATTGGGGTTTTCAACTGTCTGAGAAGCCCAAAGTGGGTCATGTTTTTCTGGACATTTGTGGGTAGATTACAGTGGGGTATTACACATGCAAAGCCTTTGTCAACATGACCCCAGATGATCAAGGGGGAGGTTTGACCCCATTTATTGCTCTTCTTAGAACATAAATTATGGGCTAGGCACAGCATTCTTGCCAGCCCATAGTGTTTTGTGGACACCTAAGGTTAGGTTTCTCTGTGTTTTTTTTTTGATACATGAAGGTTAGGTTTCTCTGTTTTTTTGATACAGGCTTAAAGACCAAGCCAGCATCCTTTCAAAACAAAGAGGTGCTTTTAGCATATTGTGTTCTGTTAATTTACTGCCAGGAAAGAGATATACAGATTTGTTGAGCATCTCCAGTTAGAAAAATGAGGACAGTATCTGTCAACCTGTTTGTTTCCATGAGAAAGGAAAGAGAAAGTTTTCTGTGGCTGTATCAGAGGTGTGTGAATTCAGTGTTTATTCCTTTTTTTTTTTTTTTTTTTTTTTTGAGACAGGGTCTTGCTCTTTCACCCAGGCTGGAATACAGTGGTGCTATCTCTTCTCACTGCAACCTCCTCCTCCCAGGTTCAAGCGATTCTTGTGCCTTAGCCTCCTGAGTAGCTGGGATTACAGGGGCTCGCCAACACACTCAGTTAATTTTCGTATTTTTAGTAGAGATGGGGTTTCACCGTGTTGGCCAGGCTGGTCTCAAACTCCTGACCTCTAGTGATCTGCCCACCTCGGCCTCCCAAAGGGCTGGGCTCATGGGTATGAGCCATCATGCCTGCCCCAGCCCAGTGTTTGTTTCTTGTAATGATATAGGTATGATTTGTAGAAACAAGTAAGGCCAAGCAGGCAGATTAAAAATCACTTGGTCAGTTGTGTGGTTGCCATTTAAGTTCTAAGTTGAGGAGTGAGAAAGTAGAAGGGCAGGACCAACAGAGAGCTTTTGGGAGTTATAATACCAGGCAGTCTTTTTTCAGAAGGTCTCATTCCCTGAGTCTGTACAGCCCAAGGTTTGTGGGCTTGGACAGATGACAGTGGACAGCTGAATGGTGTGTGGAGTGTGGAAAGGGGCAACACTTTGAGTTCCTTAACAAACTTTAGAATATAAGGCCTGGCGTGGGGGCTCACGCCTGTGATCCCAGCACTTTGGGAGGCAGAGACAGGTGGATCACCTGAGGTCAGGAGTTCGAGACCAGACTGGCCAGCATGGTGAAACCCCCGTCTCTACTAAAAATACAAAAAAATTATCCGAGCGTGGTGGCATGCGCCTGTAATCCCAGCTACTTGAGAGGCTGAGGTAGGAGAATCACTTGAACCCAGGAGGCAGAGGTTGTAGTGAGCCAAGATCACGCCACTGCACTCCAGCCTGGGTGACAGAACGAGACTCTGTCTCAAACAACAACACCACCACCAAAAAAACTTTAGAATATTTTTAGAGCCTGCAGATAGAACCATCTCAGTCTCTAAAACCCATAAATAAATAAGTGAAATTAAAGAAAGCATTTTAATATTTTAAAGGCATGAAGTGAAAAATAATGAAGTAAGTTCAGTAGAAAAACATAAGAAGAAATATTCAGAGAACTGTGGAAGCTGGCCATTGAGGAGTTGTATTTTATTTAGTTATAAATTGTTATAAAGCTTTACTAATGTAATTTATGGTAGTATGTGAGTGATACTGATGATTATGCAGATGGAACTATTCAGATTAAATTAAAGCAGAGGTATTACATATGAGAAGAAAGTATTGAAAAAGGGAAATTCATGTTCTTGAAGAATTATGAACATTTTCATATTTTCAGGTAGATACCTAGACGTCAGCAATACTTAACCCCTTCAGAAAATAAATACAATTACATTATAAAAGATAGACTCTATGGTATATAATTAATAATAATAATGATGGAGATATTATCATCTTTTGTATTCATGACATGTTAGTCACTGCACGAATTTATATTTCGTGTTATTCACACAGCAATTCTGTTGGGTATGTTACTGCTGTTAACCACATCATATAGCGAAAAGACACTCAGAGAGGTTAAATGACTCATCCAAGTCAGACAGTTAGCAAATGGCAGAACTTGAATTTGATCCTGAGTAGTCTGACTTGACAGCCTGAACTGATAAATGCTGCCCTCTAGCAGATTTAGTAGTCTGTTTCAAAGTAATTAGTTTTCTCCAATTTTTGTCATTTTTCATTATTGATTTGCATAATTTATCTTTTAGTTTTTCATCTTTGATTATTCAAGTTTGGAGTTTTTCAGTTTTAGTCCCCTTTTCTTTTACTTGTAACGTATCACTTGCTCTTTAAAAATGTGGTATAGTTTTCATTCCACCTTGATTAATGTATACCCACTGTTAACATTTTTGAAAATAGAGATAACTAAGAAGGTAAAAGGTCACCTGTTATTCTTCTACAATTAAGAGAATCACTATATATATATATATATAGGTTTTTTTTCTTTTTGAGATGGGGTCTCGCTCTGTCGCCCAGGCTGGAGTGCAGTGGCGCGATCTTGGCTCACTGCAAGCTCTGCCTCTCGGGTTCACGCCATTCTCCTGCCTCAGCCTCCCGAGTAGCTGGGACTATAGGTGCCCGCCACCATGCCCGGCTAATTTTTTGTATTTTTAGTAGAGACGGGGTTTCACCGTGTTAGCCAGGATGGTCTCGATCTCCTGACCTCGTGATCTGCCCGCCTCGGCCTCCCAAAGTGTTGGGATTACAGGCGTGAGCCACCGTGCCTGGCCAATTAATATATTTTGATACACGTTCTTCTAGCCTTTTAAAATCCATTTTATTATGTCCTTGTGATTATACTGTAGATACAGTTTCTTGTGCATATTGCATCTTCATTTAATATTATAACAAATATTTTCCAAGTTATTTTACTTTTTCATGAAAGTAATTTTCCATTACATTGTGTGAGCATATCATGTTTACTTAGCAATTCTACCTTGGGTATTTAATTGTTCCCAATATCTTCTATTGTAAATAATACAATATTGAATGTCTTTGTATGTAAATATTTTCTTTCAGTTAGGATTATTTTCTTTGGATATAGTCTACTCAATGAAAATATCAGAACCTCAGAAATTTGATATAATAGCTTATTAACATTTTTAAGACTGCTGAATTATATTATGAAATTATTTTCTACTCTCAGCACCCATTTCGTTGCCGCTTGCCAGCACAAATGTTAGTTACTTCTATGCTTCAGTTTCTACATCTTTAAAAATGGAAATAATAGTACCTACCTCAAAGGGTTGTTATGAGACTGTAATGAATTTCTGCCAAGCAGTTGGAACATGCCTAGCAAAAAGTATCAACCCCTAAAATGTTAACTATTTGGCATTGTAATTTTTAGAATCTTTGTCCAAGTTGTCAGGTAAAAATAGTATTTTAATGTTTGAATTTGCTTTTCTTTGATACCTAGAGATATTCAAATTTTTCTAAAAGGATTTTAGTTTTTTTTTTTAAAGACATTTTTCTTTTTGTCCTTTGCTTTTTTTTTCCTCTCCAAGGGTTGTTAGTGTTTGAGTTCTTAACTAAAATATTAAGCTTATGTGGCTTCTGTTGTTGCTGGAATTTGTAATTTATTATTTACTATTGAATTTTTTAACCTACATGTATTTTCAGTTTTTATGTAATCAAATTTATTTTTTTATTTGTAGTTTCTTCCATATTTTTTGAAGCTTGAAATCTTATCCCACCCAGAAATGTGATAAGACTTGATGAGAAACAATGGCTAAATTAAAAACAAACATAAAATAATATATCTGAAATGTATTTATGATTGTGGGGTGATGTAAGGATAAAAAATATCTGCTCCTCTCTAAGCTATCACAATGTTATTAAATACATGTTTTTTTCTTTGATAGGCAGTATTTTCTTAATCTTGTATTAAATCCTTCATATTTCTTTACCATTTTACTAATAAGGAAGCAGTTGAAGAATTATAGAGTTCTAATTAGCCCACTATTTCTTCAGTGTTTTTTTTTATACAGTGAATAAAGGAAGACATTAAAACTAGTCCCTAAAAGTTTTCTTGTTCACGTAATTATCCAATTAGTTTGTTAATCAGTGTTTTGATTGGACCATATGGTCTTTTTTTCTAAAACATGTATTAAATAAACAGTCCTCTACTTTCTTTTTTTAAATGAAGTTTGGATTTTTAAAGCTTTTTTTTAAAAGTCTAGTTTTGTGAAAGTGTAGAAGTGAAATTAACATTTAATTTCATAGCCTCTTTTTTCTCCTTCAGGTAGAATATTTAACGTGATAAATGATGCATCTTAACTGCACATTTATGTTCCATAGCAAGAGTTCTGGGAAGTACAAGAAATAATGATTAAGTGAATTGTGGGATTGATTTATGAGCAAAAGAAGCTGGTCATTTATAGCATGTCTAATGATGGGCATGTTTAAAAGGAAAGACAATAGAATGTTCATATGTTTAGTGACTATTCAGGCAAAGAGAAAAATTGTTTTGGGCACATAAGACCATTGCTCCTGAAATGATACGAAGAAAAAGAGTAATTTAGTTTAGAAAACAAATTAGCAAAAGTAGAAAATAAAGAATATGTATTATTTACACTGGGAGCTATTGGAAAGTGGAATCATCTCCCCAGAGAGCTAGTGGATGGGATAAACTAGCTGTCTCTGATTTCTGTAATTCATGGCAGATGCTTAGGAACAGGTTACATAAGAGGTTTCTGGGAATGGTTTAAAATGAAGTCTTGTAAAATGCATAAGGTCAGACTGGGTGACCTAGGTGGTATGTTCTGACTCTATCAGATTCTATGATAGCTTGTGGCATTCTGCTGTTTAGCACTAATGTACTGTGAGGATTATTTACTGGCAAATCCAATGAGCCTTTATTTGGCTTAGGATGATAATTGTTGGAAAAATAATAATTCACCTTAGAATATACTTGTTTTGGGCCAGTATCTTCTCCCCTCTCCTTGTTTTTTCATCAAATAAAAATAGAGTTTTTACTTGGTTAAATATTCTGTTGATTGTTGTTAGCCTTTACTTTTAATTGGCATTTGATGTCATTGGTGCATATTGCATCTAGGGCAGAATTAGTACAGTGTTTGGAACATGAATTTGAATAGCTTTCACCTATAGAATACTAGCTGAGGTGATAGAATACTTCATCTGTGCTACATAAGTTCTGTTCCATAACAATACAAATTTTTAAGTGGAATTTTATGTTTACATTCTTTAAGTCAGTTGATAGCAGTGGTTACTGAAGTAGAATAGGTGAGACGGTCAATGGAGGTATAGGAAGAAAATCTTAGAACTTTTACTTACTTATTTTTTAATCTCAGGAAATTGAGCTTTATGAACATTTACTAGAAGGAGGGGCATTGATGGCCTCACCTGTTTTGCATGCCAGAGGGACACGCATCATCTCAGGCAAGAGTGGGTGAGCCTCAAGTCGGGTGCCAGAGTTACTTTCACCCTGTTTGTTTCCAGTTAAAATGTGCTTGCTTAAGGGATTTGCAGATTATATTATATAGTTCTAAACCTAGCCATCAAAAAATGGATAGGGAAAATATGGATGGGAGATATTTCTAATGAAAAATCTCTGCATCAGCTATATTACAAGTTTTAATGATCATTTGATCAGTCTGGCAGGAGGGCAGCAAAAAATTTATAATTATATGAAATTTATATTTACATCCACTGTCATTAACAAGGAAACCTTCCTAAGGATCTATTTTGTGACATGAGATATTGGCTAATGTAATATGAAGTTACTCACATTAAGTGAGACATTTGAGAAATGTTTGTTCTTAAATCTGTTTATTTAAACCTTGAGTCATCCTTTTAAAATATATGTATTTGTGCATCTATTACAATTTAGGTGATATATTGCACAGAATTACACTTATACAATTTATAAATATACAATTATTGGAACACATTTCAAAATTATTTAATGCATGTGTAATAGGAATAATTTGAGGCATAAATATTTTTCAAATAAGTTTAAAGTGAAGAGGTTCACATTTTTTAGTTGTTGTATTATTATTTTACTTATACAGTTTAAATGTTTTATACATTATCTTGTTATAATGCCATTGGTGTTAAATCATGTTTAGGTGACTTTTCGAGGTTGAAATGGAAAAAGATGAAGTAGAATGGAATTAATCAAATTATAGAATGAGTCATTGCAGGTGAAATAGGTGTTCAGTAACCCAGATCTCTAGAATTTAATAATAAAGGAATTGTGCTAATTTAACTCATTTGTGAAGAAGCTGGGTGTAAATCAGGAAGAAATATGAGTTATAAAGTATTCTTTAAGAAGTGCTTTAATAATTTTGAGGACATATAAGAGGAAACCCAGTTAACTGTGTTTTATCAGAACTTTTAAGTGCTTTTATTTAAAAGATAGCTGAGAATTATTTATTCTTACTCTGTTCATTGTTTAAATTAAAATTAATATCAAATGTTGCTTGAATAGTCTTTTTTCCTTTTACACTTAAATAAGCTAGACATTTGCTTTGTTTATACCACTAATTTGTTTTCACACAGGCTGCAAAGGTAGCCATCAACTCAGAATTAATTAGTGAAATCAAAATTAATGAGGTTTTCCTATATTGGGTCATTTCCACTTCAGGCCAGTTTTCTTTATATGAGTTGGACTAGCATTTTTTTGAAAGAAGAAAAATTAGATTTATTTTAATCCATATTTAAAAAGCACAGAACCATCTTTTCTTGTGAGTTAAGTACCTCTAATAACTATGCTTTCTTGGGCTTAGTAATATTGATTTTTTTTTGTTTTCATTCTTGGTTATTTTGGCTATTTCCAGTCTTTCTTATTACAGTAAAGCTAAAGTTAACTCTTTAGATACCTCTTATCATTTACAGAGATGGTGTATCATTTTTACTTTGGACTAAACTTTTTTTTTTGAGATGGAGTCTCACTCCATCATCCAGGCTAGAGTGCAATGGCTCGATCTCAGTTCAGTGCAACTTCCGCCTCCCAGGTTCAAGTGATTCTCCTCCCTCAGCCTCCCCATCAGCTACTGTTTTGTATTTATAGTAGAGACGGGCTTTCACCATGTTAGCAAGGCTGGTCTTGAACTTTTGACCTCAGGTGATCCGTCCCCCTCGACCTCCCATAGTGCTAGTATTATAGGTGTGAGCCACTGTGCCTGGCCTGGACCAAACAGTTTTTTGTAGATTGAGCTTCTTATTTGCAAATTTTCATTATTACACTATGTGAAAGGGGAATAAAAGTATTCTTTAAAACATATTTAGTTAAATATATGTGTCAGAGGAGAATGCATCATGTAGAAATGGAAAGCTAGAATCTTGGAGTTAAAGCTCTTTTTTTAACCTTCAGAAAATTACATCTCATAATCTACTTTTTAAAACAGATCCTATGTTCTTATTTAATATTCATTTTGTATGTCCTTTATTTTTACTTCATGAGAGTAATAATGTAGAGTTTTTAAGTCTTATGAAGATAGATTATGTTTTCTTAAATCTTGGAAATTATCTGTCTGTGTATCTGTGGGGAGGGTGAAAGTTCTGACAGGGAAACTTCTCATGAGGGGTTGATAATGTGGAAGGTCAAGTTTCTCATAAGAATGGGAAAACCTTTTTTCTTTGCTTAATGGCTGTAGTCCTCGCTCTGCTAAATTACAAACTATGGTAAGGAGATCTTTGACAGAGAGAGAGTATGCGTAGCTCAGTGGTTGTCAGTAGCTTTGTGTCACCTCAGATGTTGAGATCTCCAGTAGGGCAGAATTTTAGGAACACCTAACATAGTAGAGAATATTGGCAAAACTTCATATTGACTCATACTTCATTTTCTCTACTTTTTGAAAAGGAATGACTAGAGTGTATGTGAGCATGAATGAAATGACTTTCGACGTGGGGACTAGCAAGTAGGTCAGTTAGATGTGTGGCACTAATTAGGGATTAGCTCTTTATGAAGAAGATTTTGGAGAGTTTGGGAGTCTAACTAGCAGAATCAAAAGTAGGGTCAGTGGCCAGGCGCGGTGGTTCACACCTGTAGTCCTAGCACTTTGGGAGGCTGAGGCAGGTGGATTGCTTGAGCCTAGGAGTTCAAGACTAGCCTGGGCAACATAGAGGCTCTATTAAATATTATATATAAAAACAGTAGTGTTGGATGTGTGAATACTGTGACTGATGAGTGCCTGATGAAAGGATATGAACAGATTAAAAGGAATACTGTTTAGGCATCATTCTTTAAGTTAATTATACCCATAGAAAAAGATAACTGTTTCTTTGATGAGGGCAATAAATATAGTGACCACTTTTTGGCAGATTAATGTTATAAAATAGATATTGTATTTAACCATTAATGTAGCAACCAACCCTTTTTATAAAATGAATAATGGATATATTTGACAAAGTCAGTACTGATGATAAGCTGTAGAAATGCAAAGCATCCATTGTGTTAAACTCTCTGTTGCTTTGAATTAGCAACGTACATACGTAGCAGTGTGTGTGTGTGTGTGTGTGTGTATAAATTTACCCAGTTTTGTTCTAACATACTCAAATTTAACTATTTTTATAGCTTGCCATTTTGTTTTGATTTGTTAATTATAAAACTAATTTGTGTGTGTCAGAATCAACTACCCATCAGTATTTAATTTCTTTTGTTAAGACATTAAGAATCACATTTCATGTTTCAATTGAATGTTTATCAGGAAAATAAGTAAGCCTAAAAAATGCTTAAAAAAATTCTATATAACATTTTAATAAAGGTTTGTAATACCATTTCTCTGAACTTAGTTTTTTTAACTTTTAACATGAGTAAACACCTGTTATGCTGATTATAGTGTGTAATTATAATACACAAAGTACAAATGAAGCTAACAAAGAATAAAAATAAAACAGTTGAATTTAAGAATAAAGTAAATAGTTAAATATTACTGTTATTTTTGTTTTATTACTATGCAGCTTCATTCAAACATTGATTTTAGGTTGTTTACAAAAATAAACATTATCTAATATGATAACAATAAAGCTAAATCATGGTGAAGAGAATATAAGGGAAGAAAGCAAATGAGACCATTGATAGACCATATTCAGATACTTATGCCCAAGATCCAGCACTGTTATAGAAAATTCAGTCCTGAGTTTCCAAAGCGTGTTCATCTAAAACTAGGTCTTAATAAGATTGCTGTGGTCAAACAACTTTGGAAATGAATGATGTTGTATCCCCTTAAAGAGACAATTACAGTCACAGCATTTTAAAGGTTAGTGGAAGTCCTGTGGTTAAAAACAACAGCTACTACCCAACCTCAGCATTGTCAGTATTTCCCATGCACATTTGACCACACTTTCCTCCCTTTTTTTCACCTAATACCTATCAACATGTCCCATTTGGGAAAGATATTGAGATATTGATCTTTAGTTTAAAAACAGCCTGTTTGCTTAGAAGAACCCCAGCAGGGTGAGGTTTGACGTGTTTTTTCTTTAGATCCCATACAAGGGAAAGAGGATATTTATAGTGCAGTGGGCCTCCCCCTCGATAAATAGCCACAATATGTACAAGAATGAGTTTCAGATGGCTGTTTTTATATGGTTTCCCTCAGTATGACCTGAAAGCATAATCTAGTAAGCCACTGAAAAGTTAAGTTTTCAGTTGTTTATAAATTGTTTTACAGAAATCTAGACTTTAATTTTTAATTTTTTAGGTCATGGGTTCAGTTCTCTCTTACCAGGGAAAATCTTTGATTATTTATATCTTGTTCTAAAAAGGAGTTGAAGGGCAAAAACTAGAGGTGAGCAGAAAATAGACAGCAGAACATTTAATTGGCTATTGTGTGGCTACTTGAGGTGATACATCTGCTGACATTATAGATAGAAACCATGAAGGAAACAGGGATGCATATCTACATATAATGTGAATATCTATGACTCCTAAGAAATGATCGTGGCAGAGACGGTGAGGGTATTGTTTTTGAGCAAAGGTGCAGGGAAGAGCATGGGTCTAAATGAAAGAGTCACAGACAGAAGCACTGCAGAAAGCAGCTCCCGCAGCAAACAAAGGAAAGTTCACACCATGGAAAGAGAACACCTAATAACAGATCAATTTTTTCTCAGCTTTGCCTGCTCCAATATAGCAATCATTGTAGTGAGGTCATCTTTAAATTTGAACAGCAGTTTTTCCAATGTACCTTTTGCAATCTTTAATCTAGAATTAATTTAGTATAAAAATATTTTGATGATTGATCTGGGTTTTATGTATAATATAAAGGAACACATTTTTCAACATGACCTAATATTGTGGTTGTTTTTCAGTGGCAGCAAATGTATAATTAATTTTGCCTTAAGTTATTGAAAACAGGATCCATTTTATTGTAAATTTAATTTAAATACAATTAAGGTTTATTCTTCTTTTCAGGCAAGAGTACAGCACTGCATCTGCTCTGTAGCCAGTGACCACTCAGTAGGACTTCTAAGTTTGCGAGAGAAAAAATGCATAATGTTGGCATCTCGTCACCTTTTTCCTATTCAAGTAATCAAATGGAGGCCTTCTGATGATTACCTGGTGGTGGGGTGTTCAGATGGTTCTGTGTACGTCTGGCAAATGGATACTGGTAAGAATGAGTATGAAGAGATACTATAGAAAATTAAATGGGTATATTTCATTTTCTAGAAATGAAAATGTCTTTTATATGAAGAAAAAAGCCTTGAAATGTAAAATAGTTGCTACTTTTATTTCTAATTGTTTAAGTGGCCTCTTTTTTGTTCTGCTATGCCAAATGTTTGTAGAATATTTCACGAATCTTAATTTAAAAGCATGGAATTAAGGATAATACACAGATGAAGACAGACATAAGGACAACAAAGTATATATGTTTTCTATATAATTCACGAGTAAACTGTGAACAAGAAGAAGAAATCATTTTTGTCTCAGGTTCACATATGGTGAAAAAGATACAACCCTTTTTCCTTTGAACAGCAGAAAAGCAATGCTGGGCAGTTACTTGTATGAGGTAATTAAAATGAAGTTTTCAAGTTCTAGAGAGAACATTTAAAATTTCGAGTTTCAGAAAGTTTATGTATTGGGGGTATAATGTAGAACAAGTAATGCTTAGCTTAAAAGCACAGACAATGATATGTAATATTTATACACAGACTGCGGTGGTTTTCCCTCAGAAATTTGTAAGTATATAACTAAATGTTTATTGGTTTAGGCCTTTTTGAAACTCATTGCTTTTTTACTTTTACAATTTTCACTAATCATCTATCAGTTATTAAAGTCTTTCTTTTGATTCTTAATTGTACTAATATTTCTACTAGATTTTTTCCTTTTCTTCATCTTTGTTTTAAATAGTGTTTTTTGAAATCAGACTATATACATATTTCTGCATGCACTATTGTGCAAAAGGGAGTTCTCTTAAGTGTTTTGGGAATAAATAGCCATAAGCTTCAGTAATCTTTTATTTATTGTCTTTGTTTTAACTGCTAGTACATAGGCAATCTTGACAAGAGGAAGCATTCTTGAAGTCTGTCAAACTTCCTTGCTTTTTGCATGTAACCTTTCTTTCTCTTGTCTCTCATTGTAAAAGAGATTCATACTTTTGGTCAGGTTTTAAAAGCACAAAAGTATCAGAAAAGAAGAAAGATGAGCCCACATCTCATTGCTCAGTGGTAAATGTTAACATTTTTGGCATATGTCTTTCTAATCTCTTTCTGGGCATTTTTAAAAACAGAATTGCGGCCGGGCGCGGTGGCTCACGCTTGTAATCCCAGCACTTTGGGAGGCCGAGGCGGGCGGATCACGAGGTCAGGAGATCGAGACCATGGTGAAACCCCGTCTCTACTAAAAATACAAAAAATTAGCCGGGCTTGTTGGCGGGCGCCTGTAGTCCCAGCTACTCGGAGAGGCTGAGGTAGGAGAATGGCGTGAACCCGGGAGGCGGAGTTTGCAGTGAGCCGAGACTGTGCCACTGCACTCCAGCCTGGGTGACGGAGCGAGACTCCGTCTCAAAAAAAAAAAAAAAAAAAACAGAATTGCTGTCATACTACATATGTAATTTTATATCTTTCTTTTGTGTGTCTTTATGTTATGTCCTATCTGCTGAATAGCAGTCTTGTGTTTTCTTTTTTGGTCCACTTCATAAACTGAATATATGGAATTTGTCTTTAGCTCTAGAGTCAGACTGTTTAGTCTGAACTAGCTAGGATGGACTCCTAGCTAGCACTGTGAGCTATTCCAAGTGACTGGATATTTGTCCCTCAATTTCCTCATCTGTAAAATTAGGGTAATAATATTTTCTATCTTAAAGCATTTCTGAGATCCTTTAAGAATAAAATGAGATAATATTTCTTTGGCATGTGGTAAACAGAATGTAAGTGTGTTTATATGTTTGTGTATGTGTGTGCAATTGTAAGCTTGTGTGTGTGTATACATGCATGTGTATATATTTCCTACTACTGTTATTAAAGAAGCATGCTGCTTAACTTGTTACTTTGTTGAACTTGGGAATATGACTTTATCTACATTTAGAAATAATTTTTTGAGAATTAGTATTGAAGAAAGTTCTTATAGCAATAATGGCATTTGTAAGACACTGTATTAAGATACTATCAATATTAAGACTGGGTGCGGTGGCTCACACCTGTAGTCCTAGCACTTTGGGAGGTGGAGGGGAGTGGATTGCTTGAGCCAAGGAGTTTGAGACCAGCCTGGGCAACATGGCGAAACTCCGTCTCTACAAAAAAACTACAAAAATTAGCTGGGTGTGGTGGCACATGCCTGTGTCCCACCTACTCAGGTGGCTGAGGTGAGAGAATCACTTGAGACCAGGAGGTTGAGGCTACAGTGAGCTGTGATTGCACCACTGCACCCCAGCCTGGGAGACAGAGAGAGACTCTGTCTTAAAAAAAAAACAAAACAAAAAACCCTGTAACTATTAAATTAATAGCTGATATGTTTTAAGTAAAAATGTATAGTAAACTTGTCTAGGACTTGTTCAAATTAAATATGATGAAAGTATCATTTTTCTGAACTTTTCTGATGCTTAAATAGATAACACTTGAATATTTCAGATACTATAAATACATTCGTGAGGAATATAAAATGAAATTATTTACAAATGAGGCCTTACTGATAGACAAAGTTACTGTTCTAGTAATTTTTCTAGAAGGAAATGACAAATAGGCCCTAACTGTAGGGGTACTGGAAGAGGTTATTGTTACAATCAGTTTAGTATAATTAAGCCAATTTAGATAAAATACAGCATGTAATATTGAAATTACATGCTGAAGATTTGGGTAAACAATCAGTCAATATGACATTCAAGATAAATGCTGTAGAGAAGCTGAATTTATTTTGAATTTCAACCATAATAGGAGGCATACATTGTTTTTTTCCTCCTTGCTGTTCATGCTGTAGCTAGTGATAAAAAGTTCCCTAGGGAGTCAGTAAGGTACATCCTGGAGGTATTGACATTATTTATTTATTAAATTTATTTATTTATTAAATAAATAAAAAATGAAGCTAGAAAAATCAGATTCAGCCAGGGTTTGATGTATGAAATGTATTTAAACTCTGATCCCTCTTCTTAGTGTTTTGGGAATGTATTTTTCCAAATGCAGCCGTACCACATTAACCCTGTTTTGCATATTGGGCAATTTTCTAGTTATTGTTTTGAGTTATACTGATGTTTCTAGCTTAAAACACTTGAAGTGTCTTTCCTTTATATGTTTATGCAGCATGTTTAAACATTTTTTTCCTTCAAATGAGTACTTTGTGTTTTCAGTTTGCTAGCTTTGAAATGCAGTCAAAGCTAGCAATACAAAATGTAGAGAGCTAGAGTTCTAGAATCTTCTGTTCTTTTATTGTGACATTTTCTTATATGCAATAGCAATGTAATAGTGATGGCCCTGGAAATTATTCTTTCACATCTCTAAATACTTAAAAAACTACGCAAACTCTAGCAACAAGATTTAGCCAGGTGAACCTCTTGCTTCCCTCTTATGAACTTATTAAAGGTGGGTCACTGACCTAGGTGGTTTCTGTGGAGCTGTTGATGTGCTTCTGGGATCAACCGTCTCTTTCTTTACATTTGTATTCCCAGTAAGTATGCAGTGCCATTCTCACAGGCCTTTGACAAGGTCAGAATCCTGTCTGTTTGGGAAACAGGCGTGCTGAAAGTAATGACTGATGTTACAAAATGTTCTTCTTATCTAGCCATTACCAAGCCTAAACCACATTTTCATCTGCTTCTTTTTATCATTCTTGCTACACAACTAAAGTGATTCCCACATCATATTTCTATTCCTTATGTATAATTATTAGATGTTCTTGTACAAACGCAAATACCATTAATGCTTGACAAATATCAGAAATTAGTGTATGAGGACTTGTGAATTTATTTGTTCTGTGATGTTTCTTTTTATGTTCTGCACTCCATGTTTTCTCATATTTCTGTTTTTGCATGTACTTCATGAAATATGCATTTGAGTCATCTTTTTGAACTTAAGTACCTAATAAAATCTAGCAGGGAATTATGAATTTGTGTATATTCATATGTCTTTGGAAAACATATATAAAGCATGGCTAACAAAAAGCATGTGTTTCAGGGACTCAGACTGTCAAGTAAAGTCATAGTGACTGTTATTCTTCCTTAAGACTAATTTTTGAAAACGTTTTTCATGCTTTTATTTTGATACATTTAAATTGACGTTTTTCTCTTGTTACTAAAATTGCTGAAGAGAATCAAGAGGTAGTGCTGAAGTTCAGTCTTTTGTTATTAGTGGAGGATTTTATATTTAGTAGCAAGTGTTTTCTTCACGTATTTGACCCTTTGTCAGTAGAATTTAATACAGTGGAAATTAGGTCTTACATTTGTATTTCATTATAAATTGCCATTACATCATCAGCTTTTCTGTACATTTTTGCTTTTCATTCTGTTACAAAACATGCTATAGGACAGGGAAAGACACAGAGAATGAATGGGTTAAGAAAAAAAGGTAATTGACTAAAACCTTGGTAAAACCAAGTATAATCAGAGAGTTTCTTTTTTTCTCTTTTAATGATTGACTCTATGAAATCTTACATATTTACCTACCTATGTAGTTACCATTTTCATTGCTTCCCTTTTTGAAGGAAGAGGTTGTTAGAGTGGAGATATGACTGTGCTTACTACTCCCTCCTTTCACAACCCCTCCACGCAATTAATCACTAAGTCTTTCCCGTTAGGTCTCCTTCAACTACTTTTTTATTCTTTCCAGTGTACCATTGTAATTTATGGCCATATTTTTCCATACCTGGGCTATCTTTATTGGGTACCCTGCCTACTCTTTCTACCTTCTAATTCATCCTGTACTCTTCTGGGAAATTAATCTTAGGAAAGAAAACACTGACAACACTTGCTTCATATTCATGTCTTAATGAATAAGCCATAAACAATATTAGTTCATAAAGCCTTCAAGACAAGGTCTTCCATAGTGTGGTACCTTCCTACCTTTCTGTCTTTACCTCTTACTGTTCTTTTACACAGACCAGTTGCTCTAGTCAATAATAATTGGGTCACTCCCAATTCTTGTTGCTAGTATCATCCATATTGTTTTCATGATTTTTACTCACTTGGAACATTGCTTTTTTCTTTCCATTTTTTTGTTTGTTTAAAACAAACAAAAGTATCTATGATATTTTAAGGAAATTTGAATATTAAGAATGCAGTCTTGCATATTTACCTATGTAGTCACTATTTCCATTGCTCTTTATTGCTTTGTGTAGATGCAGATTTTTGCCTGGAGTCATTTTTGTTTTGTCTGATATTTAATTTTTCTTTTAGTGTAGGTCTGCAGGTGATGAATTCTTTCAGCTTTTGCATGTTTGAAAAAAACTATTTTATCTTCATTTTTAAAGGCTATTTTCTCTAGGTATAGAATTCTAGGTCAACAGATTTTTGTCTTTTGCTGTCTGTACTCTGGCTGTCTTCTGGGTTGTATTATTTCCAGCGAGAAATCTGCTGTCATCCTTATGTTTGCTCTGTATATAACATTTCTTTTCTCTGGCTGCTTTTAAATTTTTTCCGTAATTACTGGTTTTGAGCAATTTGATTGTGGTTTTCTTTATATTTCTTGTTCTTGGAGTTTGTTATTGGATCTGTGGCTGTATAGATTTTATCAAATTTGGAAAACTTTTGGCTATAATTTATTCAAATGTTTTTCTCCCCTCCATTTTCTTTTCTTTTCTTTGGATACTCCAATTATATGTCTTTTAAGCCATTTGAAGTTGTTCTTCAGCTCACTGTGATGGTATTTTCATTAAAAAAAATTTTTTTTTGTTTCATTTTATATAATTTCTATTGCTATGCCTTCAAGTTTACTGATATTTTGTTCTATAATGTCTAATCTAATTGTTCTCGTCTAGTATATTTTTCATCCCAAACACTGTAGTTTATATTTCTAAAAGTTTGATTTTGGTCTTTTGATATCTTCTATGTCTCTATGCAAAATGTTTTGAACATCTGGAATATAATTATAATAACTTTTAATGCCTTTGTGTTCAGATTTTAACATGTTTGTCAGTTCTGGGCTTGTTTTTCTTGATTTGATTTTTTTTTTTTTCACTCAGTATTGATCATTTTTTTGACATGCCTGGTAATTTTTTTTTTTTTTTTTGAGACAAAGTTTCACTCTTGTTGCCCAGGCTGGAGTGCAGTGGCCCAATCTCAGTTCACTGCAGTCTCTGCCTCCCAGGTTCAAGTGATTCTCCTGCCTCAGGCCTCCCGAGAAGCTGGGATTATAGGCACCACCACGCTCAGTTAATTTTTGTATTTTTAGTAGAGACGGGGGTTTCATCATGTTGGCCAGGTTGGTCTTGAACTCCTGACCTCAGGTGATCCACCTATCTTGGCCTCCCAAAATGCAGGGGTTACAGGCATGAGCCACCGTGCCTGGCCATGCCTGGTAATTTTTTTATTAGATACCAGATATTGTGAACTTTATTTTGTTGGGTATTGGATATTTTTTTATTCCTGTAAATTTTTTTGAGCTTTGTTGTGGGACACAGTTAATTTTTTTTTCCTTTTTTATAATTATATATATATTTTTATTATACTTTAAGTTCTAGGGTACATGTGCAAAATGTGCAGGTTTGTTACATATGTATACATGTGCCATGTTGGTGTGCTGCACCCATTAACTCATCATTTACTTTAGGTATATCTCCTAATGCTATCCCTCCCCCCGCCCCCTACCCCACAACAGGCCCCGGAGTGTGATGTTCCCCTTCCTGTGTCCATGTGTTCTCATTGTTCAGTTCCCACCTATGAGTGAGAACATGCGGTGTTTGGTTTTTTGTCCTTGCGATAGTTTGCTGAGAATGATGGTTTCCAGCTTCATCCATGTCCCTACAAAGGACATGAACTCATTCTTTTTTATGGCTACATAGTATTCCATGGTGTATATGTGCCACACTTTCTTAATCCAGTCTATCATTGTTGGACATTTGGGTTGGTTCCAAGTCTTTGCTGTTGTGAATAGTGCCGCAGTAAACATACGTGTGCATGTGTCTTTATAGCAGCATGATTTATAATCCTTTGGGTATATACCTAGTAATGGGATGGCTGGGTCAAATGGTATTTCTAGTTCTAGATCCCTGAGGAATCGCCACACTGTCTTCCACAATGGTTGAACTAGTTTACAGTCCCACCAACAGTGTAAAAGTGTTCCTATTTCTCCACATCCTCTCCAGCACCTGTTGTTTCCTGACTTTTTAATGATGGCCATTCTAACTGGTGTGAGATGGTATCTCATTGTGGTTTCGATTTGCATTTCTCTGATGGCCAGTGATGATGAGCATTTTTTCATGTGTCTGTTGGCTGCATAAATGTCTTCTTTTGAGAAGTGTCTGTTCATATCCTTTGCCCACTTTTTGATGGGGTTGTTTGCTTTTTTCTTGTAAATTTGTTTGAGTTCTTTGTAGATTCTGGATATTAGCCCTTTGTCAGATGAGTAGATTGCAAAAATTTTCTCCCATTCTGTAGGTTGCCTGTTTACTCTGATGGTAGTTTCTTTTGCTGTGCAGAAGCTCTTTGGTTTAATTAGATCCCATTTGTCAATTTTGGCTTTTGTTGCCATTGCTTTTGGTGTTTTAGACATGAAGTCCTTGCCCACGTCTATGTCCTGAATGGTATTGCCTAGGTTTTCTTCTAGGGTTTTTATGGTTTTAGGTCTAACATTTAAGTCTTTAGTCCATCTTGAATTAATTTTTGTATAAGGTGTAAGGAAGGGATCCAGTTTCAGCTTTCTACATATGGCTAGCCAGTTTTCCCAGCACCGTTTGTTAAATAGGGAATCCTTTCTCCATTTCTTGTTTTTGTCCGGTTAGTCAAAGATCAAATAGTTGTAGATGTGTGGTATTATTTCTGAGAGCTCTGTTCTGTTCCATTGGTCTATATCTCTGTTTTGGTACCAGTACCATGCTGCTTTGGTTACTGTAGCCTTGTAGTATAGTTTAAAGTCAGGTAGCATGATGCCTCCAGCTTTGTTCTTTTGGAGGATTGACTTGGCAATGCAGTCTCTTTTTTGGTTCCATATGAACTTTAAAGTAGTTTTTTCCAATTCTGTGAAGAAAGTCATTGGTAGCTTGATGGAGATGGCATTGAATCTATAAATTACCTTGGGCAGTATGGCCATTTTCACGATGTTGATTCTTCCTATCCATGAGCATGGAATGTTCTTCCATTTGTTTGTATCCTCTTTTATTTCGTTTAGCAGTGGTTTGTAGTTCTCCTTGAAGAGGTCCTTCACATCCCTTGTAAGTTGGATTCCTAGGTATTTATTCTCTTTGAAGCAATTGTGAATGGGAGTTCACTCATAATTTGGCTCTCTGTTTGTCTGTTATTGGTGTATAAGAATGATTGTGACTTTTGCACATTGATTTTGTATCCTGAGACTTTGCTGAAGTTGCTTATCAGCTTAAGGAGATTTTGGACTGAGACGATGAGGTTTTCTAGATATACAATCATGTCATCTGCAAACAGGGACAATTTGACTTCCTCTTTTCCTAATTGAATACCCTTTATTTCTTTCTCCTGCCTGATGGGACACAGTTAAATTACTGAGAAACAGTTTGATCCTTTTGGGTCTTGCCTTGTTAGGTAGGGCTGGAGCAGGGTTAAATGTGGAGCTAATTATTATTCTCTGCAAATGGAAGACCTTCCTGAGAACTGTACCCAGTGGCTCATGAATTGTGAGGTTTCCAGTCTGGCTGGTCAGAGTAGGCACTATTCACAATCGTGTCTGAGTCCTGGGTACTGTACCCTCTAATCTTTTGAAGTGGTTCTTTCCTTGGCATTGGGTAGTTTCTTCATAGTCACACAGTAATCAGTACTCTGCCAAATATGTAAGGAAGGCCTTCTGCAGGTTTCTGTGGAGCTTTCTTCACCCTGGTATTCTGTTCTGCAAACTCTAGCTGCCTGTACTCTCAGCTATCTGTCTTCAACTTAAGGAATCTGTTAGGCTATTCAGACAATGGATGTTAGTCAATGTTCAGACAATGGACATTAGTCAATTAAAGATTGTCTGAAAAAGCATTGTTTCAAATCTGGTATCTATTTTTTTTCCCAATTATTTTACATAAAAGGGTAAATTCAGTTCCTATTACTCCATGTTGGCTGGACACAGAAGTCTTTTCTGCTAATTTGAATTTTCAAAATCTTTAAATATTCAGCCAGAGTCCACTCTTTCCCTGATATTTTTTAAAACAGGTTTAGTTGGGAATGTATTTTTTTTTCTATCTTTTGAACCTTTGTATTAGTCCATTCTCATGCTGCTACGAATAAATACCTGAGAGTGGCTAATTTATAAAAGAAAAGAGGTTTAACTGACTCAGAGTTCCACATGGTTGGGGAGGCCTCAGGAAACTTACAATCATGGTGGAGGGCACCTCTTCACGGGGCAGCAGAAGGGAGAAAGAGTGCCGAGCGAAGGGGGAAGCCCCTTATAAAATCATCAGATCTTGTTTCCAGCTTCATCCGTGTCCCTACAAAGGACATGAACTCATTCTTTTTTATGGCTACATAGTATTCCATGGTGTATATGTGCCACACTTTCTTAATCCAGTCTATCATTGTTGGACATTTGGGTTGGTTCCAAGTCTTTGCTGTTGTGAATAGTGCCGCAATAAACATACGTGTGCATGTGTCTTTATAGCAGCATGATTTATAATCCCTTGGGTATATACCCAGTAATGGGATGGCTGGGTCAAATGGTATTTCTAGTTCTAGATCCCTGAGGAATCGCCACACTGTCTTCCACAATGGTTGAACTAGTTTACAGTCCCACCAACAGTGTAAAAGTGTTCCTGTTTCTTCACATCCTCTCCAGCACCTGTTGTTTCCTGACTTTTTAATGATGGCCATTCTAACTGGTGTGAGATGGTATCTCATTGTGGTTTCGATTTGCATTTCTCTGATGGCCAGTGATGATGAGCATTTTTTCATGTGTCTGTTGGCTGCATAAATGTCTTCTTTTGAGAAGTGTCTGTTCATATCCTTTGCCCACTTTTTGATGGGGTTGTGAGAACTCACTGACTATCAGGAGAACAGCATAGAGGAAACTGTCTCCATGATTCAATTATCTCCACCTCATCCTGCCCTTGACACATGGGGATTATTACAATTCAAGGTGAGATTTGGGCGGGAACACAGGGCGAAACCATGCCTCTTTATTATTCTTTTTGGCTTGTGTTGTTGATTATCTTCTTGTGTGCAAATGTTTTGACCCACACTCATGGAGTATACATTTCCCTCCCACCCCAGGAAGTTAATTACCATTGATGTGTTACAACCATTTAATCTTCAGACTTTATTCCAACTTTTCCAGTTGTTCCACTACAGTCTTACTGCAAAAAGGTCCAGATTAGAATTGTGCATGGTTAGTTCTATCCCCCTTTCAATTTAAAATAGTTCCTGAGTTCTTCCTTCACCTTAAAGACTGAAAGTTTTGCATATTTCTGGCCAGTCGTTTTATAAAATGTTTCCCAATTTCCATTTATCTGATGTTTTTTCATGGTTATTTTCAGAATATGTGTCTTTGGCAAGAAAATCACTGACGTTTTTCTCATTACATCTTATCAGTTGGCATATGATTTTGTTTCATCACTAGTGTTTACTTAGGTCACTTAAGGTTTTTTTTGGCTTCTTCACTGGAAAGTTATGTTTTTTCTTTTTGTAATTAGTAAGCATTTTGTGAAGAGATACTTTGAAACCATGTAAATAGCTTTTTTTAATCAAACATTTAAGTTACTCATTTATTTTCAATTGGATCTCTATTTTATACAACAGATTACATTCCTAAACTCTTATGTGATGTCTTGGATTTGGTCAGTGGGAGTCCCTTCACACTGGATATTTTTTTTCTTTCAGCATTGTTTTGCTTTACAGCTCAAGTAGATGATGCTGCCTCCTCGTGTGGATGTGCTTTTTATCCATCCTGGCTGATACCCTGTGACTGATGTCCTTTCTTCCTAGCATGGACATCCTTTCTTCCCTTTTGGGATCCAGCACCCTGTGCAAAGCTGCCTACCTGCATAGATGCCCTCTTCTCTCTTTGGGCCCCATCCCATTCCCCCTCACCATATGGATGCCCTTCACATACCTCTTAGACTTCAACCTTCTGTGCCAGGTTGCTTTCATGTGTTGATTTCTTAGTCGCACCTTTAGGATCTGTACTGGACTGCCTCACTGTGTGAACTCCCTCCTCTCTCCACTCAGGTTCCAACAGTGTCTCTTGATGCACATGCTTCTGGGTCTGAACCCTGTGCCAAGCTGCTGCCACCACCTCCCTCTTGTTTAGCTTCCTTCTGCACCCTCTCAGCCTCTGACATATTGCTCTGGGCTGCTGCAGGCCCGCTTTTCACCACCATGCCCCTTATCTGACATGGACTCCTACCTTTGCTCAGGTGTATTTACACTAACTTTGGGCTCGGTTGTTCAGAAGAGAAGAGGAAGTATAAACTTTTGACACCAGAGATCAAATTAGTTACTTGGAGCTTTTGCAGGTAGTATATTCTCACTTATTTGTTGATTAGTGATTTTATTTTAGATATCAATAAGGGAAAGTCACTTAAGCCTTTCCATTATAACTACAAACCACATTTAATAGAGAATTAAGAGCTAGAGCAGTAAATTCTAAATTTATTCCTGTGAAACTTTAAGATATCTGAAAGAATATAATATTATTTTCAAAATTGAATTAACTTTAATTTACTTAAAATAATCTTTTCCCACAATATTTGAAAACATAATATGATATACATTTGTAAAAAATTGATATGTTACAAATCTTCATGTACAAGAATATGAAGTTCTATACTAATGCAACCATGTAAATATACCCTGTAAACCATGTAGTGTACATCTATTGAGAGTGTTTTTCTGTGACTAATATCCCTTCTCCCACTTTATACTATGAATACTCTTCTCTAACTTGTTATTTTCATTTAACAATATGTTGTGGCTTTCATTCTATGTTAATATATATAGCTGAGCTTCCTTTTAAACATTGTTTTTGTAACTTCACAGTACTCCTTTTATTATTTTTTATTATGATACATTATTATTTATTATGATACATCATAATTTATTGACACAGTCTACTAATGATAGATATTTAGGTTTCTGAAAAATTTTTCTATTATGATTAAGACAATTATAACCCAACCACACACATATATGTTTGGATATGGTATCATTATTTAGCATAATCTTAGAATAAGAATTCCTGTGTTAAAGGAAATGTGAGTTTTAAATTTAATAGAATTTGTTAAAAAAATTACTAATTTTTATTTGTACTGAAAGTTTATTACCAGTTTTCTTACATACTTGAGAATGCTAAATATCTGTACGGTAAGAGATAAATAGTATTTCATTATTGCTTCAATTTGATTTATTTGATTATTAGTGAGGTTGACATCTTTTTGTATGATTACTACCTATTTGAATTTCTTTTCTTGATTGTTCATATTCTTTAAACATTATTTTGTTGGCTTATTTTTTTCTCATAGATTTGTTAGAACTCTGTGTTTTGAGGCTGCTAACTCTATCTCCATTTAATCAACAAATAGTTACTCTGTGCCTCCAATGTGCTGGACACTGTTCAATGTACCAGGGATACAACAGTGAACAAAACATCGGAAACTCTCTAGCTCTTGTGTAGTTTACATTCTGGGTGGAAAGAGGCAGGTCAAAAATAACAAAAACTTTAAACATATAGTACGTTCTCTGGTGTTCGTGTTATGGAGAAAATAAAGCAGAAAAGGGAGAATTTGATAAGATGGCCAGAGAATAACTCATTGAAAATGTAACATTAAGAGCTTTTTTTTTTTTTTTTTTTGAGACGGAGTCTCGCTCTGTCGCCCAGGCTAGAGTGCAGTGGCGCAATCTCGGCTCACTGCAAGCTCCGCCTCCCGGGTTCACGCCATTCTCCTGCCTCAGCCTCTCCGAGTAGCTGGGACTACAGGCGCCCGCCACCGCGCCTGGCTAATTTTTTGTATTTTTAGTAGAGACGGGGTTTCACCGTGGTCTCGATCTCCTGACCTCGTGATCCGCCCGCCTCGGCCTCCCAAAGTGCTGGGATTACAAGCGTGAGCCACCGCGCCCGGCCAACATTAAGAGCTTGAAAGGTGGGTGAAGGAGGTGGTGAAGCTCGCATTGGAGGAAGTTTTTGCTCTGACTTAGACAAGAAATGCATAGATGGAGATAAACAGAAAGGATAGCCAAATAAAGAAGCTTTAAAGTAGTTGTAGGCCGGGCGTGCCAAATAAAGAAGCTTTAAAGTAGTTGTAGGCCGGGCGTGGTGGCTCACACCGGTAATCCCAGCACTTTGGGAGGCTGAGGTGGGCGGATCACGAGGTCAGGAGATTGAGACCATCCTGGCTAACACGGTGAAGCCCCGTCTGTACTAAAAATACAAAAAATTAGCCAGGTGTGATGGCGGGTGTCTGTAGTCCCAGCTACTTGGGAGGCTGGGGCAGGAGAATGGTGTGAACCCAGGAGGCGGAGCTTGCAGTGAGCCAAGATTGTGCCATTGCACTCCAGCCTGGGCGACAGAGCGAGACTCTGTCTCAAAAAAATAAATAAATAAATAAATAAAAATAAATAAATAAGTAAAGTAGTTGTAAGTAGAAGTAGTGGTAATTTCCATAAACATACGAAGAAACGTTTGGCTGGGTGGTGAGAGTAAGAGTCAAGAATTTGCAGACAGAATGAAGAAATTATAATATTTTTTCTGTTTTGTGGAAGTTTCTTAGAGAAGCTTCAGCAATTATTGAAGGAGGAAAAAAAACAAATTTTAGTAAGACTTTTTTGTTTAAGATTGATATACAACTTAGAGGAAGGTCAAATCATAGATTTTAATGTTTGTAATGGTGTGATGGGACAGGAGTAGTCAAGAAAACCATCTGGGAGGTAGAAGGAGTGGAAAAGCCTGGAGAAGGTTGTCGGAATCTTAGCTCTGAACTTGACTTTATTGGGAAGTTGCATCAGGGACTTTGTGGGAGAGGAATTCATTGAGGTGGTAGGTACTACATGGAAGATTGTTAGAGGAAGGAAGTACAAAAAAAAAATTTCCAGGAGGCATTGATAAAACATGTTTCTACTTAAAAAATTTTCATACCATTTTTTCTTTACTTAAACTATTCAAAGTGTTGTAGTATAATGAAATATTTGTGAATATATTTTTCTCGCAGGTGCATTGGATCGTTGTGTGATGGGGATAACAGCAGTAGAGATTCTAAACGCTTGTGATGAAGCTGTTCCTGCTGCTGTTGATTCACTTAGTCATCCAGCAGTCAACCTAAAACAAGCTATGACGAGACGTAGTCTTGCTGCTCTTAAAAATATGGCCCATCATAAGCTACAAACCCTTGCAACTAACCTCTTGGCTTCTGAGGCATCTGACAAGGTAAGTTTTATATGTGGGCTCATGAAGTGTGTAGACCCCATTTAACTTCATTTAGTAACATGGCTTTGGCATATCTTAGAAAATAATTTTTGAGAAATGACACTTGAAAAATAAGCTTTTGATTTTCATTTAGGTTTATCCAACATGGTTTGAGTTTTTCAAGTACTTGGCATTTTGAAAAAGTAAATTATTCTTACCATTTAAATATTTTAAAGTTCTTCCGACTAAATTAAGTGACTTTAGTTTCTGAAATTAGGGCAAACGAGTGTATATAATCTGTCTTACTTTTTGGTAGTCTTTCTGTTGAAAGATTGAGCATTAGCTAATGTCCTAAGGAGGGAAAAAAGTAATTTAGGTACAATTAAGATGTCTGTAATTGTGATGTATCATTTGTTTTAAAATTAGGTTCTGATTTTAGTAAGGTTAAGCCATTGTAAAGATTTAAGAAAATGTTTCAGAATATGTATGATGGTGTTGCAGAAGTACTGAAATTTTTCTGAGTCCTAAGCTCAAACACACTTTCCTTATTGACACTTAATAATCAAAGTATGAGTTAACTTCTTCAGTTAACAGAAGATTATCCTATTAAAAAAACCAATCCCAATTCCTGAATTGGTTACTTATCTTTAGTTTTGTAGAGGCTAGCCACTGTTTGGTCTGTGGTATTTGTGTAATGTGGTATAATGAGAACTAGTTTGTCTCTAGTAATGGATAAATGAAACCTAGAGACAATCTGAGTATTTCATCTGAATCACTATTTAAAATTCTAGTTCCATCTAAATATTCATTAGAGTTATTAATGAATAGGCACAAATACTTTTAATTTAATCTCTCCTTGATTTTCATTTTTTTAAATGGTTAGACATGTGAATAAATAGTGAAGGGGTTGAAAGGCTCATCTGCAGACTTGAAAATTAACCATGAGTTCATGTGTGCTGATGACACATGAAATACTGTAGGCAGTTCCACTGACCCACATCCTCCAGTAATTCACAGTAATGTCACCCTTTGATCATTCTTTCTTCACTCAAGATATAAATGTTTTATCAGCTATGTTGTATTGTATATTTCAACAATTGGAACTGTGAAATCCTTCTACATTTTTCCTCTGTGCTTTCAGTAGCACACCCTAAAGTTTGTGAAGAAATCACAGCTTAAATGCATTGGCCATACCTACAATTACTTCCAAGGAATCATGTGGCTGTCTCTAGGAATTCAGTGTTCATAGCACATTTTCTGACATGATATGTAATTTGATTTTGAGCAAATTTATAAAACAATATGTTTAAGAGCATGCATGCATGTGGTGTAACTCCCAGATATATTGTTTTTCTTGGTGGTATCCCCTAGAAGTAAAAATTTGGAAAAATAATTATATAACTTGAAAATTAAAGAAAAATAAGTGGTACAGTAACAGTTATGAATGGCTTTTGTAAGTGGTCATGGTCCATTATGTGATTTTTACAATCTTGTTTGTCCCTCTTTTAATAGCGTATTTTATAGTGCAATTAGTGATAAAAGCACCAGATATCAGAGACACTACACTTATGTATTGTAAAATATATTGCTTGTGAACCTCCTTAGTCTTGTAGCAGTGGTAATTGTTGCCTGGCCTACAAGGAAAACAATTATAGAAGGGAGGAAAAAGGCTTAGGAAGCTGAGGCTGCAGGAGGATAATCACTTTATGAAAAATGTATGTTGGCTGGACCATTAGGGATTTCTCTAACTATTTTCTCATGTTGAGTTTGAGGCTCCTTCTGAAGGGAATATTTAAAGAGCTGTCCTCTGGATAGCTTTCTAACCTCAGGAGAAATAAACCCACCCAAAGTTAAAAAACAAACAACTAAGAGCTTCTCAATGGTATAGGACTTACTCTAGGATATTGGATCTAATTTTTTACATGAGTCTTTCAATGGAAAGTGAAGCCTGTATTGGGATACTCTATAGAAAGTGCTGCTTTTTGTCTTGGTAGCATAGTCTTAGCAATCAGGGCTCTATGGAAGTAAACAGATATTTTATTTTGCTAATTATGTTAATTATACTGGACATTCAAAACTTTACAAAGATGGAGAATTTACTAGCATGTGATTTTTTTTCTCACACTAGAAGATCAAGAGGGTATTAAGTAAAATTATACTTTATTACTGTGCAATGAGTCTTTTGCAAGATTGTGTGTATTTGAAACCCTTTGCATTTCTCTTATGACTTGTATTTTTTTCTTTATATTATGATAACTTATATATTTATCTAATTCTCCCTACTGAAATTCAGTCTTTTTGAGAGCAGGGATTTTTGACTTATTTATCTCTGTGCTTTTCCATGACATCTAGCAGCAGCTGGTGTGCAATAACTATGTGTTGAATTGGATGATGTGGAACAGAAAGTGCAGAGAGCCTTTTCTTTCACTTTTTTGCCCTTGTCTTTGCCATTCCCTCATAACTGATTGTCTTAAGACCCCTGCATTGCAGCCTCAAGGCTGTCTGCGTTCATGAACCTTTAGATGTGGAGCATTCATTAGTCACTTGCATTCTTCCTTTGCAAAACAAAGTTTTGCTCAGTTTTGCATTCTTCCTTTGCTTTTGGTGAGTGAAGTTGTGTAGATATAACTCATTCTCCTTCATTGCCTTCTCTGTGTTATCAGTGTTCTAACTCATCCTGGACTTATCTTAAAATCATCTCCTTTATTCCTGTTCCTTTTGACTGTAGACCATGATAGCTCATTTGTGACAGACTGACATTTTGGGATGGGTAATTCTTTGTTGTTGGAGGACTATAGTCTATATAGTAGGATGTTGAGCATCATTTCTGTCTTCTACCTACATCACATCGTGCTGGTAGTAGCCTCCTCTTTCCAGTTGTGACAATCAGATGTCTTTAGATGTTGTCAAATTTCCCTTAAGAGGCAAAAATTGCCCCGGTTTAAAACCACTGCTTTTGAAAAAAAAAAAAAAAAAAAAAAAGCTTGAAATAGCAGGAATCCTGCATCCTCTATCCTATCCCTTTTTTCCCTTCCCTACCCTTGTTTTTTTAATCCCACTCTTCCTCAGGACAGTGAAGCCATTACCAACCCTTAGCCCCTCCACGCGTTTTGGCAGAGTTAGTTCTTACATTCTTTTTATGCTCACATTTTTTTTGTTCATATGTTACCCAAAACATTTTTCCCTTTGTATGGGGTATTTTTTGTTCTTTATATTTGTCTTCCCTACTAGATTTTAAACTTCTTCGGGACAGCAATTCAGTTTTTCATCTTTTTATTTCCAATACTCAGTGTAGTATAACTATATTGCATTGTAGTATAACTACACACAGAGTATGGTATATACTAGTGAAAAATAGTAATTGCTCAAGAAATTTAGTAGGAAGTTAGTTTGAGGTGTCTATTAGAATTGTGTTGTATAAGAACTTGAATGCAAAGCTGAGGATGTAATTTAATGGGTGCTGACATGATGCTGAATACTTTTAAAAGGATATTTTTGATTGCTTAAGAAATATTTTGTCATATCTAACATTTTAATGTAAGACACTTACAAATATTGATTTGGGAAATGAATTGTGAGGTTATTGGAATGATAAAGTGAGAGGTCATGGGGACTGGAAATAGGATTAGGCCCTGGAAATGTGGAAGAGGGGATGATTGGGAAGCTGTTGCATAAGTTGAATAAATAGGACTTCACTCTGGTCTTGAAGAGTTTGATGTTCAAGATTATTTCAGAAACAAAAACCTGGCTGAAGGGAGAATGGCAGTGCTATTAACAGGAGTGCACAGGCCATGGAATAGGCTTTGAGGATGATTGTAGTAGGAGACGTGCATCTTATCGGTAGTGTTAGGAGTTGGGGGTGTGTGCAAGTCAGCAAAATACCTTTGAGAAATAAGTGACATGATGGTGAGATAAAATAGAGATGGTATTATTTTTTTCCTAAATAGATGCTGGAGTGTAGAGCCTGACTTAGACTGCAGTTCACATTTTTGGGTGCCTGCTATCATTTGATTTTTTTCAGATATGCTCTTTTCCTGAATTGTCACTGCAAATAGGTGAGGTAGTTCTTATTGTCCCCAATTAGCAACTGATGCACCTAAAGACAGTTGGATGGAACAAGGATTGACAAACTCTTTCTATAAAGGGCTAGATAGTAAATACTTTAGGCTTTGTGTGCTGTCTCTGTCACAGTGACTTAACTTTGCTTTATAGTGTGAAAGCAGGCATAGACAATATGTGAACAAATGAGCATGGCTGCTTTCCAATAAAACTATTTACAGAAGCAGGTGGTGAGTTGGATTTGGCCCATGGGCCATGGTTTGCCAACCCCTACATCAGAAGATAGCATTGTTAATATCAAGATTGTAAGTATAGTTCTCTGGTGGAATGATTTTTGCTTTATTTTTATAAAAGCAGTTCAGAAGAGTGGTTAAGAGCCTGGGTTCTGGTGACAGACATGTCTGTATTCAAATTATGTTTCTGTAACTTGCTGGCCATGGGTGACCTTGGGCAGGTAACCTCCATTGGCCTCCTGTCATCTTTAAAACAAAATTCAAACTTTTTACAGTTGCCTCTGAAACTCTATGTGATCAGACATATGCTTCCCTCATTTAATTTTATTCTTCAATCCTTGATTATTCCAGTTCTAGCCAACTGACTCTTTTTAAAAATATGACTATTTGTTGAATGGATTAATGAATGAGAAAAATGAATGAATTATACGTAGTACATTTTGACTACTGGTAATGATTGCAAAATCTTGGTATAGAATTACAGGATAGAAATTGAGAGTTGTTTATAAAGTTATCCTTTAAGAAATTCTTTTTAAGCCACATCTTCATATGATATTATTGAGGGACAGCGTATGGAAATGGAAGAAATTTGAAGACAGATGCCTGTTTAGATATCAGGAAGATGAAGATGAGCCAGTGAGAAGCACAGAAAGAGAAATCATACAAGCAGATTCTGGATCACACATACAGTTGAAAACAAAAGTAAAAGGTCTACAGTTTGTCAGAGAAATGAAATAACATTAAGAATTGGGATGTGTAGGTTAAGTAATTAGGAAAGCCATTGGTGATTATTAAGAGAGCTGTTTTGGTAGAGTTGGTTTGGTCAGAAATCAGGGTACAGTGAGCTGAGTATAAGAAGTGGAGGTAAAGAGTGTGGAAGAAATTAGCTCTTGATGGAAAAAGAGGAGGGTAGTAGCTTCAGTGGCTAGGGATTTAAGATCTGGGTTTATACTCTGTTTAGGAGATCACTGAGCATTTATGTTGGTGGGAGGATAATGGGTGGGACAATGCAGGAGGACATGGTGTTAAGAACAGAGCTGGAGAGTTTACCCTTACTAGAAATTGTTTCCTTGTGATTGGTAATGATTGAAGAGAGGAAGATGATTTCCAGTCTCAGTAAACTATCGCAAGGACAAAAAACCAAACACCGCATGCTCTCACTCATAGGTGGGAATTGAACAATAAGAACACATGGACACAGGAAGGGGAACATCACACTCCAGGACTGTTGTGGGGTGGGGGGAGGGGGGAGGGATAGCATTAGGAGATACACCTAATGCTAAATGACGAGTTAATGGGTGCAGCACACCAACATGGCACATGGATACATATGTTACAAACCTGCACATTGTGCACATGTACCGTAAAACTTAAAGTACAATAAAAAAAAATTAATGAAGAGAGGAAGATGAATGTACCAAGTCATTTTCAGTGGAAGAGAGTGAAAGTAGGCTGTGATTTCTGTTAAAAGGAAGAAAGAGATGCTTATAATTCTTTGGAGGTAGAGCCATCTTTTTTTCTCTTTTTTCTTTTTTTAAATCCCAACACCACCCAGCATAAGCAGTTGAGTGGATTAGGAGTTAGAAGATTTGTAAAATATAGATAACCAGTCATTTGTAGATTGCACATGATGATATTTGGTGAATGCATACATGCGTATATTTAGAAGATGGTCTGAGCATATCAGATGATGTTTCTGACATGTTTTTCTCATAAAGCATTTGCCACATATATGCTTCTTTGTAAAGAGATCTTGGGCTAAAGGGATTTTATTAGTGAAGCTAGAAAACCATTACTGCCATGAAATTAATTTCTTCATCCTACTGTGTGTAATTTTCTGTTCTGCAGCTTTACATCTTGAGCATTGTTGTGCCAATCAGAATCACCTTATTTATAGGGGAAAATGATGAGGTTGAGGAAGTGGAAAAATGACCAGGATGATTTATCTTTTACTTTACACTTCTCTCATGTTGTCTAATTAGTCAAAAGCCTGAAAAAAATGAATGGGCTATATTTGCAAAGGTCAGTAGCTTTGTATTCTGTGTAATGAGGCAAGAGAATGGAATTTAGAAGTCAAATATAACCTACTAAGAACATAGTCTGTGTTCTTTGCTTGCAAAATTCACTCTAAAAAAATTTATACTGATTGAATTGACTTTATGATTCACTGTGAAAAGGTCACTGTAAGGTACAGACAAGGACAAGCCAAATGACGTTGTGTACACGATACCAGGCCTTGTTTAGTGAACTGTTTTTGTCCTTAGAAGAATTCTTATGATATGTATGACCTTTGAAGAATCAATTAAATTTGTTTAACATTCTGTCCCAAAACTTTAATGAATATTTTAATAGAAAATATGAGTATGTTGATAATATATTGATTATCGTATATTCATAAGTATGTAAGTTTTGTTTGTCCTCAGTGGTTGTTAGGACAAAATTTTAAATTACGCCAATTGTTGTCTAGTCCCTAATAAATAAAGGAGCCTTAGCTAAGCTGTCCAGTCTTAAGAAAACAAAGGAGTAAAAGCCTGTGACTATAAGAGGGGAAATACATTTTCTCAGTCAAATAAAGGAAACGTTTGTCCTCTTCCATTCTGGAGAGATACTAGAAGTAATATTATTCCAGTAATAAAATAATCATTATCTTCTAACATGCTTATTGTTAGCTTTGGTGATTATATGATATAGAGATATTTAAAACTTGGCCAGGCACAGTGGCTCATGCCTGTCATCCTAGCACATTGGGAGGCCAAGGTAGGCGGATTGTTTGAACTCAGGAGTTGGAGACCAGCCTGGGCAATGGTGAAACCCTGCCTCTACAAAAATTAGCCAGGCTTAGTGGCACACACCTGTGGTCCCAGCTGCTCTGGGGGCTGGGGTGGGAGGATTGCTTGGGCCCAGGAGGTTGAGGCTGCATTGAGCTGAGATCATGCCACAGCACTATAGCCTGGGTGACAGAGCGAGACCCTGTCTCAAACAAAAACAAACAAAAAAATTATTGTCAGTCTCTCACATGATAACAGAGATGATACTCCGAAAGAATAATGTTTGGGTATCATAATAGTTACACTCATAATTTTGATTGCTTTCTGAATCCTGGCACTTATAAGCTAAGAATAGCAATCAGGGAATTTCTCCTCCATGATTTGACATATTAAAATATGGACTTTGTGGATTCTCTGAAATGTCCAGATCATTTAGATAGCATAAAATCCTTTTTTTTTTTTTTTTTTTTTTTTGCAAAATGTGTTTTTTAACTTTTTGAATAGTTAAATTATGATTCCTATCTTTTAATTAAGATGTGTTGAATGTTAACTCTTTTTTGGTAACTCAGTGCAAACATTGGTTATAATAATGCGTTCTAGATTTATCTGTTGATAAAATATTATCCACATTTACTTCCTTTCCAAGTTTCCTAGACTGCTGGATTTTTTTTTTCTAAATTGCTTCTTTATAAACCTTTTATCTCTTTGCTCTTCTCTTGACTATTGTGGCCACTGCTAATCCCTGCTACTCTGTCTCTGTTTTTCTCTGAAAACCGATATAGTAGTGTTTAGATCTACCATCTTAACATTCGAGTTCCATTTCACTGTTTTTATGTTTATTTTTATTTTTTCTTGGCCTCTTTCAGATTCAGCAAATATATTTAAATTTTACTTTCCCCTTCTTATACTTGTTAGCTATAGATTATGTTAGTATTCTTTTAGTTTTTGCCCTAGAGATTGTAAGTACATCTTTGACTTACTACAGTCTAAAACAAATTATTCCTATTGGAATTTCTCTGCTGGTGCTAGAGCCTTAGAACACTACAACTCCATTTGCCCCCCCTTCTTTTTACATTTTAGTTGCCATGCATTGTAACTTTACATATACTTTAAATTCCACTAGACATTATTATTGTTTTGTTCAGTCAATATTATTTAATATTCTTATATTTAAACTCTGTTCTTTTTGTACTTTACATTTTCATGTTTTCATCTAAGATCATTTTCTTCCTCTAAAGAACTACTCATTTCTTTTAGTACAAGTTTACTGGCATTGAATTTTCTCAGTTTTTGATTGTCTGAAAATGTTCTCTGTTTTTGAAGGATATGTTTGCTGATTATAGATTTTTAGGTTGGTGGTCTTTTGCACTGTAAAGATTTCATTATCTTCTCATTTCCATCTTTTTTTTTGGGGGGAGGGGGAAATAAGCTATCATTATTCCTTTGGATCCCCCCATTGCTTTTAAGGTTTTCTATTTTTCCCTTGTTTTTTTGCAGTTTAAATATGACATACCTAGATGTGATTTTTTTTTCTTGTATTTATACTGCTTGGAGTTGCCAGAGCTTTTTGAATCTGTAGGTTTGTGTCTTTCACTAGTGCAGGAAAGTTCTTGAGGCCATTATCTTTTCAGATGCTACTTTCTTACCTCTCTTTCAGAAACTCCAATTACATGTAAATTAGACTGCCTCCTTTGCCAGTTTTTAAAAAAATTTTTTTTGTAGGTCTCATGTTCTTCTCTGTATTTTGTAATCTTTTTCTCCCTCTGTGTTTCAATGTATATATTTTCTGTGTTCCATAGGACTGTTTTCTGCCCTGTCTTTCCACAAACTCCTTTACTGAGTTACTACTTTTAATTATTATTACTGTATTTCTAGGCTACCTACTTGATCCTTTTTTAAAAATAGATTTCAGTTATCTGCTGAAATTCTTTATCTTTTTATCTTTTCCATCATTTTCTATATTTTCTTGAACATATTAATCCTAATTATCTTAAAATCTTTACCTGCCAACTCTAATATCTGTATCACTGGTGACTCTCTTTTAATTGCCTGTAATTTCAGTTATATGCTGTAATCTCTTGGCATGTATAGTAATTTTTTGTTAAATACCAGACATTGTAGATAAAAAAAGTAGCTTGTTCAAATGATATCCTCTTCTAGAGGGGGCTCACCCTTTCTCTGCTGTTCAGATGGAATAAAGGCTAACCAACTTAATATAATCCGGGACTAACCTGAGTCAAGGCTAGGTTGCAGTGTTTTAAATCTCTGCCTATCTGTGATTTTGCTTCTACTTCTCTAGTCCTTCCAGGGCTTCCAACAGAGAGCCCAGAGTATTTAATGGGGTTCTTTTGCTTGTTGAGTTCTGAATCCTATTTCTTATCTTCTTAGCATGACAACCCTGCCAAAAACTCCATTTTGCTTTCTAGAGACATTCTTAGTCTCCCCACACAACTTCAGTATTTGGCATTTGACATGAATGGCCCTGTGTCAGCTTCTGTTTTCTTTCCCTCCCTTCTCACTAGGATTTTGGTCCCTTGAATATTCAATTTTCTCTTTAGCCCCACAAGACTTTCAAAAGCTCTGTTGCTTTCTGTATTCCCAGTGATGGTCCTACTGCTTGCTTGATCTCTGCTTTATCCAAGGTACTTTAAAGCCAGCATGTCTAAGATTGAACTCAAAATCATGTCCCATAGAACATTCCATTTCTCATTATTTTCTACTACCTAGTGGTGCAAACTGTGGCTTACAGGTCAATAGGGCCCTTGAGCTATGAATGATTTTTATATTTTAAAAGGATTCTTAAGAATATGTGACATAAAGCTTTGTGGCCCTCAAAGTTTAAAGTATTTGCTATGTGACTCTTTACAGAAAAAGTTTGCCAATACTTTTTCTGTCCTAGTAACTGTCATCACTGTTTGTCCCATTATCTATATTACAAATCCTAAATGTTATCGAATCATCTTCTCTTGAAAACAAATCCAAAATGAACTTTTGTCATTTTTATCTCTTTCTGAAAGCAGTCTTCTCTCTGCCTCTGCCACTCTTCTAGTTTATGATCTTTCCCCCAGATAATACCTTATGATTGATCTTTTTGTATTTAATTAGCCCTTCCTGCTCCCACAAATCTGACATCTGCTCCAAGTTCTCCATTAAAGTCCACTGTCATAGGACTCACACACATAGAAAATTACACTATATGTAGGTTGTGAGTGCATGTGCTCCTTTATGTGTAAATGTATGTGTGCATCATGTGTGTATATTTCAGAGAGTTTGGGATGGATACTTTGAAAATTTCCAACTCAGGGTACCTTTCCACCAAGTATTCTCCAGTTTGAAGGAAATGAGTTTTAGGTTACTATGAATGCACTCTCAACCATTACATTAAGGAACAAAACTAAATTCTCAAACCTAACTAAATATTTAATTCATATTTGCTAAGTTTCTGATGATTACAGGATTTTTGTCTCTTTTCCCTTTTTAAGGATCCTTGAATTGGACATGACTGGATTTATTGTGGTGATTTCATAATACCATCAAATAATGACATATACAACGGAACAACCCTTCCTGAAGCCTAATATACCCTGTGGTTCTAGTGCCTTGTTGACCCTGTGCCTTACGTATAATAGGTGTTCAATGGATTTATGAATGGGATTCATAGTTCATACTAAATATAATTCATCATATTCTGAGCCAAGGGGAAGCAGTCTTGTTCTATGATGGTTTTAAATTCAGAACAGTTTTGTTTTTCCTTGCAAATACATTAACAAAAATACACTATATTAAGAAGAAATATAGATTATTGTGGAATGTATGTTAGACACAGCTGAGGAGAAATTTCTTTTACTATCTCACATCATAAATCAAATAGTAGAATGCTGAGAGAATAGGGAGTGCTAGGTGGATTAAACCCTGTGGCTTTTCAGCAGCCAGATCTTTCTAGCCCTTGTGTATAATACTTTATATTTAACTCTTATTTGGGAACTCAACGGTATTGTGAAGTAATTTATAAAAATATACATATTTATGGCAAAATGCTAATAATTTAGTATTTTGGGAGATGAAATAATTTATTCTCTTCTAATATGTTTGAAAATCTGCTCTTTATGAGACCATATAGAAGTTTTTTAAACTTCTTGAATTTTAAAGCCTCTGTTAGAAAATAATTGAATGAGTCAAGTTCAGTTAAACACTGACTGACTACTAGGTACTGTGTTAGGTCCTGGGGAACCAAATAAATAAGACGTATTTACCTTCAGAAAATACACTCAGATAAATACAATTGAATAAAGTAGCAAGGATGGCTGAGACATGCAGAAAGTATTGTGGAAGCCTGTCTTAGCTTGAGGTGATTAGGACTGGCTTCTTGGAGGAAGAGACATTCAAGGATGAGTAGATATATTCAGATGATGGAAGCAGATGGGTTGCGGTGTGTTCCGGGAGGACTAGGTGGCCCAAGCAAAGTGGGAAGTAGGCAATACCACGTGCGGGGAGACAGGTGTGGTGGGAAATGAGGTGAGTCCATTGAAGCACCATGTGAAGGTGCTTAAGCTTTATCGTTTATCTCAGTGGCTTTCAAACTTCAAAAAAAATTAGCTTCGTAATCCTACTCTCAAAAGGAATTATATATGAAAGCCAGTATGTAAAACAGATAATAGGTAATAGGGAGAAGAGTTTAAATTCAAGAGCTATTTGTGAGTTAGATTTGGCGAGACTTCATGATTGCTTAGGTATAGGTGGTAAGGAAGGTTGGCTCACAGGTTTTCTGATTGGGTGATAGAATAGAAAATAGCTCTATCACGTGTGATATCGAATGTAAGAGCAGGTTTTGTCCGGGATGATGAGGAGTTGCTTTGTTCATGGTGAGTATGAGGTTCTTATGGGACATCTATGTTGTGATGTCTGCAAGACCTTTAAGAGAGTGAAACTTGAGGCAGGGCTGTGGTGATGAGACATCCAAAAGATGGTTCTTAATACTGTGGAAGTGGAGGAGATCATTCAGAGCTAGACTCTGGGCTTACTAACCTTAAGGGAGGAGGAAAAGGAAACGATTTAGAGAAGGAGTGGTGTGAGGCATGTGAGGAGAGCCAGGAGAATGGGCTAACCTGTAAACAGAGGGAATCAAGAATTTCAGGCAGAGTAGAGAGTAATCACTTGTGTCAAATGCAGTAGATGTTGGGTATTAGAAGGATCGAAATGTGTTTGTCAGTGAAGTCATTAGTATTCTTTTTAAGAACTGTCTTCCCAGGATGTTGGGAGCAGAAGGTTCACTGTGGAGGGTTAAGGAGTGAAAGGAAAGTGTGGAAATAGAAATAGTAACAAATGTATAATACTTTTGAAAGGTGTGTATGAGAAGGAAAGAGAGTAGCTAGAGAGAGATGCAGTTTTGAAGACAGCTGAGAGTATTTGTGGGCTGCGGATGATAATCAAGTAGTGAGAGGAACGTTCTCGATCAGGATAGGGAGGAATTGATAATTGATGAAGCTAGGTTCCCCAGGGGATGAGAGAGTGGGCGATTTCAAAGGTAAAGGGAAGGAAGGCAGTTGGCCTTGATGTGGAGGAGGAAAACCTTATTTCTGAAACTGAAGGGAAAGAGCACAGGCTGGGTGTCCGGATGGGTATATGTTTCTGTGGATAGTGGATGGGGATTGAGGAGAGAATATTCCTAAAGCCTTCCATTTCTCCCAGAAGTTGGAGGTAAGATTGTCTGTGGGGAGGAAGGGAGTGATCCTGAGTAGGGGACCTGATGAGAGTGGTAGAGATTAGGGAAGGAGGGGTCTAAGAGCAAGTGTAGGGATTCACTGAATTTGTATTTGAAATGCAGACGTAAAAGGGAATGGAGGGTGGTTGTGAAAGACTGATTGCTAGGACCGACTGTTGTTGGACAGGCAGGGAAGGGGAAGAAGGGGCTGATGGGGATGAAATTGTGGAATCCAGGGCCTGAATGCCCCATGATAGTGGTTGCCAAACCATGCTGCACCTGAAATCACCTGGGGCTCTTTAGAGACTACTGGCACCTGGCCCCTACACGAGGATTTTCTGATTTAATTGGTATGGGGTGAAACCTTTGCGTGGGAGGTTTCAAAGGTTCCCAGATGGTTCCCACCTACAGGTTACAGCAGTTTGTGCTCCAAGAGGCTGAAGAGCAGATGAGGGGAAGAGCTGGAACTCTAGAAGGTGTGGCCAGAGTGGTGATATTAGCATTTAAGGTTTCTCAGGTAAGGACAGGACCCAGTGTGCATGGCCATGAGAGTGGCTGGCTGAGGTTGAGTGGAGGGGAAGTTGTGAAAGTTACTATGGCTTTTAGTATTTGGTGGTGCACTTTCCTGGTCTTTTCTCCTCCCACTGGATAAAGAGCCTTGTGATAAGAATACAGTGCCATCTAACAGGCTAATTTGGGGGTAGGGATTAAGTTATGACTTAACAATAGGATTCATACATGCCTTATGAATGTGTTTCGGAAAATTATAGTTTAAAATATTGTTGATGCAAGTAAAAATCCCCAAACTAAATGAAGAATTTAATAGGAATTTGCAATTTGAAAGCAAGATAATATATGAAGGCATCCCTTATGTGAGACTGTCCGGTGTTCATATGCAGTAAAATTTTTGTACCATTACTCTACAGTTCATAATAGTATGACATCTAATTAGAATGCTGAAAGTCTCCAGAACAGCAGGCCCCAACCTTTTTGGCACCAGGGACTGGTTTCGTGGAAGACAGTTTTTCCATGGCCTGGCCTGAGGTAGACGGTTTTGGGATGAAACTGGCGTTAGAGTCTCATAAGGAGCGCACACCGTAAATCCCTTGCATACACAGTTCACAATAGGGTTTTCACTCCTATGAGAAGCTAATGCTGGTGCTGATATGACAGGAGGTGGAGCTCAGGTGGTAGGTAATGCTTGCTTGCCCGCTGCTCAGCTCCTGCTGTAGGACCCCGTTCTTAACAAGCCATGGATCTGTGGACCAGTACCAGTTCTTGGCCTGTAAGTTGGGGACACCTGTTCTAGAAAACTAGTCACATGCTAATTTAAGGTTATAAATAGCAAAATACAAAAATAGCACTTGTAGCATAATTAGCAAAAGTAACCTTAGTAACTCACTTTACTAAATGACTCTATGCTTAACATTGTGTCATTTGCCCTCCTACTTTGAATCCTTTTACATCCCATAAAGAAGCCCCTTGACCTCCAACAACTGCAGACCATAAGTTGAAAATCACTGACCTATACGGATGCTGAACTTTCCTAGGACAATGGTTGGCCAGCAAGGGTGTGAGTCAGGGACAATGATTTCAAGGTTTAAACATTTTTTTCCAGTGTGAATCTCATAAGATGATTTATATGAAATGGTATTGCAGGCCCTAAAATTAACCTTGAATAGAAATATATTTGTCAGTTATCTCAGGGAGACAGTTTACTGCATTGTCCAAGTATAGGAAGTATAATTGGTACATAGTGGTTGTGACTGGAATTCTATATGATGCTGTCAGTTGACTACAACAGGGAAAATATATCCAAAGATCTTTCTGTTAATGTCTTCCACTGATCTCTCTCTTATTTTGTATAAAAATACTTATTTTTCCTAATTACATTCACACCTCAATCACAATCACACCAAGCAGCAATCAGTTCCAGTAAAAGTGATATTTTCTCAGGCAAATAGATGGGTAGAAAGGATGAGGTAGGAAAAAGAATGGGAACTTTGGTAAAAGGGGAACAGATTTATCAGCATAAGCCAGGATTTTAGGTTTTTACAGTGTAATGTTACTTGGTTTTTAGTCTCCTTCACTTCTATTTCAGTAAGTGTAGTACTTGCTATATGCTTCTGCCACGCTTCACCTGGCTAACTCCTACTCATCTCATGAGCATGAGTTCTGTGACCTCTGTCCCTGCAAAGGCTTCCTGAATTTTTCAAGTATAATACAGCCAGATCAGACAAGGGCAGTTGGGTCTTCCTCTCTGATCCTCTGGCACTTGGATTATATTGCTATCCTAGTACTTATTCTATTGTACCAGTATATGTAATCAGGTAGATGTATTTGTTTCCATCTCTATTTCTCTGTATCAGAGTTTCTCAACCTCAACACTATAGTCATTTTTGGCTTGATAATTTTTTCTTGTGGAATCCTGTGCACTGCAGTATTTTTAGCACCATCCCTAGCCTCTACCCACTAGATGGTATTAGCACCCCTTCCAAGTTGTCACTAGCAAAGTGTCTCCAGACGTTACCAAGTGTCCGTTGGGAGTGAGGGGAGAATTACCCCCTGCTCAAAACCACTGCTCTATATCAGACAAAGAGCTTCTCAGAGGACCATACCGTATTGCTTCTTGTATTTTCAGTGCTCAGCACAAAGTGTTCATTGAATCACTAAATAACCCAGGATTTGAGGGTTCACTAATGTGGAGTGGATTCAGTCTTTCCTTTACCACCTCCCTTCTCTCTAAAATCTCTACAGAATGAATGTTGAGAGTCCCTTGATAGCTAGAATTATTCAAAACATGGAGGAAGTAGTAGGCAGATAGAGGAGGAACCTGACTTCCTCCTGTATCGTCACCATTGACTTGCTGTGTGACCTCAGGTGACTGACTGACTTATCTCTTACCTTCAACTTGGTTTTAGTTTTAAAATTGGTATAATAGGGTTGCAATGAAGTTAAATGGGATAACAGATTTGAAAACATTCATCACAATAGTTGTTCAACATACATAATTTAGTACTCTTGATTGATTGATTCATGCATTCATTCAGCACATATTGAGTGCATACTATAAGCTAGGCCCCAAGCTACAACCAGCTGGAGAGGGCATCAGTTACACCCACACCCAGTGGGCCCTGGCATTAGGGAGTTCCTGCTCTGATGTGGGAGAAAAGTGTGCAGTTCATTGTGTTGAGCCTTTTACTACCTAAGATATGAACCCAGTGAGAGAGAACCCCAAGGAGCCAAACTGACCTGAAGGGTTGTTGGGAAGGCTTTTCAGAAGAGAGAGGCTTGACGTTAGGAGGACAGTGGGGAAGAACATCCCAGGCAAAGGGAGCAGCCTGTGCAGATGCAGGTGGGCATGGCCACTGTGTGGAGACGATAGCGAGATGTGGGCCAAGTTGGACAGTGATGAGAGAAGAGGGTTCAAAATAGCTTAGAATCTACACGAGCGTGAACATTTCTGAAATTAGGGGTTTTTCATCACAGTGACCCAGGGTCGATTAGGGCAGTGTTTTTTTTCTTCTTTTCATTTTCTCATTATCAGTCTTATCCTTGTTCTTACTGAGTGGAGTCTCCCAGAATCTCACCTTGTTTCCATTCATTTACAGGTGTCTTAAGGGTTTTAGCATATCTAGAAGGGTGTGTTATACTAGGAGCTCTTTGGGCTTTTGCATTTTCTTTCCTTCACTTGGTATTAAACTATGTTCACATGTATCTTTGATACATTCGTTTGAGATGAAATGAGCAGGGTTTTGTTATCTCTCTCTTACCAGTGAAAGGAATACTGCTTGTGTTATCTGTTCGCTGTCTGCAACACTTCATTGAGGTAGGCAGTCTTTATTTGGAAGATAGAAGGATTGATGCTAGGGAAGCTAACTGAGTCGTGTAAAGGTCTGTACAATGGAGGAACACTCCTGGTCTTGTTACTTTGGTAACTTGGCCCTTTGGGAAGAGTTGAAAATCAATCTCTTTTGTGCTGCTGTTGTGGAAGCTCTTAATATATTGATCTTCTAACCTCTTAATATATTAATACTATTTGGATATTATTATTTAGGCATTATCCAGTAAGACATGGTCTACAGAAATATCTTTGAAAGATATTTTATCAAAGGCATGACCGAAACATTTATACTTAATGGTTACAACTTACTGTAATTAAGTGATTTATATTTTATTTGTATCATATTAAATTATAATGTAATATCAAACCTTAAAACCTCAGTCAAATATCTCTATGCTTATTAACATACTTATTAATGAAAACACATGAAAAGTCAAATATCATGAAGTCCATGACTATATTGTCATTCACACCTACTCATGAAGTCTTATCTTGTCTAAAATAAAATATTTAAGATGAATAATAGTATATATTGTCTAATTCCAACATAAATGGATTCTCTGATGAAACTCACTTGTATTATCCTAACTCTTAAGGTTAAGTAACAGCAAAACAACAGCAGAGGGCACCAAATATCCATTTCGGTCTCCACAGTTTCTTGATATTTTCTAATTTTTGTGCCTCCCTTTTCACTCTCTGCCTTTCTCCTCCTTCCTTCCTTTCTTCCTTTTTTCTAGTACTTAAAATATTTAATATTGAAACATTAATATTGTGCACATTTTTTAGTAGATGATGAGGTTTTTCCCTTAGCTATTTAAAAATTACATCAAGACATCAATTTGTTTTTATTCAGTGACCCTTTTACATTTAACATGCATCAAAGTTTCAGAAATTCTTTTAAAAACTTTTATTCAATAAATATACTAAATCAAGAGTAAAATTATAAAATATTTAATTTATTTTTCCTGCCAAAATATTATTAGGCAATAAACCATTTTTCACATTTAGGAAATTTAAAATTATTTAGAACATGCAATGTAATACGGCTACATAATTTTGTAAAACAGCATACTAACACTCGTCAAGTGTTTTTTGTTTTCCATTTCAAGACTCAAAGTATTAATATCTATAGAACTGTGTGTATGTGTGTGTGTGTGTGTGTTAGATTTGTAATATTTCCTAGCCTTGTTCTTAATATCCTTAATCTATGCTTTCAAAGGAAATTCTGATTTTTTTTAAAATTATTAACTCTTCTGCTTTATACTTTAGCATGAAAATCAGCCTATGTCTGTAGTGCTTGCTGGTATAAATAAACTCTTTTTAATTAACAATAGGAACCATTTGATATCACTATAGATTGGACTCAGTGCTCATTCAAGATAAATAGTAAATTATTTTATAAGGTGTTTTAAAATCCTCTTGAAAACTGCAGTATTAAAAAATGATTCTGAAATAAGTCAGCTTTGAGTCAGGATCATTGAAGTGAATGGTGGAAGAGTACAATTATTGCCACTGTTTTACGTTTCTCTTCGTCACAGGATAAAATGAAATACACTGAAAATATAATTATAATACTGGTTTTAGGAAACAAAGCTTTCAGGTATTTCATCAGACATGATTTAACCCTAGAATATATTAAAATATTTAATGATAAACATTATAAATATATAATAATGATAAACAAGGATTCATCAACATTGTTCCTCTGCAGATGCTAAGTTATTGCTTTTTTGTTGCTGGAGGCTACTTTGTATGGGGGTGTGTGTGTGTGTGTGTGTGTGTGTGTGTATGTATGTGTGTGTGTGTCTGTGTGTTTATATGCCAAAAAATATCCATGCTTGAATACAGATTAATCTCATGAATCATAGTTCTGTTGTTTTCCTTGCGTTTTTACTTGACAATTTTACCTGCTACTCTTAACCTATAACTGCCACAGGTTCACTTTCAGCAATGAGGAAGCAATCCAATAATTTTTTTCTGTGGTTTTATTTCTGTAATGTTTTAAGTCAGATTCCTTATTTAAAACCTGAAATGGTTAGATCTGTATTTAAAGTTACAATTGACTTGGTTCTTACATTGAAAATGTCAAATATGTCTATCTTACTACCCTTCTAAGTAAGTGTGTGTAGGTGTATGTATTTTGCATTTATCGTTGAATCTTACTAGCAAATTTGAGATCTTTTCATTTGTATATGCCTTATAATTTAACTTTCCTTGTTGGCTTTCTTCATAAGGACAGAGGCTTTATTTTCTCCCAAGCATCTTGCACATAAAAGGCACTCCACAAATATTTGTTAAACTGAATTTAATCTTCTTCCATGATAATGTAAAGGTGAGTTTGTGAGCACACATTTCAAATGTTCTTAATAAAGGTAGCAGCAGAAGCATACTAAGCTTCCTGCTAGAGAATTTTCTGGATCCGATAGCTCATATTTGAAATTGTTAAGAATATAAACTCATTTGAATGAATTAGTGTGCTCTAGACACGAATATCTTATGATTAAGCCAAGAGACTTATGAGTTTGATAGATGTTTTAATTTCCCTATAGATAAGCTTAGTGTACTACATTACAATATCAGACATGTGGGTGATTAATTCTGCCATCTCCATGCTTTTAGCCAAAATATCCTCCCAACTTTGCTGCATACCTATATTTTGTTGTAACAAGACTTTGTTAGGTTAGTTAAATCTATTGTCAGGTATTACAAGTTATGCAGGACTTGGTGATACCAGAAATTATAGTTTATCTATAGGACTTGGAGGTTACTCATTTTCTCTCCTTTTCTTTAGTCTCCTCCTGTTGTCTTCTCATCTGTTTTTGTTCCTGTTTTTTCTTCTTTCTTTTTTTTAAACTCTTTCTTTTTCTGTGGATTGCTGTTAGCTATAGTTTTTGCTATAATGACACAATCAGTGCACTAAGAAGCTCTGATAAGAGGAATCACACACAATTGCATCCCGATATCATTGTCCCAGACACTAGATGACCCTTCAGCTGTCCATGCACATGGGCTGTCTGCTGGCACACCTCCCGGGAAGGGACAGAAACATTCGCAGATCTGCAGGGGCTGAAAGCGGGCATGTGGGGTTGACAGCAGATGAGAGAGCTTAAAGGGCTATCTTGAGGCTACCACTCTTGCCTCTTTTCTTCAAGTCACTCGTGCTGCTTCAATAATTTCTTTACCAAGCATGTTTGATTTTATATTCTTTGGTAGTAATCGTCTTTATCTTTATCCTAAAAGAATTTTGCAGATCTTTCCCAGAGAGGCAGCATCTGCCAAAGCACTGTGGTGGGCTCTTCTTTTACCTAATGTTGTTATTAGCTATTCCTTCATACCCAGTGTCAGGTCTGTCTACCTAATATTGATATATGATGATATTTTATCTTTTGCTGTGACATAACCAGCCGTAATACCTAGTCTGGTGCCTAGGCCATAACAACAGCTTTGTATGTGGTAGCTATCGTTATTAATAATCATTTTATATCAATATTATTTTAGATAAAATACTGTATGTAATTTTATGTAGTATTCACTCAAACTAGTGTTGGTAGGTAAAAAGCAGTAAGCATAGTGTCTGACATTACCCATTCAGCATTTGAAAAAGAAAATATAAAGCACAGTGCTACGAGAAATAAAAGGGTAATGTACACATTTTTCAGTCTGTCCTGTTTTCTACATGCTCAGTGCTATTGCATACTTTTATCTTCTCTCATCTGGATGGTTTCAGTTGCCTTCCATTTCACATTCATTACTGATCTTGCTCCCTTTAGCCAACATTGCTGGTAGATAAATGTTTATACAATTAAGTTTGATCATGTTACTACCCTCATTAAAGACTTTAGACAACAGTTCTCAAACTTTACTACGTAATCTGGGGTGCTCATTAGATTCTGACACGTTCCTAAAGATACTGGTTCAGGTCTGATATCAGGCCCAGGAAGCTGTATTTAACAAGCGCTCCTGATGATTCTGAGAAAAATACTGCTTTAGTGGCTCCCAAGCCTGCAGGATAAAGCCATGCCTTGCATTCTTCATCATGGACACTTGTGGTTTCAGCAGTATCCATCGTGTGATACTTCTGCCTTTGTCCTGTTTCACATCTGGCCATCGTTCTGCCAGGAGTGCTCTTTCATTTCTCATTACATCTTCCGTGCGGGTTTCCCGGCCACCCGAGATGGAGCTGGTACTTTCTCCATTGCGTCCCCTTCTTGTGCCTTGCCATCTCTCTTTATGGCACCATTCATCCAACATTATAATAACTTATGTATACATCATCATCTGTTTTGAGTTCCATGACTAGAAAAACCATTTCTGACTCATCTTGGTACCCTCAATACCCTGTGCAAACACAAGACATAAATAGGTGTTAGGCAACTGGGGGAATGAATGAATTAAATACGAGAATGAGATTCGGAAAGTCTTGATTTTTTTCTGCATTTGTAACTTTATGATTGTGTAGTGTAAATTTATCACATTATTTATGTATTTTAGGATGTTTAACTGTAGTATGGAAATATTTAGAGCAGAAGTTTACCCACAGGAAGTAGTGATAGATCTGCTTGAAAAATTTGTAAGTAATTTTCAGAAGAGAAGCCACTTGAAATACTTCTTGCAGGATGAGTAGAAGTATGTATGACTTGAGTGGCAGAAGAGAGATTCAGGAGGGAGCATGATTCTGGCATAAGCATATGGAGAAATACAAATGTCTGAAACTACTTGGTTCTGGAAAGTACAAGTGGTTTGATTTGGCAGAAGTTACAGGGATTGTGGTGAGAGATGAACTTGGAAGGGTAAGCAGCAGTATATCTTGGAGGATGTTTTGTGCTTTGCAGGTAAGTCTGGATTTTATCCTTGTGTTCAACAGAATGTTGAAGTCTCTTAAGCTAGAAAGAAACATGGTCAGATGGGAGGAAATTAAGACAGAAAAGAGACCAGTTAAGGGGATTCGTGGTAATTTTATGACAGAAGAGCTGATTGGCAATTTAAAATAATTTTCCTAAAAAAATTTTAAGGCTAGTCAAGTGAAGCAGTGGGAGTGGAGAAGGAACAAAGAAATCTGCAACTGGTTGTGACCAATTAGTTCTAAACAAACACCACTGCACTTGGACCAGCCAGTTTTATACAATTTTCATAATGGTCTTTGTTCATTCTGCTAGGTACTGTAATAGGTTGAAGACTATACAAGATGAGTAAGACATGATTAGTCCTTGATTTTGAAATGTTCCTGTAGAGTATAGGAAAATGCAAATATCTAGAACAACAAATTATATACATGTGGCAAAGACATACAAATATGTGATACATAGTAGACATAAAATGTTGTGGGAGTTGGATTCACTGTGGACTAACTTCCTTGGCAGAATTAGTCTCTTTCTCCCATGTCCCCCACCCCCAAATTTACTGGGGGACAATTGACAAATTGTCAATTGTGTATATCCTAGGTGTACAGTGTGATGATTTGATATACTTGTGGAATAATAGGGTGTCGATGGAAGAGAAGGGATTGGAGTGGAGTAAAGGAAGAGCATTTTGGGAAGGGGAATAAGTAAAAGGATTTATATTTGAGGGGCCATAGTTTTGGTACTAGGGCCTATTTGTTAAAGCTCGGAAGGTATTTGGTGTCAAACTGTAATGGACCTTGAAGATTGTGCTAAAGGAGTTCACATTTTATTCTAGAGCTTTATTTTCTAATTATTAAAATATATATTATATGATTATATACAATCTAAGAAATATATAACAATACAAACAAATTAAATTGTATATGATTATATACAATCTAAGAAATATATAGCAATACGAACAAAATGTTCTATAATTCCATCACAAGATTGTAATTACTATTAATATTTTCACACATTTCTTTCCAGTCACATATATATATGTGTGTGTGTGTGTGTGTGTGTGTGTGTGTGTATATATATATATATATATATATATATATATATACACACACACAATTTGGTCCAGGAAAGTACAAGTGGTTTGATTCGGCAGAACTTATAGGGATTGTGGTGAGAGATGAAATTGGAAGGGTAAGCAGCAGTATATCTTGGAGGATGTTTTGTGCTTTGTGTGTGTATATGTGTGTGTATATATATATATACACATTGTGTGTGTATATATATATATACACATTGTGTGTGTATATATACAGGTATATGTGTATATATATGTATATATGTGTATATATACAGGTATATGTGTATATATATGTATATATGTGTATATATATATGTATATTGTATTTCTGCATATGCTTCTGCCACACCACAACAGGAGGTGTATATACACGTATATACACACATATATAAGCAGTCTTTCTTGCCATGCTTATATATAATGTGTGTGTGTGTATGTATATATGTATATATACTTAAGCGTTAAATACGTGAAATTGGAACCATAACTGGTGTGTGTGCGTGCGTGTGCATGTACATGTGGATGTGTGTATAGTTTCATCTCACTTAAAATTGGACTATGGGTATTTTTCTACATGGTTAGATGTGCCCAGAAAAGATGATTTATAAATACTGCAATATTTATTACATTATATGGCTATGCATAAATTATTTACTAGTTTCCTTACTGTTAGATATTTAGGTGGTTTCCAACTTAAAATATTGGATACAGTTTCACTGAACATTTTTGAACATAAATCCTTGTCTGTATTTCTGACTGTTTAAGATAGGATCCTGGAAATAAATGTATTGGATCAAACAATATCAATCATAAAGGCTTATGAGGTATTTTGCCAAATTACTCTTTTAAAACTATTTAAATTCACGCCTGCAGTGTATGAGTTTGACTTTCTCTATACTGTTTTTAGTGTTTACTGTTTGCTAATAAGTTAATAAGATAAAACACTTATCTTGTAGTTATTTTAACTGTTATTTCCTTGACAACCAATTTGAGCAGGTTTTCCCTGTATTCACCCTTTATGTTTCTTTTACTGTCTTTGCTCTTCATAGTTTTTTTTCTTTTGGCAATAGTATTCTTATTGCTTTTAAGAAATATTTGTATCTATTACAACTCTTCGTTAGTCCTATTTCTGGAACATTTTATTCCTATTTTTAGTTGTCATTTAACATGTTTTTTATCGTAGTGAACTTTTAAGTATGTTTAGAAAGTCCATTCTCATCTCAAGATCAGATAGATATTCACCTATATTTTGATTTAGTTTTTAAGAATTTTGTATTGTCTGTTTTTCTTAATAATTCATGATAATGGAAATTTTTTGGTGGAGTGACATGATTAGATTTTTGCCTCAGAAAGAAGTCTGTGGTTCTGTAGTGGTCACACGTGTTGGAGTAAGAGACCAGGGACAGTGAAACCTGTCTTGAGGAGCAAAGATAAGTGGTCTGAATTTCTGTCGTGACAGTGGGATAGGAAGAAAACAGAATGATTTCCATCTGCTGAATCAGGAGGCCCAGCAGGTTTAGTGAGGGATGGAGATGAGAACGTTAAAATGTGAGGTAGGTACTGTGGGATATCCCAGTACAAGCCATTGGAGATACAGGATTGAAACTCCTTTAGGAGACTGGTCTGGCTGATGATGGAAATTAGAGAACGATCTACATATAGGTGATAGTTCCCATGTGGGGGGAAGAATGAGTTATCAGGGCAGCTGCCTGAGAGGGAGAGATTGACAGAGGTAGAAGACTTACCAGGAGGTACTCTCCAGGTAAGTCTTTATTACTCTCCAGGATGCTGGAGAGGTGGCTTCTTATTCTTTCTTTTAGTTCTTTCTTTGTTTCTTTTTCTTTCTATCTCAGGAAAAAATAACAATGTCATATACTGCAAAGACATTAAGGAAGAGAGGGACTGAGAATTTTCATTGGATTAGTCTACTACTTTCAGTAAATTTTGCTAAAAGGGACAGAAATTTGGCTAGAAGAGGAGAGAAATAGAAAAGGGAGCATGGTCAAAAGATAGCATTTTTTAAAGGATCTAAGTAGACTCTAATATGTTCTTTATTCAGAGAATGGAATCTTTGAATAGGGAGAGATTGAAGGTAAAATGGAAAAAGGAGGGATATGATGGTTGTAGCACCTTAAAGGATCAGGAGCCACGATAAACGGATTATTCCATCAGGTGGAACAGTAGTTTATTTTCAGAGACGGGATTTGCTCATAAATTATTGAAACAAATTTTAATCATTACTGTGAGTAAAAAGACTCCTTGCTTCAATAATAAACTATTATTTTCTTGGTTTTTAAACTAATTGGCAATTTTGTGATTGTTTCAGCATAAAGTTCTTCTAATTGTGTAAGGTGATATCTTTTACATGCTACTGATTGGCAAAGTTAGTATGTTACTTTTCATGATGTAGGTTCCTAGAAGGACAGCTTAATAAGCATGTTAATTCCTCTGATTATTTATTGTTTATTAATGAATATATGAAATTAAGCACTTTTAATTATAACTATCTTTTAAAAATATTTATTACAGGGAAATTTACCTAAATATTCTCATAACTCCCTGATGGTTCAAGCAATAAAGACAAACCTAACAGACCCGGACATACATGTGCTATTCTTTGATGTGGAAGCGTTGATTATTCAACTCCTGACTGAAGAAGCCTCTAGGCCGAATACTGCGCTTATTTCCCCAGAGAATTTGCAAAAAGCATCTGGCAGTTCAGACAAAGGGGGCTCTTTTTTAACTGGAAAACGAGCAGCAGTTCTCTTCCAACAAGTGAAAGAAACGATCAAAGAGAACATCAAGGAACATCTCCTTGATGATGAAGAGGAGGAGGAGGAGATAATGAGGCAGAGAAGGGAAGAAAGTGATCCTGAATATCGGTCCAGCAAATCAAAGCCATTGACCCTATTAGAATATAATTTAACTATGGACACTGCAAAGCTGTTTATGTCCTGCCTTCACGCCTGGGGTTTGAATGAAGTACTGGATGAAGTTTGCCTGGATCGCCTTGGAATGCTGAAACCCCACTGCACAGTATCGTTTGGCCTCTTGTCAAGAGGAGGCCATATGTCACTGATGCTGCCAGGTTATAATCAGCCTGCTTGTAAACTGTCACACGGGAAAACAGAAGTAGGAAGGAAGCTGCCAGCAACTGAGGGAGTAGGAAAGGGAACTTACGGAGTGTCCCGTGCCGTCACCACACAGCATCTCCTGTCTATCATTTCTTTGGCAAATACTTTAATGAGTATGACCAATGCAACTTTTATTGGTGATCATATGAAGAAGGGTCCTACCAGGTGTGACCATGATAGTTCGATTTTATTCTTAAGTTTCAAAAAAAGAAACCTGTTTTATTTCTTCATTGTTGATTACTCTTTTTTGGCTCTACACAATTTTATTATTTTAGTGTCATCTCAGTTGTTTCCCTTTTACATTTTAAAACACCAGTTTCAAAATACCCGGTTAAAACATAATAAAATTAAACAATTTTATATATACATTGGCATACTTAGATGTTATTCTTTAAAAATTTGGAATGAGGGAGTTGGTCGTACAGACTAGCTCTTGTAAATATAATTATAAAATTGTGTATGTACTTGAAGTTTGCCCTAATATTCAATTCAAAATATATATTTGAGGCTGGGCATGGTGGCTGACACTTGTAATCCCAGCACTTTGGGAGGCTGAGGCAGGAGGACCACTTGAAGCCAGGAGTTTGAGACCAGCTTGAGCAACATAGTGAGACCCTGCTTCTGCAAAAATAAAAATAAAAATAATTAGCTGGGCGTGGTGGTTACATGCATGTAGTCCTAGCTACTTGGGGGGCTGAGGTGGGAGGGTCTGGAAGTTGAGCCTGGAAGTTCGTGGCTGCAGTGAGCCACGATTGTGCCACTGTACTCCAGCCTAAGCAACAGAGTAAGACTCTGTCTGAAAAAAAAAAAAAAAATGTATATTTGGTTAAATGCTTCTTCTCATTGTAACTTATATGTAATTATTGACATGTTCAGAGATTTGGCTTCAGAATTTTGTGAGAAGTATAGTCAGAATTTTTCAACAGAGAAAGAAAAAGCTATTTAAAATGCAGGAGAATACTATTTTAATATTTCCAGAATACTTAGCCTCAATTTGTCTTTTTATGGAGGCAACTTTTTATTATACTTTATTGAGCGTTTACCATATGAAGAATTAAAAACAATTCTAACAAATACTATATAGCATTACTTTTTGTCAGTCTCTGTTGTAAGTACTTTACAAAAACTAATTTGTTAGTTCCCTTAACCCTATAAGGTATGTACTTTTATTATCCCTTTATTACAGAGAACAAAACTGAGACACAGAGAGATGATGTAACATGCCCAAGGTAACATAGCTAGTAAGTGTAGTAAGTGGTAGTGTCAGAATTCACAACTGAGACAGTCTGCCTCTATAGTCCAAGATTTCTTAATGCCTAAAGACTGTTTTTAGGTTTTTGGGTTGAATGTTTTTAATCTATCTTTCTATGAATTCACTTGGATTAATGCTGTGGAGTAGACTGAAATCTCAGCATCTGAATATTGAAAAACAAAGGGTTAAGTATGATGTTAGAAAATATTTCTTAAACTAGTGTAAAGCACAAATTGTACATGTCAGATTTTTACTTGCTAATCATTTACTCATTTGAAATGGAAAACGTTAATAGGTCCAAACCAAAAAAAAATCTTTCTGGAGTGGTGAATTGAAAATGTTCTATATATGTTTCTTTTGTGATTCGTTTAGAAGTAGAAAATTTTTTATTTTAAATAGTTCTGGAAATATGACAGTGTCAAAATATATCTTGTATTTTTTTCTTCTTTTTTAAGGCCACCTAGACCAAGCACCCCAGACCTTTCTAAGGCAAGGGGTTCCCCTCCAACTTCCAGTAATATTGTGCAAGGACAGATTAAACAAGGTAAAATTAAATCTTATTAAGTAATTGACATGACATTTCAGCTCTAGAAACTGAGGAGGCATAGCTAATGTATAATCATAATATTTGTTTGTCTTGGATTGTTAAAAGAGAGAAAAGTTGTTATATTCCAGATGTAAATATGGATAATTAAGATGTCAGTTAAGAATAAATCAGATTTATTTAGAAAGTGATAAATGAGCATATTTCAAATAATTTTATTATACTGTCTTTGGCCTAATTTTTATGCATTAGGGGCACCTTAACTTGACAACAGTAGTGTTTTAATTGTGTGTTTCTTGAGTTTAAAAGTTATACCTATTTTAAACTACATTTAGAAATGCTGAAGTTCATAGTTCCATCATATAACTAATCTCCTGCCATTTTCCCATAGTTCATGTGTTGTGATTCATAAATGGAAATCCTTGTTAAGCTATTCTTTTTATCTTTTTATTTAAGTCATTATATACCTTAACTTTCACCTATGGCTTTGTTTTTCATTAGGAGGTAGAAGAAAGGTTGAGTTTCTCTTCCTTTACTAATAATTCCTACATATTCCTGAGTATAATTAATTAGTATACTTAGATGTATCCGCATATATCTTTTCTATTCCTATTAAGACTGACAAATGAGCTAATCAAGAGAGTTGGGGAGTTATGTCTACTTAGAGAACTTTCCTTTAGACAGAGTTAATACTGACTCTTCACAGAATGTGATAGAGAAAAGTAAAGAAGTAAGCAACAGATGGGTTGATGCAGGTTCTGCTTATAAATGGTGGCATACTGGCATTTTTCTCCCTACTTTTTTTTAAGTTTGAAAGAGTCAAACAGTAGTTTTACAAGGTTTGTTAAACAATAGACCCCCAACTTTATATCTGTAGTTTTCCTCTTCCACAGGACAAGTACTTTTATCTCTCTTAGCTGATTTGAGACTTAACTTTAACATCCTTAAATGGTGTGCTTGATTTTCAGCGTTAGGCACTGTCAGATGGTTCTCATTATGGAAGATAAACTCCCACACTTTCTATGCCATTTCCTTCCATCATTTCCAACCCCACACGGTCACTCTTCTCATTTCCCTGACCTCTAATTAAAGTTATAGGATCATTATGTAATAGTTTATATTAAGCTATATAAAAGTTTTATAATAGTTTTGGTTAGATAACTTTTTTATGCTTGCATGTGTGAAATATAATATACAAACAGAAACATGCACAAAACAAATGTACAGTGATTTTTAGAAGCAGAACACCCTTGTAACTATGTCCTTGGCAAGGATTAGAGTATTGCCAGCACTTCGGAAGCATCCTGCTTGTTCCTTCCCAGTCATTATACCTTTCCCTCCTAGAGGTAATCACCATCTTGACTTTTGTGAAGCCACTTCTTTTCTTTCTTTTACAGTTATACCACCTAAGTTTAAATTTCTAAACTCTATTGTTTAATTTTGCCTATCTTTTGAGTTTTATATAAATTTAGTCAATTAAACTATATATTCTTTTGTGCTTGTCTTTTGTGACATTTATCAGTGTTGTTGCATTTGACTATAGTTTGTTCATTTTCATTGCTGTGTAGTATTCTGTTGAATGAATAGATCACAGTTTATTCTCTTTTTTTGGTCATTAGACATTTGGATTGTGTCCAGTATTTGGTGTTCATAAATGATTCTGCTATGAGCATCCTTGTATTTTAAACTTAGTGTATATTATAAGCATTTCTGTTTTGTATATAACTGAAATTGGAAATTTCTGAATATCTTCAGCTTTGGTAGGTAATGTTAAAGTGTTTTCCTAAGTGTGAGACTGATATACATTCATCACAATGGCTAAAGTGAAAAGGAGAAAATATTAAGTGTTGACTAGGATATGGAGCAATGAGAACTCTTATATACAACTGATGAGGTACCCTAGCCAACACCTAATATTTTCCGTCTTTTTCACTTTAGCCATTTTGATATGTGTATAATAGTCTCTCGTCTTTAATTTGCATTCCTTTACTACTGTTCAAACACATTTTATATGTTGATTACTCATTTCTATATCTTCTTTTGTGAAGTAAATATTCAACTCTTACATATTTTTCTATTAGGAGACCCACACTGGGGTGCAGTGGCACAATCACAACTCACTGCAGCCTCCACCTGCCAGGCTCAAGCAATCCTCCCACCTCTGCCTCCTGAGCAAGTGGGACTATAGGTGCACACCACCATCCTGACTAATTTTTTCTATTTTTAGTAGAGATGGGGTTTTGCCATTCTGCTCAGGCTGGTCTTGAACTCCTGAGCTCAGGCAATTCACCCACTTTGGCCTCCCAAAGTGCTGGAATTACAGGCATCAGCCATTGCATCTGGCCAATAAAATTTCTTTATAGATGATAGTATGTTTCTGGGCTGTTTGATTCCATTGATTGGTTTGTCTAGCCTTGTGTCTTAATTACTGTTGCTCTTAATGAGACTTGATATTCAGTAGATGAAATCTTACCACCTTATTCTTTTTAAAGTGTGTCTTGGCTTTTTTTGTCCCTTTGAATTTCAATATAAATTTTAGAATCAGTTTCTCAATTGCCTCAAAAACCTGTTGTGATTTTAGTTGCAGTTATATTTAGATAAGTTCAGAGATAATTAATATCTTTATGGGATTTACTCATTATACATCAACTTGATATGTCTGCATTTATTTAGGTGTTATCATAACTCATGGTTTTATGTGTAGAGGTTTTATATGTAGTTTAGATACATAACACGTATCTAAATATTGGATTTGGATATTGGTTTTAAAAAATTTTCTTAACTGGTAGTGTTTAACTATTTTTCATTTCTGTGCCCCAGGATAGAAATGCAGTTGATTTTTGTATACTGGTATTGTATCAAGCAATCTTGCTGAATTCACCTATTAATTAAAATAATTTATCTGGGGATTCCTTTGAATGTCAGGGTAATCATATGAGATAACCTTTTCCCAGTTTCAAAGGGAAACTTTTAAACCTTTCATAATTATGATATTTCTTGTATGCTTTTGTAGATGTTAAGAAACTAGCTACCTTTTATTCCTTCTTTGCTAATGTTTATCATCAGTGTATTCGGATTTTATCATACCTTTTCTATATTGATTGAGATGACTGTATAACTTTTAATTTTCCTCTACTAATATGGCAAATTTAGAACATAAACCCAATCTTGCATCCTAGAATAGCACCAATTTTGTTGTGATGAATTATTTTCTTATAAATTATTGTATTTGATTTAATTTTTTTTTATTTAGGAAAACTTTTTTTTTCTGATGTCCTTAGAAGCTTTCAGATTATTCAGGTTACAAAAACTGAGTTGTGGAATGTTTTCTTTTTTTTTTTTCTATTTTCGTGAAGAGTTTGTATAAGATTGGCAACATTTCTTTCATAAATTCAAACTCTAGATTTAAATTTGCTGGATTTAGATCTAGAGTTTTCTTTGTAGGCAGTTTTTAATTCTAGGTTCAACTTATCTCATTGTTTGACTTTTCAGATTTTGTTTCTTTGGTGTCAGTTTTGTTAAGTAGTACATATTTAGGAGTTTCTCTGATTCAAATTTTCAAATATATTGACATTTGAGATTATAATATGTCTTTTAATCTCTCTGGTATCTGTAATATGTCCTTATTTTTATTCCTGATTTTAATAATTTAGGTCTTCCCTCTTTTTGCTTCATCAGTCTTACCAGGGGTTTATCAATCTTATTGGTCATTTTAATGACCTCAATTTGACTTTATCCTTTCTAGTGCATATTTTTCCCCACTTCCTTAAATTCTGCTCTTTATTTACATCCTCCTCCATTTTTTTGGATTCAGTGTGCTGTTTTTTTTTTTTTTTTTTTTTTTTGTCATCCATATGTCCATTTTGGCAAAATGCTGATTTATATCTTTTGTCCAGTTTTTCTTACTTTAGTAAGAATTTGGTTTTTTTTGTTGTTGTTTTTTTTTTTACCTTGAGTTGCCTTAGAATAAAGTTTTTTTTTTTTTTTTTTTTTTTTTTGAGACGGAGTCTCGCTGTCGCCCAGGCTGGAGTGCAGTGGCGCGATCTCAGCTCACTGCAAGCTCCGCCTGCCGGGTTCACGCCATTCTCCTGCCTCAGCCTCCCGAGTAGCTGGGACTACAGGCGCTCGCAGCACGCCCGGCTAATTTTTTGTATTTTTAGTAGAGACGGGGTTTCACCGTGTTAGCCAGGATGGTCTCGAGCTCCTGACCTTGTGATCCTCTCACAGTGCTGGGATTACAGGCGTGAGCCGCCACGCCCGGCCTTCTTCGATGTTCTTTATCAGGTTGAAAAAGTTCCATTCTATTCTTAGTTTGTCGAGATTTTTAAAATTATAAATAGAGGTTAGATTTTATTCAGATGTTTTTTCTGCATCTATTGAAATGATTATTTGATTTTTGTCTTTTATTTTCTTAATAAGACAAGGTATATTGACTTTTGAATTTTAAAACAACCTTGCAATATAGACCACATTTTGAATTACCAATTTTATAGTTTGTTAGGTACAATTTGCTAAAATTTCGTTAAGGGTGTTCATGTGTATGTTCATGAGGAAGTTTGGTCTTTAGTTTTCATTTTTATTAATGCCTTTGTCCAGTTTTGCTGATAGGATAATGCTGGCCTCACAGAATGAATTAGGAAGTAGCATCTTTCCATGTATTTTCTGGACAGGTGAACATAGGTTGATAATTCTTCCATATTTGGTTGATCTAATTCACCAGTGAAAGCCCAGGAGTTTTCTTTATGGGAAGGTTTTTAACTACGGATTTAAAAGTATTATAGATAGATGTCTACTTGGGTGAACTTTGATCATTTGTGTCAAATTTATCAGCAAAAAGTTGTGTGTAATCTTTTATTTTCCTTTTACTATCATATTTGTAGGATTTGAAATTATATTCACTCATTTCTGTTATTCATAATTTATGTTTTTTCCATTTTTCTTGATCAGTCTGTCTTGTAGTTTAGCAATTTTATGGATCTTTTCAAAGAACCAGCTTTCTATTCATTGATATCTATTATTTTTCTATTTCATTGATTTTTGATTTGATTGTTATTTATTTTTTCTATGCTCTTTTTAGTTTAAGGTAAAAGCTGAGATCATTGATTTAAAATCTTTCTCCTTTTCTAATATAGGCATTCAATGCTACAAATTTTCCCCTAAGTATTATTTAGTGGCATTACACACACTTTGCCATATTGTACTTTTAATTTTCATTTTGATTTTTTTCTTTTACCCATGGATAATTTAGTAATGAGTTAATATAATTTCCAAACACTTGTGGATTTTTCTAGGATCTGTCTGTTACTGGTTTTCATTTTATGGTCAGATACTATATTTTGTGTGGTTTGAATCCTTTGGCATTTGTTTAATTGATTGTGTTTATATATGGGCCAATAAAATTGCATACATTTATAGTGTACAACATGATGTTTTGATACATGTGTACATTGTGGAATGGCTAAATCAAGCTAATTAACATATCTGTGACCTCATATATGTATTATTTTATATGTGTGTTGAGAACACTTAAAATTACTCCCTCAGCAATTTTTAAGTATATAATACGTTGTTACTTAGACTATATATAGTATAGTGTATAACTATAGTTATGTAACTATAGTTAGTCTCCGTGTTATACAATATGAATCCTTTTGAATTTATTGAGACTTGTTTTATGGCCCCAAATATAGTCTGTCTTGGTAAATATACTGTGTGTACTTCAGAAGAATGTGTATGCTGCTGTTGTTGGGTGGAATATTTTATAACTGTCAGTCAGGTCAAGTTGCCTGTGTTCAAGTTTAGTATATACTTGCTGATTTTTCTGCCTGCTTGCCTTTATCAATTAAATAAGAGTATTGAATCCGCAGCTATAATTATGGGTTTGTTTATTCCTTCTTGCATTTCTATCCCAGTTTTTGCTTCATGTATTTTGAAGCTCTCTTATTAGGTGCATAAACCTTTGGAATTTTTATTTCTTCTTGATTATTTGACTCTCGGCATTATGAAATGACCTTCTTTATCCTTGGTAATATTCTTTGCTTTGAAATTTACTTTGTTTATAATAATACGGTAATTTCAACATTTTTGGCTACTGTTATCATAATATAATCTTTTATCATCCTTTTACTTTTTACCTATTTGGCTCTTTATATTTAAGATGTGTTTCTTGTGGGCATCATATAGTGGGTCTTATTTTTTAATCTAATCTGACCTGCTTTTTACTTGAGATGCATAAGCCATTTACATTTAATGTGATTGTTCATATGGTTAGGTTTGAATCTGTTATCCTACTACCTTATTTTTCTCTTTGTTGCATTTATTTTTTGTTCTTTTTCTGCTGTCTTTTAGACTAAAAAGATTTTTTTTATGATTCCATTTTATCTCCTTTATGGCTTATAAGCTAATTTTTAATTTTATTATTTTCATAGTTTTTTTAGAGTCTGTAGTCTGTCTTTCAGTTATCACAGTGTACATTCAAGTGGTATTATACTATTTAACATTTAATATAAATGTTAAACCTTATAATATTATATTAGCATTTCTCATCTCCTGGTCTTTATGCTACTGTTGTCCTGCATTTTACTTTTATATATGTTATAAACCTCACAGACTATTCTTGTGATTTGTATTTAATAGTAATTATATTTTAAAGAGACTGAAATAAGAAAAAATACATATTTACCCATGTAGTTACCTTTTTTTTGGTGTTCTACATTCCTTTGTGTAGATCAAGATTTCTATCTGGTAAAATTCTTCTTCTAACAAAAGGACTTCCTTTAAGCTTTCTTTGTATGTCTGTATGTACGTATGTATGTACGTATGTATGTATGTATCTATCTATTTAAGTTCTGGGATCCATGTGCTGAACATGCAGGTTTGCTACATGGATACACATGTGCCATGTTGTTTTACTGTACCTATCAAGCTGTCATCTAGGTTTTAAGCCCTGCATGCTCATCTTTCTTTTAGTGAGGATCTGCTCTTCAGGTTTTTGTACATTTGAAAACGTCTTTGTTTGTCTTTGTTTTTGAAAGCTTTTTTTTTTCTGGTATAGAATTCCAGGTTGACTTTTTATATCTTTTAATGCTTTGAAGATGATATTCTGTTGTCTTCTTGTTTGCATTAGTTCTGATGGCATTCTTATCTTTGTTCCTCTGACTGTAACATTACTCTATTAATCTTGTTGCTTTTAAGATTTTCTGTTTATCACTGGTTTTGAGCAGTTTGATTATGTGGTTCTTCAGTGTAGTGTTCTTTTTTTTTTTTTTTTTTTTTTTTTTTTTTTTGAGACGGAGTCTCGCTTTTTCACCCAGGCTGGAGTGCAGTGGCGCGATCTCGGCTCACTGCAAGCGCTGCCTCCCGGGTTCACGCCATTCTCCTGCCTCAGCCTCTCCGAGTAGCTGGGACTACAGGCGCCCGCCACCACGCCTGGCTAATTTTTTGTATTTTTAGTAGAGACGGGGTTTCACCGTGGTCTTGATCTCCTGACCTCGTGATCCTCCCGCCTCGGCCTCCCAAAGTGCTGGGATTACAAGCGTGAGCCACCGCGCCCGGCCAGTGTAGTGTTCTTCATGTTTCCTGTGATTGGAGTTCATTGAGTTTATTAATTTTGAAAAATTTTCGATAATTATTTCTTCAAATATTCATTCTGCCCTTTCCTGTCTCCTCTCTCTAAGGGACTGAAAGTACATGTACATTAGGCTGATTTAAGTTGTTTCACCTATCATGGTGCTCTTTTATTTTGGGATTATTTTTCCTCTCTGTGTTTTGATTGAGATAGTTTCTATTGCAACGTCTTCAAGTTTATTAGTCTTTTTTCAGCAATGTGTAATATGCCATTGGTCCCATCCAGTGCACTTTAAAAATTTATTTATTTATTTTTATAGAGACAGTGTCTTGCTATGTTGCCTAGGTTGGTCTTGAACCCCCAGGCTGCAGCAATTTTCCCTGTTTGGCCCCCCAAAGTGCTGGGATTGCAGGCATGAGTGACCATGCCCAGCTGTCATCCAATGCACTTTTAATCTCAGACATTGTTATATGTGTCCCCAGAATTTTTTTTCTTTTTTTTTTTTGAGACAGAGTCTTGCTGTCGCCCAGGCTGGAGTGCAGTGGCGCGATCTCGGCTCACTGCAGGCTCCGCCCTGCCGGGGTTCACGCCATTCTCCTGCCTCAGCCTCTCGAGTAGCTGGGACTACAGGCGCCCGCCATCTCGCCCGGCTAATTTTTTGTACTTTTAGTAGAGACGGGGTTTCACTGTGTTAGCCAGGATGGTCTCGATCTCCTGACCTTGTGATCCGCCCACCTCGGCCTCCCAAAGTGCTGGGATTATAGGCGTGAGCCACCGCGCCCCACCTGTCCCCAGAATTTTGATTTGGGTCTTAAAATTTTTTTTCCTTGTCTCTACCTAACTGCTTTGAATACATGGATTGCAGTTATAATAAATGTTTTAACACCCTTCACTGATAATTTTGATAGCTCTGTCAGTTCTGGGTTGGTTTAAATTAATTATTCTCCTCCTTGTGGACTGTGCTTTCCTGCCTCTTTGCATGTTTGATAATCTTAGAATAGATGGGAGATGTTTGAATTTTGCCTGTTTGGATACTGGACACTTTTGTGTTCTTAAAAATCTTGAGCTTTGTTATGGGATGCAGTTATGTCATGTGGAAACAGTTTCTTTTTTTTCCTGGTCTTTTATGACTTGTTAGGTGGATTTGGAGCAGTGCTCTAAGATGAATTACTCCCTATTACTGAAGCCAAACCTTCCAGAATATCCAATGCCCTGTGGATTATGAGGTTTTCCATTTAGGCTGTTGGGAGCAGACACTGTTTCTGGTCCTTTAGATGTTTTCCCCCCAGCTCGAGTAGTTTCTTTACAGCCATGTACTGATTGGTATTCTGCTGAATACTTGAGGGAGATCCTCTGAAGAACTTTGATCTTTGCAGCTCCCTTCTCTCTTTCCATTGAATTCTAGCTGCCCTGGTTTCCTGAGACTCTCAGTTTTGTCTCCTGAACTCAGGGAAACTGCTGGGCTGCTCACTTTGTTCTCCATGTAGCTTCACCTAGGAACTCTCTTAAGGCAATAAGCTGGGGTAATCATAGGATCACAGGGCTCACGTTGCTTGTCTCCCATCTGTCAGTCCTTCATTGCATGATGCCCAGTGGCTTGAAAACCGTTGTTTATACATTTTGTCTTTTTGTTTGTTTTTGGTTGTTTTGGGCCGGACTGCAAATCTGTTTCTTGTTACTCCATCTTGGCCAGAAGTGGAAGTTCCTTTCCCTTTATTTAAAAATGTTCCAAATATCTATTATTTTATAAAGTAAATATTATTTGTATATATGGAGTTGTGATATTTTTAGAGTGTTATTACTGGTAGAAATGGAAAGAGGCGCTCATATTGGCAAGGGACTTGTTTAATGTATTCTTAGTAATAGTGGTATGATTAGGACACAACCAGCGCTTTTTAACTGTAGATCCCATGCTTTTTCTGCAATAGTATATGTTTTATTTTTCCAAATTCATTGAAAATATTTTCCAGGATATACTCAAAGAATCAATGGCGGGACAATTCAAGATTGACTTCTGTCAGAGATATTATTTGTTATCCTCTTCATCATCTTCATTATGATTCTTAGCAGTTGGTGATTCTTCTTGAATTACATTTTTCCTTCTCTGTAATCATAGTAGATGGAAACATTCTCATATAATTTGTGACATTGTCATGATGCATTATATATTCACCACCATGATGGTGTTAGATTTGCTCACCTGGTCAAGTCTGAAGATTTTAAAGTTGGAATACTTTAATATTGCTTCTCTCAGAAAAGCATTGAGTTTTGAGAGCAGTGAGGAAGGCTTTGAAAATTGGGTCTTTTTTTAAAAAAGCATTTACTTAAGGCAATAGATACAGGAATTTTCATTTGGAAAGCATATATGCTTTTCTTCTAAAGTAAATGAAGGCCAGCAGTTCCTACTGAGAGAGAGCTACATAGTAAAATACTTTAGAATACCATTATGAAGGTCACTTTCTATTTTAATATTGAAATAAATATATAGTGTAATTGTTTTCTCAAAAATATTTATTAAGTTCTTTTTGTCTCCTAACAACTCTTGTCAAGGAGGTTAGAGTGATTGGTCTGACGTATACTCTCTTGAGTAGTATGTGTCTAGTCTATAACCTGAACATAAATAACCAATTTAGGGTTGGAAGTGGTAAGAGATACAAAGGACTCTGAGTTCTCTAAGATTTCAGCAGTTAGAGCATTATTTCTTCATCTTTCTACTCTGGCTTTTCTTAGCTTGGTTTGCTTTTAAACATTTTCCTCTTATGTTTTTTATTTCCTGACTTTCTCTACTGTGCACATTGACTCACAATGTCTTTTTAAGTTGTATTGCAAACATGAATATGCGTCTTTTCAATAAGCTGTCACTTGCATGTTGGCTAATACTTGTTCAGCTGCCAAATAATCTATATGAAGTAAAGACTTCAGCTGGGGATTGGAACTTTCATAGACATTTGGGTTTGAGAATAAAGATAGTTTAGATAGTTTAGCTTATATAATTTTCCATAACCAATATTAGGGTACTTCATTGGAAAATAGTATCTTCACATGAGGTTTATTTTGCCTAACAGTGGACTTGTTAATTCAATGTTTGTCAGTAATTAACATTTACTGTCAGTTGTCTACTTTGTTTTATACAGTTTATTTTTTTTGACACTTGATTTTGCAGTTTATGAAACATGCTACTTGAGAAAAAGGGATTAGAGATATCAAATAACCACACTTTTATTCATGGTAAATATAGCCATAAGTCTGCTCATGGCTTTGGGCTTTTCTACTTTTTTTTTTTTCCTTTGAGACAGAGTCTCACTCTCTTGTCCAGGCTGGACCGCAGTGGCACAATCATGGCTTACTGCAGCCTCGACCTCCACTCGAGGCTCCTTAATAGCTGGGACTATAGTCAAAGGCCACCATGCCCAGTTAATTTTAAATTTTTTGTAGAAATGGAGTTTCACCATACTGCCCAGGCTGGTTTGGAACTCCTGGGCTCAAGTGATCCTCCCACCCCAACCTCCCAAAGTGCTGCGATTACAGGAGTAAGCCTCTGTGCCTGACTGTTCTACGTTCTAATGTACTGTAATTCTCTCTATTCATTAATCTCATGACATAAGTCTCTGGTCTGTGTCTCTAATGCTTATCTTGATTGTGACCATATCTTTATGTTTAGTAGTTGCATCTTTACTCAGTGGGAGGTGCCCAAGCAAGTTTAAGCAATGTAAAGTTTAAGATTATGTTATGTTCTTTGCAACTTTATTTTTCAGAAATGGGTTCAATTTAGGTTGTCTAAACTTAGAAGTAAGAGGTAGTCATTGTTAAATTATCTCAGGAAAGAGTTACATAAATTAACCAATAGTTTAATCACTATGCTTTTCCAGGATTTATAGAGAAATAAACAGTACTTAACATAGAGTCCATATATCATATTAAGGAATGGATCTGAGAATCCCTTAAAATTTTGTGGGTTTGATCTTCTGTGCCTTTATTTTTTTTAATTGGTGTACACCTTTGATTTGCTGTGGAAGCCCAAAGGGTAGGGACATTTTTTTTCCACTTTGTTTAGTGATTTGTCCTAAGTGCTTGGAACAGTGGCTGATACATAGAAGGAGCTCAGGAAATATTGACTGAATGAATGAATCTACAGATAACCTTCTCTTTTATGTTTCTGGAGTCAGTATGTCAATAACTAGGTGCTGAGGCTATAAGGGCTGACAAATCTCTGCCCTCAAGGTGCTTATTATGTCTACTGGAGAAAATCCATGGGAGTGCAATTTATGATAATATTTTAATTGGTTATTATATGCTTTTCTAGACAATGAGTGCCTTGAGGGCAGACACTTTGTCTAATCTTTGTGTGTTTTTGTGTGCTTAGCCCTATACTGACATATAGTAATTGTCACTTATTTAGTGTTTAGTGAAGTAGAAAATTTTAGTAGCCTTCATATACCGAATTCAAGTTAGTGTTTATGTTATAAATTTATCTTTTACAATAGTGAACTCTCTCCCCATGTTTCTTGGTCTTAGAGAACTCATTGGTTTATTTTGGATGTTAGTAATGAGGGAGACCTTTCACAGAAACTTTGTCTGTTTTTTGACTTCTTGATTTGAGTTATAGGCCAAGGTAAAATTTTCATCACATCTGTGTTTATTGCACTTCTGATATAATTCAGTGGTGATCTACAGGTGAAGTAGTGTGACTGTATTTTTTAAACATTATGAGCACCTTCATGTGTTGTCCTGTGTACCTGTTGTTTGTCAGCGTGCCATCTTGGGCTGCTAATTCATTCTGCTCTGGTAAGTCCTTACCTTTCTGCTGCCTGCACCTTTGTACTGCCGTATTTCCCTTAGTTTTTTGTGTTCTTCATTTATGGTATTTTAAGGATATCCTTTTTTTTTTTTTTTTCCCTAAGAATGTTTGGACATTGCATTTCTATATTGCTTCTAAATGTGTTCAGTTGGTGGTTTCCTATCTAATGGAAAGGGTCTAGATTATTAATGAGTCCATCACTTAAATAAGGTTTTCATATATTGTTTGTATCAGCACCATGATGAATGGTATTAATGAATTTATAACATGACTAAATATATTTACTTAGTACATACCATGCACTTTCCTCTGTGTTTTTCATTTGTTCCCTACAACAACTGACCCAAACAATTATGCCCATATTGCCCAAGAACTCTGCAGTGACTTTTTAGGATAGGAATTTGTTTATGAAATGCAGTGTCCAGAAATACCAATACCACCAAAACTTTAACATTGTGTAAGTAGTATATTTGAAATTGTCATAGCTGCTAATATAATTGCTTTTGTCATTAGTTTCCAAATACAGCTCTGTTTCATGATCATAGTACTTATATGATGTTCATTTTCTTTGTATGGTTTCTTGTGACATTTGGACTAACTTTAACAGTTTCATTAGTTATATATAAAGAGTAAAAATGTTATTGGCCTTCTTAATAGTAACCCTAAGCTAAAGAGAGGACGATGAAGATTGGTTAGGAGATGTGTGTTTCTTAAAAATGTGGAGGAAAGGTGGAGCGTGGTGGCCCATGCCTTTAGTCCCAGGAATTTGGGATGCTGAGGTGTAGGCGGATTGCTTGAATCCAAGAGTTTGAGACCAGCCTGGGCGACATGGCAAAACCCCATCTCTACCCCCCCCCAAAAAAAAAAAAAAACAGGCCGGGCATGGTGGTTCACGCCTGTAATCCTGACACTTTGGGAGAGCGAGGTGGGCAGATCACCTGAGGTCTGGAGTTCGAGACCAGCCTGACCAACATGGAGAAACCCCATCTCTACTAAAAAATAAAAAATTAGCTGGGTGTGGTGGTGCGCACCTATGATCCCAGCTACTCAGGAGGCTGAGGCAGGAGAATCACTTGAACTCAGGAGGCGGAGGTTGTGGTGAGCCAGGATCATGCCATTGCACTGCAGCCTGGGCAATAAGAGCGAAACTCCATCTCAAAGAAGAAAATAAAATACAGAAATTATCGGGGTGTGATGGTGTGCACCTGTAGTCCTAGCTACTCAGGATGCTGAGGTTGGGAAGATGGCTTGAGACCGGGTGGTTGAAGCTGCAGTAAGCTGTGATCACAGCACTACACTCCAGCCTGGGTGACAGAGCGAGACCCTGTCTCAAAAAAAAAAAAAAAAAAAAAACTAGAGAAAAGACAATTTTTGCGTTTTTAAAATTCTGAATGCAAACCATCAGTCAAATAAAAAGGCAGAATAATAGCAATTTCAGACACTCATAGTCTTAAAAAATTACTATTACTATATGGAGTACCTTTTCTCAGCAAAGTTTTGCAAGATGTGCTCCATCAAAATAAAGAAGTAAACCAAGGAAAAATAAAACATGGGGCCCAGGAACTGGGAAACGCATTGAGGGGAGCACTTATGACCTGACACAGTCATCAGTGAAGAATGACAGTGAAGGAAAGTCTCAGGATGGCAACTACGTGGCAGATACAAGCAGGGCTGTGAGATGGCTTCCGAAGAGATGGTTCATGGGAAAATGACACTGCTCTGTGAAAAGTCATTGAGAAGCTGTTGAGGGGTTTAACTTAGAAGAAATAGGTACACAGAAAAGAAGGCAAATGGGGAGAAAATATAATCTTTAAATTCTGAAAAAATCCCAGCAAGGTGTCCAAGGAAAGAAGTATGATCTTAGTAAGCTATTTGAGTCAACATTGAACATTATTTCCATAGAGATAGAGATATTTATCTCTCTATATAAATGATTATTCATATGGAGATATATATCATATAAAATATACCCGTATAATAGAAAAACTAAAATAATATATAGATAGTATATATATTGGGAGTTAAGGAAAGGAGATTGGTTAGGAGATGGCAAAGTTAAATCATCTTCCACAGTATTGGTGGAAACCAATAGCTAATGTTTAGATTTGGTAAAGCAAGAAATTGCAGGATTAGCATGTTATTTAGTGACATGGAAGTAAATGCTGTAAGAAATAGTTAAAATGTTTGAAAATGGTTTCCTAACAGAAGCCATACTTGGGGATGGGGCAGGGGAATCCTGTATTCAAAATGAGCTTTTTAATACTGTTTGACTTATTAAAACTGTGCTTGTATTATTGCCCTTTATGTTGCATGAGCTGCCAATTCTATTGGAGATACTAAAACATGCAGAATTAAAGCGCAGCACCGTCTTGTATAATAACAAAATAACAAAATAGCTCTAGCTTATTGGACGTATTTTGTAGATTAATTTAATGAGGCAGGGTTCTTGAAATAGAAATAGGACCCCTTATGAAGGCACTTTTGTTTTTACCTGGGTCTGGTGGTACGATGCTAAAGGATAGCATTGTAATTGGGCTCCAAGACACACAGTCTTTATGATTACTACACATACAAGGTTGGAGTCTTCCTTTCTTTAAAGAGAAGTTTTTTTTGATCATTCATTACTAATGTATTTGTTTTCTAACCTTCTAGTCATGATAATAGTTAAATGTATTGGTATAGCTTTTTGTAATCTTTTAGGCATTAGGAAATATTGAATGAGAATTTTTCAGTTAACAAAAGGAATTGGAAGGAGAATTAGAGTTTTCTTGCCAATATTGCATTCATAGCAAAGTTAGTGCATTAATTATGGCAATTGCGTGAAGCATTGGAGATATATTATGCACAACCAAACAGGTTGTTGCATTATCTAGTTTTGTACCTCAAAAAGTCAAGCATTAAAAAAGAGGCAACGAAAGCTGAACTAATGATTTATCCAAATGTTTCATGTTGATTTAAAAGGTGGCTAAAATGCCCATCTACCTAAAACATAAAAGTATTGACACAAAAGAAAACTTATAAAAAGCCAAATGTTGCTCTATAATATCTGGACTAGATGCAGACTCAGTGCTGAATGCCTTTATGTTAAGTACGTGGTGGTTAATTCTACAGTTTCTTAACTTCTAATTTTTTCCTGTTTTCTCTTTCTTCTCTGTCTTCTTCTCTCCCCTCACCCACCCTCCCCATAACATCATGATTACCATGAAATACTTTAAAAAGACTCATCATTAAATAATTGTATTTTTTTAGTATTAAGCTTTGAAAAAAACTTTACTTTTTTAAACATTGCATTTTTTTGTACTTTAACAATTTTTTTCTCTGTAAAATGTATTGAAAAGGGCTACTTGTGTTTATGTGCTAGGAAGATAATGAGATTTAGACCAATATGTATGGAGCACCCGAAGTATGTTAACTTTGTCCTATAAATATTTTAATATCACAATAGGAGTAGTTTAGAATCAAATTTAAATGGAGTTTAGAATCAAATTTCAATTAAAAACTGAAATAATCCTATTGATAAGCAGAATCTAGGGATGTTATAATATTGGGTATGTATGTGCTGTGTAAGGGGAAGCCAGGGCAGATGTGTGCATATACATGTTGTCACACACGTTTATCTTCACCTGTCTTTTCTTATGAGAGTAAGCAGTTGAAGAGGCTCGGATAAAATAATGGAGCTGTGTTCTGTCACTATGTTGAAGGTGTGCTAAAACTGTTTTCCCAATCCTTAATAAGAGAAGCAAATTGATAGGTGACATAGCAGCTTTTCTGTTAAGAAATCGAATGCTTGATTATGTTTTATGGTGTAAATCTTCCATATTCAGTGCCCCATGAAACTTCAGATTTATTATTTATTAAATCTTGAGCTTTTTGGAAGTAATGATTTTTTGTGTTAATAGTTGATTTTTCTTATGTAGATAGTTGTGAAAGCTGTAGCAGAGTTTAATTTCCTGATGAATTTTGAAAGTGCTCTAGATTTTGCCATTTCAGTTGTGAGGTAGTGTGAATAAAGTATTTTTTGGTGGAGATGCAGAGATTTTTAAAGCATAGTAAATCTGATTCTTTGGTTTCTATTACAATATTTTTCTTGATTTTTAGTGCCCATAAAATTTATTAAAGGATGAGTGTAAATGCCTTTTTTTCTAAATGAAATGTCATTTAAATATGACTTCAAAAATACAATATCTAGAATCTGTTTTTTTCTTTCCTTAAAAATAGTTATATATGTTAAACAATATTCTGTTAAGACATATGCTTACTCTAGCATTTGTGCCAGTAACATTTCTAGTTTCCTTTTACACTTGTTCCTTATAGGAATCATTAATCCCACCACTTATTTGACCTGTGTTAGGGTAATGACCACTCAATCCTAAACTTTTATTCATTTGTATTGAATTTCCTCACCCTCTCATTCTATTGTCCTTTCAGAATTAAGAGTAAAACCATGCAAAATTAACACAGCCTTTCCAGGGATAACAATTTCTCCCCATTTTTGAAAAAGTGAAATTATAGAAAAGTCCTAACTGAAGCCACCAGAGGAACATTTTGGCAGAACAAAAGTTAAAACCTGCAAATTTACTCCTGGCTACCAAGGCTTACCAACTTTTTGCATGGAGGATGAATAATTTATAAGTCATAATCACTGAATTTGTAATTAAAAATGATAAAATTATTCCCTGGAATATAGAATTTGGGATTTCTTTGCAAGATTAACTTTGTAATGGAGTTTGTAGATCTTATGAAATATAGAATTAAAAGTAGCTCTATTTCTTTCATAAGTATAACATTGTAAAATAATTTTAATTTCATAAGGAACAAAAATCAGATCTCTTATAATAATAAAGAATTATAATTTCCCAGATGAAACTTTCATTTGTGCAAGACGTGCTTCTTAGGGTTTATGGAGTTAGAGTTGCTTTTTGTGTTGTTTTTCATGGACTTCTTTTCGTTCTACTGTTTACCTCGCACGTGCCTGATTGACATTATGATGCATTCGTGTGGAAATTATGAAAAAGTTGTTTTCATGCAGCTGTTCTGTTGTCACAAAAGAACTTCACTGCATGAAAAGCAAACATATCATTCAGCAGACAATGCTTAATCTGTTCAGGAGCCCAAACCTATTGCCGTTCAATGACAGAATAAAGGAGAGGGATTAATTTGAAGATGCTTGTGCATGACATATGGTAATTTCGCCATAGGAAGGAAGTGTCAAATGGTGACCTCTAAATCTTAACATTGACCTCCAGTTGTAGAATGTGTGTGCCATACGGTTCTTTTGCTTTTTCATATGATAATTTAAGCTGAAACATTTTCTTGGCAACATAACTTTCTTGAGGGGTTAGGGAGTGAATTGGTACCTGTATAAGAATTATAAAATTCACAAAAATTTTTTTTTAGCATAGGGAGCATTTGTGAAATAATTAAAACTCTAATGAATGAACCTGTTAGGATTCTTTTAACAAGAGTTAAACATGGTATATATATTCTTTGCAAGTTGGGATATTTTAAATGGAGTTTTCATAAAATAAATGTGAAAAGTTGAAATGATCTCAGTGAATATTGGTTTGAAAACTTAAAAATAATTTACACATAATGTCAGAGAATAAACTGTTAGAAAAATGTAACTGACAATATGAAGACCAACATAAAGCTTTTTCATCAAGTGATACATTTTAAAAATCGAATAACATTTTTGCTAATTTTTAATGTCATTTTTTCATGATGGCTTTAGTTGTTTTAGAGCTATGTTTTGCATTAGTCATACATTCATCAGAATATTAGATTTTGACTTTAAGATGAATTTGAACTATATTGTGATTACTGTTCAATAAAAGATATCATTTTTCTGCTGTAATCTTTAATGATCATGCTTTTCTGATGAAAACATTGTTTCAGTTCTACATTCTCTGTTTTGCCTACTTTGTTTTTCGTTCTTCACTAATACTAAGCTTTTTTTCAGAAACTGCTGTACTTCAATTCTCTCCTCTTTACTTCTTCTCTTTTCCTCTGCAAGTCGCTGCACCTGTCGTTTCCGCTCGGTCTGATGCTGATCACTCTGGCTCTGACCCTGCTTCTGCTCCTGCTTTACATACCTGTTTCTTAGTAAATGAAGGTATCTCTCTCAACTTCTAACAACTTTCTCTCAATCTGTGCTTTATTCTAACAGACATGTTCTTTTTATCTGAGTTACACATTCATCTGCTTTGTTATGTATGAGATTCTAAAGTTCCCATTTTATGACTTTATTTGTTAATGTCAATGACAAGAGCCAGTTTTAAAAATGTAATGTTACCTCTGGCTGGTATAATCCATGTTTTCTATAATCTAGAATACTGTTAAGTGCAGAGATGCCAATCTTTGATGTAAAGTCAGTGTTAAAGGTGGATTGGTTTTTGTAATGGTATTTGCCATGTGATCTCTGGCATTAGAGCTAATGAATTTATTTTATATGTATCATTACTTTGCTGCCTTTTCACAATTGTGTATGCCAGTTAGAGGGAGTTGTGAGGGAGTCTCTTAATTAACATTTTTGTTGGAAAAGTCTTCAGATTGATTATTGGCACCAGTGATTATAGACTGATAGGAATTTACCTATTTATCCTCCTTACTATTTCTGTTTTAAGCTCAGGCAAAAATTCATTATTTCAGTATTTAAGGTGTAGTTGGGCTACCATGTTATCTCTGTGGAGTTACACAAGTCGAAAGTATTTTTGGAGCCCTGAAAATGGGAATGGGACCTACAAACCTTTATTCCATAAGACCTATCTAGGATTATTTGTACTGCCTGGAAGCTTAATGAAACATGAGCTCTGAGTTACATCCACTGTCTTCATTGCGTTTGTAGTTACCACTTTGCATAACATAAAAAGGAAGAAATTTTCAAAATCAAAAATATAACAGTAAGACCTGTTTCTTCATGAAAAAGCATTTTTCAAATGGAAGGAATCTTGCAATCTTGAATCTTCCAATGTCCATAAAGTACAGAGCCCATGTTGCAAGCACTACTCCTTTGGAAAGAAAACATGGGGCCTTAAAAGTATAACTTCATTTTTGGTTTCCTTGTCATAGAACTTTATCAAGGTTTGTATGTTAAGACCGAATTTTAGCAAAATTTGAACTTTACCAAAATAATTAGGGTCATATTTGTTACACTATTTGTTAATTCAAAAAATAAGCTGTTTGGACCTTGGTGAGAATCATCATATATTAAAATTTAGCTCATGAATATACTTTATACTTACATGAAACATTGAAATACTTTAGGAAATTACTAGGTATATACATATATGTATATCTAAAGTATATCTCCCTCTATTATAAAGAAGTTATAATCTAAAATGTGTTTCCATCACCTTAATTAATGTAATTACATGTTTATTAGTTGATGAGAATTTCCTCACTGAAAGGATGAATCTTTAGATAAGTGGCTTGTCAGTCTGTCTCTCTCCCGCTCTCATTCACTCTCTTTAGCAAGTCCAATAATTTAAAATTTTATGGTAAGGTTTTTGTCATTCTTTTAAGAAGATTACAGTTTAGATTATTTCAAAACACTGATTTGCTAAAATTCTATCTTCACAGATAATTCATCTTGTAACACGATAGTAGACTTTTTTTTGCACCCATCTTTGATTACTTGTCTTTAAATATTATCCCTAGGAGGTAATGGTAATTATCATGGGTTAATAGTGGCCTCATCGATAATTTCGTAAGAATGAGGCATTTATTGTATATGTATTTTCACATACCTTTAAAATGGGGTTGCAGTGATTATTTGGGAATGTCTGTTATCTAATACTTCATTTATTGTATATCTATTTTCACATACCTTTAAAGTGGCATTGGAGTGACTATTTGGGAATGTCTGTTATCCAATATTTTTACGTGTTGCACTGGCATACAGTGTTTGTCTTTTTTTCCTATAATCAAGTTCCATATTGTGAATTAGAATTTTAGAAAAAGTCACTTTTATTCTCATAGATTAGGGTTAACAATGTTTAAGATTTTGTAAATATTGAATTGTTAGGTTTTTATTTTGTGGAATGTCTGAATTCATTTTTTTCTTTCAAAATTAGGGGTTATGTTACTTAGATATTATGGTTAGATATTTAATCTGATTCATTTTGTAAGAAAAGGGGTCAATAAGTCCCTTAATGAGAGGTCCTGACAGAAAGGGAGGACATCTCTTTTGGCTGACATAGTAGTAACACACAGATGGCCATGCCTTAAGTGACGTGAACCTATCTTTGGATATCTGTGTGAATGCCCTTTTAACTGACAGTAGTTTCAAATCTATAGCTCTAGTATGTGTTTATTTCTGTGTTTTACCATTCTTTAATATATATTTTATTTTAGAGGGACTGTTAAGAAATGTGTTTTTCTTGTGAATTTGGATATACTTCCTGTGGAAATTTATTTTTATTTCTTTTAAAATGTTGAGAATTCTTATAGGCACCAATGACATGATTTAGGGATGAAATACATTTAGTATAATTCTTTGCACAAAATGTCTACTATTAAATTGAAATCATTTGTAATATAACTTAGCAGATCTGCCTTTTTTTGTTGTTGGTATACTTACATAAAGAACTGTTGACTTAGGGAATGCCAAAATGGTTAAAGAATTTGTCATATATTATGTTTTTGACAGGTTGGAGTCAGTTAGCTGCTATGCACTGTGTTATGCTGCCAGACCTACTGGGATTGGATAAATTTAGGCCTCCCCTTCTGGAGATGCTGGCCCGAAGATGGCAAGATCGATGCTTGGAGGTAATGCTGAAGCGATAAGGATAGAAAACAAAAATATTAAAAAGGCATTGGTCAAATGTAAACTTGAAACAAAAATGATTAATGTTTATCTGATTTATCATCTGTTCATTGTGTGATAGAAAATGTAGAATCATGATTTATGTTTTCTTCTTTGTCAGCTTTTATACCAACCAGGAATGCTCCAGCTGGTTTATTCCGTTACTTTTAAAGAATTCAGTGACTGTTTGATGAAGTCTTATATACTTTATGGAATTATTTCTTAAGTTTGGTTTCTGTACAGATCACACACACTCATGCATAAACAAATACATAAACCTGCTTCCCCCAGAATTACACACTCAGTGTCATCACATAAATTAAGTTCTAATTGAATTGCCATATTTCAATGAAAGGTACTGTGTTATTGTAAAAGGAGGCCTTGGAACTAGAAGACACCTGGGTTTAAATATCACTCCCACCAATTATTAACTCTGTGACCCTGGGCAATTTACTTAACCTATTTAAAGCTCATTTGTAAAGTGAGGATAATAATATATTCCTCATGGGATTGCCGTCAGGATCAAATCAGATGATGCAAGTAAAACAGGAAGTACAGTACCTGACACACGGTAGGAGCTCACTAAATGGTAGCCATTATTTTATGTTAATGGCCTTATTCTGTATTAGATATTACTTGGAATATAATATTACCAAGGACTTGGAAATGTTTAATAAAGATTTCCCTTATTATGGCATTCGACCTGTATAGCCTTAGCAGTTTATATTATCCAGGATTCTTAATTTTCCAAATATAAGTATGAGTAATATAATTGCTTCTTTCCTGGACTTTCTCCCCTCAACTCCAAAGGGATTGCAGAGTACTAACATTTTCATGGGTTTTCATTGAATAATATTTTGAATTCACTTCAGAAGTCACTTATACTTAAAAACAACTTCTTTACTGCTACTTTTATTTAGATGCTGCTAAGTTATCTTTTCAATTATAAAGAGTTAATAGGCCGGGTGTGGTGGCTCATGCCTGTAATCCCAACATTTTGGGAGGCCCAGGTGGGTGAGACCAGCCTGGGCAACATGGCAAAACCCTGTCTCTACTAAAAATACAAAAAAATTAACCGGGCGTGGTGGCATACTCCTGTAGTCCCAGCTACTCGGGAGGCTGAGGCCTGAGAATTACTGGAGCCCAGGAGGTGGAAGTTGCAGTGAGCTGAGATCACGCCATGGCACTCCAGCCTGGGCGACAGGGCAACATTTGGTCTCAGAAAAAAAGAGTTAATAAATTGGTACAGCACTTAATAATTGACTAGCTTTTTTGACTTCATGCCTGTGGCATTTTTGCCAAAATAACACTAAATTAAAACTGCAAAATAAAAGTTGTATGCTACATTGAAAGAAAAATATATAATTTTGAAAAATGATTTTCTCTATAAAACTAAAAGAAGTTATGCCTTTATACAGGAATATTTATCTATTTGTCAAAAGCATTGTTTAAGCATGTCTTAGGTATACGTGAATCATGTTAACTTATATGTATTTGTTTGTATAAGTAGTATCTACTTAGCATATATAATATGAAGAAATTAAATAGATAAGGTTAACTTTCTTCAAGCTAAAAAAAATTTAATAGCTCTCACAGTAGCTTAATAATGTTAATATAGAGATTTTAAAAGTAAAACGCTACATTGAAGTACAAGAATGCTTTGGAAAATGCAGTTTTATCCCCAAAGGTGATTAAATTGTTGAAACCTAATTCTTTCCATTAGTGTTAAAATAGTTTTCAGTGAAATCATTAATTAAAATGTCTTTGATGATTTGCTAGCATCTGATTTTTAAGTAGTTAACTCATTCGGTTAATAGTTTTTTTCATGTAAATAAATATGGTTTTTATGTTTTCTAGCTTTATTTCATTATAAATTTTCTAGTTTATAAAATATTCACCTCCTCAACTAATCTGCTTTCTGCTTTTACGTTTGGGTCTGTGGTCTTAGGTGAGAGAAGCCGCGCAGGCCCTGCTTCTGGCGGAACTGAGAAGAATTGAGCAGGCAGGCAGGAAGGAAGCCATTGATGCCTGGGCTCCTTACTTACCTCAGTACATAGACCACATCATATCACGTAAGAGTTCTCATGCTTTTCTACAAAGCTTTGCAGGAATATGTAGAAAAGGTACCTATACTCACAAATATATATGCTACTACCCATCAACAAAAATGAGTCACTGACCTTAAAGTGAAAAGAACAGATCCTCAAATTCACTTTATTATTTTCTGAATCTCTGTAGTTTGGAACTTGCTTTAAAAAACAAAAGGCAAAGGCTGTCTATATCAAAATATTCATTAATGAACTGACTTTTATAAATGAATTCCCCATCAAACATCCTACTCTAGTACTAACATGTGTCTCCACCCATTGCATTATTATGCTTATGGATGCCAGTTTGTTCGATATTGATCTGATGATATGCAAGTGCAGATACAAGGCAAATTCTCTTGCTAGTTGAAGTTGGGATTGTGAATCCTTAAAAAAACAAAGATCTGATAGAGTTAGACTCATGCACTATTTACAAAGAGAAAATTAGGAAGGATTTTGATGGATAAATCTTTCAAAAGAGTATAATTTGAAAGGATTAGAAAAATTGTTGAAATTTTTTCAATGTTCTTTTGCAAAATAAAAACTTTATAATTATGTTGCTACATTGGAATGTGCATTGGAAAAGAGTTGTATTTTGCTATCATAATGAGCATACTCATTCCTAGTTCATCATTTGGTTTGTTTTGTATTTTTGTTTGGTTTGTTTTGTATTTTTCTAAAAACAGTTTAGTTACTAAATAATTTTTTTGAGGTCCCTCAGTTACTGACTAAATTATAATCAATATAATTGAGTCAAATAAAATTTTAATTTTACCCTTAATTATATTGATTAAAAAATTTTACCCTAAATTATATTGAATTAAAATTAAAATTTTACCCTAAATTATATTCATTATAAGATAAATTAGGTTCAATTTTGCAAGATAAACTCTGAGTGAAACTTTAAAAAAACTTTTTATTATGAAAATTTGGCCTGGGTTTTAGGTGGACTCATTTTAAATGACCTTTTGCCAATACCAGTTATTCTTGTTAATGAAATACTCATTACACATGTCAAGATGGACAGTACATTATTATGCAAGAAGGAAAATGAAAACAAAATTCAGAAAGGTTTATAACTTTTATAACTGGTTTAACTCTACCAGATCTTTGCCAGTGGTGACTCTAGTGGACGTTTAATCAAGCATGTGACCTTGGGCACTTTTCTTAAGCTTTCTTAGTCTCAGTTTTATCGTAGATGAAATAAAGATGATAATAGGACTTTATAGGGTTATTATGTGTGTGGCATGAGTTAATCTTTGCGTAGAACAATTCCTAGCCCTTAGTAAGCATAATACTTTTGTTAAATATAATGTATAAAAACGCAAAGTTTATTTCACTTATAGCCAAAATATCACACATTAACAGCTCCAGTTAAAATTCTTAATTGTTTGAGGAGTAAAATATTTACTTGGTGAATACAGGTTGTCATTTGCTTACTGGGAATTTTTCTATTTTAATAAAGCAAATTAAGTTTAAAAAAAAAAAACAAGGCATCTAGACATATGGACTCTAAGTTATTAGCTTAAGATTGTTTTAAAAATATGTGCAGATTTTCAAATAAATTTCCAGAATATAAAAAAGAGTTTCAATAAAATAAAATTGGGATGAAAAGAGCTTTGTCTTTGAGTAGATGAGAAGGTAGTCTGGAAAAAGTATTCTTTGTTCATAATTTGTGGGCATTAACTTTATAATATTCCAGAAAATATAGTTAGATGATCAGCTCATCGTAAACTTTATTGAATATAAGATCCCCCAAGTTAAGGACAAACTATGACTATAGTATTTACAGAGTTGTTTGAAGGTGAAAATAGATAATGGCAAATCACTGAAGAATTTTTTTTAAAAGAAGAATGCTATTATGGAAATATTGAGACATTGATGCTTTTAAGACATCTTTATTACGAATGGACTAGTGTGAAGTAGGGGAATTGATTAAAGTAGCATAACTAGCTGGCAGGCTATTGCAGAAGGGAGGTTACGGGAACCAGACCTAAATGTAGATAGGGTAGAATAAAAGATAATTTCTAAGACTTGATTATTGATTGCTTATAAAGGTCTAAGAAAAACACCAAAGATTAGTACAGGGTTGTATTCTTGACAGAGAAAAAGGTTGGGAAAAAGAGATGCCATTAGCAATTGTAGTGGATGCCTTTTTATTTTATTCCTGGGAAGAAGAGAATAAGTTAGCTACACGGTAAAGGCAAAATATAGCCACAAATTACTCCCTGAAGCTGTGCCAGAACTGTGTATGTTGTTTGGCGAGAGGTCTGTTAGCAGGCCCAGAGAGAATAAAATATAAGTAAAATAATAATACTTACCATTAATTGGACACTTTCTCTGTGTCAGGCTTTGCTAAGTACCTGGTCTATGTTATTTCATTTAACCATTACAATAACCTTGTAAAGTACCCACTATTGCCATCACGGCCTCCCTCTGCCCCCAGCCTTTTGTTTTCTTTCAGAGGAGTAAATGGAGGCCAGGAGAGATTAAAGAATTTTCTGAAGGTCCCTCAGTTACTAAGTGACGGACTCCAAAACTTATTCTTGTAACCACTATTTATTCCTTTTTTTAAAAAATTATTTTTTATTTCAATAGCTTTTGGTGTATAAATGGTTTTTGGTTACATGGATGGAGTGTAAGGTGGTAGAGTGTGAGATTTTAGTGCACCCTTCACCTGAACGGTAAAGGTGCACATTGCTGTACATTGTACCCAATACATAGTTTTTTTTTATCCCTCACCCTTCCTCCACCCTCCCCCTTCTGAGTCTCCATAATCCATTATATCACTCTGTGTGCCTTTGCGTACTCAGAATTTAGCTCCCACTTATAAGTGAGAACGTATGTTAATCACTATTTATTCCATCTTGCTTGCTCTGGCATCCTTGGATCTTAAATTGGGGGTGAAGGTGGAAAAATGAGTAGATATTTAGCTTAACTAATATTGCTTTCAGACACTGTTCTTTGCAGCTGTGTTACATTTAACAACAAAATGGAGTCAAAAAATTGTAAGAAAATGACTCTTTGATGGCTCTGGTCACTGTTTAAATAAGTATAAAGTAGGCTGTTCTTATGTCATATTTAAACCTTTCTGTTTATGTGTTATGTTTATGTTGTATATTTAAGTTCTGTATTTATGTAAGTCTTTTGTATTTAATTATAGTATCCCAGAGTACTTCATTTATTAGCTAAATGCTGGCTTACTTAAAACTTTGATCTTGGTCATTTATTATAGCATTTTTTTGTGTGTGTGAAAGACAAACATGCATTCTACATGTAACTGAAACATGCATTGACAACTCTTGATATAATACATTAATCTTTTCTGGAACTTCTACATTGACTGAGTGTAAAACTCATTTTAGTTTACTTTACTGTGAGCTTTCTATTTTAATAAAAGGGTGTCAGGCTAAGGGAGTAGGGATTCTGAATGTATGAAAGGAGAAGAAAGCATACAACAAATGAGGAATGACCACATAGGGCTGTTGAACAGATTTGCTGTCCGAAGGGATCAAAAGGTTATGGAGCCAGCTGGTAGACAGCCCACACCTGCCATCCACGTGCTTGTACTGAAATCGCCTCTACCATTGTCATTAATGTTTGAGATGATCATTCTAGCAAGTTACAACCTAAAGTATTGCTTTAGAAATGCAAAACCTGTTTCTAGCATAAGAATCTTCTTTGAAAATGGGCAAAATATACCACCCATCAGATATTTTATTATAATTTAATAATTCTAGGCACTTTACAAAATGCAATAATTCCCTAAGCAATCTTGGCAGCTCCTAACTTAGAATTGAGCTTTGTCTAAGAGTCCTTTTCTTACATATTTGTCTGAAAATCAGAAAATGCTCTTACCTGAAGAGCAGAATGGCATACTGAGCTGATGGACTGTGATAGTTCTTCATCTTAGAGATGAAGTTTAATGTGGGTGGTAACTGTTTCTACTTCACAGTCCGTAAGTGATTGGGCTGGGATGAAGATGATAAAGCATCTGGTCTTACTGACTGGGATCTTCTATATTTTATTTAGGTACATTTTGCAATAAAAAGCCCTTTGCAGGTTAGTTTGAGAATGTAAGGAAAACAGTGAGCCACTTGCTTTTCTCAGGATTCTTTTTTTCTTTTTCTTTCTTTCTTTTTTTTTTTTTTTAAAAATAGACAGGGTCTCGCTATGTTGCCCTGGCTGGACTTGAACTCCTACGTTCAAGGGATCTTCCCGCCTCAGCCTCCTGAGTAGCTGGAATGAAAGGTGCACACCACCATGCCTGGCTCTCAGGACAGGAGAGCATGAAAGGAAAAACTCTTCGTAAAGCTTTTATTGTAAAGTGCATAATACAAGCACAGAATGTTGGCTGGCTGTACCTTTCCTTTTCTATGTTGCTTTCTATAGTTTTGTTCTCTTTATTGCCGCTGCCTCAGAATTCACTTTAATTTATATTGCCCAGGGATTCTGGCAGATCACTGCCAGACTGGAGATCACTGGGAAAGAAAAAGGAGCAATAGTATGTCTTAACTGAAAAGCCAGCTCACAGATTGTTATAAGAATAAAGTCCTGACTGGATGCGGTGGCTCACACCTGTAATCCTAGCGCTTTGGGAGGCCAAGGCGGGCGGATTGCCTGAGCTCAGGAGTTCAAGACCAGCCTGGGCAACAGGATGAAAAACAGTCTTTACTAAATACAAAATTTAGCCCGGCACGGCTGCGTGCGCCTCTGTAGTCCCAGCTACTCAGGAGGCTTAGGCAGGAGAATCGCTTGAACCCGGGAGGCAGAAGTTGCAGTGAGCCAAGATCGCGCACTCCAGCCTGGGCGACAGGAGCGAGACTGTCTCCAAAACAAAACAAAACAAAAAATCAAAAAAGAGTCAAGCCCTGATTGAGTACTGTGAGAATTTTGTTTCAGATAATGGTGCTCTGTTCTTGAACCAGCCAGGAAATACTATTTTATCCTTTAAAAATATTGTGAGTATGTAAACTTTTGCTGCTTAATTTCTGATAGATAATTTGAGGATAAGTGCATTGTGATTCCTATACTAATGGTAATGGACTTAAATACTGCATACATTCTTGTAATACTGACTTATAGAAACATTATAAATCTTGTCTGAGCCCTCAGTCTTTAGCACGTTTGTTGCTTTTATGTTCCAAAAACACTTTTTAAAAATTTTATTGGTTATTCTTACTATTAGGTTGGTGCAAAAATAAATGCAGTTTTTGCCATTAAAAGTAGTGGCAAAAACCGCAATTACTTTTGCACCAACCTAATAGAGATTAATGTTATTTTCTGAAATTTTTGCATTATAATTCAGACGAAGATAAATCTTATGAGTTGTCTCAGATTTATTTTGAAGTGAAGCTGTTTGGCAGAACCCAATTTTATATGTCTCTTATTTGTGATATTCTACATGTAGCATTTTGAGAATTGAATTTTTTATGAGGTCAAGCACCTGCTGGTTTATGAAATATGCCCACACTTGCCCTTCATTTCAGTCGGTGACGACTCTGAGGCAAATGCTGATGGTTCCTGATTTCCTTTGGCCTGCGACGCAGAGTGACCTTACAGGGCATGAGGTCACAAGTGTAATTATTTCTCGTACATTGTATTCTGCCTGCTCACAGGGGCTCATCTCCTCTTTTAGTTTCAGAAACATTAAACACATAAAAGTCACTACCATTATATAAATCAAAATCTCTTCTAAAGAGGGTGCTGTTGTCATTTTATGCAGTTATGGCCAACATAGTATTAATTTGCAAATGTATCATCTCAGATATTGATAGAAAGATGTGTAACACATCGTGTTTAATACGTATTGATGTCATCAGAAAGCACAATCCTTTGTTCTTATCGAGTCCCTGCCTTTTAAGCTTCCTTTTGTGTTAAGGTTACTAGGGTTAGGCTCGTCTTTTTATCCCCCTTGGAAACAGAATAGGCTTTCTTTGTTCAATGAAAGACACTCCTAGTAAATGTTTTGGGTTTGACTTTCAACAAGCCACACTGTAGTACCTATTTTAACCTGGAATTGAAGTCACTTTTCTGATGATTATAAAGTAGTGGTCATTCTGAGCACAAATGTGGATGGACCAACACTATACAAGAAGGTAAGATGAAACTGTGTTACAGAGGGAGTTGAAAAGGATATTGTAGCTAGTAAAAATAATTTAAATATTAGTGTATTCTTTGGTAGGAAGATATTTTTAGGGTATGTTCGTAGGAAGAGGATGGGGGGAAAGATAGGGAGAGGATTTGATAAACATGATATGAGTCTTTCCCCCACCCAAAGGCCTTAAACTACACAGCGTTCTTCCTTCTTTCTCTTTTTATATATGCCTCAGTGTTTGCAATTCTGTGAGATAGTTGTTTTTTAAGGAATGGTTTTCTAGATGACTAAGGGTTTTTTAATTACTAGATGCTCGGGTTATTTTTAAAAAATATATCCATTTTTTTGTTGTTGAAATATTTCAAAAAGTCTTTGGCTTTTTCATCCTCTATTCGTTAGCCAGAGTTGTTATTTTGGCCCATGCTGTAAAATTACCACCACTTGCTTATTGAAGAGAATATACTTCTTTATTTGAATGGAAAAGACCCCAGATTGATAATGCCTCTTACATTTTATATAGTAGTTTTTTACTAATTTTCCTTCCTCCTCTTTTTTATTGTGTAGTAATTGTTACCAATTTTTATTGCTCTTGGGCTGCTACCTTTCACCTTTAGCAGCTTTTACCCTAATTTCGAATTTACTGTTTCTAGTGTTGTGGGGGTGTGGATGCCAGGCAACCAAGCTTGAGTTAAATGTAAAATAAGAGTAAACTGGATAAGAATAAGAGCTCTCTGATAAAAATATACCTCAGCTTTAGGTAAGCACCCTGTGCTGTCCCTCTTGGCTCCTCACTTTCTGCTTGCTGGACTACTTTCCTAGCTCCTTTGTGGTATTCTGGATGTCTTTTCTTTTTGAGCAAGAATATTCTAATTGAAAGAACGAGAAAGTTACTCATGAAGAACTCAGTAATTCTAAAATACCCCTTTTGTAATGCCTGTTTTATGAACCAGCTGAAACTAAAGGATGAGGTTTCTTCGAAAATATTTGTAATAGTTGTCTTATAGTGTTCACAAAGCCAACTGGAAATGATTATGCATGGTGATTAGAAGGGGAAGTACTAAATTATGACTGAGTGATATATATGAAAACTACTTCTGTGTGATACTTTATATTGTGAGGCAGAAAGATTTTGTCTAAGACAAACTGTATTATGCAAAGCACACTGTATCTGTATTGTATCTGTTTGCAGTGTTTCATTGGGACCTGAGGGATTTGTTCCTCTTTTTTCTTCCAGAGTGTCAGAGCTATTGAGCTTAATTTTAAGCGCTCTAGACTGATCATGTATTTAGCAGCATTAAACTGTTCTACTTGTCTATATTTGGCCACTAACCTAATGGAATAACAATGGAATTTGTTCTTAATCAGTCATGACTATCTAAAAGGGAAATTCGTTCCATGTGACTTGGGTTCTTTGAGTTAACATTTAATATTCTCATGAGTTTTTTATCTTTTTAATAAGTCTTGAACATTAGTCAAGTGGCAAATTAAAAATGAAAGTATTCTTGGATAGACTGGTTATTTAGACTTTACTTCTAAGTAATAAACAGAAAACTCCTTGTTATCAAGTTAATTCTGTACGTTAGGAGCGCTGCAGGACGAAGTCACTTCCTGCTGCCAGGGAACTCCTCTGCACAAGCGGTCCTCTAACAATGGAGCCAACAGCCTGCGCTCAGGATGTCAGTAGAAACCCCATGACAGTTTGCCATTTTGTGGAACAAAGCAAGGAGTGAAGCATAAGGAAATTCAATCCCATGTCCCTTGTATAGCAGTGAGGAGATGGGGGAGTCCATCCAGTGTGATTTTCACCTGCCTCTCTCTCTCTCATCCTACTTGGGCCCCTGAGGCAAAACTGCTGGGCTTGAAAGGCTTTGAAATAACTTTAGTTCTTTCTTCATGTCCCCCTTTTCTCATTCACAAGTCTCTCCCTGTCTTCATACCTTCAGTGCAGAAATTCATTACCTCCTATAGTTGTAGTTGGTGACAAGGCCCCTAGGAGGCGTAGCTGACTTTCTTAGAGGTGTTCACTTACCGTCTGCCTTAAGAAGTTGTTCATACTTAAGTCTAAGAAGACTGTTTTATAAAAGAAAACACTCATTCAGCCTGTGACACATTCATTTTAAAAAATGGTGTTCAAATGGAAATGCCTGATATACCTTTAGCTGAGATTCTAGTGGCCTTTGCTATAATAAATGACCTAATATTAGTTTCTGTGAAGAGTACAATATTGATTAGTGCCATTATTCTCTTGCTGATTTGCTGAAGAACAAAAATTTATAATGCTAATGGAAATAAAGTACTTTACAAAACACTGCACATGAATACCAGAACATGTCTTTGTAAGAGAACAAGTGTCTCGTAAGCTTTTAAATATAAATTTTCTTTATTCTAGTACATGGTATTCCAATACAGATACTGAGTCCTGTCCAACTTGTTTTTATAGAGCAAAAAGCTGAGTTGATAATCTTGTGATGTTTTACCACTTAGACACTGAATATGCATATAGAAATCCAATTTTGATTGGATTGTGAGGCATTTATAATTTTGTACCTTGTTTCTGATTCTCTTATCTCTTTATGTTGATTGGACGGTATGTGTATTTGCATTATTTTCTTTTTTTGTTTGGCCTTGTGATCTGCATATGACAGAATAGATCTTATGGATTGGAAGGAAAACAGTAATTTAAAGTCATTGCAAGAAAATTATATTAACCTATTTTACCTGTAATATTTTTATTATAATAGCTAATGATAGATTTTGCTCTAGTATTGTTTATAAATTCTGGGATTGAAATGATCAAATTATACCTAAATATCTTGCTTAATCCATTCTTTCTCTTCCTGCTTTTTTGGGGGGGGAAGTATGGTATATTATATTTTATTTTTCCTTAGTGATATTGTCCTAATGATTTATTACATCTGCTATCTGTTTCTATTAACCAGATTTTGATACAAATTTGTATTTTAGATATGTTTTAATATTTATAAATGGTTTCGTTGTGCATGACATTTGCAGACTTGGTTAATATTTTAGCACCTCTAGTACACAAACATAAAGAAAAAAATTTTTTTTATTTGTTTGAGCATCTGAATTGACCCCAGCAAGATTGAGATTGATCTGGTTTCTTTCAGCCTGTTAAATGCCAACCCAGTCATCTGTAACAGTACTTAGTGTTTTTGTAATTTTTCTGTACATATTTTCTGTGTTTATTCTGTAAAACTTACCTATCACTTGAAAATATTTTCCTTGATTTAGAGATGAAAATAACCACAACCACTTATTTTATTGCTTGTTTTAAAAAATTGTTTTGACAGTCAATGTCCATGCTATAATCACAGGGTTTTTGTGTATGTGTGTGTGTGTGTGTGTGTGTAATCTTAAGTTCTGGCATATCTTATAGATACAAAGATGTAAATTAACTTATTTTTATATACCTTTATATCTTGGATATGAAGTAGAGAAGGCTTTTTCTTTACCCTCTCCTAGCAGGTGACTACTATGTCTTAGGTTCTATTTTGATTTTTATCTGGTTTTTTTTTTTTTCCTTAAGCAAGGATCTGTCTTCAAAGCAAATAAATATCAGTCAGATAAACTAAACGAGAAATGAGTCTCTGAATTTTGGGTGATGGTTGGAGGATTGGGCCTTTTCAGTTAATCTAAAGAGCCATGGTGCTTTTCATAAAATGTTTACTTAGGGTTTAAAGTAACCACATAGTCTCAGATGTCACCTATTTTAAAGGTGTGATCAGGATTCTGAGACCATCCCAAGCTTTTCTCATTTAGAAGTGGATGGATACTTGGGGCTAGAAACCTTTCCTTCTCCATTTTGTCATTACCCAGTCTTGTGGCGAAGGGACTCTACCATGATGGTTCTCAAAAGGAAAGTGAGAGGCAGGAGGGACGAGTTTCAAAAGACGATTCTTGTAAGCCTTGTCTCCTCAACCAAGAATCTGTATTTTTTCATTTCATAGTTTCCAAATTGGATGACAATAATTAGGGAGAAAAATACGATTTTTTTTTTCCTAAGGGGTTTTCTTTTCTTTTTCTTTCTTTCAAGATAGGGCCTCGTTCTGTCATGAAGGCTGGAGTGCAGTGGCACGATCACGGCGGACTGCAACCTCAACCTCCTGCGTTCAAGCAGTCTTCCTGGCGCAGCCTCCCACGTAGCTGGGACCACAGGTGCACGCCACCATGCCTGGCTAATTTTAAAATTTTTCTCTTGTAAGGGGTCTTCCTATGTTGCCCAAGCTGGTCTCCAGCTTCTGGGCTCAAGTGATCCTCCCTTCTTGACTTCTCAAAGTGCTGGATTACAGACATGAGCCACTGTACCTGGCCAAGGATTTTTCTAATGATATATAAGTGATCATTTACTGAACCAGGTTATTGGTTGGGAATTCAGTGGAAAGAGGAGTATCTCCTCTTCACCATGTGTTAGCTGTAACCCCAGAGAGATCACATAGCTTCTGCACTAATCTTAACTACATCATAGTTTCTTCTTGTGTAAAAGGAGGGGAGTGAGCAAGTAAATCCATGTTTTTCAAACATTTTAGGTAGTAAACTTACACATGAAATCTTAACCAGAGTTCCAATACATAAAACAGATAAAAAGTATTTCTTTAGGCATTTAAATCTTTGTTTTTTTTTTTTTTAAATGTTTCATTTCTTGTACAATGAAACCTTTATGCTATTCTTTTGTCTTTTGGGATTTTATCTAGCACAATTGAAAACTGCCTAATTATCTGCTCCCTAAAAGCCTTCTTGCTTTAACAAATTATTTTCTTTAACACACACACACACACACACACACACACACGTGTGCACATACCTACACTATGATATAGGGCAGAATTAGTAAAGAGTTAATACAATCTTTCCCTTATATATAGGGCAATTACTAAAATTTGTTGTCATGCGGGACAACTTTTATTTCTCTGTAACTCCTTTGATTCTGTATGGCAACTTGGGAAATATATTCTTACTACTTCTCCAGAAAATGACTGTGCTCTTTGTAGAGCTTCATAGTAGGTTGCACTGAGCAAAGTACACTAACAGTGCCAGCTCAGTATGTGCATTCAATTCAGTATGTGACTGAAATAGTTGTCTCCTGGAAGCACAGAAACCATTTTGAATGTGCTACATTAATGTTTGATACATACTTCAGTCTATTGCCATACCACCCTGAATGCGCCTGATCTTATCTGATATATACTTCGTTATTTTGAATTAAAATGTGATAACCTATCAGACATGGCTTGGCCAACTATCTGGTTTTAGAACTTATTTGTTCTTATATAACTCTCATTGTATAATATGAGTTTAGATTCATATACAGTCATCTTTTAATAGCCATGCTGCACTTAACAGACCTCTATAATAATCACTTGCCTGTTTGACTTCAATGAATTGCCTGTCATTGGATGAAGTTAAATCTGTTGATTTGGTTTCTTCTCTTTTCAAGGCATAGTAAGCACACTAAAGCTTCCGTGACATGTTCTGTGTAGAATCAGTAAATCAATTTCTAGAAAGCACACTAGTTGAGTTTTGATTTTCTTTCACACTAAATATTTAAAAGTATGTGCAAGAGGTTTTGTTTCAGATTAAATTTTTGGTTGAGGAATTCTTATATAATTAATTCTGCACATACTTGCTTTCTCTTTTTATCATTGGCTATACATGCCCTGCAGCCCTGTGGTATGCATAAGGTGATCATGATAAAAAGCAGAAACATTTATTCTTGAAGTTTATCATTCAAACACATGAATAGGATAACAGAGACATACTCCTCTTATATTTTTGGCCAGAACACATTTAAATGCTTCTTTAGAAGGCGGGCTTACATCTTTCTATTAATTATATGTCAAACATCCTCAGTAGTGATTGGTAGGAGGGTAGGTATTTGGGGAGAAAACACATCAAACAGGGACCATTTCAGAGAAATTGTATTAACCTTTACTACTAATCAGTAACTCTTTTTTTCTTATTTCTCTTCGAGTTGCTGCTTAGAGATAATAGGATGATTTGTTAAATGATCCGTTTGCCAAATTACAATTTTAGAGACTGGTTTTGGATAAAAACTATGTGTTTTCTATTCCGTTTTAAAAACATTTGTATCTTGGAATATATCAAACATAGAGAAAGGTGGAGAGTAATGTAATGAACTTTCATATACCTGTTGCCTAGTTTCAACAGTTACTGACTCCTGGGTAATCTTATTTTCTTGATATCTCTTCATCTTTTGCCCTACATTATTCCAAAGCAGTTCTCAAACGCAATATTGCCTTATCTGTGAATGTTTGTTTGTGTCTTAAAAGACAGTCTATTTTTTTTTTTTTTTTTTTTTTTTGAGACAGTCTCTCTCTGTCGCCCAGGCTGGAGTACAGTGGCGTGATCTCGGCTCACTGCAAGCTCTGCCTCTGGGGTTCATGCCATTTCTGCCTCAGCCACCCAAACAGCTGGGACTACAGGTGCCCGCCACCATGCCTGGCTAATTTTTTGTGTTTTTAGTAGAGACAGGATTTCACCATGCTAGCGAGGATGGTCTCGATCTCCTGACCTTGTGATCTACCTGCCTCGGCCTCCCAAAGTGCTGGGATTACAGGTGTGAGCCACCATGCCTGGCCAGATAAAGTCTATTTTTAAAAAGCCAAAGCCTACACTACACTTTGAATGCCAAAAAATTAAAACTAATTTGTTAATATTATTCAATAACTCAGTGTTTCTATTTTGCCAATACATTTCATAATTTTTTCAAAGTTTGTTCCATTTAGGATTCAAATAAAAGTCCGTATATAACAGTTGGCTAACATGTTTCATATTTCTTTTAATCTATAGAGTTCGTATCAATCAATCATCTACTTGTCTTTAGCTCTTTTCTCCTCCCGTTCTTTATGATTTATTTGTAGAATAAATTAGGTTTGTAGTGTGATGAGTGTTGCCTTTCTTTTCATTAGACTAGCAGATCCCAGTATTATAAATTCTAACATTCCTTCCTCATTTGTTGGCTAGAATACTTCTCTAAGGAGAATCTTATCCTCATCAACTATTCTACACCCTGGCTACACTTCAGAAATGACAGAACAAAGACTCGAAGTGATTTTTAAAATATTTAAATATTAATATGAATTCATGGATTGAAACGTATTTAGGTTTTGGTCCATTATAATAATTCATATCGTTTTACAAATTTTCCTATCTTTGATCAGTGGAAGCCTCTTTAGTTGACTCCTGAATCCTTTTGATAAGACCCTGGTAGTCTTTGGTAGCCTAATTACTGACATTCTGTGCCCATCTTGTGCGTTTCCTGACTCAGACCTGAGTCAACTCATGTAAGAATCTTGGTCCTTTTAGTGGGAAATTGTGTTTTAAGATCACAAAAAGTGCTAGATATGCTTCTTGCTGTTTGTTCACTGTTACTTGCCTTTTTGGTAGATACATGCATGCACACTTTCATTTGAATCTTAGAGTACATAAAATACTTTGAGTTTATACTGATATTCCCCAATAAATTTGGAACTACAGAAGTTTTACTTAATTTGATTAACGTTACATCTGTATTTACTTTCCCTCACGACATCTATGTAATGACTCATCTGCTCTCCCCCACAATACACAACAGTTCAGAATACTGTCAGCACTGCCATACACGATATGATTACCAAAAATATTGTGTGGGTGTTCTTGTTTGTTTGTATTCACTGTGTTGCCCAGGCTGGTCTCAGATTCAGATGTGCACCCCAATGCCTAGCTTTATTTGTATTTGTTTGATTTTGTTTGTTTGCTTATAGTTATTTTTTCTTCTTAGGGTATAAACCACTGAAGATGAACAGTTAAATTATTGTGCTTAAAGGTCACTGGAAATAGTTTCTCTCTGTGGGATTATACTACTAAGTTGATAACAGTTACATTCGTTTCATTTTAGTTGCACAATTGTATTAGCTAATATCTCCACCACAATGTTAAATAGGAAATGTGAATACAACAAAGATTTTATTAGATAACACCGATGACATAATGAGTTTCTGTGCTTCGAAGGTTAATTTTTTTACCTTGAAATCACAATGGACCATTTAGCTAACTCACTAAACATACTTATAACTGGAATCATAGATTATTGGATGTATATCAATGCAATTTCTGTAGAGATATAATCTTAACCCCATAGTTCTCCCAGCTGGTGGAATTTGTTGGATAGCTATGCACATAGTGCCACTGTAAGTGATGCCTCATCTTCAGGCAACTAAGAGATTTCACTGTGAGGATATCTTCCTTGTTCACCTCCATTTGAAGATTTATTACCCTACTGGCTCACTCCCTCTCCCCACTGCCCCACTCAAGTGATCGCATGACTTTGGGGAAGTTAATCTAGTTAATATTCATTTGAAAATGAAGAACTTAGACCCAGAGATGTATGTCTACTGATTGTATATGTTTCTTTAAGACTACTGATTTCAAACTCGTCATTTTTAGAAAACTCTACAAAGACTCAGCTGGTGTACAAAGATTTCTGCATTGATAACTATGATGAGATTTTACTTGAAATATGCTAATGTTTCTAAAAGTTAAATTTCCACTAAAAAAACTTAATAGCATTTTGTTGCTAAAAATGAGGTGTCACTATCTAATTGCCCTCTGTTAGGAGGTTTGCAGGTGCTCAGTAATTATGTAATAATACAAAAGAAGAAAAAGATTTAATACCTGCTAAATCCATGAACTATGATCAGTTCTTTTACATTTTCTTTAATTTTATTGGATTAAAATATGCTAGTGAATGATGTAGAAGAAAATTCATGGCATGGATGAAAAAAGGAAAAGTCACCTTAAATTAAAATCATCTCCAAATTTTCTAACATAGTTCTTTAAGCAATTTGAGGGAAGTTTGTTTGATTTTGCTCTATTTTGTCTTTTAATTAGAGGAAAAAGAAATCAAACTGCAACCCTAGGACTGAAGAGTGTCTTTCCTTTGCTGGGACCTTTATAGTGGTCCATCAGGTACTGGCTCACAGACATCATCATGCCTTTCTTTCCCTCCCTGAGGCACCTTGGCGGAATCATGTGACCCTGTGAGCCAGGTGCATCAGCTCTGCTTCAGATCGCAGAGATCAGACAGACTCGTGAGTTGCTGGAACTCTTTGGTATTACGTGTTTGAATCCATGATGGGCCTTTGGCAAGTAGTGTTAGCTCTTTTTAAATGAAGTTGAACTGAGCTAAGGATGTACTTTCTTCTAATCTTGTGGACGTAGAAGGGGCCCGTGTGAGGCCCTCAGTAGCCTCCCTAGTTGCTGCTTTACCTGATAAGGCCCAAAGAGATTACCTTTGGACCTGTAAAAAGAACAACAACAATAACAACAACAACAACAAACCCACCTTCTAGTAGTTTACTAGAGGTAAATGGAAAATTTATCTCTAATTCTTCTCTAATTGATTCATTCCCTAATTGATTGAATGGTGATTAATTAGTTCCATGTAGTTTTTTAAATATAAACGTCATAAAACAGGTATAAATAGGATATGTAGGAAAAAGGGAAGAAGCAGTTAATTCTGATTGAACACAAAGTTCATTAAGATATTCTGATTTCAATTCTTTATCTGGTTGGTGATTATTCCTAGCATACTGGATCCCTTCATTAGAATCATAGTTTTCCCCATTCCCAAAGAAACAACCCCATCTTGTGGATTTATCAGAATACACTTTTATCTATCTATCTATCTAAAAAATAAGTCAGCTAAAACTTAAAAGTAACATTAAGTCAGTTAAACAAATTGTATTGTGCACATACATGGAGCACAGCATTGTTCTGGATGCTAGATATGAAAAGAAATGAGATTCCATTTCATTCAGTCATCTTCATCTTCACTTGGGCGTTTATAGGCACTTCAAACCTATCATCTTTACCTGTAAATGTTCTTTTCTGTTTTTCCACTTTCCATCACTACCATCCCTTTATTATATATATGTCTCGGGGAAATGTACACTAATTTTGGAAATGTTTCTGTAATCTGTTACATGATGATTGGTGCTATATTAATGGACCAAAGATGATAATATTTCTCTGGTTAAAAGCATTTTATTTTTAAAGGATATAATGATTTTACTTGAGTTTTGTAATAGCAAATTCAATTATAGTGACTAGATAATAATCACTATAGAAAGCACATCAGTCTGCTTTGGTAGGGCAGCACATTTCTATCATTAATAGTGGTTATGGGGTGGGGGCAGAGGGAGTTGACTTTGATGTGATTCTTTTGGATATAACATAACTCAGTTCACTTGACTTGATGAGTTTACTGTAGCTTTGAGACTCATTTGACTGGCACAGTGGTTCTTAACCTGCAGCGATTTTACATACCCTCACACCCCAACATTTGGTGATATCTGGAGACATTTTGGTTGTCACCACTAGGACAGAGGCCAGGGATGCTTCTAAGCAGGACAGCCCTTGCCACTGCCAACAAAGAATTATCCAACTCAGAATGTTAGTGATGAGTTAAGATATCCTGGGCTAGAATAATTAAACATGTGAAATTTTTTGCCTTTTCTCCAATTACATCTCTAAGGAATAGTCTGTTTATGCTTATATTATTGAGGGTGATACTGCGGTTAAGTAGGTAGTATTTTTCTATGTTATTTATGTAAAATTAAATTATCCAATTTATTTTCTTTTCCATTTAGTATTTGCTATTGCTTTATAAAAGTTTTCTTAATAAATGGATTATATAATTTGTATTATAGACTTTTTGATAGATACTAAGAATATATAAAATAGATCTTATACATGGGACATTTGTCAAAATTTCGTTTATAAACACTGCATATTTGCATATAGAATTGCTTCTGGTGAATAATAAAAGATTAAAACAATGTTAAGTAAATGTCCTGATCAATGTATATATCACAGCTTGTTTTCAATCTTTCCTCCCTTTTTCTTTCCCTCCCTAATTCAATAGCTATTTATTAACTGCCAAACAGCTATAGGCTGGAGAATATAATGATAAAGTAGTCATGGTCCCTGTCTTCATGGAGCTTGTAGTGTATTAGGAAGGCAGGTAATCAAATGAACAATGAAACAGTGCAGTAAGAACCATTATAGAGATGGTGAAGCACTCAGAGTGCCCAGCATAGCCAGTCACTTAAACAGTTGGAAAATAAACAGAGTATTTGGAAGTGCCAGGGAATTCATTTAAAAGAGATCTTTTCAGAGTGAAATATTAACTGTTTTGAGGGTGTAGTACTCTTGTACTGTATAAATCTATTTTAATTTTTATCTAAATGTAGAATCTCTGTGAAATATATGTAAATAAAACGGATAAATGGAACAGGATGACTATCTTAAATATTACTTGAGGTCACATATTTGTGGCTTTTATATCAAATATTTTGCTTTTACTTTTTTATTCATCAGAACTATGACATTTTAATACTTGTTACTGTTAATCAAATATATTACAGTGTTGCTGATAATACTTTATGTGCTGTGGGGGTCATAAAAGAGCTGACAACACTAATATATTTACAGTACAGTTGTACTGTTCGTAAATATATAAAAATATATAAGACTTGGTATGTACCAAGCACGGTTTCAAGAAGTATTTTACATATTATTAATGCCTCATTAAATGTTATGTGAAACATTATATGTATGCTAGCCTGATAATATGTGGGTGTATATCTATTTATGGTGACAGAATTAAACACATTTTTAAAATGTGCTGTGAAACACTCTAACTGAAATCAGTGGTTGCAAAATCAAATATGATTCTCATGACACCAAGTGGAAGGGATTATTCATTTAACTTCTTTAAAGCATAATTTTTTATTGCTGGCATTCTCTGTAAGAGTAGTTGATCTACTTTTATTGATCTTTTCAAGTTTTCTTTAATGCTAGTTTATTTGTAGTGACTCAACTTCCTTTCCTGGTTTCCCCTGCTCACTGCCAGAGTAAGGAAGAAATTAGACTTGTAGTCTAAGAGTAGGCTGCCTTATTTAAAAATAGACTTTGCTAGCTTTTATTCGTGGGATGGGGTTAAAAATGAAAGTTTATATTCTCTTTATATACACTGTCGTATCTCTGTGGTCTTCTTACTGTCTGGCTCATTCTTTATTCTTTTTATAACTTTGTTTGCAAGTTAATTCTTTAAAAGCTCTGCCAGAGGCAATGATTGGTGCTCCCTTACTTAATTCAACTTTTCATTCTCTAAATCATTGGTTAGATATGAATAGTCTTTAAAATGAATTGTGAGGTTTAATCACTGTAATGTAGTGGAATCATAATGTGCTTCTATAGATGCATTATGCTCATTACAGTGTATGCATGTTTAAATCTTCACCAGTTTGATCCCACTTTGTCATGTTTCCAGGCTGAACTCAATATATTTCATGCATTTGCTTACTTAGTTTTCTCTGAAGCTTGCCATTTTACTTCTTTCTTTATACCTTCTATATAAATACATATCTACATTTTGAGACATAATTTGTGTTCCATTGTGATATTGAACCATACAGTCTTCATAAAAATAAATACATATAGAAAGTACTCCACTGAGATCTCCTTGGGGCCAAGATCCAGGACCTTATATTTTGTCCCCAAAGACCCAGCGCCAGACCCTCAGCAGGCTCCTAATAACTGTCTGAGGAATATAACTTTTATAATGCCAGTTCATTGCTCAGATCATCTTGGCAATTGGCCATAGGGAGCTCTTTTAAGTTTGCTTCAGTGTCATTTTGATATGGCCTCATCTTTTTCTTAAAGCACTTTCTTACTTTCTGGCACAGGCTCCCTGCTCATCTGTATTTTCCCTGCCTTCCTTAGAATCAGTCATTTCTCTAAGGAACCCTGGTTCCTTTTAATGGAGGTATTAGACACTAAGATCTGAGTGCTAGGTGTTCTTGTTACTACAGGGATTTCACTGCTTCTAGGTCCTGTGAGTGGACAGAACTGGGAAACATGTATGCACACTAGCCCATGTATCCCCCACATATCTAGAATTATTTCTGTATTTGTGTGTGTCTGTATATTAAAGTGGATATGAGTTCATACTAATATTTCCCATTTTCATCCACTACCAAAAGATTTAATCTTTCTCCTTTGCTTATTTGTAATTTCTTTCTTTGAGAAACCTGACTTTCATTATCTACAATATTTGTTTTTTTCAACCCTAGAAGACATTAAAAGTAATTTAGAATTGCTAACTCATACAATGTGAAAAACCAGCTTACCAACTATAGTGTAGTACTGTGTACAGTTATTTTTGTCTTTAGCTTTGCATTAACCAGTTTTTTGGCCTGTTTTCCAAAGTTGCTTAGGTCAGCTGTTTTTGTTTACACCTTCAGTGAGGTTATGTCCTACATTTGTAATTTACTTAGACTCATTCGTCAGAATCTACAGTTCATCCTGGGTTCCCTTGGCATTTTGGTTAATTCATTATTTTTAAAAATTTGTATACAACAAAGTTTATTCTTTGTAGCAGATCTTTAGGTTTTGATAAATGGTCAAGTATCCATCACCACAGTACCATACAGAATGTTTGTAGCACTTTAATAATTTCCTTATATAGCCTCTTTGTAATCAACTCCTTTCTTTCCAATCCCTGGCAATCACTGATCTGTTTTCCATCCTTATAGTTTTGCCTTTTCTAAAATTCCATATAAATGGAACCGAACCTGTAGTCTTTTGGGTTTGGCTTCTTTCACGTAGCAAAATACATTTGAGATTCATTCATGTTATTGCAGGAATCAGCAGTTCATTCCTTTTTATTGCTAAATAGTGTTTTATTATGTGGCTGTACCAAAGTATATTTATCCATTCACTTGTTTAGGGACATCTGGGTTGTTTCCAGATTTTGATGATAATGAATGAAGCTCCAGTAGCTATTCATGTACAGGGTATTATGTCAATGTAAGTTTCCAGGTTTCATAAATTTCATGTTTTTTCACTTGAGCAATTACCTAGGAATGGAATTGCTTGGTTATATAATGGTTATGTAAGTATGACTAAAAATTCAGAACTGTTTTCCAAAGCAGTTGTGCCTACCAAGAAGGAATGAGCTTTCCTATTGCTCTGCATCTTTGTCAGCATCTCATATTGTTAGTATTTTTTTTAACTTTAGACATGTTAATAAGTATGTAGTTATATCTCACTATGATTTTAGTTCGTATTTCCTTAATGACTAATAATGTTGAACATATTTTCATATGATTATTTGCCATCCATGTGTCCATTTTGGTGAAATGCCTATTTACATCTTTTGTCCAATTTTTCTTACCATGGTTAGAATTTTTTTTTTTTTTTTTACCTTGAGTTGCCTAACAATAAAATTTTTGTTTTGTTTTTGTTTTTTGAGACAGAGTCTCGCTCTGTTGCCTAGGCTGGAGTGCAGTGGTGCGATCTCGACTCACTGCAAGCTCTGCCTCCTGGGTTCATGCCATTCTCCTGCTTCAGCCTCCTGAGTAGCTGGGACTACAGGTGCCCGCCACCATGTCTGGCTAATTTTTTTTTTTTTTTTTTTTTTTTTTTTTAGTAGAGACAGGGTTTCACCATGTTAACCAGGATGGTCTCGATCTCCTGACCTCGTGATCCACCCGTCTTGGCCTCCCAAAGTGCTGGGATTACAGGCATGAGCCACTGCACCCGGCCCAACAGTAAAGTTTTAAGTGTTCTTCGTATGTACTGGATAGAATCCCTTAAACAAATATATAATTTTCAAATATTTTCTCCCAGTCTGCGGGTTGTTTTTCATTCTCTTAACAACGTCCTTTGCAGAGCAAAAGTTTTTAATTTTAATAAAGTCCAATTAGTTTTTCTTGCGTGACTCATGCCTTTGGTGTTGTGTCTTAAACACTCATTGGCAAATACAAGGTCATGCAGATCTTCTCCTGTGTTTTTTTTTTTCCGAGAGGTGTTACAGCTTTATCTTATGAGCTGTCTTTCCGTTCATTTCTCTCTATAAGTAACATTCTTGCTTGTTTCATGCTTTTTATCGTGTATCTTCTAGGTCATTAACTTACTGTCTGTACTTAATATATCTTATTAGTTTTGCCTATATTCTTACATGGTACTCATTTCTTTACTGTCTGTATATAACACTTCTTATGAGTTTCATCCGTCTTATTCTTCTTATCTATAAAATAACTGAATATTCTCAAATAGTAAAGTCAGAGCACATTACAATGTTTATCTAATTTATTACTGTGATAAGTTATTGGAATATCCAAAATGCCTTATAGTGTGATCTCATAGCATATTGTTGCCAATTAAATGTGTCATCTGCTAGCGCAATATTAAAACCAGATTCTTGTGTATTTATTTTCAAATCATTTATTCACTATGTGTGAAGAGATTAAGGGTCAAAAGCTTTCCTACTTTGTGTGTGTGTGTGTGTGTGTGTGTGTTTAGATATTTGAAAATAACATTTTTTGGCAGTGAAAGAAAATAAGATACATTGGTTCTTTGAAATGTAAATATTCTGACTTTTTGCCGTCAAACGTCTTATTTATAAACATGTATCATAAGACATCTGGAAATGTGGCTCTAAAAGGAGGGAAATAATACTAAAAGTTTTAAAAAAGGCATAAGTAAATGGGTTCATGAAATGGAGAAAAAAGCTGAATATTCAGTATTTTCCTGAAGTTAGGAAAAAAAAAAGAATAATAATAAGCAAAAATTGATAATAACAAAAGCAATGATAATAACTTTAATGTTATTATAATGCTACTTATTGAGCACTTACTACATCTCAGGCACTGTGCTAACCTCAACCCCTTGTATCCATCATTGAATTTATCTAATTAATTAATTAATTTTTTGAGACAGGGTCTTGCTCCATCGCCCAGGCTGGAGTGTAGCAGTGCCATCATGGCTCACTGCAGCCTTTACCTCCCAAGCTCAAGCAATATTCCCACCTCAACCTTTTCAGTAGCTGGGATTACAGCTGTGCACCACTGTGCCCAGCTAATTTTTGTATTTTTTTGTAGAGATGAGGTTTTGCCATCAGGCAGGACTTGAACTCCTGGCTCAAGCGATCTGCCACCTCAGCCTCCCAAAGTGCTGGAATTAACAAGCGCGAGTCACCACACCTGGCCCATCATTGAATTTAATGTATGACATATCGCTGTCTATTATCTTGTATTCATCAGGTTTTATACAATGACACAAAGGCAGCCTGGCTGGGTTGCCAGAAATTATTGCTTTTTATTTGTTACCTCTCTGGGATTGTCTGCTAGTAGATTAAACTGGATTTGAGCCATAATCTTGAAACACACAACCTCAAACTCTAAAATTCCAAATATTGAAATCCCAAAAGATTAGAATCCTTAAAGTCTAAAACCCTGAGAATCATAATTCAAAAGATCAAAATCCTGAAAATATAATTCTGGAAAAAGTAATTTAAAATATAGTTTCTACGTTTTTTATAGAGAATTTATTTGAGAAACATAAAAAATGTGTCAGAACACTTCGTAGCCCACTTCACACAATAAAATAAGCAACATCTGTGTTTTGTAAGCATAAAAACTCTGGTATACTAATGACAGTCACATGGATATAACAGTTATGAGTCGGTGAACCTATTCATAAAGAAGGAAGTCAAAAAGTGAAATGTATTAATGCACATCACTGTGGTTGGTGATTGTGTGTACTCAGCTTTATAACAGTGGTCCGCTGAGATACTGTGATAGACAATCTAAGTCTTTTGATGAGAGTGATCAAAAACTGCGACAGGTCATCACATAGGCAATGTGAATTTGAGAGCTGAGAGTTTCAGACATTTTATTTTTCGCAAATGCAGATGTACAAAAGGAACATCTCTTCATTTATTGAGAAACTTTCAACATTTTTACGTACATGCACAATGCTTATACACAAAGTCAATGTTGTGATAATGCACTTGCGTAGAGTCAAATTTCTGATGTTTAAGGCAGCAGAAGAGAAGTCTGTCCCAGCTCTCAGAGACCAATTTCCCTTCTGCATTTGTTCTCCCTGGACCCTGGGAGACCAATTGGATGGTTTCTGCCAACACTGAGGGCAGATCTTCCTCACCTAGTCCACTCAGACTCTCACATTAATCGTCTCTGGAAACACTCTCACAGGCACACCCTAAGTAATGCTTTGGGTTGGGTTCTAGATGTTGCTTAGTCCAGTTAAATTGATACCAAAATTAAGTCCACAAGTCTACCGCTTGTCAGGCTGTTGCCCATCTGCACCTCCTTAAACCCATTTAATTTCCAAGTGAAGACAATAAAAAGGTAATACTTCCTAAAAGGATGTAGCTAACATGATGTAGCTATCCTGCATACAACCAAAAAGCGTACTGATTACTTCCCCAGAATCGGGCTTTCAGGATTTCAGAATTTGGGATTTTACTCTTATGGGATTATGATTTTGGGGATTTCAGACTCTAGAGATTTTCATCATGTGGAGTTTTAGACTGTAGAGATTTTGATCTTTAGGAATTTCCATCTTTCGAGATTTCAACATTTAGGATTATGGCGTTCGGGATTGTGTCTTTGGAGATTATGGTTGACACCACATTAAACTCTTTGCCTTCATCATTGTCTTTAACAACTGCTTCTGGCTGTACCCAAAACTGAATTCCTGAACTATTCTGATGACCAGAAAGAGAAATCATAAGATTTTTTTTTTTGCTTATCCCCAAATCTCAGATATTGAAGTTTTTATTTACTTTCATTGCATAGTCACTTGCCCTAGCAACCTTGTAATTATATTTACCAATGATTCTACTTCATTTTCCGTACTGGAACCAGGAGTCTGTTTTAAAGAATGAAAATTTCTTTCTTGCTCCAAATTTTCTGTTAGTACCCTGTTTCTCATTGCCTTTGGGACTCTAGCCTCAAATGTTTCATTAACCTCATTGCCTACCTCTTCTCACACTTTTTAGGCTCCTGCTACCCGCTTCTGTAGATACACCAGGGACTTTTAGCATACCCTTTCTTCCTGGAATTTTCTTCACCTAGTGTCATTTCGTTGTGAATTCTTATACATGTTTCAAGACCCAACTCAAATATTTCCTTCTTGTGAAATTGTCTTTGACATGTATTTCTTCCTTTTCCCATCCTAAGAAGAGCTGATTTTTCTCCATATGTAAACTATTTTCACTTATTCATTGATAAATCTGTATTTTCATTATGGCTATTAGATTCTCTAGTGTAAAGTCCTTGTGTTTCCCTACCTTCATTTTTATTTCCTTTGCCTAGTATAACTATCATTCAAAAAAGCCAAATGAATACATTTTTCCTCCTGCCTTCCCCATGCTCAGAGAACAGCCCTACCATTCTGTATGTTTTATCTGAAAACTACTCTTGATTTTCTCTCCATTAAATACTGTCTTAAAAAATATATAGATCAGTGATTTTCAGACTTTTAAAAAAGCGGTATCCTTTCTTCAAATGAAAACTTCTGTAAAACATACAGGCATGTGTGTACATGCATGCATGCATACACACAACCACATAGAGGTAAGGATGGGGAAGGTAGAGGTCTCCCTTCTGGCACTTCTGAGGAACTACTAGGGCTCCCAGTAGCACGGTTTTAACATCATTGGCCTCATTGCCACCTTCATTAATCGAGTCCCTCCAAGTCATTCTTTACATTTCTACAGGAGAGCCCTTTCTAAACACAAATAAAATTAAGGTATTTTCCATGCTTAAATTTATTTAATGACTTCCTCAGTTTACATGTACACTTTTTGGAAGCTAAGGGTATGTCTTTGTACTTCTGTGTCTCTAATCTCTGGTATAGGGCTTGTTGCATAATAGCCTGGAGGCTCCTTGAGTGTTTAATATAATGAGGGAACATTGCGCAGTTATTAAACCTATTGCATGGTTACATTTACCATTTTAATGGCTTTGCTTTACTTATACTGGCAATGCCAGCCTCTCTGTTACTCAGATCTATCCCATCCTTCAGGCTCAATACACATCTTAACATCCCCTTTTTAGAGCCATCAACTTCAGCAGCCTTCATCAGTTTCCCTTTGATTTCCAAAGCAGCTTGCTGTTATTATAAATAACAACAGGTGTAATGTACTGTATGTAGTGAGTGCACTGTTTTTGTCACCACTTGATGATGTAACCTCTGCCTAGGTGATGTTAGCCAAAAAAAAAAGAAAAAAAAAAAAATTCATGAAGGATTTTAAAGGTACCTTCTTATCTAAAAGAACATACTTTAGCACAGTTCTGAGATACGTAATTCTGCTTATAGTTTGAGTTTCTAAATCAGCCAAAGGTTATAATGTTAAGCTTATGCTTTAGTACAGTTCTGTATCAAAACAGTTTTTTCTTTGTTTCATAACAGTTTATAGGTTGAACAACATAATCTTTGGTTTGTGTCTTTTGAAACCAAAATTGGTGTTGTCAGCTCATATCCTGCAAATCTCACAGAAAGTTTTGAAGAAATACATGCAATAATTAGAAGCATCAGGCTTGATTTTTTAAATGATGGATCAATTTTTAGTTCTTTTTGGGAAAGAGAAATAATAAAGCTTTATGCTGTCATATTAATATTCCCTTGATATAGTATACTTTCTGTTTTCTATTTTACTTACATATTTTTCAGTAAATGTTTCCCTTTTGTTGCTTTCAGAATTGCTAATAATTACATTTTATATGAGAGCAGTTTTCTAAAAAAAAATAAAAGTACTAGTTAGGAAAAAATGTATTTCATTTCTTCAGAAACGAAGATTAAAACTCATGTTACCAAATAATTCTTATATTGTTATTTGAGCTTGAAGACATTCTGCTTATTTTAAATTATATTTTTATTTCTCTACTTTGTAGCCTTTAATAAACTAACTTTATTGTTTTTGATAAATTGAAGTGGTCTTTATTCAGAATAAGGGATAAATACCCTCACTGTTCCTTACAGAAAGGCTTTTCTGCAAGACATCTATACTGTTAATTTCATATTTTTGATGTTATTGCAGAAGGAAAAGTGGATACTGTGTCTTTAATGGAAAGCAAAAGGTTATCTTTCTATGGCCTTTGTGTGTATGTGCTGATGTGGATGTAGGCAGCCAGACAGGCAATGTGTGCAGAGAGACTAGGGAACCGACTGTGGATCGATAGAAGTGGTGTGAAGTGAATTAATGTGAGGCAGGCTGTCTGTCTGTCATAAGGATTGTGGGGAATGTGGGGCAGTGTTGGTCAGTCACTGCAGAGATCTGCTTCCAATAAATTCAAGCCTTCTGCCTGAAAAGAAACTGTAGATACTCACATACTCCCTTATTGTTAAATTTTACTTCATTCACAGTAAATGTTCATATCAAATTATTGCCTCCGGTGTACTTTAATTGGACCACTGGAAAACCACAGTTGTGAGGAACTGATGAAATAAAAATATCTGCTATTCTTTTGGATCTATTTTTCAATCTCAGTGGAAATCTATATTACTGAGAATGAGAAATAGAATTTTTGTTAATATTTATAAATATCCTTCTCCATTCTTAGTCCTAGCAGTGTTTATCACTACCATCTAATCTTCAATAAAAAAATAAAACTGTAATGAACTGAAGTGGGTTTATATTTCCATATTGGTTAAAAGTGCTGGTTTTTCCATGTTACTATATTAAAAAATCAGTATTTTGTTCTCATATTTCATGTTAATCACATGACACTGTAGTCTTGTGAGTTCATATTGTTTATTATTACTCAGATATTGTTAGCCAGTTGGAAAAAAATTCATAAAGGTAATTTACAAGCTTATGAAAGATAATTTTTAGAATACTATACCCAATTTTACTGGTGGGGCTAGTTGAGTGTAGTTTAATTCCTTTGATTTTGAAGACCGCATATCCATATTTACATTTTAAAAAACTTCTAAAGTGGCTTAAAAAATATTGCATAAAATTGGAAAGTTTTATGTATATAGATTTTTCACAATGAAGAGTTAGCTAAGCGTTTAGAAATCTAGATGGCATGAGGATCTCATAGTCTTTCTTGTCCTCTAATTCTCACTTCTGCTACTAGCTACAACCTTCCCACCTCCCTTTTACTGTTGTGTCCAAACTTACTCATACCGGCTTGCTGCCCCACTCCATTCCCCCTCTGCCCCCATTTTCCTCCTGATTCATGGTATAAAACTTGTTTATTGAGAACTGTTGTTTGGTATAATGTACATTGGTTTTTTATTTTGTGAAATCTGGATTTGGAGACTCACTGGTTTTTTACCTGCCTCATGTCTTTCTGTTAATTGTATTTCTTTTTTATTATATCTCTTTACTCTCCTTATTTCCTTATTATTCTTTTTATCATATCTCTTTCCCCCAAGTACCCTTACTGTTATTTTCTAGTATATTTAAATAACGCAATTTGTGCCATGAGATAGAAAGTATTCCATTCTGTTCAAGTTGTATTTGTTGAACCTTTATGAGATTTTCATTACTGTCAAATATTTCGGAAATACTCAGAAAGTAAGTAAACCTTAGCTTGTGTGGTGTAATTTGACAAATAAGCTCACTTATGTCAAGTACAAAAGAATATACCAAAATATCACCATATAATTAATTGACAATATTTATAACTTTGATATACAAAATACCGTGAAATTTCCATAAATATATTTTCCTAGTGGACTTTTATTCTTTTTGCAAGGATATTTCATTTTCTTTGATAGTGGATAGTACACAAAGGTTAAGCTTTTTGTAGCAGGGAGAACTAAAACTATTTTTTCTAGTCTCTGTGTTTTGTTGAAAATAGCATTGTATTCTGGCATAATCTTCAATTCTCTTTTGTGACAGTGATGTAGTACCTTCTATTGTATCATTTTTTTAACAAGCTAAGTTTTTGGAAGTATATATATATGTATAGTAAAATGCACACTTTTAAACATATTGTTCTATGAGTTTTAAACACATGTAAATAGTCATGGTATAGATTATTTTCACTATTCTAAAAATTTTGCTTTATCTCTTTATAGTCAATCCTTTTGTCACACTCCTAACCCCTGACAACCACTGATTTCATTTTTGTTTTGCCTTTTACAGAAAGTCTACTGTTATCTCGATCCATTAACATAAGGTCCTGATAGAACTAAATAAGGTAGAAAGTAGAAATAGCCAGGTTTATGCCTGGGAATTTTTAAAAATATTATTCCTTCCTTCTTTTGCAGATAATGACTACCTTGCTTAGAAGTATTAAATAATGGTTTTTAATAATCTACCATAACGATATGGCTGAAAACTTCAAAAGTTAAAAGCACCCATCAGATTTTCCTTAAAGCAAATGGTTAAAATTAGTTTTAAATGAGCTTTGCCATTTGGATTTGAGAGTTGAGTGTGGTAATTGGGGCTGTCCATTCTCAGTTTCTCCTACCCCTTTACTGCCTCACAAAAAGGTTAGAAATCGTAAGTAGTCTGTTGTTATCACAGTGCCCTGTATTATGGGAGTTAAGGATATTTTGCTGATCTTTAAAAAATGAAATATATATATAATTTTGAAGTAATTCAATCACTTCTTACTGATTGGGAACAAAATAATACAGAAATTTTGACTGAGGATTAATATAGTTACAAATATTGTCAACATAAATAATATAGTTTAATTTTTAAAAATTTTAAGTAGAAAATAATGCCTTTCTGAAACAAAATATTTGTGTCAAATTTTGCTTTCCTATTGTATAAATGTTCTATGTGACTCTTTTCCTCCCTTTTTTCTTCAGCTATATGGCAGAAAAAAGTATCAAAAGAGTACACTGAGGTGGCATGGATACCTTGGTTGATCTGGAATGTTAGAAAACCAAACTTTTAGAAATTCAGCTTTATTGACACACAATGCACTTAATATTAAATTCAACCTTGAAAGTGTACAATTCAGTGGATTTTTAGCTGATTTAGAGTTGTACAAGCATCTCCACAATCAACTTCAGGACAGTTTCAAACACCCCAAAGTGAAACCTCAGCCCCATTAGCATTACTCCATGTTCTGTCCACCTACCTCAGCCCTAGGCCAATCTACACATTTACTTTCTGTCTCCATAGATTTGCTTCTTCTAGACATTTAGTGTAAATGGAATCATATGGCATGTAATGTTTTACTTATTAGTTTCGATAATTCCTCTGTATTTCCCTGTAGACAATCATTTTATCTTTGAGTGGGGTGTATTAGTCAGAGTTCTCCAGAGAAACAGAACCAAAAGAATAGATGGAGAGACAGAGAGAAGAGAGCGCGAGAGAGAGAAAAGGGGACTTACTAGGGGAATTGGCTCATGCAATTGGCTCATGCAATTACAAAGGCTGGTATGTCTCAGGATAGGCCATCTGTAAGTGGGAGACCCAGCCAAGCTGTTGGTGGGGCTCAGTTTAAGTCTAAAATCCTCAGAATCAGGGAAGCCAAGGGTGTAATTCTCAGTCCATGGCCAAAGCCCTGAGAGCCCACAGGGTTGCTGGGTGTTAAGTCCTGGAGTCCAAAGGCTAGAGAACCTGAAGTTCTGATGTCCAAGGGCAGAAGAAAAAGGATGTCCTAGCTCCAGGAGTGAGAATTTGCTTTTTCTCTGCTCTTTTGTTCAACCACAGCCCCCAGATAATTGAATGGTGTCTGCCCACATTGAGTGCCGATTTTTCCCACTCAGTACACTGACACACGCCAGTCTCCTCAGGAAACACCGTCACACACATACCCATAGGTAATACTTTACCCGCTCTCTAGGTATCCCTTAATCCAATCAAGTCGACACTTAAAATTAACCATCACATAGGGCAATTACGTCGTTCTTTCTAAACTGTTTGTATGTGTGTGTATTTTCTTGCTTTATGGCATTGGGTAGAACTTCCAATGATATGTTAAGTAAGAGTGGTGAGTGTGACTATCTTTGCCATATTCCTGATCATAGGGCAAAAGCGTTCAGACTTTCACCATTAAGTGTAATGTTAGTTGTAGGCTTTTAGTAGATGCTCTTTATCAAGTTCCTCTGTATTCTTATTTTCTTAGAGGTTTTTTTAAAAAAAAAAAAAATCACGGATGTTGAATTTTGTCAAATGACTGATATGATCAGGAATTCTTTTTTTTCTTCCTCTTCAGCCTGTTAATGTTTTGGATATTATTGATCCATTTTGGCCAGTTGAACCCCTTTCATACTGGGAATAAACCCTACTTGGTCATGGTATATAATTATTTTTATATGTTGCTTATCCTATTTGCTTTTATTTTTGTTATGAATTCTTGAGACTATCTTTATGAGAGATACTGGTCTGTAGTTTTCTTTTCTTTGTATTTTTTTTTTTTTCTGGCAAGGATTTTATAGCCCTTACTAAGTTTTGGAAAGCATCAATCAAAGAACCAGTTTTAGCACAACTCCCTGGTCTTTCAGCCTCAGTTACTTTGAGATGTACATGTTTGTTCCTTAAGCTCCGTTCCAAAATACTGAATCCCCTTGGTTGAATAGTTAACTGGCACAGCACATGAACTCTATGGAATGTTTGGTAGTATTTATAATCAGTATTGTGTGATTCTGTGATTTCTCAAGGTTAGGCTGTGATGTTCTGTGACACCTTCCACCCTGTCCCCGGGAGCTTAGTACCTGGAAAGACTTGGTGGTAAATTGATATTGAAGTTTGAAATCAAAAGACCTATGTCTCAATTCTGGTTCCTGAATTTAGTAGCCATATTATGTTGAACAATTACTTAGCCTCTCTGATTAAATGAGTTAAATGTAAATGGATCCATAAACTTGTTACTACCTAAATGCCAGCTTTATTTTCATTGATCCCTTAATTTTATAGGAAATGAAAATACTAATGCTGATTGTTACTATCCAAACTATTTCTTAATATTTTTTCAATGTTTCTCTGATCATTTTAAAAATTATCAAGTTCTAAGCAAGAAATGGAGACTCAGATATTTCAAAGATTTATATATTGATTTAATATGAAATAATGATTTTTGATTTTTTATTTGAGCAATATCCATTTAGGAATGTGATGTTTACCTTCTCATCTCCTCTTTGTGATTATTTTACTAATAGCTATCTTTAATAAAGTAATATTATTTTTCTAGTACATCCCCTCCTTTATGTTAAAATTGATCATATAAATCTAACAATAAAAGTGCTTCTGTGAGTTAAACATTGAGTACACATGGACACAAAGAAGGGAACAACAGACACTGGTAGGATGGTAAGGATTGAAAAACTACCTTTGGGGCCAGGCGTGGTGGCTCACGCTTGTAATCCCAGCACTTTGGGAGGCCGAGGCGGGCGGATCACGAGGTCAGAAGATCGAGACCACGGTGAAACCCCGTCTCTACTAAAAATACAAAAAAAATTAGCTGGGCGTGGTGGCGGGCGCCTGTAGTCCCAGCTACTGGGAGAGGCTGAGGCAGGAGAATGGTGTGAACCCGGGAGGCGGAGCTTGCAGTGAACCGAGATTGCGCCACTGCATCCAGCCTGGGCGACAGAGCGAGACTCTGTCTCAAAAAAAAACAAACAAACAAAAAAAACCTACCTCTTGGGTACTATGCTTATTACCTGGGTAATGAAATAATTTGTACACTAAACCCCCATGACATGCAATTTACCTATATAGCAAACCTGCACATGTACCCCTGAACCTAAAATAAGTTAAAAATTAAAAAAAAATGCTTCTGCAAAGTGGTGGCTTTGTCGTTTTTTATTCATCAGGGATCATTCTTTAGCATGATTATTATTATTTAAAGCAACTCTGAATAAGTAGTGGTACCAAAATGGTGTGTTTTAGTCCTCAAGTTTAAATCCTTAGAGCTTGGAACTGCCTACTGGTAGGTCCATTTCTGGATCTGTTATGGTGGTTTGTGACTAAGGTTCTTCCTCTTTTGATGCCTTTGGTTAACCGGAGGTAGCAAGGCTGAATTTCACATAAACGTTTAAGTTAATACCACTTGGAAGAAAAGAAGTCCTTGAACTAAAGAAGTGTTTGGTCTTTAAAATATTTAAGTGGATTCTATGTAGGCAGTTATTGATATCCTTTTAAGATGATTTGGTTAGAAAATTTAACTCCTAGAGTAGCTTCTAATGGGGAGATTTGTATATTATCATGATTGAGAAATACCTTTTGATAACCATGTGAAAAATATCGATGCACCCTAGTATCTGTTGCGAAATTGAGAAATAATGTGACAGATGCAAGATGACAACAAATATGTATCATCAAAGATGAAATGATAGGTATGTAAGGAAAAGACATTTGTGTGAGCTGGCAAATTCTCAGGCGATTTACAGAATGGAAGCTTTTGGCTTCTGAACTTCTTTGCCCGTCTGCTTTCAGTTAGGTTCTTTCATTGTGATAATTATGTGACCTTATATCGAATTCCTTCATAGAGGGAGATGTTATACTTTTTTTGGGTAGTGTGTTTCAGGTCCGTTACTTAGCCCCAGGGCACAAATACGTCTCCTGTCTTCATCTTTCCTCCCAACTCCCAAGTTATAAACAAACTAACATTAAAAGGAAGTAAACTTTTGAAACAATCTACTTTCCTCTTTGTTGAATAATTGTCAAAATCAGCCAAAGTAACTGTAGCAAAAACGTTGAAAGGAATCAAGTAAAAAATATAATACTTCAGCATCCTGTTTCTGTTTTTCCCAGATCTTGGTTAAAAGTAAATATAGTACATACCCATGTACATATATACATACAAATAAATAGAGCACACGTGAATGTTTTATTCATTGATTTGTGTCTCTAATTTTGGTGAACATATATATTTTTTAATGTATTGCATTTGTCCATTAAATAAATTAAAAATCTTCAAAATTTCCGTTTGCCTTACTTTTCATTTTTTAAAATGAAGCCTTGTATTTGTTTTAGCTGGAGTCACATCAGAAGCCATGCAGACTATCACCACGGCTCCTGATGCCTCAGGGCCTGAAGCAAAAGTCCAGGAGGAAGAGCATGACCTTGTTGATGATGACATCACCACTGGTAAGCACAGACATCTTTAACATCTGATTGGAGCTTTGTTTGATATTGCAAAATATTTTCTAGGTTATTTGTGGTGAGATTAAGTATTTCAATGGAAAGGATGGAAACTTGTACCGATGGTGTGTTTAGTTTTATGAAACTGTTTAGTGTCCTCTTTGATCTTGAGGTGAAAAGAAGTGGAACTGTTTCTTTGGTCTAGGTTTGCTCATTGTAGCTCTAACAATAAACCTGCTAGCTGTGCACTTGTTTTTTGGAGACCTTTTAATTCAGAGTCTGCGACCACTGCTAAAGCCTTGGAATGTATAGAGGAATATACTTATTAAGTTTTGAAAGATTTTGCAACTATCAGGTAAACTAAAGAATGCTAAAATTTAATCACAATATATACAATATAAGCTGTATAGGAAGACTTACTCTTTATACCCATACTGTAGAAGTGAATGCTGCTTTTTAATTGTCGGGCCACTGAACATTCTTATCTGTATTACCTTTCACATAAAGTGAAATTTAGGTGAAAAACATAAAGCAAATTTTGGGAAACTCACTATAAATGTTTAGCCTATCTTTTTATACTCTTAAGCCAGTTTCAATTACTGGATCTCCAAATACATTCAGCTCAATTTCTTTGAATGCACAGAGGATAAAAATAACCTAGTATAAATACTTACATTGGTATTAAGAATAATAAGCTTTTGTTTTGGGTGTGGATGGTTAAAATTTAAAATTTGATCATTAAATGTATAATTGTTGTGAAGCAACAAATATTAATTTAATAGTAAAAAATATTAATTTACTAGTAATCAATATTTTAGAAAGAAGTATGCCCAGAAAATATTAATTTAATGGTAATCAGTAATTTAGAAAGAAGCATGCCCAGAAAATAACAGAAAACTTTTAACAAAAATTAAAGGGAGGGCCAGACACGGTGGCTCACACCTGTAATCCCAGCACTTTGGGAGGCCGAGGTGGGCAGATCACCTGAGGTCAGGAGTTTGAGACCAGCCTGGCCAACATGGCGAAATCCCGTCTCTACTAAAAATACAAAAATTAGCCAGGTGCGGTGGTGGGCGCCTGTAATTCCAGCTACTCGGGAGGCTGAGGCAGGAGAATCACTTGACCCGGGAGGTGGAGGTTGCAGTGAGCCGAGATTGTGCCACTGCACTCCAGCCTTGGCAACAGAGTGAGCTCTGTCTCAAAAAAAAAAAAAAAAAAAAAAAAAACATTAAAAGGAGAAAAGAAAGGGGAGGTTTCTTCTTTCCGTCCCACCCTCCATGATAGGTAGGTTACTGTTACATGGGAAGAAAAAAGTTTAAGATCTCCCTTGAAAATTTACAAAGTGTATATTTAAATACCTATAGCCTTGTGCCACTGCTGCCTAATGTTGCCAAAGTTGGGGAACATCTGATTTTCAATAAAAATGAGATGATGATGGTGGCTATTACTTTTAAATTCTTTTTAATGTGTAAATTCATTGATGAAAAATATTATCCAACCTAAATATGAACGATTTCAGGAACTTCTAATTTTTCTGATAGTCATTTAGCACTTTACAATTATAGAATTTGTTTCAGTAACTGCTAAAGAAAATCTATTTGCAGATTTTTTTTTTTTTTTTTGAGATGGAGTCTTGCTTTGTCGCCCAGGTTGGGGTGCAGTGGCGTGATCTCGGCTCACTGCAACCTCCACTCCCAGGTTCAAGCAATTCTCCTGCCTCAACCTCTCAAGCAGCTGTAACTACAGGTGCACACCACCATGCCCAGCTAATTTTTGTATTTTTAGTAGAAACGGAGTTTCACCATATTGGCCAGGCTGGTCTCAAATTCCTGACCTTGTGATCCACCTGCCTTGGTCTCCCAAAGTGCTGGGATTACAGGCATGAGCCACTGCACCTGGCCTATCTGCAGATTTTTAAGCCAGTCCGTGTTTGTTCAGTTTTCACTGCTTTTCATACTGTTATATGTATGTTTTTTGTTATATTTTAATTCCCTGTAAAGTTTAAAGGCCTTCTAATCTATAAAACGTAGTTGTTTAAGTCATAGCAAAAATAAATTTGCCTTTGCAATAGTAGAATAACTCAATTTGCATTCTGGAATAAAAGCTGAATTTTTGAGCAGTCAAGTAAGCATTATTAAATCAGTACATTGAAATTTTGAATTATGCACTACCAAAGTCATGAGATAGCATTATAGTATATGATTTTTAAATTTTATTGTTAGCAAAATCAAGAAACTAAGAATGCAAATCTAATTTGAAGAGTCTATTAATGCTACATACACTATATTTTAATCTGTAACTTTGGTTAAACATATGTGACAAATGGCTTTTATCAGTTGATTTATTCATTTCTTCTCATGGGTACTAGAGGCAAGAATGTTCAATATCCGAAGAACTTAAATAACTAAAAAAATGGCTTCCTTACCATGTTGTCAAAGCAACTAGCATGTTGCAGCCTGTAGATCGTTCGGGTTACCTTTAAGTTGCGTGACTTGATTAAGCTGTGGTATAGATTTTTGTGAGGGTTTAGAAGAAAACCGTATTTCTTTTCATTGACTAGAATCCTATATAAATTGCATTCTGAAAAATATGGTAGATGCATTGAGAGAAATCTGATTCAAGCACAATAATCTTGTTTTGGGGTAACTAGTGTTGTAGAGAGCCAGTACTACAAAAGGGAAAGCTGGGCAGTGCAGCCATTCAGATGATTTTCCCAGTTATTTTAGAGGAATTGTTCTAATATTTCTTCATAAAATAAGTAGTAATTATATCATGACAGGTATTTGCCTGCACTTTCAGGGAATTCTTATTTGAAAGCTATAGTTAGGCTAACGTGTATAGTTGTATTACTTTTATTATTGTAGTAATCTGGATCTTAATTTCTAGAAACAGTCTGAGGAAGATAACAACTAAAATATGAGGTATAATATAATGCTTTCACTAAAGGCAGAATACTTCTTGAAATTTTTCTTTTGGGTACAAATGGGTTAGGTATGAATGCTGTCTTATGACAGTTGAATCTGAGCCTAGTAGCCTTTGTTAGCATTTGCCTTATCAAAGTAAAGAAACATGGATTAAGCTGTACAAGTGTTGGCTATGATCAATTGGAACTAATTAAATTTATTTGAAATGACGAATCTTAACTGGAAGAGAACAGCTGGAAAGACTAGGAGGAAAAAAATTGGGTCTTGATTGATACAATTTAAATCTTCACTCTGTCATTTAAAAAATATGCTGCAGCTTCTTTCTCTATCTCTCTTTTTAAAGCTAATATCTATTGATCGGCTCTACAGAGTTATGCCAGTGTGCCTTGGTCAACACACATACTCAGTTTTACTTAGCATTCTGTCTTGAGGTTTATCAATTTCTTTCCTTTAACCATATGTTTTAAATTATATATCATAGACATATTAGCCATCTTAGTGGATTAATGTTGTTTTATGTAGAAAAATATTAAAACCTATTTCACATTTTCATATTGTACAATATGCATGGGAAATGTACTTTTCAATGACGTTGCTTTAGGATTTATAAAACTCTGTATATTTAGAATCTGTTTTAACTGCTTAATAGAATTTAAAACAAAACAATAGTGTTGATTCTAGATTATAATTTGAGTCCCAAGAATAGTACTGTATACCTGTGTGTTTGCTTTTATATGTATACTTTTATTTCCAGTATTATCACTTAATTGCTATGTAGATATGTAACTGACATTTATAAATAACACTTTCCTATTTATACTATGTTATTAATAGGTCATAATTATACTAATGGAGTAAATCTCGCTAAAGCTGACATACATAGAAGAAATTTTGGATTGATCATAATCTGCTTTTCTTAACTGAGACCTTCCTGTGACTTAGTTAATTGTATGTGTCTTTTATCGTGGTACAGTATAGCATTCTGATTGAGGGTGAAGTGATACACCCTCTAAATACTGCATCTAAAAACAACCTCACCTTAATTGCAGGCTTAACAGAATTTTGGAAGGGTTTCATTCACAAACCTGCGTGTATGCCTTTAAGAAAGTCCCTATATTCTTCTGAGGGTCATAGTTTGGTGTCTTACCTCTTGTTCAATACAGCAAGGACACAAACTGACCAAAAACAATGATAAAGGGTCAAGAGTCACTGACATTGTCAAAAAAAAAAAAAAAAAAAAAAAAAAAAAAACCACCTTGATACTAGATCAGCAGCACTGTTGACAGATTCAACTACAAAAGCAACAATGATATATGGATTCCAATGGGTGGATCGACTGTACTTATTTTACTTTTTGATACATTTTTTGTTAAATTATAATTAGCTACATTTTGATTACTCATTCAGGGGCAAATCTATATCTTCCCATTACTCATTAGTAGATGCAGAGAATAATGTATTTTGCTATTCCTGTGTATTTAGTGCTGACAGAACCTACGTGTGTCTGTATCCCTCCTCCCCCTGCCCTCAGTTACGTTCTACAGGCATATATTTTAAATCTAATTCTTTACAGCTCTGTATTTTACTGATTTAAAGTTTTAAGTTTCTGAGAAGATGTCCTGTCTTATGGTAAATTGATGTAAGTTTTCTATAAATGTGCTTTTGTTTTTCTTGGATTGTAGAATCAAATTTTTTTTGTAGGTATAATCTTAGAGACTAGCTTATGTTCTCCTTTTACAATCAAATAAATTAATATCATTCTTTCTTTAAAAACTTACATGATTGATACCCAGTGTCCCAAAACATGTTATTTGACCTTTCATTCAGAAAAGTCTATATAACATGAATGAAAATGAAAAGATCTAGTAATGATGAAAAGTAATATTATATAGTATCATTAATAGTATGTAGTAATCCTCTCAGTAGTCATCTACTCATTCAATCAGTAAATATTTTTGAGCACTTTAGTGCCAGACACTGTTTAGGATATGCCATTGAATAAAATAGGCAATCACACTTGTCCTTGTGGAGCTTACATTTTCGTGGAGGGAGGCAGACAATAATAATAAGAAGTAAATATACAGTGTATTAGAAGATGAGAGCTGCCATGGAAAGAAGAAAAAATAGAGAAGGGTAAGAGAAGTTAAAAGTTATATCACTTGACAACTTTCTTTTATCAAGCACATTACACATGAGCCTTATGAAATTACTTTGAAGTAGATACTAATATATTTCCAGATATGTAGTTGAGGAAACAAGCTTAGAGAGAGAACTTTTACAGGGTCACATATGTACCAAGTAATAGATCTGGGATTAAAATGAGTCCTACCTGATTCCAAAGCTGATGTGTGGTCTTAAGCCCTACTCTGCACTGCCTCACATTCTCAAAGTAACTCATTAAACTTTGGAAGATTTTCATTTTCTTTTGAAATATGAGATAATGTCACAGTTTACCTTGATTGTTTATGATAAGAGGTAGTTACTTTGCTGGATATCTAATCTCATCATTATTCCCCCTGCATACCCCTCCTTTTTTTTTTTTTTTTTTTGACATGTGGTCTCTTGCCTAGGCTAGTCTCAAACTCTTGGGTTTGGCTGGGCATGAATAGTGGCTCACACCCATAATCCCAGCACTTTGGAGAGCTAAGGCAGGAGGATTGCTTGAGGCCAGGTGTTTGAGACCATCCTACACAATAGGGAGACACCCTATCTCTACAAAAAAAAATTAAAAGTTAGCTAGGTGTGGTGGTGTGCACCTGTGGTCCCAGCTACGTGGGAGGCTGAGCTGGGAGGGTTACTTGAGCTCAGGAAGTCAAGGCTGCAGTGAACCATGTTCGACCACTGCACTCCCAACTGGGTGACAGAGCAAGACTCTGTCTAATAAAAACAAAGGAAAAACTGGGCTCACACTATCTTCTCTCCTCAAACTCCTGAGTAGCTGGTACTACAGGTGTGCTACTGTGTCCATCTAGTCTCATTATTTAAAATGCAAATTTGTTATTCTAAATTTAGACCAAGAGATTATCTCTTTTAGGAAAAAAATCACCACATATTCGTTCTTTAAATTTTCAAACATTATTTAGGACTGTTGTAACATAATAATATAAATAGAAGTATTTTCATTACTAAATGGTCAGTTTATTGCATACATGTAAATGTTCATTGTTGTGTCCAGCTTTTTGAAGTCATCAGTATAAAACTAATACATTAATATGTGTTTATACACTAAAGTCAACATCTCTACTATTTTAAAATAGAGCTGAAAAAGACGTCTAGTCTGAGACTAAATATTGATTTGTGCATTTACTTACTAAAGGTCCTATTCATAAGATGTTTTTACATTTGTTCTGAATGAAAGATAGGAAATTTACCCTGTTAAAGTACAGATAAGCTCCAAAGAACAAAATACGGCATATTATGTATTCAGAAACCAGACGTTCTTTCCTAGCCAGGAGTCAGAGGCTGTATAATTTGTAAACTAGAATAAGAGACTTCCACCTGCACCCTCTGCCTTTCTCATTCTTTAACTTATATTTAACAGCCTAAAAAGTAGTTTAGATGTAGGTGAATTTTAAGTCACTTCTTCTAAATTATCACTACCCTTGCTTTTGACTTCAGAATGTTAGCTACTACAAAATATATGAGTTTACTATATTAAGGCTCTTAGTAATTATAAATTACTAAAGCTATGGTTTTTTTTACTCTGCAGTTTTCATGAAAACAGATATTAAGAAAAACAAAAGTGTAAATTTCATAGTTTTCTGAGTGAACTATGTCATTTCAAATAATTTACCTTTTTGTCCTTTTTTAAAAAAAATCTAGGAGAAGAAAACATATATGAAAATATTTCTTTCTTGTTTAGTGTTTAATGCTCAGCTTTAGTTTGTGTTGAAGGACAAGTAGAATGTTTCTAAATACAGTATTTGAGAAAGTTTTTGACATGAATATTAAAATACAGAAAAAAATGATGCTGTATAAAACTGAGATACACTTTCTTTTCTCATATTTTCTCTCTGAGTGATTTGCTTTTTCCGTTCTTTGGTAACTACCACTTGTATGTTAATGACTGTCAATCAAATCTGTATCTCCAACCTAGCCTTCTCTTTTCAATATCAGATTCATATGTCCTCCTGCCTGAATGTCCTGTAGATACCTGAATACCAAGTGCAAAAGGAGCTATAGGCCAGTTCGGTGGCTCGTGCCTGTAATCCCAGCACTTTGGGAGGCCGAGGCCAGCGGATCACCGGAGGTCAGGAGTTCGAGACCAGCCTGGCCAACATATAGTATAAACCCATCTCTACTAAAAAATACAAAAATTACTTGTATTCATAGTGGTGGCAGGTGCCTTTAATCCCAGCGACTTAGGAAGATGAGGCAGGAGAATAGCTTGAACCCAGGAGGCGGAGGTTGCAGTGAGCTGAGATCGTGTCACTGCGCTCCAGACTGGGCGACAGAGCAAGACTCCGTCTCTCAAACAAACAAACAAAAAACGAAAAAGGAGCTATATTTTCCTAAGCCTCATCTTATTTCATATGTTTACCTCAGTTAAAGGCACATCACTAATGGTACCGTTAATTACCTGATATCTCAAACTTGAAGCCCAAGGATAATCCTGGCTTTCTCACTTTTTAACAATGTCCACATACAGTTGGTATAAGTTCTTGTAAAATGTGCCTCTTAAATATCTCTCAGTGGTTTTTGTCTTCTCTATTTCCACAGAGAATACCTAGATCCAGCCTTGCATTTTTTCTTCTTCAGATTATCGTTGCATTTTCCTGCAACCATCTCCCTGTCTTCATTCTCTTGTTCTCATCCAGATCATGTCTTCCATGACCCTGAGAGTTTAAGAAGCCAGTTCATCATCCTTCACCCTCATTAACAGCTACTTAATGACTTCCCATTGAATATAGCTCCAAATCTAAATACCTTCGCAAGCTATCTAGGGTTCTTCAAGGGCTGACTTGTATCTCTGATGTCATCAGCTAAAGCGGTACTTAACTTTGTTCCCCAGAGTACCCTGCTATTTTGTGATTCATACTTTGCATGTGCCCCTCCATCTGGCTGGCATGCTCTTAACTCTCACATATGGGACGAAATTCCAAGAATTCCCCTCAAATTCAGCTTGAGTGTCATCATCTTCATGAATCCTATCTGGACCTTTCTTATATAATATCTCCTTGTTCATTGTACACACTTCTGCTCTTGCAGCTTAATAATATGTAGCAATAATGACATCTGTAATTTTGTTAAGTGATCATTTCACTTGCCCTTCCTGAGTCATGTGGGCATGTGACTTTTACCTTCTTGTATATCTAGCACTAGAACAGCTGGTACATAGCATCTTCTCAATAAATGTTTATTGAATGAATGGTTGAATTAATGAATCCATAAGGTTACTCATATTTCAAGCAGTACTCCTTATACACTGTGTATTTAAATTCATTTGCTATATCCTTCCTATGCTTACATAGTTTATATCTCCTTAACCTCTCTGCCCACCTTCTTAGTGGCTATTTAAATGGCTCAAAAAATCTTGGTAACACATTAGTGAGGTGATGTAGGCTTATTTGTAGATAAATTATCTCTTGATATTATGAAAATGAGACTGGGAACACATCTAAGAACATAATTAGCTCTACCGAGTTAGTCACTATTGTTTCTGTTTAAAAGTTTATCTTTTTCTCTTGGAAAATAATATGTGTTCAAAGTTAGGAGAAGGATGTGATACATAGATTTAAATAAGAAAAGATAGGAGAAAAAAAACCTGGAACAAATGTGCTTTGTAACTTCTCTTAACGAGCAGGTGGAAGTTGGGATGTGCTATTGGAATTGCACAAGCAGAGAACTAGACCTGATAGAATTCTCAGAAAATCCCCTTTCTGTGGTCTGCCTTGGCCTTTGCAGGTTTGGTAGACAGTGGAGATGTACTTGTGGATGATGGTTCCAGTTTCTTCAAAGTCTGGGAATCCCTATTTGGTTGCTGCCTCTTCAGTCACCCTTTTCTTCCTTGCTCTGGTAACTGTGCCTCCTCATTTCTAGGATGGATTCTGTCAGCAAAAGCCAGAGTCTTTAATCAACTGTTGCCTTGGCACCAAATCTTTTGTAATACTATTTTCCAATAAGGGCACTTTTATTTTTTGTGTGTGCATGTAAAGATTGTTTGCATGTAATATTTTTGCAAGGGATTTGGGCAAATAAATAGTAATTAACACCATCTTCGCATACTTATGTGAAAGAACACATTGCAAAATCAAGAACTTAAAGTAATAACTATCTCAGTGACTTAGCAGCATTTATTGAGTACCTAATATGTGTCAGAGTGGCTCTGTGCTCTTTTAAATCCTCACACTGTTCATGTGATGCCTTCATTATCGCTTCCGTTTTACAGGAGAAGAAAATGAGGCACAGAATGGTAAAGTTACGTGCCACATAAAAGCCACAGATAGGAAATGACAAAGTCAGGATTTGAAGCTGGGCTATTGCTTCTAGATCTTGTGCTTTTAAATTTAAGTAATTTTTTAAAAATCAAGTCATTTATAAACCCTACAAGAGAAAAAATAAACACATGTATTATGACTTGTCATTTTCTTTTTGTGTTATATAGAAATTTCTATTTTAATTTTTAATATAGCTTAACTTTTTATGTAGTACAAGGAAATGTTTGAAATGTGAAGAAAATACTTCCTGCTTTCTTAAAAGAGAAACATAGAAATTCAGCATATGAAGATAATTTTATGTATTGTCTAGATAAACTAGAATTTCTACTTCATGTTCATATAAAACCACACATAAATACGCCAACACATAAACAGTATTAGATCAGAAAGCCTTAAGTTTTGAGTTTCGCCTTAACTATTATATATTTCTTTTGCTAAATTTAGACCAAACAGGAAAAAAGCAGAAATACTTACTTGGATAATAATGTAGATGCTGCATCGGGGTTGGGGGAGGGCAGGTGGGTGGCAGAGGGAAGCCATCCCTGTGAGTGAATAACCTTCAGGATGAACTTAAAGTTTAGCCTTTTGTGAGCTGTGTAATAATACCTCATGGATAAGAATGAATTGCATTATATTGTGGCACACTATTATATATCTGTATATTACATGAATTGCCCTTATAATTGATATCAAACCCATATGACCAAAAGTTGTAATTCACAAAAGTAATGACAACAATGTCTCATAATTCACAGACTCTATGTCATACCTGTGAATGATTGCTTTTACTGTGCAAACCATGTTAAAGGGGAAAAACAGGTTTTAAAATGGATGTCAGGTTCTGAAGACTCCTTCTTCCTGATACTTCATAGTCATTTTTAATACACAAAAAGATAATTAAATTTACTAACATCTGTGAGTTTCCCCATGATTTCTTGGTTTAAAGTCACTTGCAAATGTAAAAGCTTTTGCTCTTAATTTGAAGTTTTAAATTACAAATGAAAGGTAATATTTAATATTTGAAGTGAAGATAGCCATAAACCTGAATGTATTTTCTCCTCACGTAACATACCAGAAAGAGGAGTCCTCACTCATAGGTAGGATAAATACTGAGAGTATTTTCTCATCTTTTTTGTTATAACTATTTATCCTAAATAAAGATGGATGAATTAAATCCAGTGTGAAAGGATTCAGGGAATCGGAACCAGCTACTCTTTGTTTACCATTTCTGTAAATGTATTTTTTCAGTGTGGTTAGTACCACTGAAAAGGAGTATAAGGCATATTCAATTTTATTCAATAAAACATGAATAAGTGCCTTATGTCTTCTATCAGCACATTCTATGGAGAATTTAATAAAGCAAGCCTCTAGATGAGAAGGTGATGATCAAATTTTAGATATGTCTGCATGCAAGTGCACAGATGACATATATGTGCATATTCTCTGTAGCTGGGAGAATTCAGGGTACTGGGCTTAGTTAAGGGTAGGAGTTATGTAAGAGGTAAGCCTGCGCTTATTGCAGAGGTGGAGAGACATGGGAAAAGCTTCCAAGCTCAAGCTGTTAGTTTACAGACTTAGAAATAATTAGCTGTGGAGGGAGTGAGAAGAAGAATGGCCTTGCCCAGAGTGGACAGACTATAAGGACAGCTTCCTTACTTGTTCATTGTATGCCCTTATTTGAGTTACTTGACTATGCTAAGCCTCTATTTTCTCACCTGGAATATGAGGCTAATAAGGTTATTATGAGACAGATGAATGGCTACAGAAAATGTGGGACATAATCACAATGGAGCAATGGAGTACTATTCAGCCACGAAAAAGAATGAGACCAGTCATTTACAACAACCTAGGTGGAACTGGAGATCATTCTGTTAAGTGAAATAAGGCAGGCACAGAAAGACAAACATTGCCTGTTCTCATTTATGGGATCTAAAAATCAAAGCAATTGAACTCATGGACATAGAGAGTAGAAGGAGGGTAGAGAGCCTACCAGAGGCTGGGAAGGGTAGTGGGGGTTGGGGGAGGGGTGGTTAATGGGTACAAAAATAGTTAGACAGAATGAATAAGACCTATTATTTGATAGAACAACAGGGTGACTATAGTCAAAATAATTTAGTTGTACATTTAAAGATAACCAAAAGAGTGTAATTGGATTGTTTATAACATGGAGGATAAATGCTTGAGAAGATGGATATCCCATTTCCCATGATGTGATTATTACACATTGTATGCCTGTATCGGAATATCTCATGTACCCCATAAATATATGCGCCTACTATATACCCACAAAAATGAAAAATTTTTTTTAAAAAAGCAAAAAACAAAAAAGATTGTCTTGAGGATTGAATGAGATGATGCATGGAATGTTTTTAGCAGAAGAACTGGAGCATAGTAAGTGCTCAATAAATATGATAGGCTTCTTGCCTCGTTTCCATTCTCATTACCACCATCATCCTTAGGTGATTTGCTTTAATAACGTAAATGGTTGATGACTAATATCATTTATAAATCAGTTTTGAGTGACTTAGTGGTGTTTATTCTAGGTAGTTTGACTATCCTTCACAAGGATATAAACTTGCTAGAAACATTTATACTTTACAGATCAAGAAATAAGCCATATCCAAACTACCACTTCAAATTTTCACAAATTTATAAAAATTGGCTCATGAAATATTGATAAATTATATTTTCTTAAACACTTTTATATTGATTTCTTTTATCACATTTATTGTCTGAGTTGAATTTGACCATAAAGGTGAATTATTTGACGAAACAGACATACTGCAGCTTTAAAAGAAAAAGTAGAAAAAGTAGCTGAGGAAGAGTTAATTTGCATATGCATAGGTGAGTTCAGCTAGTGGTGAAGTGAGGGGTAAAAAGGAGATAATGGAGACAAGCTTTCCGAATGTTCTGATGTGGCCATTTAGTTGACAGTCATTACTAGACTTTAGAAAACATGTTTGAAAAATAATAGGCAAGATGGATATGGTCCATGGAGAAAGATAACTTAAAATATTAAATATTAATTAAAATATTTTTTAAAACCTGAAGGTTAAAAGAGGATCTTCACCATACTATCATTAAATAGTCTTGCCGAGAAAGAAAAAAGGGAAACGTTTAATATAACTCTCATACTTGCAAAGGATGGTTTCTCATCAGCTCAGTTTTTAAGAGGGTGTGTTCAAAAACAGAGCAAGGTATACCACACCAAAATATCTACTAAATGTGAGAGTAGAATATAGACAGGTTTAGAAATGCAGGTTATCAAAAAATATGCCTCCTATGTCTTAAGAACTGGTGGAGGATGTGTGCCTCCAAAATTGAGAAAGTAAACCAAGAAAGAGGAAGCTGAGGATCTAGTGATCCAGATAATCTTTATATAACCCTTTATATAACCCTTGTAAAACCTGTCTTGCCCTTTGACCCCCATCTCATTGTTTTAGGCAACATCTCTTAGGAACGTGCTGCTCAGGGCTGAGCACAGTGGCTCACATAGGAGGATAGCTTCAGACTAGGGGTTCAAGATTAGCCCGCGGCAACATAGTGAAACTTCATCTCTCCAAAAAAAAAAAAAACAAAATTAACTGAGTGTGGTGGTATGCACCTGTAGTCCCAGCTACTTGGGAGGCTGAGACAAAATGATCACTATGATTGCACCACTGCACTCCAGCCTGGGCGACAGAGGGAGGCCTTCTGTAAAAAAAAAATAATAATAAACCCCAACCTCCCCCCACCACACACACACACAAAATAAAACAGGACTGTAATCCTCAGAAACCTAGCTGCCCTGAGGGTTGCTTGGAAAAGGGAAATCTGAGAGAGAAGCATTTAGGCTGCAAAGTCCAGCACCCCCTCCCCATGTGGAAAGTCTCAGTGACTGTATTGATTTAATAAGTTTCCTTATGTTCTGGATATTTGGCAAGTTCTAACTGTTCCATTTTCCAGGGTAGGCTTGATTTCTGCTCCCGAATCTACTCCCTTGTATAACAGATTTACAATTCTGGGTGAGAATTTGGGGATAAATTATTGAAATATAAAGAGAACCAAGTAAATAACAAAAGACAGTTATTGACTGCAAGGAGGGAAAAAAAGCAGTGCTGATAAAGTTATCAAAAAACACATGATTGAGTTGTGAATAACATGCACAGATTGTGAAACTATCAACCTTAATTATGATGTAATTTTATTAAGAACTATGACATAAATTGGGAGGCATAGGAGGAAGAAGGCAGGAGAAAGCGTGTGAATGTGGTGTGTGTATGTGATGTGAATGTGTGAATGTGGCGTGTGTATGTGATGTATGCAAGTTGTGTTTATGTAAAGGAGAACCCAGTTTTTATTGATCATAGTGGAGGATCATAAGTTTAAAGATAGATAAGTCTAAAATTGAAAAGTTAGAAAATAACACAGAGTTTTCTAAAGAAGTCAAATGTCCAACAAGTCTTTGTTTTTTAAAAAATGGGGAAAATTGGATCCAAGCAGCTCTAAATTGGTTAGTGTACTGTCCACATATACCAGAAGTCTGCAGCGAATTGTTAAATATGATTTGGGAGCACTTAGAAGAAAAAGTGAGAAGCAGTACAGGTGCCCTGAGCTTACCACACTCTAGAATTTTATCACAGTGTTTCAGTTGCGTTGATTTTGTTGCCCTTCATCATCTAAAATAATTTTGATGTTTTGGTGTAAAATGTATACGTTTCATCATAAAATGACATTTATACGCTTATGGGTTTTCACTACACGCAGCACACAATAGAAGGGGTCATTCTTCTGTTCATGGAAAGCTATTCTTCATGATGAATTTTTTTTAAATTTGGTTTGGCATTACTCACTACTGTCAAACTTGCTCAAGCATCATTGCTAATGCCATCCTTATTATTTTCTCATGATGAATTTATCAATTGACTTAGGAATTAGGGAAGAGGACTTCTAAAAAATAGGAAAAGGTCTGTTAAGAAAATTCCAGCCATACAGCCCAGTTCAGCATGTCACTAGTAATAATCACCATCATGGTGCTACCTCTAGATCACCTCTGGGTGCTGTACTATACATCTTCGATACTTGTGATACTAAGGGTATCTGACTCACTCAGATATATTTGTGTGGAAGTTTTGGCAGATTCCCTTAAACAAGCGATCTTTCAGAGGGTCTGGCTTGCTGTCCCAGCACACTTTTTTTTGAGATGGAGTCTCGCTCTGTCGCCCAGGCTGGAGTGCAGTGGCACAATCTCGGCTCACTGCAACCTCTGTCTCCCGGGTTCAAGCAATTCTCCTGCCTCAGCCTCCTGAGTAGCTGGGATTACAAGCACTGTGCCACCATGCGCAGCTAATTTTTATATTTTTAGTAGAGATGGGGTTTCACCATGTTGGTCAGGCTGGTCTTGAACTCCTGACCTCCTCTAGCATACTTTTTACTGATATGCAGAATGGGGTATTCACTCTGTGCAGCTTAGTGGGATATCTGACAGATGACTGCCACTGTAGAAGCATGATCTTCAGTGTAGCCAGACTAAACTTTGTACATCAACCCAGCCTGGGAGAGTCCCTGTAGGAGTTCATGATACACCAGCTGAGCATCTTTGAACTTCAAGGAATTAGCTAGGAAAAAGGGGAGAGTGAAAGAGTTTCCAAAAAGAGTCAAATCCTGGGAGGGAGAAGAGAGCAAGAGGTGGTACAGCCATTTGGGAGGAAGAGTAAGTGGTTCCCTGTGAATGTGCATAGAGTGGAAACAGGGTCAGGACTAACAAGAGGGGATGCTAAAGGCAGGCCAGATGATGAAAGGCTCTGTTTGTCGGCTGAGCTGCTTTACTCACATTCAGGGGACTAGCTGGAATCAATAAAGAGTCTAGACCACTCTGACAATAGATGCTGAAAATACTGGGGAATGATGCTGGGGCAAGTAGGGGTAAGCAGTGGTCTAGGTTCCAGCTGGCAGGGGCCCGAACGAAGGTAGCGCAAGTGCTTGAAATGGCATTTGTTTGTATTTATTTAAAACATTCTGAAGATGGCCGTATAGGAACAGCTCCCATCTGCAGCTCCCAGCGAGACCAACCCAGAAGGTGGGTGATTTCTGCATTTCCAACTGAGGTACCTGGTTCATCTCACTGAGACTAGTTAGGACAGTGGGTGCAGCCCATGGAGGGTGAGCAGAAGCTGGGTGAGGCGCCCTCTCACCCAGGAAGCACAAGGGGTTGGGGAACTCCCTCCCCTAGCCAAAGGAAGCCCTGAGGGACTGTGCCATGAGGGACAGTGCTGTCCAACCCAGATGCTATGCTTTTCTCATGGTCTTCACAACCTGCAGATCAGGAGATTCCCTCGTGTGCCTACACCACCAGGGCCCTGGCTTTCAAGCACAAAACTGGGTGGCTGTTTGGGCAGACACCAAGCTAGCTGCAGGAGTTTTTTTTTCATACCCCAGTGGCACCTGGAACATCAGCAGATCAGAACTGTTCACTCCCCTGGAAAGAGGGCTGAAGCCAGGGAGCCGAGTGGTCTTGCTCAGCAGTTCCCACCCCCACAGAGCCCAGCAAGCTAAGATCCACAGGCTTGAAATTCTCGCTGCCAGCACAGCAGTCTGAGGTCGACCTGGAACGCTTGAGCTTGGTGGGGGCAGGGGTGTCTGCCATCACTGAGGCTTGAGTAGGCGGTTTTCCTCTCACAGTGTAAACAAAGCCACCAGAAGCTTGGACTGGGCGGAGCCCACCGCAGCGCCACAAAGCCACTGTAGAAAGACTGCCTCTCTAGATTCCTCTTCTCTGGGCAGGGCATCTCTGAAAGAAAAGCAGCAGCCCCAGTCAGAGACTTATAGATAAAACTCCCATCTCCTTGGGACAGAGCACCCGGAGGAAGGGGCGGCTGTGGGCGCAGCTTCAGCAGACTTAAACGTTCCAGCCTGCTGGCTCTGAAGAGAGCAGAGCAGCAGATCTCCCAGCACAGCGCTAGAGCTCTGCTACAGGACAGACTGCCTCTTCAAGTGGGTCCCTGACTCCCATGCCTCCTGACTGGGAGATACCTCCCAGCAGGGGTCAACAGACACCTCATACAGAAGAGCTCTGGCTGGCATCTGGCAGGTTCCCGTCTGTGACGAAGCTTCCAGAGGAAGGATAAAGCAGCAATATTTGCTGTTCTGCAGTCTCCACTGGTGATACCTGGGCAAACAGGGTCTGGAGTGGACCTCCAGCAAACTCCAGCAGACCTACAGAAGAGGGGCCTGTTAGAAGGAAAACTAACAAACAATAAGGAATAGCATCAACATCAACAAAAAGAACACCCACACAAAAACCCCATCTCAAGGTCACCAACAGAAAACACCAAAGTAAATAAATCCATGAAGATGAGGAAAAACCAGCGCAAAAAGGCTGAAAATTCCTAAAACCAGAATGCCTCTTCTCCTCCAAAGGGTCACAACTCCTCGCCAGCAAGGGAATAAAACTGGACAGAAAATGAGTTTGATGAAGAGACAGAAGTAGGCTTCAGAAGGTGGGTAATAACAAACTCCTTCAACCTAAAGGAGCGTGTTCTAACCCAATACAAGGAAGCTAAGAACCTTGATAAAAGGTTACAGGAACTGCTAACTAGAATAACCAGTTTAGAGAAGAACATAAACGACCTGATGGAGCTGAAAAACACAGCACGAGAACTTCGTGAAGCATACACAAATATTAGTAGCAGAATTGAACAAGCGGAAGAAAGGATATCAGAGATTGAAGATCAACTTAATGAAATAAATTGTGAAGACAAGATTAGAGAAAAAAGAATGAAAAGGAATGAACAAAGCCTCCAAGAAATATGGGACTATGTGAAAATATGGGACTATGGGACTATGGGAGGAATAGCATGAGGAGAAATACCTAATGTAGATGAGGGGTTGATGTAACTTATGTAACAAACCTGCATGTTCTGCACATGTATCCCAGAACTTAAAGTATAATTAAAAAAATTCTAAATATCTAAAGTCATCTAGGTTTATAATTAATATAAGCTAATTGGTACCTAGTATTAAATAAAACATTCCCATAAAATGAATGTCTGCATTACAAATGTCAGTTAAATTATGTTGTATAAGTGGGTTTTTATGAATTTGTTGTAGAGAATATTAGTGTCATTCATGTGCCATATAAAAATCTTTAACCCCCACCTCATTTTGCTATATAGTATTTTAAAGTTGGAAAGACTTATTCATAATCTGGTAGCTAGATTTTATATTCTAGACCAATCTTTCCCATCGCAAAGAATCCTTCATACCACGTCACTGAACATAAAGGTTACCGAACTTTTGCTTACACACTGTATTAATTTTCCTATTGCTACATAATAAATTAGCACAAATGTAGTTTAAAATACCCACATTTATTATCTCATAGTTTCCATGGGTTAGGGAATCTGGGTTCAGCTTAGCTATGTCCTCTGCTCTAGGACCCAAAAGGCTTCAATCAAGGCATTAACCATGGCTAAGTCTTATCTGAGGCTTTTGGTCCTCTTCCAATCTCACATTCTTAATGGCACAATTCCGTTCCTTGCAGTTATAGGATTGAGGTCCTCAGCTCCTAGAGGCCGTCCTCGGTTCCCTGCTATGTGGCCCTACCCATAGGCATTTCACATCTTAACAGCTTGCATCTTTGAAGACAGCACAACAATCTCTCTACTAGGTGCCAGCAAGGTGGAGTCGTATATAAATTGAAACCTAGCTATGAGAATGCTATACAAAGTAATCTTATTACAGAAATGGCCTCCCATGACTTTGCTGTCTTCCACTGGCTGGTAGTAAGTCACATATCTTGCCTTTACTCAAGGCCAAGGGGTGGTATAACGGTGTGACTCACTGGGGGTTGGTTACCTTAGGATAGTCTCTCTACATACACACCTATCCAGGTGTGGGGCTCACTGCTTGCAATTTCGTTCCTTCCATATTTTGCTTGTTTTGTTTGTGTGAGAGAGCAAGAGATCTCCCTCCTTGTCTTCTCTTTGTCCTTCAACAACATCTTGTGTGACCTGATTTCTAGACCCTTCTCTCTTCCATTTGTATGTACTATGTTTTATCAATGATATTCCTTAGAAGATGGTACCATGCCCCCACTAGCAGACCAGTGCAAGTATTACACAACTATTTTCTTCCTTTTTCTGGATGCTGTATAATTTTGAAATTAAACTGGTTTACTTTAGAAGGCATCCCACATTTTTGTCTGCTACTAAAAGTGGAATCGTTTAAAATGTCAGATTTTATATGAAGTGCTATTAATTCAGGTCTTCCCAGTTTAGAAGCAAGACTTGTTATTTGTTCTTTCTGCTTTCCATCTTATTGGTTTGAGCCCATCATCCAGACTTGGAATCTTTTTCAGTGCATTAGTTATTTCTCCCTGCTTTATGACCTCTGTGAATGTGATGAACAAGCTTTCTGTGTTGTCTGTGTTGACTAGTTAACTGCTGAACAGGCCCCAGTAAGACTCCTGCAGCACAAGGGTAGGGATCTTCTCTACCTTTTCATCAGCCCTGATGTCACTCTCCAGATATGGTTTTTCAACTCAATATAAAGTAACCCTTTTGCAGTGTCGCATTAGCTCAGTGTTTAAGAGGGTATGTTCAAAGGTAGAACAAGGTATACCACACCAAACTATCAATGAAATGTGAGAGTAGAATAGAGACATCTTTAGAGTATCAAAAAATATGCCTCCCGTGTCTTGAGAACTAGTGAAGGATTCACTAGTTCTTCATCTTGTTCATAATTCAGATTTATTCATCTTGTTAATACTCTAAGAGATTTCTTCAGATGCTGTACTAAGATCAGAATATGTGCATTAATGGACAGTGTAGGTCTATAATGTTTTACATTTGTAGTATTTTATCTAACTTATGAGCGTATAAAGGTATTTTAAAACATTCTTGACGTGCCTTGAGTTGCAGTAATTTTGGAGATATGCAATTTTTAAATTAGCAAGCAACAGCATTAAACATCATCAGGATTTTCAGAGGTCACCTAGAGAGTTATTGCCTGGATGATTGTTGTGGGATAGGGTAGGTATATGTAAGTATCTGGTCAAGGAGATTAGGAAGTTATGCATGTCTCAACAGTATGTGAAACTCATTTTGCTCGCTTTGCATCTGCTGTCATTTTTGTGACAAATATTTATTGATGGAGTATTTATAAGAATGTGTAAGTTCTTGATTTAAAACATGTCTTATGTTACTAGGTTTTTAAAGTTGACAAAAAGTTATAGTAAAACAGGTAGGTATGAGATTATTCACATACTGTATTAGTTTTAAATATCACTTTAAGAAAAGTTGGTTTGGGATAAAAAATAAAAATTCAGGTTCCTCTGGTATTAAAATTGTGATTCTTAGATATTTGCAGTTTGACTGTATGTGATTCATGAAGTGAAGCACCTGATGTATAAGTGTACTTTATACTTTTCGGAGAATAATTTTCTTTAAATGTGAGATGCTTTCTTTAAAGCTTTATGAGTTTAGTTTTAATTTTAAGGAAAATTAAAAGAAAAATGTGAAGATTAATTGAAAGCTTTGTAGTCATGTACAAGGTAGTCATGTAACTTACAATGTTTTGTTGAGTGGCTAGAGCCAAACTTACACAGATATTTTCTTATTCTCTTCCAACTGGAGTTTGTTCTTTTTGAAGTAAATGTGGCAGGTGCAGTAAGGCTACTTTTCTCTCATGTCTGGCCAGGATTCACCTAAATTTTGGTGGAGGGTGAAAATATACAACAAACGAAACCATCTGCCACTCCCAAGCAACCAGCCCCTACCTCACTGTTGCTGACAATGTAGGGCCTCACCAATCAGCCCCTGGACAGGGCCCCTGCTGGGCCTCATTTCTGAGGGTTAGGGCGGATCCTGTCAGCACATATTTTGGGATGTGACTCCCTCACCAGCCAGTCACACAGAGATCAAAGACGTTTTTAATTTGCGTTTAACTACTCCTTGAATAGCCATCACCATATTAGCAATTGCTATTGTATATCAATCAACCCTAGACATGCGTGCTTTTTGGAAATCTGAAACAGACTTAACCTCTCCAAATGCTGAATATGAAAATATTCATTCTTTCTTGCATCTATTTTCATCTGTTTTCCATAAAATTATCAATAAAAGAAGATAATATGAACACAAAGGATGATTGTATTTTACTTGATTGATGCTTTGTAATGATTTTCATTATTTGAAAGAAGCCTTTCAACTAAAACTTCTAAAAAGATAGTCCATTAGTCAATGGGAATTTTTATATTGGCATATAACTTCAAATTAAAATAATTTAACAGCATTTTCAGTAATACCTTTTTGTCATTTTAATAGGATAATTATTAGTGTATTAATTCTTCTGCATATTTTTACAGTTTAACAAAAAAATCACTCATTGAATATCTTATATTCAAAGATGACTTCTCAGAGCTATGACTGGTAAATATCTGTCATACAACAAACGCATAAACAATTTGTCCTTTGTCAAGTTTATGAGCTGACATCTGTTTGAATGACAGATGTCAGTGCAGTTAAGATGCAATTTAATTTGGGAAGATTAGTCTAAAAGTCACTCACATTTTAACCATTTGCATTTGAAAAACAAATGTGACCATTGCCATCAATATAATTGGCTCTTTCGATGGTGAGAAAGGATGAACACACAAAACTAGCAACTATTCAGATCAAGCTTTTTATAGTTATGACTTGTAAAGAGATCTCAAAATTAGTCATTGTGACCATTTTGTGAGCCATTGTGACCAGTCAGAAAAGAAGTACATTGATTAGCAATGGCTGACATTTGAAAATGGCCGTGTAGAAAAATGTTATTGGATTTATTAATGCTTCTCATCAGCTGTAATCACCAACAAGTTTAAGTAAAAATGTCACAAGCTGAATCTGCTTAACAATTTGCTATTGTAAAATTTTAAACAAGTTTTATTACCTCTTAATTTTGATTAGTATATTAAAAATGCCACTTTGTCAGATCATTATTAGTGAATTTAAGAAGAAACGGCGACAGAGCAAGACTCCGTCTCAAAAAAAAAAAAAAAAAACATAAGGGAAAAATAACTGAAAACATAGCTTGGGAATTAGTAGAGATATTGAAGGATTTTGATTTATTGAAATGAAATTTATATAACATTAAGTATTTTATAGTGAATAATTTGATTTTTTTCTTTTTTTGAGACAGAGTTTCGCTTTTGTCGCCCAGGTTGGAGTGCAATATGCGTGATCTCGGCTCACTGCAACCTCTGCCTCCTGGGTGCAGGCTATTCTCCTGCCTCAGCCTCCCAAGTAGCTGGGATTACAGGTGCCTGCCACCATGCCCAGCTAATTTTTGTATTTTTGGTAGAGACGGGGTTTCACCATGTTGGCCAGGCTGGTCGTGAACTTCTGACTTCAGGTGAGCCACCGTGCCCAGCCGATTTGTTTTTAAGACTAGAAGAACATTAGGAGCTGATATACTACTATTCCATAACTAAGATGGATACATATCAGTATAAAATGAAGAACTAGTACATTTCTATTTAGACGGAATTCTGAGATATTTACGCATTTACATCTTAACCAGCATTATGAACAAGAATAAGAGTGTTTCAATAAAAGCACTGCATTATGATGATATATAAAAGACAAATCTGTGTTTGTATTATTTAAGTCTAAGCACTCAGCATATGCTAACATTTATGTGTCATTGTGGCTTTATTATTATTTTTTTGCCTTTTATTTCTTTATACCTGAAAGTATGTTCTTTGATCCTTATTTAAGTTCTTAGACATTTTATGCTAAAGCAGGGATATACAGCTTAGAGAATTTTAGGTTTATAGTCTTTGCTGTTTATTGAACTGTTGACTGATTGTACCAAACTGGATCTCCTGCCCTTGAATAATGAAATAGTTTGAGGAAGTTAAGTATAGTTTTCCTTAACATTTTTGGACATCTGCTGATAGAGTATGGACACAAAATCTTTAGTGACTAAATTTCTACTTCTAAATTTGTACATTTTATATCTATTTAATTTTGATCCTGGGACACCCAACAATGTGAACAACAAAATTGTTCCCATAGCAGAAAGTTTTAAAAAATTGTTTACTGATTTAATTGTTTGGCACTAATTTTAATTTTGCTACATATACTCAAAGCTGGGAAAAAGACACAGCCTGTATTTTAAGGTCAGTCATACAGATTCTTATGAATTGAAATTAGAACTGAGTGATGTTTATATGCGATGCTCTATCTTAAGGAGCTTAAGCTAAGTGGGATGTGAATTGTTTTGCGTATTCAATGTGTAGAGCATGTTAATCATAAACATCATTTTTAAGGGTTTGAAATTTCATTAGCTTTAAGTTTTTTTGTAATTAGATACAGGATTAAATGGACAAGCTAGAAATATATAAAAAGAAATATGTTAAAGCAAGACTTTTATTACTTTCAAATAAAAACTGTGTATGATTATTTTAAAGATTATTAGGGCTTCTTTGTCATTAGCATACATTTATTCACATAAAAACCCTAACTTATTCACCATTCTCCATATTGTTTATGCTCTATACTTACTTGTGTGTTTAACAAAGCCAAATTAACACAAAAGAAACCCAGTTTGATTCAGCATAAGTTTCCTCATAATTCATACATTTTTATTGATATATAAATAGTTGTACATATTTTTAGGTACATGTGATATTTTGATACCTGTATACAATGTGTAATTATCAAATCAGGGTCTTCATAAATTATTTGTATTATGGAAATTTGCAAGCACAAACAAAATTAAAGAGAACAATATAATGGACGCCCATTTACTAGTTACCTTCTTTAATAGTTGTCAGCATATTGTCAGTCTTGTTTCATCTATTCTTCCCTTCACTAGATTATTTTAAAGCAAACTCCAGATATCATATTATTTTGTCATTAATGTTTCAGTGTGTATCTCTTACTAATAAGACTCAACTTATATGAGTAATAAGTTGACTCAACTATGACTCGTCTGTAATGTTATTAAAATTATTACTATTCTTTAATATTATCTAACATTAGGTCAGTGAATTGACACAAACTCTATAGTATTAGCCAAGCTATACTAATCTAGGTTCTTCTGTACCAGAAAATCTCATGGGAGAAAAAAATAGTGTAAAGCAGAAGATCATGGCAATCAGCCACTTATTTTTGAAGTTGATAGAGTATTTATGGCTTATAATTAGATGTACCTGATACGATTTTATCCAGGTGGAATATTTTAAATGATGGGGTGAGCCTATGGAAATATAAAACTGAAAGGACTCAGCCAGGCGCGGTGGCTCATGCCTGTAATCCCAGCATTTTGGGAGGCTGAGGCAGTCAGGTCATGCCGTCAAGTGTTAGAGACCAGCCTGGCCAACATATTGAAACCTCATCTCTACTAAAAATACAAAAAATTAGCTGGGCATGGTGGCAGGCGCCTGTAATCTCAGCTACTTGGGAGGCTGAGGCAGGAGAATTGCTTGTACCCAGGAGGCAGATGTTGTGGTGAGCCAAGATTGCGCCACTGCACTCCTGCTCGGACGACAGTGTGAGACTCCATCTCAAAAACAAAACAAACAAAAACAAAACAAAACAACAACACGACAGTGTGAGACTCCATCTCAAAAACAAAACAAACAAAAACAAAACAAAACAACAACAAAAACAAAAAAGCAAAAACACTGAAAGGACTCATGATGGAGAAAGAAGCTATATAGCATTTTTATTAGTCAGGAGAGGAAGAGGGATTACCCTAAGACAAGAGGGAATGGGGAGAGATTTTGAGAAGAGTGGGCCATCCATGACGGTGGCTTAGAGGGTTTCTCCAGAGAAATAAATAATTCTAAAATGGAAGAGCAGCGGAGAACTATAGAAAATTATGAGTGAACCAAAATGATCAAGATATATGAAAGTAAAAAGGAAGAATAAAATATTGTAAAAATCAGTGGCACTGATAATCCAAAAAAGGAAGATAAATATTAATAGAGAATAAATATTCAGTGTTATCAAGTAAAAAGTTTTAAAATAATATCAAACTAAGTACTTAATTAAATTAATACTAACTGAACACTAAGTGTTAAATATTTTTGAGAAACATACTTGTAAAAGACCGTGTTTGACTGGACACAGTGGCTCACTCCTACAATACCAGCGTTTTGGGAGATCGAGGCAGGTGGATCATTTGAGCCCAGCAGTTCGAGACCAGCCTGGGCAACATGGCAAAACGCTGTCTCTACAAAAAGTACAAAAGATTAGCTGGTAGTGGCATGTGCCTGTAGTCCCAGCTACTCTGGAGGCTACAGTGGGAAGATCACCTGAACCCGAGAGGTTGAGGCTACAGTAAGCTGTGATTGCATTACTGTACTCCAGCCTGGATGACAGAGTGAGATCTTGTCTCAAAAAAAAAAAAAAAAAAAAAGACATTTCCCACATTTCTACAATTTTGTTATAAAATATGCATGTTAGTAAACTGTAAAATGGAACAGGGCTGGGCATAGTGGCTCACACCTGTAATCCCAGCACTTTGAGGGGCCAAGACGGGGGGATCACATGAGGTCACAAGTTCGAGACCAGCCTGGCCAACATGGTGAAATCCCATCTCTACTAAAAATACAAAAAAATTAGCCAGGCTTGGTGGTGGGCACCTGTAATCCCAGCTACTCAGGAGGCTGAGGCATGAGAATCGCTTGAACCTGGGAGGTAAATGTTACAATGAGCTGAGATCGCACCACTGCACTCCAGCCTGGAGAAAAGTGGTTGTAATTTACAATGAGAAATAATGGGAATGGCTGGGCGTGGTGGCCCACACCTGTAATCCCAGCATTTTGGGAGGCTGAGGCAGGCAGATCAGTTGAGAATAGAAGTTTGAGACCAGCCTGGCCAACACAGTGAAACCCAATTTCAACTAAAAATAGAAAAAAATTAGCTGGGCATGGTAGTGCATGCCTATAATCCCAGCTACTTGGGAGGCTACTTGGGAGGAGAATTGTTTGAACCTGGGAGGTGGAGGTTGCAGTGAGCCGAGATCACACCGCTGCACTCCAGCCTGGGCAACAGAGTGAGACTCCATCTAAAAAAAAAAAAAAGATACAACAATGGGGATGTTTTGTCATGTATGTAATGTAGATTGATGGGCCCTAATAGAAAGCGTAAATTTAAAAATATTTTTTCCACCACAAGTTACATAAATCTGTTGAATTACTATTACCACATTGATGTTTATGTAGGTTTTGTTACTTTATAGCAAGACTCATTTGAGGTACACAGCTGATTGGATCTATTCTTGACATTTTAAACAGTTGGAAAGAGTGTAATGTCATGCTTAACAGGACAGACTCCAGAGTTAGAATGCTGGGGTTGAATCTTGGATTTTTACATTTCTCTGTATGTGTGCATGCAGAGATGGAAGGATAATATAACTTTTCCTACTTTTTTAATAAAAATTTTTATGTTACAGATTCAGTAATCAGATATGCTTCTACTCACCTCTTTTTCAGGAGCCTAGATTATGGAAGGAACATGTCATCATACTCAATGCTTTTCATTTCTTGTGAAACAGTTGTCTTCCCTCACTGCTTCATCTTCCCTGGCCCCCACACTAGTCATCATCAACATATTTGTTTTCATTTTAACATTTAGTTGAAACCTGTCTTAGTCCCTTTTGTGTTGCTGTAACTGAATACCTGAGACTGGGTAATTTATAAAGAATAGAGACTTATTTCTTATGGTTCTGGAGGCTAGGTCAAGGGGTCTGCATCTGGTGAGGGCCTTCTTGCTACATCATTCCTTCAGAAGGCAGAAAAGCAAGAGAGTTCACCTGTGTGCTTGCAAGGGTGGGGGGAGGGGGACCAAATCATCCTTTTTTCAGGAACCAACTCTCAATAACAGCATTAGTCCATTCACTAAGGCAGTGCTCTTATGATCTAATTATCTCTTAAAGGTCGCACACTTCTCAACACTGTTGCATCGGGGATTAAGTATATTTCAAACAATAGCAAGGACTGACACCATGTTGCAAGGTTTGATATTACAGTAAACAGAAAGGTATAAGGTTGTTCCCTGATTCTAAGCACTTGACAGTCTATTGTATAGGAGACTGTAGGTAAAGGATTCGTAGTACTTTGATATAGCATATTCAAAATTCCCATTGAAGTATGCTAAATATAACACATCCTGTCTTTCAGTGTTTTATTCGTGTTTTCTCTCTTACACACACACACACACGCACACAGTGGTCAATGGCAAATGCACATAGGAAACTACTAAATTACTGTGGAAGTATTTTAACATTTTAGAAAAACTTTATTTGAAGATTTTTGATAGTTTTTAATTTGGTTATACACTTTTAGCTTTAGAGCCATACTGTAAGAATTTTGGGGAGAGAAGAGACATTGCAGACCAAAACAGTGACATATTTGTGTGCTATGAGAAAATTACAGACATTTTACACCAAAAAGAATTAACCTGCTGCCTATTGCTTCTCTTTTTTTGGCATTTGATGTTGTTGCTGTAAGACTATTAATTTTAAACTAGTGCTATAAGCAGCTGGAAGCTTTGATTCTGATGATTCATCCTGTTACCTCTGAACAGATGAAAAGAAGTAAATGAATTTTGATGTTGAAAGTCCCCTTTCTTATAAAAATCCATTAGTGATGTTAATTAAATGAATATTTGCCTCTTTCAGCTGTCTAGCTATTGAAAATTGGGCATTAGATCACTTTTTTAAACTGTGAAAGTTTTTTTATTGTGCCATTTAAATTATTTTTAAGTGTCCAAATCAGTGGTGTTAAGTACATACACATTGTTGTTCAGCCATCACCACCAATCCTTCTCCGAAACTTTTTCATCTTCTCAAAGTGAAACCTTATACCCATTGAATGCTAACTTCCCATTCCTTCCTGCCTCCAGCCTCTGTCAACCACTGTTCTACTTTCTGTCTCTATGAATTTGGCTAATGACGGTAGCTCATATAAGTGGAATCAAATAAGTGTCTGGCTTGTTTCACTTAGCATAGTGGCTTTAAGGTTTATGCATGCTGGAGCTTGTGTCAGGAGCTTACAATTGTGTTGATCCATTCAACAGTGGATCTGTCATTCTACAGACACTTGGGTTTCTTCTATCTTTTGGCGATTGTAAATAATGCTGCTATGTATATTGATATAGAACTATCTGTTCAAGTCCCTGCTTTCAATTATTTTAGGTACACAGGGTTGGATTTGTTGTAATACATGGTCATTCTATCTTTAATATTTTGAGGAACTGTCATGCTGTTTTCTACGGTGGCTGTACCATTTTACATTCCTACTAGCAGTGCACTGTAGTCTCAGTGTTTCCACATCCTCATCAACACTCGATATTTTCTTTTTTCTTTCTTGTTTTTGTTTTTTGAGATGGAATCTTGCTCTGTTGCCCAGGCTGGAGTGCAGTGGTGCAATCTTGGTTCACTGCAACGTCTGCCTCCCGGGTTCAAGCAATTGTCCTGCCTCAGCCTCCTGAGTAGCTGGGATTACAGGCGTGCGCCACCACGCCTGGCTAATTTTTGTATTTTTAGTAGAGATGGGGCTTCACCGTATTGGTCAGGCTGGTCTCGAAATCTTGACCTTGTGATCTGCCTGCCTTGACCTCCCAAAGTGCTAGGATTACAGGCATGAGCCACCACAATCTATTTTTTTTTTTTTTTAGATAATAGCCATCCTAATGAGTGTGAAGTGTGAAGTTATATAGGTATCTCATTGTGATTTTGATTTGAATTTCCCTAATGATTAGTGATGCTGAGGCAAAAGAACATTATAATAATTATTGACCATTACTTTAACTTTTTAAAAAATAGATACATCATTTCTGATGCTTACATTCAGTGTCCTATTATTAGAATAAATTTTTCCTCATTGGTATACAATTTCTCAACTTCATTTATATGAGGGTGGCTTTTAAAATGATCCATGGTGTTTATTGTGTTGCAGCCTACTAAGGACAGTCACAAAAAGATTAGACCCTAAATTGAAATAAAATTGTTATTCTTTTCACATGTAGTTTAGAGAATATAATTTTGGACTATACTTTTGAGCTTAAACTTTTAATTCATTACTTTAAATTTTAAATGCTTATGGTAAGAGAAAAAAGAGCTACCACTCTGCAGCCATAGAGAAACCTTACATGAGTTCAAACAAGGCCTTACAAGGCTAAAGGCTACCGTTTGCTAGAAATGAATGATTTATCAGAGGGAAAATATGCACACACAGGTTGGTAGAGATAATGAGAACTGAGGAACTAGCAAGGCTTAAAATTGTCCTGCTAGTTATGTTGATTTAAAGACTCTTACTTGGCATAGTAGTTCCTCAGTTACTCATGGTACAATACAGTAAGATATTTAGAGAGAGAGACCACATTCATATAATTATTACAGTATATTATAATTATAGTATTTTATCATTATTGTTGTTAATGCCATACTGTGCCTAATTTATAAATTAAACTTTATCATATGTATGTATAGGGAAAAAACATATATAGGATTTGGTACTATCTGAGGTTTCAAGTATCCACTGGGGTACTTGGAATATATCTCCTATGGATAACCAAAGACTACTGTATATTTTCCTCTTGTATAGATATAATGATTTGGTTGGAATGAATTGATCTGATATGTCCCACTCTATGTAATTATGTTAAGTATTTACAAAAAGAGATCTTTGCTAACCAAAAGATTTTCTCTTTTAATAATACCTTGCTTGGTTGTATATGAAAAGTTGCAAAGCTCTATAGTGTTTCTATGCATAAAACTTACTTTATTTTTGGTATTTTGAGTATTTTTAATTTTTCTATAATACTTTTTGAGGAAATAATAAGATCTATGTAAATGTATTTGTATTTTAAATATCTTTTCCACAGATTTGTAATAGAATTTATAAAAAGTAAATGTAATATTTCCAGAGATTATAAATCTCTGTTTACTAATAACGTAGTTTACGGGGAGTAGAAATACAGCATTCTTCATGGAATCCTAACATTCCATCACTGTTATATTTAGCAGATATATTAAAATCATGGTTTAAATTATTTAGTTGGTAATTTCCAATTTAAAATAGACAAAACTCATTTTCTTGTGAATCCCATCTACATTCCATTGCTGTTGTATTTAGCAGCTCTATTAAAATCGTGATTCAAATTATTAGCTGGTAATCTCCAATTTAAAATGGATTAACCTCATTTTCATGTGTCTTCATGTATTTATAATTCAGTATTAGATATAAGTTTCTTTCTAAAAAACTGCATATATGTACTTTAAAACAAGAATCAACAAATAATTAAACAATTATTTTATTACTAGTCCTACTAAAATTGAAATTTACTTGAAAAAATATTATTCTATGTTTTTAAAAGTTGGTAACCTGAAATAATTAAATAAGATTATGTATTTAATAGCCTGCCCTCAACACTTATGCATTTTTAGTGAACATTGCTTTTTATAAAAACGTAAAATGTTGTTCTCTTCCCACATTCTTTATTGAGAGTCTAGTTTGTGCCAGGTACATGAAATCTTTGATATATTGTGACAAGGCAGAATATTGACTAACAAAAATACTTTTATTTTCTAAAGAGATTATGTGATAAGGTTTGGATATTTGTCTCCTCCAAATCTCATGTTGAAATGTGACCCTCCATTGTTGGAGGTGGGCCTACTGGGAGGTGTTTGGGTCATGGGGGTGGATCCCTTATGAATGGTGATATGGTTTGGCTGTGTCCCCACTCAAATCTCAACTTGAATTGTATCTCCCAGAATTCCCACGTGACGTGGGAAGGACCCAGGAGGAGGTAATTGGATCGGGGAGCCAGTCTTTCCCTACTATCCTTATGGTAGTGAATAAGTCTCACGAGATCCGATGGGTTTATCAGGGGTTCCCACTTTTCTTTTTCCTTATTTTTCTCTTGCCGCCACCATGTAAGAAATCCCTTTCACTTCCCTCCATGATTCTGAGGCCTCCCCAGCCATGTGGAACTATAAGTCCAATTAAACCTCTTTTTGTTCCCAGTTTCAAGTAATCTTTACCAGTAGCATGAAAACGGACTAATACAAATGGCTTGGTGCCATCTCCGTGGTAATGAGTGAGTTCTCAGTCTGGTAGTTCATGTGACAGCTGGTTGTTTTAAAAAAGTCTGGGACCTTTTTCTTCTCTCTCTTGCTCCCTCTGTTGCCAGGTGATGCACCTGCTCCTCCTTCACCTTCTGCCATGATTGTAAGTTTCCTGAGGCTCTCACCAGAAGCAAATGTGGACACCACATTTCCTATACAGCCTACAGAGCCATGAGCCAAATTAAGCTTCTTTTCTTTATAAATTAGCCAGTCTTGAGTATTTCTTTATAACAACGCAAAAATGGACTAACATAGAAAATTGGTACTGAGGAATGGGGCATTGCTTTAAAGATACCTGAAGATGTGGAAGCAGCTTTGGAACTGGGTAACAGGCAGACGTTGGAAGCGTTTGGAGGGCTCAGAAGAAGACAGAATATATGAGGGAAAGTTGGGAATTCCTAAGAGACTTTTTAAGTGGTTGTGACCAAAATACTCACAGAAATATGGACAGTAAAGGCTACACTGATGAGATCTCAGATGAAAACATGAAAGTTATTGGGAATTAGAGTAAAGGTTACCCTTGTTACACCCTAGCAAAGAACTTGGTTACATTGTGTCCAGATCCTAAGGACCTGTGGAAGTTTGAACTTAAAAATGATAATTTAGAGTATTTGACCGAAGAAATGTCTAAGTTGCAAGGCATTCAAATGGTGGCCTGGCTGCTTCTAACAGCCTGTAATTAGATTCAGGAACAAATAAATGACTTAAAATTGGAACTTATTTAAAAAGAAATCAGAGTATAAAAGTTTGGAAAATTTTCAAGCTAGCCATGTGGCAGAGAAAGAATATTTTCAGGGGAGGGATACAAGCAGACTGTGGAGCAACCATTTGCTAGAGAGATTAGTGTGACTAAAAGAGAGCCAAGTGCTAATATCCAAGACAATGGGAAAAAGGCCTTGAAGGGATTTCAGAAGTCTTCAAGGCAGCCCCTCCCATCAAAGACCTAGAGACCTAGAAGGAAAGAATGGCTTTGAGGACCAAGCTCAAGGCCCTGTTTTCCTGCTTAGCCTCAGGACAGTTCTCCCCATATCCCAGCCACGCCAGCTCCAGCTGTGGTTCAGGTGCTCAGGTACAACTCAGGCCATCATTCCACAGGGTGAAAGCTATAAGCCTTGGTGGCTTCCACATGGTGTTAAGCTTGCAGGTGCACAGAATGCAAGAGTCAAGGAGGCTTGAAAGCTTCCCCCTAGATTTCAGAGGATGTGTTGGAAACTCTGGGAGCCCAGGCAGAAGCCTGCCACGGGGCACAGTCCCGGCAGGAAACCTCTGCTTAGGCACTACAGAGGAGAAATGTGGGGTTGGAGGACTGCCTCGTGGAGCTGTAGGAAAGGGGCCACCACCCTCCAAACCTCAGAATGGTAGATCCACTGGCAGCATACACCCTGAGCCTGGAAATCCACAGGCAGTCAGCTCCCACCTGCGAGAGTAGCCACAGAGGCTGCACGTTGCAAAACTACTAGGATGAGCCTTGCGAGCCTACCCCTTGCACAGTGTGTCCTGGATGTGGGACATGGAGTCAAATATTCTGGAGCTTTAAGATGTAATGACTGTTCTGCTGGGTTTCAGACTTGCATGGGGCCTGTTGCCACTTTGTTTTGGCCAATTTCTTCCTTGTGAAATGGGAATGTTTCCCTTATGCCTGTAGCACCATTCTCTCTTAGAAGTAAATAACTGATTTTTGATTTCACAGGCTCGTAGGTAGAAGGAACTTGGCTGGAGTTTCAGATCAGACTTTGGTCTTTGGGCCTTTTGAGTTAATACTGGAACGAGTTAAGACTTTAGAGGACCATTGGGAAGGCACGACTATTTTGCAATGTGAGAAGGACATAAGATTAGGGGGCCAGGGATGGAATGATATGATATGGATTTTTGTCTCCAAATTTCTTGTTGAAATGTAACCCCCAGTGTTATAGTTGGGTCCTGGTGGGAGGTGCTTGAGTCATGGGAGCGGATCCCTTATGAATAGCTTGGTACCCTCCTCATAGTTATGAGTGAATTCTGGCTCTGAGTTCATGTGAGAGCTGATTGTTTAAAGAGCCTGGCACCTCCCGCTACCTCCTTGCTTGCTGTCTCTCTCTCTCTCTCATCTTATAATATGCCTGCTCCTGCTTCACCTTCTGCCATGAGTAAAAGCTCCCTGAGGCGTCCCCAAAAGCCAAGTAGATGCTGGCACCATTCTTCCCGTACAGCTTGCAATGCCATGAGCCTATTAAATCTCTTTTCTTCATAAATTACCCAGCCTCAGGTATTTCTTTATAGCAATGCCAAAATGGAATAATACACTATATTAACTTTTCCCACTTACTAAATAATTAAATGTTCCCTCTTACAGTTTCCAAGCTTCGTGGCTCTTTCCTTCTAAATCAGACTTATATATCAGCTTTTAAAATTGCAATGTCTTCTCTTAACCCAGTATACCCTTCATCTATCTCCTTATCTCTCTCCTTCACAGCTGATGCATATGCTTCTTCATTAGCCATTCATTCCTTCTAACCTTGTGTAATCTGGTATTCTGCCTGAGATTCCATTTTACAAACCCTTATCAGGATCACTAGTGACCTAGAGTTTAGTTCTACTCAATTTTGTGACTAAATTAGGACTCCTTGGCTCTTCTGACTACTTTTAAACAGAAGCTTTCCTTGACTCCCAGGACATGGTTCTTTTGCGTTCCTTATTCCTCCTCTGTTTCTTGTAGGGATTTCTCTTTTGCTGCTCCTTCCTTAAAAGGCAATATTCCATGGGATTTAATTTTTTGTCCTTCTCTAAGCTTCCTTATGTCCAACCACTTGTGATTACTGATTGCTACTACATCTTTAGCCCAGTTCTGGGGTCATCAATTCCCATTGTCTCTTTCTGCTTTCAAAATAATCACCTAATTCTACATTTTCCACTATTCAACTCCAGGATTACCATCCTAGTTGACATCACTTTGATTTGTAGTCTCTGATGTTCTTGGGGCTGCTCTTGTCTTCCTGTAGACCATTTGCTACACAGAGTGATTCTTTAAAAATGTAAATCAGATCATTCAAATCATGTCACTTTCTGCTTAAAACTTTCCAATAGCTTTTTAAAAAAACCCAAAACAAAACGAAAAACAAGATGAAGTCTCACTGTGTTGCCTAGGCTGACCTCAAATTCCTGGGCCTGAGTAGCTGGGACTACGGGTGCATGCCATTATGCCTGGCCCTGTAACTTTTTATCCCACCTGAGACTAAGATTTGGACTTGCTACTATTGACGACATGGTCTTACGTATGATCTGCTCCTGTGTGCCTCCATGCCTTCACATTCACCGTGACACAGCCACATTTGCCTTTGTTTTGTTTCATGAATGTGGCCTTCATGAACGTGGCCAAATCTGTTCCAGTTTTAGGAGCTTGACACTGTTTCCTCTTTTCCAGAACTTCACAAGGCTAGCTGATGATTGAGTCTGAGCTCAGGTGCCAGTTCTTTCACAGAGCCTTCCTAGATTGCCCAAAAGTACCCCTTCCCCTTCTAGTCACTTTCTCTGGTCACAGAGCCTTCCCAGACTGCCCAAAAGTACCCCTTCCCCTTCTAGTCACTTTCTCTGGTCACAGAGCCTTCCCAGACTGCCCAAAAGTACCCCTTCCCCTTCTAGTCACTTTCTCTGGTCACAGAGCCTTCCCAGACTGCCCAAAAGTACCGCTTCCCCTTCTAGTCACTTTCTCTGGTACATAATTCAGTTTTATTTTCCTTATAAAATGTATAACAGTCTAAAATTATTTTTTTCATTTATTTGTTTACTTCTTTATGTTCTGGATGTAAATGCTGTAAAGCAGGACCAGGTTTCATTGTTGACCATGGCTGTGTAACCCCATTCCATATAGCAGTGCCTGAAAACCAGTAGGTGTTCAATAAATATTGGTTAGATGATTGAATAAATTGATATTCCAGTTGCCTATTTGCCATGTATACGTAGATTATTCTAAAATGCAGTGTTTTGAAAACTAACTGACCTTCATTGTTTATTTGTTTCTATATTTATTTATTTATTTATTTATTTATAGAGCTAGAATCTCCCTCTTTTACCCAGGTTAGAGTACAGTGGCCTGATGATGGCCCACTGCAGCCTCAACCTCCTGTGTTCAAGCAATCCTCTTGCCTTAACCTCCTGAGTAGCTGGCACTGCAGGCACATACCACTATACTTGACTAACTTTTGTATTATTTTTTATAGAGATGGGGTTTTGCTCTGTTGCCTAGGTTGGTCTTGAACTCCTGGCCTCAAGCAATCCTCCTGCCTCAGCCTCCCAAAGTGCTGAGATTACAGGTGTGAGCCATTGTGCCTAGCTTGAACTGACTCTTCTAAGCACCGGCCAGCTTCCTTGACCTAGGTTTCTTCTCTTGTTCTAGGATACCACCATTCACTGTTTATTCCAGCCAGGATCCTGGGAATTATCCTTAACTCCTGCTTCCTCACTGCTCCCAAATCTAGTTTATTGTCATATGTTGTTGGTTCTATTAAATTTCTCCTCTCCATTCCTGTAGCCCACTGTGTTTAACCACTTCAGGGTTCTATTGTTGCTTATGATGTAGCCATAACCTGTTCAAATCCTCCCTGCTGCCAAAATGATCTCTATAAAATATAAATACTATCACTGTTACTCTCCTGCTTAAAATTCTTCAGTGGGTCCTTCATGCCTTTGTAGTAAAATTAAAAATTTTCTACGACCTTCATGATATGACCCTCTGGCTTCATTTCTCAGCCTCTGACTTTCTCTGCGGTTAGTTCTCCAAACATGTCTTAGTCTTTCATTCCTCCATGCCTGTTCACATGCTTTCCTCTTTGAAACATTCTTCTCCAACCCTGTTCCCACCCTATATCACCCAACTATTTCCTACTCATCTCACAACACTCAGCTCTTACATCTTTTCTGAAAAGATTTTCCTGTCCCCAGAGCACACTCTTGGCTAGACTGGCTGTCACTGGTATTTGGTTTGCCTCCAGCTTAGCTTAAACATATAATATATCATACTTGTCCCTTTACTTGTTCATCTTCCTTTCTAGATTTTGATCTCATTGCATTTTGATGACCTACCAAAGCACCCAGCCCACAGTTGCTCAATAATTGTTTGTTGTCTGATTTAACATTGACCTAGACCAAGGTTTCTGAATTTGATCCTTCATGATGTCCCTGAATGCCTGTAATGTCATACAAAATGTCAGGATTATGAATGATTTCTCTGGAGACACAATTCATACTTAAGATTCTTAATCTTTCTTCAATAACTTGAAAAATCACCAATGTGGTCTTTTGGTACAGTTTTAAAGTTTAACATGTTTTCAATTATATAGGTGCCTTCCCTCACCTTCTTGCTCATTGTTAGCACATATAGCTTAATTTAGAAAATGCTTATAAAGTATGGCCTTCCTCTTGTTTGGGAAAATTTGAGCAGTTGGGCTCACTTTGGTAGATAGTGCTGTTGAAAGGCTATAGCTTCAGTTCCTGTTACTGTCATCTTCACAGAGAAAATGACCCTCTGGCTTCATTTCTCAGCCTCTGACCTTCTCTGCTGTTAGTTCTCCAGACACGTCTTAGTCTTTCATTCCTTCATGCCTGTTCACTTGCTTTCCTCCTTGAAACATTCTTCTCCAACCCTGTTCCCACCCTATATCACCCAGCTATAGAAAAACGTGTTTTAAGGCCATAAATTCTGTCTCTAGATAATATTCAGACAGATATCTCAGTAGCTGGACCTTCTTACTACCTGGGTGCAGAAATTCACTGAGTTTTGTCTGGGGGCTCAGTTGTTGAGAAAGGAAGCCAAAGGAAACTTGATCTTTCTGGCATGATTTGGAATTAGCTTCTGCTTTTATCAGAATTATGAGTGTGAAGTTCTGTCATATAATGGTATCAGAACAACCTAGTTCATTCCTAGACAGGCAGAAAAAGAATTTTTGTCCTCTGGTATTTTGAGTTGAGGAATAAAAATGGATTTTATCTGGCTATATCATGTAAGAAAGCATCCAGAGTACATCCTTTCTAGTAAATAGCAATTATTGGTTTAGTGCCTGTCTTAGAAATTTACTATGTTTTAATATTCACTCAAATATCAAGCAATTAATGATTAATTTTCATATTGTCAGAATACTCAAACTTTTAAACTGTTCTGGGGCCACATTAGTATAAAGGCTAAGCCTAATTTCTAGCATATTTAATGTAGTTACTATATGTAAAAAAACAAGCAAACACATATATATACATACACATATATGGATAAATGGACTAGAAGATTTAGATTGCTGAATATCTGTGGATATTTACATTCGTTTGAAATAAAAATATATACATACTTACTGATGAACTGATGGCTCCAACTAAATAGGTACTTTAGCATGTTTCAAAATATTCTTTAAGTTTTCTAGTCTTTGAAATTTTACTGAGTGTTTACATGTTTGCAGGTTCCATAATAACATTCAGTTACCATGGGCACGCATGCAAAAAGATTTAAGTTTGTTGAATCATTAGTAAACTTGAAAACATTATTTGTTGTTTAAGATGAAATGAAGGATTCAGGCAAAATACGAAAAATACCTTGAAGATTTTGTGTGTATGTGTGTACAGCTTTAAAACTTAAAAATTACAGAAGTAATATGAATTACTTTGCAGAAACTTTAGAAAACAGAAAAGGTAAAGAAATATGAAACACCACCATCTCAAAACAGTAACTGTTAACATAGTGATGACTTTCTTCCAGTCCTCTTTTCTAGGCATTTTGAAAATTCTTATAGGGAATTTTATAGGGAAAATTGTGTGATTTTGTGTCCTAGTGTTTTATTCCCTCAGTCGTATATCATAAACATTGTTCTTGGTCTTTGTTTTAATGGTTTAAAAGACTGTGTGCAGTGTATACAAATAATTTGCCTTTTCATTTCCCGGTTATCTTACAGGCTGTTTCCTTTATTTAATGCAGACTGCTAACAAAACACACACCCAAACATCTTTGATTCATTAAATTAAAGATCTTGTTTTATTTTCTAATTTTAAATGTATTTTGTTTAATCAGTCAGTCACCTAATTTTAACTACCATAGACCTGAACCCCTATCCAAACCAAGAACTAGAATATGGCCGGTCTTATATCTTCATGTGTGTTCTTGTCTTGTTACATTCCCTGTCTGCTTCTAGAGGTAACCACTCTTGAATTTTGTGAATATTTTTCACCTGTTTTTTGTTTATTTGTTTTGTCTCATATATTGGTATGCCTAAACAATATATTGCTTGGTTTCACCCATTTTAAACTTAAAAAAGGTATTGCAGTATATATAATCCGTTAGTACTTTCTTCCTCTTAACATTGTCTTACAAAGATTCATTAGTTTTGTTGTGTGTAGCTGTAGTTGTCATTTTTACGACTTACTAATAATAAATAGAAAAAGTCACAATTTACCTAGTAAACACTTGGGTTATTAGTATTTTTTGTTTCATTTTACTATTACAAACAATGTTGTTATGAACATCTGATTCATGTCTTCTGTACACATACATATAATTTTCTCTTGAGTAGTGAGTGGAAAAAACTGGTTTTCCTTTGTTCTCACACCACTGCAGTCGACACAGAAGCCTTCTTTGACTAAATGTCTGGGGATTTCTCCCCTCCAGCAAGCAAACAATCAGTTCTGCAGTGGCCAGCAGCTGCTGTCCTCCAGTTCAGTCCTCATACTGTCTGCCGGGGACACAGCAGTGTTTTACTTGTGCTTCTGGTCAGCTGACTACAAAACATAGTTCCTATGACCTCCTCCTCTTTGAGTTAATTAATTTGCTAAAGTGGCTTACAGAACTTAGGGAAACACATACTTGTATCTTCTGGTTTATCATAAAGGCTATTACAAAGGATACACATGAAGAGATGCACTGGGCAAGGCATAGGGAAGGGACATGGAGCCTCCATGCCCACTCTGGGCATAACACCCTCCAGGAACCTCCATGTGATCAGCTGTCTGGAAGCTCTCCATACCCCATCCTCCTCGACCTTTTATGGAGACTTCATTGGATAGGCATGACTGAAGCATGGACATCCATCTATTGGACAGAAAAGGTATGCTCTAATGCTAATGCACTTTGTAGAGGAAACCCAGTAAGCCCTATCTATTCAGATCTTCTTGGCCTTTCTATGTAGCATTTTTTCCTCCCAGGTATAGGGTAAGACCCCTTCTGAAATGTAGGTTTTATGACCTACAATTAGACAAAGTAGGTGAGGGAATTTTTTCATGACCAGCTCCAAGACAGGGAGGGTGAGGAAGGATTCCTGCCTTGGGGAGAAAAAGGAGCTGGTGAAAGAGAGGGCAGGGGAAGTTCAGAGAGAGAGATTCTGTTTTCTGAGGGCTGCTTCTGAGGCCTAAAGTATTTCAACATTATAACAAAAGACAGTAACAAGGGCCAAGGGAGTTATGAGCCTGGAACTATGGATAAAACCAATATATATATATATATATATCTCATAATATACTCAGGACTGGAATTACTGTGTCTTGGGATATGCAAATGATTAACTTCAGAGTCACATTCTTATCCAAGATGTATGAGAAATGCTATTGATCTACATTCTATGCAACTCTTGACATTTCAAATTTCGATAACTGATAACAGTAGAAAATGATGTCTTATTGTGCCCTTGGTTTGCATTTCCCTTCTTGCTAGTGAGTTTCAACATACGTGTTTCCTATTCTATGAAATGCCTATTCAAGTCTTTTGCCTGTTTTTTTTTTTCCATTGGGTTGTCTTTAATTGTAGTTATTTATATCTTTAGAATACTAATAGTTTGTCAGTTATATATATGATAAGTATCCTCTCTGTTTGTATCTTATATTTTCATTTTCTTTGAGATGCCTTTGATAAAGAGGAGTTCTTTTGAATGTAGTTGAATTTATTCATCTTTTGTGGCTAGGGTGTTTAAAATCTTAGAAATTCTTCCTTATGCCATCATATTTATTTTCATTCATAAGTTTTAAAGTTTCCTACGGACATAAAAGCTGTTAATCCACTTGAGGTTGATTTTTGTGTATGGTGTAGAATTCCAATTTCATTTTTATTCATATAAATAAACATTTCTTCATGATATATGCATATCTGGACCCCGGGGGTTTTTTGCTTACTTTATTCTGTTTGTGAATTTGTTCCTGCACCAATACCATGCTGTTTTACTTACTGCGGTCTTTATATCCGGTTTGGCATGTCTTTCCTTCTTTTCTTCTTCAGAAATGTCTTGGTTATTCTTGGCCCTTTGTTGTTCTCTAATACATTTTATAGATAAATTAATTATTCATTACAGGCTATGCTGGAAAACCACTGCCTTTCCACTTGTGCACTTGTTTCTTTAAAACTCACCACTCTCAGAGAAGAGCAGGAAGTCTGCTCTTTGTAAGTAAATGTGTCCTAAAGAGAGGGGAAGGGGCTCGCTATTCATGACAAACTGCATACCCTAGATGCATCTATAAAAGAAGTCACTCTGGTACCTCTGGGAAGCACTGGATGAGGGGTGGCGAAGAAGCCAGGGGAGCGCAGGGAAAATCCTAGAAGGAAACTAGAGGAGAGGTGAATAAGACCAAAATTACCAAGACTGACTCTTTAGAACAATCACAGTGCTCTGACACACTGTGAGAGCTCTGCCTCACGGCAGATGGGCCTTTGTGTATATTTATTCTACAGAAGAAATCAACTTCTGTTGTATTAAAGATCCTATAACTTTGGCTAGGCACAGTGGCTCATGCCTGTAATCCCAGCACTTTGGGTGGCCAAGGCAGGTGGATCACTTGAGGTCAGGAGTTCAAGACCAGTCTGGCCAACCTGATGAAACCCCGGCTCTACAAAACATACAAAAATTAGCCAGGCAAGGTAACACATGCCTGTAATCCCAGCTACTCTGGAGGCTGAGGCACAAGAATTGCTTGAACCATGGAGGTGGAGGTTGCAGTGAGCTGAGATTGCACCACTGCACTCCAGCGTGGGTGATGGAGCAAGACTCAGTCTTTAAATAAATAAATAAAAATAAAAAACTGTAACTTTAAAAATCTTTTTTTAATTTAAATAAGAATGATCAACATTTTACTTAAGAAAAAGATATGTTATAATCTATATTTATAGGCTATTATCCTAGAGTTACTAAGTCTTTCCACATTGATAACCTCATATAATGAAGTATTGAGTAGCCTTCTGTACTTCCTAAAATGTCTTTAAGAAAAAACAGCGGCCGGGCGCGGTGGCTCACGCCTGTAATCCCAGCACTTTGGGAGGCCGAGGCAGGTGGATCACAAGGTCAGGAGATCCTGGCTAACACGGTGAAACCCCCTCTCTACTAAAAAAATACAAAAAATTAGCCAGGCGTGGTGGCGGCCGCCTGTAGTCCCAGCTACTTGGGAGGCTGAGGCAGGAGAATGGCGTGAACTCGGGAGGTGGAGCTGGCAGTGAGCCGAGATCATGCCACTGCACTCCAGCCTGGGCGACAGAGCGAGACTCCGTCTCAAAAAAAAAAAAAGAAAAAACAGCAACAATACTTTGAAGCCAGAGTGTATATGTAATGCCATTTTACCGTCCTCCTGCCTCCTCCCCTAGTTCGTTTTTGAGAAGTAGAGATTTTTAGCTGAGACCACAGCTATTCTAAAGTTTTTTATGGTTACCTTTCCCCCTTATATGATTATATTATTATATAATTGTTTTCCCTAAAAGGAGAAAGTTACGTAATATAAGGGAGATACCTGCTTTGATTCCTTCTAATTTCCTCTCTGTCAGCTTAAGCTAGCACAGAAGATCCTGTGAGAATGTGTCAAATGCCTCACTAGGAATGAGGTGTAAGTTCTGTGGGCAGTATTGGCCCTAAAATCTTTTGTTGGTTCAATATAAAACATTCAGAGTAATTACCTTCCTTTGAGGCAATATGTAGGGCTTCTTCTGTGTTTTTTATACTAGAGTGGAAGGAAAGTAATAAATAGTGGTTTCTAATATAGTATTCTCCCTCAGAGTGTGGAACTCTTAGTGGACCCGGAACATATTGGTAGCATAAAACCATTTTTTTCTTTTTTCGAAGCAGGGTCTCTCTGTGTCATCCAGGCTGGACTGCAGTGGTGTGATCTCAGCTCATTGTGGCCTCAACCTCCTGGCTCAAGCAATCCTTCCGCCTCAGCCTCCAGGGTAGCTGGGACTGTAGGTGTGCACTACCACACCCGGCTAATTTTTGTATTTTTTGTAGAGATTGGTTCTCTGTGTTGCCCAGACTGGTCATGAACTCCTGAGCTCAAGCAATCTGCTTACCTCGGCCTCCCAAAGTGCTGGGATTACAGGCGTGAGCCACTGTGCCCAACCAGCAGCATAAAGCTTTACGTACACGCCTCTGCATACATATACACATACACATATATATTTTGCCAGCATGTAGTCTTATATACACACTCAGATACACATATATGTGTGCGTGCATGTGTGTACATGCTCACACACACCCTGGGACACCCTGGATTATGCTATAGGAAATAGAGGGATAAAGGACAGAAAGTGGCAAATTACAAAAAAGCCTGCAAATGCTGCTGGGAGGCTTTGCATGAAGCAGTGTGGGAGCCCAGAGGACTGCCAGCTAGCAGACCTGCAGCCCGAAATGCTGTGTGGAGGTTTGTCACTTTAAGAAAGTAGGAAAGGAAACGTCCCCTCCTACCTTCTCTGTGACTCCCTTTTTTATCTCCTACAGTTTGGTACATGACTAGGTTTTCCCAGCATTCTCTACTTGGTCCCCTCCTCTCTTCTTTTCCTTGTTACACTCATCATTACCTATCACCTGACCGGGAATCATTTCCAGCTTCCTCTCTCCAGATCTCATCTCTCTGCTGAGCTCCAGGCTTTTACTTTCAGCTGCTTGCTAGACTTCTCCATGTGAATAGCCTTCAGTTACTTCAAGCTGTTGTGCTTGAATTCTACTTATTTTTATTAGCACCATTCGTACAGATTTGAAACCTTAAAATTATGTTTGACTTTTCAATCTCTTTTGTGTGTCTTAGCTCAGACTTTTTATTTCTGTATAATAGCTCCTCTTTTCCATGTTCACTGCTACTACCCTTTTAGTAGCTACTGCCTCTGTCTCAAATCTCTTAAATGCACAATTGTCACAATGAGCTTCCTTATAATCACCATATAATTCAAAAATTTCCATGGCTTGTCATTGCTTTTAGAATATAATCTCCTTAGCCTGGTATATAAGACCCCTATATTCTAAAACTATTTCACATTCTTTTTTTTATTTTTAAGATTTTTATCATTTATTTTTTAATGTGGAGACAGGGTCTCGCTCTGTTGCCCAGGCTGGTCTAGAACTCTTGGCCTCAAGCGACCCTCCTACCTCAATCCCCTAAGGTGCTGGGATTACAGGTGTGAGCCACCATGCTGGCCTACTTCACATTCTAGCTTTAGTTCCCACTTATTGTTTTCAGTATCTCTATCTTGGGCCAAATTAAACTGGTTTTTCTTTCCCATGTATAATTGGAGTTGTTCTGCTTCTGGGCTTAATTCGTTAATTCAACAAATATTTATTTAGCATCAAATATTCAAATATTTATTAAGCACCTACATGCCAGGCATTGTTCTAAGCCCTTGAGCAACATCTGTGAGCAAAATGACAGAAGTCGTCTCAATCCCTGCCTTCTTGCAGGGGGAAGGGGTTGAGGGGCAATAAGTAGAATAAATTAGTGTATTTTTTATAATATATTAGAAGATGGTAGATGCTATGCCAAAACACTAGAGAAGAGCAAAAGATGAAGAAGACGGTGGCCATGAGGGGAGGCGGAATGGGATGGTGGTCAGGATAGGATTCAACTTCTGCTGTGGTTTCTTTGTCTTTAGGTGCACCCTTATTTCTTCTTGTCAAATCTGAATGGATTTAGGGACCTCTCTGGGGTGGCACCTCTGTTGTGAGGTCCTCCTTTTTACCTACTGAGGTCAACTTCCTCTGAATATCTATGACTTTCTTATTGCTGTTGACCTTGCTTATTGATAAGTATTGCTTTCTTCCTTGGTTTCCAGTTATTTGTTAATTTATCTTTACTTTCCTATTAAGCTCTGATATCTTTGAGGAAAGGGTTATTAAACCTTAGTATACCTGATTTTTATTGTTTCTTTAGGGTAGTAGGTAAAAGCATTGGCTTTAGAGGTGGTCTGCCTGGTTTGCCTCCTGGCCCCACCACTCCCTAGCCACGAGACTGGGGCAGCTTATCAACCAGTGCCTCAGGTTCTTCTTTATCCTTGAGATTTCTTTCTAAAATTGATTGTTTTCTGCCTTATTTTCTATGTCACTCTCTTGCTTCCTCTTAGTATTATTATACTTTGGAATTTGTATTTGTCTATGTGTTCACCTTCCTCCCCTGAATATAAGGTACAAAAAGGCAGAAACCCTGTTCTTAGTCCCTAGTATGCCTTCCCACCCATTTTGAATAAATGGATGTTTCTATGAGTAAAATGAAATAATTTGGAACACCTTGTGTCTTGTATAAATATGTAAAATACACAAATACAAAATGAAATGTGCAGTGAACATTTGTGACCATTGAACTTAGGTCTTTTGTTAACACTTCTTAGTAATGATGAGGAAGAATATCCCTTCTTCCCGTGGCTTCTACTTTGTGTTAACCCAGGTAGTCCGGCTCTTCACACTTCATCTCCTTCCTTCCTGTGTTTCCCTTGGAAGTCATATAGGCATTTGCTCCTTTAATGTCTTTATCTTCATGGTTTTAGTAGCATTGATTTTTGTGGTGTATAACTAGTAAATGATCCTAAGATATTTTGAGAATATAAATGCAAGAAAAGTATTTTATAATAATGGATGAGAAAAGAGGGAAGGAGAAAGGGTTTCCATACTCTTTCACTGAATTTCAGCCCCCAAATGTGTGGTAATTCCTGGAATGATGGTAGTCAGTACTGATTCCCAAGCCTGTCGCCTCTGCTGACTGGAAGCACAGAATGATGGGCCCATGCTTCCAAGAATATGTGACTGTTCTTGAGGGAACACTAAAATTAACCCGTATTCTATCTGAATTCTTATAACCATGAATACTTTATAGCCATTAATCTCCATATGATTTCCCTATGTAATCATGAGTGCATGCTTCAATACATTTACTCTTGAAAGACTGACTTGTAAAAATGTGAAAAAAGAACCATAGGTCATCCTAGCTAAAGCAAAATGGTTCAGTTTTACCATCCTTAAATTTGATCTATGTTTACATCTGTTTACAAAATCTGAGCATTCCCTCCCCCCAGCTGACCTAATGCTTCAGTGCTCTCTTCTAATAAAAAAATCAATATACGCATCCAGCACTCATGAGTAACCCTATAATAATAAACCAGATCACATGCAATTGAAAAAAATAATTTCAGGAAAAAACTCATTAGGATTGTGACCAGCCACAGTCTTTCTTGAAAATAGGTATCATGCAGTTTAGGAATATAATAATCCTTTTAATTTGATTATGCTATTTTCTTGAGAAATCCTTAATCTTGGTTAAAAAAAGTCTTTATTAAAATGATGTATTTGGTGTTCTTTTTCTTCACACAATTAATGATGCAGTTAATCTAAGGAATGTTAAATTAAGATGTTGTAAAATCTGATTTAGCTCAATTTTATAATTCTTTTTCTGCCTCTCTTTATTTCATGAACATTTACAATGTAAATATTTATGAAGGAGTGCATGTGTTCTAAACCATTGGTTTGTATCAAATAATACATGAAAACATTACATAGTAAAAAGTGTATCTTTTAAAAAATATATCTTTGTTTTTCTATAAATACAATTGCTCTATTTCTATGTTGACTACTTCGTTTTGCTTTCTATTTCACAAATGTTTTACATTAAAAAATCTGCTTTAAAAATAGGAATTTTAAAATACTTTTGTAAAATACATCAATTACATGAAACAGCAAAAGTACAGTTTATATTATTCTTTTTCTAATCTTTGATGGTTTGCACTTTGATAAATAAATAGATCATCTGAGATTCAGTAGTCCAATTGCAGCATATAATAGCTATTCAGAGGCAATTAAACTGTGTTTTTTCATGCCGGCATGTGAGCCGCCCTTTCACAACCTTCAACTTGATTCGTGGTGATTCAAAATTAACTTAAAAGTCTTGTTTGCTGACAGCTTAAAGCTTAATTGACTGAAAGCCAAATAGAGTGTGTTCTGTATTCAGCACTAAGGCTATTGATAAAGCCATGTGTAAATTGTGCATGGTGAAAGACAGCGATTGGCCCCCTGTTCTTGTATTAGTCCACAACTTAGCATTGCTGCACAGTCAGAATTGCTTTGTCAAGTCTTTTATCACACCAGGTTAACTCTCTCTGGAGTTGTTCCAGCAGCAGAGCAGTCGAGTATTGAGCTTCTGCAATACTGTAGGGCCTGCTATAATTCTGTTACTTATTTGTGGTTTCATTTTTTTTCTTTAATATAGTATTGGCCTTTCATTTCTGAACAGGATTGTTGGTAGCATATTTCAAGAACCTACTGATTTTCTGTATTTGTCACTTTAGGAGTGAACAGCATGTTAAGGTTTAGCGGTTTTGAGAAATAGTTTAAGAAAAGTATCATAATACTGATCTCTGCTCCTATGAAAATTAAATCTCATGATTTTGAACACTTAATTAGGTTAAGGAATGCATACTTAATAGCCTCGAGTGTAATGTTAACTATTACATTCCAGTAACAATTAGACCATTGGACTTTTTCAGTACTTTTACACACAGAAAAATCTGTGATTGTTGTACCTATAGATAGGTGCATTTCTTTATATAAATTGATGTTTAAGGTGTAAATGAGATGGATTATTAATATATGTAAGTATATTCTATAAAATTTCAGTTATGCCTTTTTCCAAATAAGCCTAAGTATACCTAGTAGATGAAAATTTGCATATAAATATAAACTAACGAAGAAAAATTCAGAAGCAAAGCTAAAATAACTTTTAGAAGTACTTTACTATCATCCACTATTATGTTATATATCTTGGAAGTCGGCATACTTTATTTTTTAATGTGAAGATTTTGATCTAATATTGATTTAATAACTTACAAATGTAAATTCATCATGTAATGCATTTTGAAGATATGTTTATGTTGTAATTATAGCTTTTTGAATTAACGGTATATGAATAGTATTTAAAAGTTTGTGATAAACTCTCTTGTGTTTTTTATCTAAATTTTATACAGTCAACTCTTAAATTCAACATAGCATACTCACTACATTTTAATAAATTTTTCTTATTTATATAACATTACCTATATTAAAGAAATATTTGAAATGTGATAAAGCTTAAATTGCCTGTTTTATATCCTTACATTTCAATATAGTTATTTTAGTTTTTAGAACCTGCAAATGAAAACTATAAAATAAAACCCTGTCTTGATAATAATTTTGATAATGAAGTAACAACAATGAAATTGTTTTATTATGTCTTTCAGGTTATATATAATGGCATTGAAAATATGGTCTGCATCTTAAACATTTGCATGCAGAAGATGTACCTTTATTTTAGTATCTTTTTATTTTAGCATAAGACTCGGAATTGGATATTGCTATATCTCTTATTGATATTCTGGTAACCATGGCTATCTAATTTTACCTGCCTTCCAATTGATTTCCAATAAAAACCTAGTCTGTTCATAAAGAATCAGGATAAGTTGCAACTTAGTTTCAAAATGACTAATTTAGAATAGTGTGTTACTCCTATATACTTTTCAATAAAATAGTAATCATGCTTCAAAATGTAAAATCCAGAAGAGTACCAGTTTTATTGAAGTTTCACCTATACCCAGTGAGATTTGAGTCAAGAATGAATTGCTTTTATTGATCATGTTTTTGTATTAACAGTTAATCTAACATATCTTTAAAGGCATGAATTATTTGAAAACAACATTTTGTTTCTTTTTCATAACATAGTTGTTTAGTATATACAAAACAATTGTAGTGTTAGAGAGGGCAAATAAAATCCCTTTTCTTATTTTACCTTTAAAAATAAGGCTAAATTTAATTGTAGGGATAATAAATCAATTTTGTTTTAAATTAAATGATTGTAATAATAAAGCAAAACATTTCTTAAAATTTAGGAAAGGTGTTATAAATATTGATTCTGTAGTAAGTAAGAGATTAGCAATATGAGATTCTTGTTACAGAATTTGAGAGGGATAAAAGCACTTTGCCAGCACTGTTTTGTAGATGAAGAAATGAGAATTTACTGAGGTTTTGAAGGAGTATACCTCTACAAGAAGGGGAGAGCATAGTCAGGTTCAGTGGTACTAATTTTATAAATTATTATAGATTATATATTTTTGAAAAAGTATTACGTTTCCTGGCAAATTATTATAATTGTAAACTTCATATTTTTATTTATTGCAAAAGTACAAAATTTTGAGATTCAGGGCTTTTCTAGGAAAGTAATTTATATTTACATTATTCTTGTTAACTTTGGATATTAACCTTTTCTCTTGTTATCTGCATATTATACAAGTATTAATAGATGACTTTTAGCTTTACTGTTTTTCTTGAATTTTCCCAAAGAAGTTTGTCCTTTTCACAATGACTAAACTGGTAGTTTGTTTTTAGTTAGCTGTTTGATCAGTTCAGTGTACCTGTTGATGTACCTTAACAAGTGAAAGTGAATGGCCATTTTATATCTCGAAATGTATTGAAAGAGTTCTAAAAATCTCAATACTGCATGTAAAAGGCAACTTGACTATTAAAATGATCTGTGATGAGTTTTGGTTTTATATAATATTATCTTCTTTAATTTCTGAGGCTTAAAATGTTTTATAAATTGAAATGTAATATTGTGATACTACATTTACCAAACTATCCAAGTAATATTTTACTTGCTTATATCTTTGCAATTGAAATTTTATGTTGTGCTCTGGAGAGAAAAAAGAAAAAGCATCAAATGGACTTACGATAATTAGAATACTAGGACATTTCTAAATATTACAGTTTATATTTATACAATGTGTATTTTAAAAATCTAATAGCTAAAATAATACTTTTATTTATTTTTGGTTACTTAAATACTTCTGGGAAAATATCAAATATCACCTGGTTAAATGAAATGTTTATATAATGTCATGACTCTTACTTAGCTTGAAATCTGTATTAAATAAATTGAAAGTGATGTTATAAAACTGTAAGTGAGATCATAAGTATCTGGCCATATATTTTTGTTTGAGCTTTTAAAAATGAAGAACAAATTAATGTCTTGCCAAAATGACATTTTCATTAACATTAACTTGAAATGGAGAGGATTAGTATAATAGCATACAAAAATTAACTTCTTACCAGTACAGAGAAAATTACCTTGACCATCAAATTTATACATTTGGTCTAATAACATTACTAAATAAAGATCATTCTGTGTTATATATTTAACCTCTTAGGTAATAGAAGATAAATATATCTTAATTTTGTCTCTCTACTTCATGATATATAAAATAATGCAGGGTCCATTATAGTAGATATTTAGCAATTCAGATGATCATATATTGAAATTGAGATATGAATAGCATTGATAAAGGAAGCATTATTTTAAAATACATTCAGGATCAAAGCCAAGATTGCCTCCTGATGAATTCTCTATCATTATTAACTTAATTTCATTTGACATATATGTGGTACTGAATAATATATGTTACTCAATGGGAAGAAAGACACTGGGTTTTATTTTGATAGATTAACCAGGAAAGAGTTGATTGTAGCTCTGTGAGGTTATGCCGTGTTATCCAAACAAGACCAATCATTACGTTGATATCCTTTTTACTAATCATTTGTATCTATTGCACTCTAATCCAGCAGTAAATATGTATTAATATTTTGCAGTCTTTTTTGAAAAAGTGATACATGGTTAAACAGAGTGGTTGAAACATCTCTAAGTGCTAATGAGTACTTACTTGGTAGTCTATACTAATGCTTTAGTGGATGCTGAACAAGTTTAGATGTTAAGCTTTTTAGGAAGAGTGAATGATAGCTAATGATTATTTAATGACAGATCTCTAGACTGAAAGGCATTTAGCACTCAAAGTATACTGCAAAGCCTATTTCTCAAAGCTTCAGACAGGTTTATTTGGTCTCACCTTGAATAGAACAGTGCTGTATTGATTTCATTGGTGTGGATTTAAACACACTATCGGCTTAGAATAGCACTAGTATGCAGTAGAAAATAATTGTCTTAACCCTTATGTTGATTCTTAGCTATTGTTTGATACTACACAGTAAACTTCAGAAATGATTATGAATTTATTTGCAGTATTCTGAGGTGCAGTATGTGACTTTTGAAAATATTTGTACATGCATGTTTATAGTAGACAACTTACAGGAAGGTTTATGTAGAGAAATTAATGTTTAATTCATATTTTGAATTAGTGTTGTTGACCATATATTGTATTTGGAGAAATTTTTCTTCTGTGGAAATGGTTGATGTTTCTGTGGAAGGCATGCTGATTTTATTCTGTTAAATCATTTAAGTATTTGATTTCTGTATGGGAATGCATTGATGCTCAGTACTTTGTTTTTGGTATGTTTCAGTATTTCATATTTATCTTTCATATAAAACAATTTAATGTAGTTCATATGCTTGATAGAATATCTCTCTTCTGGCATTTTCTACATTTTTTAGATAGCTCTGTACTAAATATATGTAACATTAGATACCATGGTTCAAAACTTTTTTTAAGACTTTTTTCTAATTATAAATTTTGCTTGCTTATTATTTTTCAAGAAACATTTAAAACTATACAAGATTTGAAGATACATAATAGAGATTCGTCTTGGCGTAGGCATCAAATATTAACTAATTTCTATGCAGTGAACACTGAGATTATAGGTCAGTGAAGATTCTGGTGATCCATCCGGAATGATGTTGCCAGGAATGCCCACTCTGTGCCCTTCACCTTGTGGCTTGAACACCTCACGTACTTAACTTTCCTTATCTATAAAATATCTGTTGGTCTGATTAAAAGAGCAGTTCTATGATCTCCTTTTTTCTCTAAAATTTTAAAATTCACCCAGTCATCTTACCTTGGACCTAAGACATGCGTTACACACTCAGCTTCCGATATGTTTTTTGTTTTTTTAAATCTTAATAGTTTTTCTGTTTTTTTAATTAATTAATTAATTTATTTATTTATTTTTTAAGAATCTGGAAAGTGATTGTAGTAGGCATATAATTATGTCATTATAACAAATACAGTATTAGGAGGTGTATGAATCACCTTAAGTAAAAGATTGACTTCAGTTTTTTTGTTGATGTTTTTAAAATGGAGGAACTTTTTTTTTTTTACATATTTCGAAAGATTTTTTTTTCTATGAGTAAATACTGTTTCTTATTGAGTATTTTTTAGAAATCAAAAACATTGGATTAAGTATTAGATAAATTCTTTTTTCTTTCGCTAATAGGAGAAATTATGTTTCAGAGAAATGATAAGCACATATTAAATTCTTGCTTTGGATTGCTTTTGTCTGTGTTGAGCCCTTATATGGCAAAATATTCGTGACACTGACACTGGTGATTTTATGGCAGTGGTGGTAGGAGTTCTCAGTAAAGTTTATCTCCTCTTGACTTTATGTTCCTTTTTTTGTCCTGCCAGAAAGTCTCAGAGCCTATTGTATATTTTGAAATAACTAGAAGAGAATAATCTGAGCATTTCTAGCATAAAGAAAAGACAAATATTTAAGGTGATGAATATCCCAGTTACACTCATTTGATCTTTACAAATTACATGAATGTATTAAATTACCACATATACCCTGAATGTATGTACATCTATTATGCATCAACTTTATTTATTTATTTATTTATTTATTTATTTATTTATTTATTTTTGAGGCGGGGTCTCACTCTGTTGTCCAGGCTGGAGTGCAGTGGCACAATAATAGCTCACTGCAATGTCCGCCCCCTGGGCTCAAGTGATTCTCCCATCTCAGCCTCCTGAGCAGCTGAGACTGCAGGCACTCACCATCACACCTGGCTAATTTTTTTTTTGTTTCTTTAGTATTTTTAGTAGAAATGCGGTTTCACCATGTTGCCTAGGCTGGTCTCGAACTCCTGAGCTCAAGTCATCTGCCTGCCTTGGTCTTCCAAAGTGCTGGGATTACAGGCATGAGTCACCATGCCCAGCATAAAATTTTTTTTTAAATCTCAGAGCAGTTTAAGTACAATAATAGCCATCTTGAGGATGTATGTTTACCCAACATCAATACATATGTATTTTCCGGGTTTTTACATATGCTGTTATCTCTGTCTTAATAAAACACTAAGAGATCAGAAAGCCATCTCTTCACAATTCCAGAGTAACCTAATGATTCAAATCATTGGGAGGGAGATAGATAGGGAGGATTTTGAGGAAATGATTGTGTTGTATCGTATAGCAGAAACAGATTTGTTTTAAAATTAGTTTTGGAAAAATGGCATGGCATCTTATAAACCTGAGTATCTGACTACATACATATCTAGGCAAACATTAAACTTTTCCCCTACTGTTTATTTCAGGAGTAGTAGCATTTCCAAATCCATAGTTGTAATACATGAATGAGTTAGATATTCAGTATCTCTAGGGATATGTGCTAAGTTAAACATTGGAATAATTGAGCAAAAAATTCAAGGACTGAAAACTGTTTCAGTTTGATATTTGCAAGAGAGGCAACTCAGAGCCAAATTCAAAATGAAATTAACTAGATAATGGAAAATCCTATAAAGTAGTTACAGGAAAGAGAATATTAGTACATTTTAATATCTATATGCTCATTTGAAAAGGTATATACTAAAAGAAATTATGTATATAGAAAAAGGTCTGTGAAAAACATTTGCCAAATAACAGCTAGTTACCACAAAGGTGTGGGCATTAATTTCCAAGATGCTATGTTGCCCCTAACTATGCTCCTTTATTTCTACTTAACATCTCACTTACAGGAAAGAAAGCAGAAGAAAAAATAACATAAAATAAGGTGATCATTTTTCAAAGCTAGAGATCCTTTAGAGGTTCTAATTTACTCCAAACGAACCTTTAAAAAATGGTGACTTTTAGTCACATGTCATTGTTTCATTATTGCGATATAATTAAAAAAAATGAATACTACAGATACTCCTTATAAATGAACAGATGTACTTGTTAATGGCTCAGAAGTAGAGCAAGGCCTTTTTCATCTCAGTTTTATATCACTGAGTTGATAATTACCCAGGTGAAAATATGTTTTAAGTGAATCCAGTAAATGATTTGTCATTTTATGAATAAAAATGACCTTAGGTTTATTTATTTCTTACTATGCTGAAATGCACAGATATAAAATCTTCATAGGAGGTATTCCACCAGTCCACCAAATGTTGTCTTATGTTTTCTATTTGATCTTTTACAGAAACGTACCATGTCTACTCCACTGTTTTTATAAGTAAATCTCATTGCCAGAGTTTCTTTTTCTAAGCAGTAATTATGAGAAAATATCTGAGAATGATTTGCTGTGTTTTCAGATTTGTATAATTTTACAAGTCACTAACCACTGTGTTTCTGAAATATTCCTTGTCTCATGGAAATGTGAATAATGGTCTCAGTGTTACAATTTGTAGTTTCTTAAATTTGCCATGTGTATCAGATTCACCTTTGAAAGGTCAATTGAAGCAAAAAAGTTGGACATTTTTGGAGATAGTTTTTACCTATAAGACTTCTGATTACTTAGCTGTCTTAGATACTTGGGATTACTAAAATCCCAATTTCCTTTCAAACTGAGAATGTTTGCCCTAATAGTAAAGGCAAAGAAAAAAAATTAACTTGTTATTCAGGTAGAGAATAAAGGGAAATATAAGATGATGCAGATGGTAGGAAAATAGGTATAGGACAGGATCTTTGTGAAAAATAAGAAATTGTTTCATGAATTACTTGAAAAACATGTGAATTGCCCTCAAAGCCTAAGATTTATAATTATCAAAATAATTGACACACCTTTAGAGGAGTGATTATATTATTTCTTTGAAAAAGAAAAATCATTTTAGAGTGGTCATATATTTTGCATTTATCTGATTTAATGGAAAATAGCTTTGTCTATTTTGTCAAATATACACACACGTAATACATGTGTATACAAGAGGCATTATTTCAGAATGGCTTAATCAGCAGCTACAGAAAGAAATAGGCATTTGCAGAACCTATTGTGTTCCAGCAGGGGGCTATCGTGCATACCTACAAATTAATAGCGTGTTTGTTTACTTCAGTTTTCAAGTGAGTGGGGGAAGTAACACAGCAGCAACACCAGCAGCAAAAGCCTCTTAGATTTGGGGAGCAAATTCCATATGTTCTGTCAGTAGATGTGAGGAAAACATTGGCAGATGTGTCACAAAGCAACTCAGATATGTGTTTAATACAGTGGGGGAAAATCTTACGCCGCTAACACAAGATTAGCGATACACACACTAGCTTTGATAATAATGTGAAAATTTGAAAGTAAATGTTGAAGTGTCCTATGACAGCCATTTTTAATCAGTTCATTTTCTTGATAGGAGGCAAAGAAGAAGGCACAGAAAACTTAAAAACTTTATTTACTTTAGGTGCACAGGTTGAAATTTACATGTTGGCCACACAACCATGTACAATTTTATTTTTTTGTATTGCTAAAATTTATTTGACATATTTTGTAGAAATTGCAGAGCTCTAAGTTATGCCAACAAATGAAAATAATATATACTATTCATATAAACACATTTGGTTTAGGAAAAGAACTTAATTACATACATTTACAATGGCATGGATCCACAACATACATCCTCCACATGAGCCTATGAAACCTGGATTCACCACCAGGACAGCGAGATCTTGAGTCCTTTCTCCCAACCTGGATTATCACCAATCTATGTCTTTGTGTGTTCCCATTTAACAAATTTAGCTTTGAAGTATTTGACTTCAAAGACTTCGGGTACTACCATTGGATGACTTATGTAGCATTTTAAATTCTTTTAAAGCCAAGTTGTTTTAAAAATGAATATTAACAGATTTTTGTTTAAGATTTTTTTCCTATTGTTAGCAAGATTTTTTTCCTATTGTTAGCAAGCTTTTTTGAAAGACTATTGTTATATATCTGATAAAATTTGACATTTTTATGGCATTGTACTTTATGCCTACTTTAAGCAACCCTAAGAATAGCAAGTAGGTATGGAAAATGTTTGAGCCATACATATATGGAAATAATTTATTTACGCTGTGAAAACTCCACTGAGGGCCAACATTTTTCTCATTATAATTCTAAAACATGTTTTAAAAAATCTCAAAAGTGTAGTTCTAGCTTGCTTAGGTATCGTGTCTTGGTACCTTCACTAAGAATGCTATATACTTATGTGTATATGTATAATTATGTATATGCCATGTATTTATGTGTATGTAAATATAGAATTAACATATTTGATTACCAGCATACAATGATAATTAAAAAGATAGACCTTAAAAATAAATTGTTAATATTCCATTAGACAGCCAGGTGTATCAATTTAATTAATTTAGAGATGGGGTCTTGCTCTGTTACCCAGGTTGACCTTGAACTCCTGGGCTCAAGCAATCCTCCTGCCTCAGCTTCCAAAGTACTGGGATTAGAGGTGTGAGCCACCATGCCCAGCCTCAATTTGGATAGTAGTCAGGAGAAAGGTAAAGTTATTTTGATTAAAGTACATCTAAAGAAAATTTGAATGTAACTCACTTTCGAAGACCTAGTTTGAAATATATTTTGATTGGACACATTTCACTATCATGTATTGTTTTAAACTCAGTACAGTATACAATTTTATATATGCTTCTTATAGTCAGTGTGTGCTGATAATGCCATATCACATTTAAAATATCCTTGGGACTGAGAAAATAGAAATAAAATGAAAATTTTAGAAGAATATTTTACTGGTCTGAAAATAGAAATCTTTTGTAGCTTTATTGACTAACATTTGTAGGGCTTTGAATGATGTGCTCAGACTATTTATTTTAACTATATGCAGACATCGTGCATAGTAAATCGTGTCTTAAGTCTGAAAGTTCGCTTGTTCTCCAGAATGTCAGTATTAACAAAGTTCACTTTGCTAAGTTTGCTCTTGCTCTTTAATAATTAATCAAAATCTAATATTAGCAAATACACTTTATTGCAAATAAAACAAGGCTGTAAAAAACCATGATAGAAAGTATTTTCTAGCTTAATCCAAATTATTTCAGTCTCTACATGTTGCCATTTAGTTTTCTGCTGTGAGATCTTGCAGCTCACTGTTTTTCTAATCATTTATGTAAAGTCTTACAAAGTCACGGTTATCTATTTTTAAAACTATGTCTTATTCAATGCAAATTATATTTTTCACTTTGCCAGGCAGCAAATAGTAAAACCAAGTTATCTTTCTACACATATGATTCTCAAACATATTATTAAATATTTAAAAGTAAAGAAACACTTTTATTGTTTATTTTTATTTATCATGAACCAATAGACATTTCTGACCTTTCAAAAGGTTTTTAGGGTATATAGTAATTTATACCAAATTTAGAAAATATTTGTATCATTGTGAATGTCGTTTGGACTCCATCTTGTGCCAGAAATTTCTGGCATAAAATTGTTATGTTAACACAAATCTTATTATAATGTGTTGGGTTAAAAAAATCCTAATGACATGTTTATTTTATAGTTTATGTTTTCAATATAGTTATTATCTTGAAGGGAGTTCTGACTGAATTCAACCGCATTATTTTAATTTTTACTAGAAATTTACTTATATATAAGTCGGCTGTAACAAGTATTATGACACTCATTTCTAAATAAAGAATTGAATGTTTGAGAACAGTTTTTTCAGGTCAAAGCACAGTTCTGAAAATGTATTCTCAGAGTAGTAAATTGGTGGTATCTACTTATCTAAGGTTTTAATACCTAATGCAATAATAAAGCCCCATCAATATATGGCTAATAGCACATATAAAGTATCTGCTAGTAGTCCATCCTCTCATAAAACCGCCTTTAGCCTTAATTCAAATCCATTGATTCCTATTCCAGTTAAAACTGAAGAACTTAATATGTCTTTTAATCCTTTTATTGTAAGCTAGGATAAAATTAATTTTACCCTAGCACTGCACAAAGCCAATTAACGTGATCTTTAGAGTTATTTAGTAAAGTGCTTCAAACTGTTAAATTTATCTTGACCTCTTGGTTGCACTCTCTGACTGCTTTTTAAATGAAGTAATCAATACCTCATAGCCCTTTAAATAGCTTAAACTTCTCAAATATTTTACCTGTATTCTAGTTAAGCTGTAAGTAAAGTGTTTACTCCAGTTTGTGTAAATCTGGAGTCAATTATGCTAAATTTGAAGACAATTATGTACGTTTGAAGAACACTGTATGAAGTAAATTGTTGTTTTAATCAAAATTAAAGCCTCATATTTTGTTACAAGTAACCCAATAATGAGACCACGTATCATTTTCACACAGAACATGTATTCTGTTTGCAACTTAAAATGTAGAACATTAATGTCCTTTACCATCGGATGTAGCTTCTCTTTTCCACACAGGGCTAGTTGAAGGTATTAATTTTCTTACTGTGATAGGGTGATCAACCGTCCTGTCAAGAAAATGGATCTCCATGTCACCCCTTAGCATGATTAAATGGAGGCATGTCTCTGTGAAAAAAAATACCAAATTTTCATGAGACAAATGAAACTGTAGAAAGGTTTACTTTTACAGAATTATTTTATTTTTAATATCTCAAAATCTTCCATTTGATTGTCATTTTATTTGTAGGAAAACATTGTAACTAGTTATATATTTCTTCTGCTAACAAAGTACAGGCAAGCCAATAATTTAAAGATATTTCCAAATTTGAAAAATTCTAGGAATGAGAAATTGCCGTGTTATTTTTAGAACAGTAGCAGGATGAGTATCTCTACCTTATAGAATCACTAATCAGTCAGTGTCTCCTTTAGGGACTCCTTTCCTTGTTCTTTTTTTACCTCTTTCCTTGTTAATGAAGGGCTATCATCTTTTTAGTTTTGAATACTGATAAAAATTACATACTGTAGAATTTCAGCATCAGCAGTGCTAATTGCCAGTTGGACGGTGTTCTTATGAGCCTATGTACATGCCAACCTTTAAACTACACCAAGTGATGTACTTGACAGCTAATTAAGATTTCATATTCTGGCCACTTAGCAGAGGGCACCTGTTATGATTCTTTCCATTAGCTTAGGGATAAAATTTACAAATGATTGTTTGAAAGTATACTGTTAAAACTTCCCTAAAGTCTTAATTCCTTCCCCTGGAGTGGGAGTTAAGACAAAATTGAGGCAATTAAACAAAAGGAACATAAAGAAGGTGGGGGACCAGGGATGGAGGCGGAGCTCACCAAATGCCCCTGTTGTTTAATTTCCTACTGGAAGCAGCCCATGTGTGCTTCTGTGCCCCCTCCCGCTTCAAGCAGTGGCCGTTGTAGAGGCTGAACGGCTGGGGTCAATGCCTTGCCTATTGATCAGTATCCCTGCAGTCCCTTGCTCCAGCAGCTGCTTCATTGGCTTCTTTCAGGGCCTGCTTCAGTACATTAGAATAGAAATCCATAACCAGAGCTGTGCTCATCCAAGCAGGGGAAGAAACTAAATTAAATGGTATAAAACAATCTTGGATCAGGAGTTTGTGCCAATTCATCTTGATCTAAGATGTCACACCAGGCTCTCTGTCTGAGCACCTGGGCTAGAGGCAGCCATAGTGAAAATAGATGGAGCTGCGATCATTCATTTGTCAGCTAAGGAGCAAGGCAGCGGTTAGCAATTCCCTTCTGCAGAGGTCAGCTGACAGAACAATCAGTGCAACTGCAGAATAGAGCTTTCCTTTGAACTATTGTTATGGAGCATGCTCTTGCTGAGACATGGGGGAGGGGAGCTTGGTTTGCTTCCTGTTTCAAGAATACTATGTAAAGAGTAAAATATATAGTACATGAATCTAGATGCTGTGCCACAGAGCTTTTCCTCCTTGTGCCTGTTCTTATACATAAAGAAAGTTGGCTTTAAATGCATATCCTGAGATATAGATTATCAAAATGTTAAATATCACTTTTTCTAGAATTAAGTTTCTTCTAAACACAGAGGCAATGATTATTGATTTTTTTTTCTTAGTATGGTTACGCATTTAGGCGTTTTTTTCCCCCTTTAGTTACCATAGCTATCACAGATTGGTGTCATACTTTGAATCCGTAATAGCATATACCTGCTAATACTTTTTACTGACATTTCCTCTCTGTCTTTAAAAAAAAAATTTCCATGAAGAGAGAGAAATGCGTACCTTGGTATCAGACTAGAAGATATTTTAAATATTAAAGTATTTTAATAAGAAATATAATTCACGAAATATGATTTATCATGACAAAATAATTTGTAACATTGGAGGAGCATCATTATTAATCAACCTGCACATGATCTGAAATATCCTATACAAAATTCAACAAATTAAGAAAATGGGTCATAACTAAACTTTTACATGAGCAATTAGAATAGTTTTAAAGATAAATCTATTATCTGTGGGCTCCTTCTCGATTTTTCCTTTCTATACGCTACCTAAAAGTGAATGGCAAACATCCAGAACTAACTTTAAAAAAAGAAGAAGAATAAAGTGTGATGTGCAGAAGCTAAGAAACCATAATAGCAACAAGAAGAAATCTTTTTTATACTCATAATTGCACCAAACATTTTAGGAATCCAAATAAGTAATACTCTGGTGTTACCATCTTAGTTTTCTAGATAACCAGTCCTCCTTTTTCCCTTACATACTTTAAGCCACTTTCTCAGTCATTTCTTTTTCAATTATTAGATTCTTTATAATATCCTATAATTTCCGTTTCTTAGACTCAACTAGGTCTTCCTGCCAACATCCAGATTTGTTTGTGCCTTTCAGCACAGCTAAACAGTGGAATTTAAAGTATATGCTATAAAGTCATGTCCTCCAGAAGTTTTTTAAAGTCAGCTTCTGGAAAGGCTGTATCTACTTTTGTTGCCAGGATTGTTTTGTTCTGTTTTGTTTTAATCAGTAATTTTTAAAAGAACTTAGGATATGACATCTCAAATCTTTCTGCCATATTTCCGTCTTCTCAGACCTCACTGTGTATCGTAAAGCTCTCCACTTCCTGTGTCTTCTGTTTAACATCACAAAACCAAATCCACTGTAATCTCTCATCTTGATTTCTACAGTACCCCCAAAGTGATCACCCCACTTCTAATATTCTTTATACTATGCTTACAGTGGATTTTTGAAACTCTAAATCTAATTAAGCTATTCTGTAGTTTAAAACCCATCTTGCATACCTTCCCACTGTTTGTGGGATATAAATTGGAATGTGCATATGACTTACAGAATCATATATGATCTGGTCCTTGCCTGCCTCTCCTGCTTCATTTTCTGCAGTTCTCCTCTAGGGTTATAGAGTTCCAGCCAACTTACCTCTCCTTGAAATAGAAATCCACAGACTCTTTCATGCTTTAAGTTCTTAAACATACTGTTTTTTCAATCCAGAAAGTTCTCATTGATTCTGTAACCTACATATTTCCAATGCCTGTTTAGTAGCCCTTAAGTTCAATAAGGGCAGGGCTTTACTTAACTATATTAATTTTTATCTAGCATAATGCCAGGCATACACAAGACCTGCAATTCTTACATGTTGAATAACTGAGTTCAATAATGGATGGAATGAACTGTCACCACCACTGGTTCTTATTGTTCTTCACCTGATCATTGTGAGTCTTCTTTTGGTTTTCCTTGACACCAGTCTTGTTTGACCTCACAATTCATCCACCATACTGCCACTACCATGATCTAACAGTGAATGAATCTAACATCACCACCTTATACAAAACTATTTAATGGCTTTCAGTTAGCCATAGGTTAGAAGTCTTCAGCTTGCCATACAAGGCCTCTCATGGTTTGGCACCTCTTTAGTTTGCCTTACCTCCAGTAATACAGAACGACAAAGTAAAACAAATAGATAAAATAAAACAAAATACCAAAAAGTATTCAGAGAGCCTTGCTGCTAATTTCCGGGTTGGCATACTGAGCTTTGAGTGACCTTTGTTATACACATTTAATCAACATATGGCGCAAAGAACTGAAAGTGGCCAGAAAAACTGGGTGGATTAATATTAGAAAGAGCAGAAAGCTGATCTCCAATCAAGATGGCTCCAGGAGTTTACTTTTTTAATCCTTCTGTGCCAAATACATTGCTTTGATGGATAAAATATACAAAGAGAAAACCAAAGAGACATAACTAGGCTCAAAAAAGTTATCTCTGTGGACCAGTAATGAAATAGAAATGTAATGATCTGGGCTGAAACCATTAGCTGCTTTCCAGAAGCAGGCTTTTGGCTCCTATGAGCTAAAGAGGACTTACAATACATCATGAATAAAGTTTAAAGCCAGGAGCTAGGATATGGCTTCCTCAGTTCCTGAAAGAACATTGAAAAGATCTGAGTGCATTGCTACTCAGAAAAAAATTGATAAAGAAGAAGAGGAAAATGCATGTATTAAATACGTGACTGGCAATGTTAACCATAATGTAAAATAGTGGAAATAAGTGAGTTCTATTCAACATAAGAAACTAGAAGCAAAACAGAGAGAAGAAAGAGATAATCTAAAGACAGTAGAAGGAGAAATAATAAAAATAAGAGCAGAAATTAATAAGATAGAAAGCAATGATTAAAAGATCTAAACCAAAGTACTTTTTAAAACTAATTTGAGGCTGGGCACAGTGGTTCATGCCTGTAATTCCTGCACTTTGGGAGGTGAAGGCAGGAAGATCACTTGAGGCCAGGAGTACAAGACCGCCTTGGGAAACATAGTGAAACCCTGTCTCTACAAAAATAAAAATAAAAACCAAAACAAAAATAATCTGATAAAACATATATTTCCAGCAGAACTTTAAGAAAAGCATGAAAAATAATATTAGAGAAGGTATAAATACACAATGTTTAAAGGATCCATATCTGCTGATATACTTGAGATTTTTAATCATATAGAGAATACTGTAAATAATTCCATACCAATAAATTTGAAAATGTAGATGAAATAGATAATTCTTTTAAAATTATAATCTGCCAGAAATGACTCAAGAAGAAGAAAGTCAAACTTAATAAGGAGCTATTAAATAATATGAATTCATAATAAATATTCCTTCCTTCATCCTGCTACTTTTGCCACCATATCCTACCCTCTGACTCCACACAGGGAGTGTTTCGAAATGCAGACTCTTAATAGTTTTAGAGGAGAATTTTCATGAAACTTCAAGAATCCTTCAACTGTTTTCAAGGAATGACGGAAGGGGGACCTCAGGGACTGAGAGAGTGAACATTACTTAACTCATTTTTCAGGCTTGTATTATGTTGATACTAAGTATAGAATATGAAAAGAAAATTATAGACCAATCTCACTTATGGACATGGATATAAAAAAGCCTATTAGCAAATTTAGTTCAGGGTCTGTCTGCTGGTGTGTTTATCTGTTGGTGTTATCTGTCAGTGCTTATCCATGCATACGTTTGTTTATCCAGGGTTTACCCCGCATATGGAAGCATAGTTCAAGGCCAGAAAATATATTAATTTATTTCAGGTAACATTGATATAATTATATAATAGATATAAAATTTGATAAGGTCAGAATTGTGGTGACCTTTAGGGCAGGAGGGCAAGGCAGTGAGGTCAAGACACAGTCCATGGTGGGCTTTGATAATACCCAGATTAGTTAATTACTTTATAAAAATTGGAAACCTTTGGAAAAACATCAGTATTTTATAAAGTTCATTAGTTATATACATGTTAGTCATGATTTCTTTATATACCTTCTACTAATTGGATGCTTATAATATTGCATAATAAATATCAAACAAAAATAATGGTAGACTATTTTTAGAATGGAGTAGAACTAAAAAAGGGTAGAACTATGTAGGTCTTAAAAGAATGTAGCAAGAGTGAGGTTAAGAAAGGAAATTTTAAGAAGTAACATTATGTATTAGGTAATTTCCTATTATGCCCTATTTATTGATATTCTAATCAAGATATAAAATTGTTTTAATTATTTTGGGGTATCCTTCTAATCTTTCTTCTGAATGTGAAACTATGCTGAGCTTTGCTCCAGTAACAAGTATTTCTTCAAATATCTGATTGCTGTTTTGCATTCTGGGCCATACTGGATGAAATAATCATCCTTCTCCTCCTCGTATGGCCCATCCCTCTTATTGCCTGGAAAACTTACCCTTTGAGTCTTAAATCCAATGTGCTCTCTTTTTTTCATGCACTTGTAAGATTCTTAGAAACCTGAGCTGTTTATTTTCATGCTTGTTATTTTCTGATCCAAAGTAGATGCCCGATAAATATTTGTTAAATTAACGGCACATTAATAAATTACTCAATGAGCAATCTTTCTAAAAAAACAAATGTACTGAGATAAGACTTATGTTCTATAAAATTCATCCTTTTAAAAGTGGAATTCAGTGATTCTTAGCATATTTGGGGTTGTGCAGATATTACCTCAATCTAATTTTAGAACATTTTCATTACTCCCTAAAACTAGTACTTATTAGCCATTGTTAACCATTTTACCCCCACTCCAGCCAACCACTAATCTGCTTTCTGTCTCTATGGATTTGCCTATTCTAAACATTTCATATAAATGGAATCATACAATATATGGTCTTTTGTGACCATCTTCTTCCCCTTAGCATAATGTTTTCAGCGTCATTCATGTGGCATGTATCAGTACTTCGTTCCTTTTTTATTGCTGAGTAATATAATTTTGTATGGATATACTTAGATTTGTACAAAAGTAATCGCTATTTTTGCCACTGAAAGTAATAGCAAATACTGCGATTGCTTTTGCACCAACCTAATACATTTTCTTTATTCTTCAGTTGATGGACTTTGAAGTTGTTTCCAAGGCTATTTTGAATAATGCTGCTGTGAGCATCCATGTCTTTGTGTGTACATGTGTGTCATTTCTGTTTGAGAGATACCTTGGAGTGGAGTTGCTGAGCCACATGGTAACCCTATGTCTAACTTGTTGAGGAACTGCCAAGCTGTTTTCCAAAGTAATTGTGCCATTTTTATCATGCCCAACGACAAAGCATGAGGGTTTCCATTTCTGTGCATCCTCAACAGCACTGTAATGGTCTTTTTTTATTGCAGCCATTCTCGTGAATATGAAGTGGTATCTCATTGTGGTTTTGCTTTGCATTTTCCTAATGACTAATGATGTGAATATTGACCATTCATACAACTTTGGAAAAATATCTATTCAGATTGTTCTTATTATTGAGTCATAAAAGTTTTTATATATTCCAGAAATAATTTTTATTAGATAGATGATTTGACAATAGTTTCTCTGAATCTGCAGGTTGTCTTTATCCTTTATTGATTCTGTCTTTTCAAGCACAAAAGTTTTTAGTGTTGATGAAGTCCTATGTAAAATTTTAAAAAAATTACTCATGCTTTTGGTATCATATCTAATAAATCATTGTATAATCCAAAATTACAAACATATACACCTATGTTGCCTTCTTAGAGTTTTTTTTTGTTTTAGCTCTTATATTTAGGACTATGATCAATTTTCAGGTTTTTTTTTTTTGGAAGGTTAGAGATAGGGGTCTGTCTAAATTCATTCTTTTGCGTGTGAGTAACCATTTGTCCTAGTGCCATTTGCTGAAAATGCTATTCTTTCCTGAATGTGCAGTCTTGAATGTTTTTCTAATCATGTGTCTTTTTTTTATATTGATTTGTTTTAAATTGAGATTCTGTGTTTTGGTCCAGGTTGCTTATCAAGTGTCCCACAAATGAAAAAAATTTCTACATCTTATGAGGAAAGACGGAAGCAAGCTACTGCTATTGTTTTACTTGGAGTAATAGGAGCTGAATTTGGTGCTGAAATTGAACCTCCTAAACTATTGACCAGACCTCGAAGCTCTAGCCAAATTCCTGAGGGATTCGGGTTGACTAGTGGTGGATCCAACTACTCGCTGGCCAGACATACTTGTAAGTTTTAAAATTTCTAATGCTGATCTGTTGCTTCTGAATACATATTATTTGTTAGCAAAATCTCATAATATTGAATATATCCTGAGTTTTAGCTCATTTAGATTGCTTGCATGAAGTTAGAAAGCAGTACAATCTGGCACATTTCCCATTAGTTACAGTAACCTGAACTCCTTTTTAAAAGTTAAAACATCGTCTTTCAAATGCTTTTCTTAAAATAACACATTTCTGACTTTTGTATTTTTGCATTGTTGGTCAAGATTTTAGCCAGAATTTATGAAAGCTAGATTCAAGTTAAAGCTTTTAAAATAATTTCTGGAAAACTATGCAGTTTGTTCTGAGTGTGGTTTGAAAAGTGAGGATTGGGGTGGAACACCAATCTTTTCTTTTGAAAAGAAAATATATTCATTCTCCTTTCAATAAATAAATGCTCAACACATATTTGTTAAATTAATTGGCATATTAATAAATTTGTATATTTAATAATATGTATAAATAATGCATGTGTTTATGAAAAAGAGCATACATGATGAATTATGAATTGCCCTTGCAATTTAAAAAATATTCCAGTAACAGTTTTTAAATGACTATAGACTATAACAATCAAAATTCAAAGGGCTGTGTCATTCTACTGTCTTTGGTTCTGTGCCTGGTATGTTAATAATGGGTAAGGGTGCTTTAAAATAAGCTCTTTTGGTTCTTCAGTGTCAGAATTCCTTTCAGTAAGGTCAAAGTGGCATGTGGCACCATATAGCAAAATTATTTCTAATAAATTGTGTCCTCTTAAGGAACAAATATAGTCCAACTGAATACATCATAAAATATTCTTGTAGAACAAAATGCAATAGATCCTTTTGCTTTTTTGCCCTTTAATCAAGAGAAAAAGATGCACGTTACTTTGTTATTTATGACAGCAGTGAACTTCACTGGACCATTGCCACATACTCTTGCTGTAAAACTGAGGGCCATGTTAATGACTTTTATTATGAAAGCCCTTCAATAGACTTAGCTGCCCCTCCTATAACTGTTTTTTGAAAGACTTCATTCAACAAATACTCATTAGTGATAATCTCTTGATCTCAATTTGAGAATCAGAGTAATAACATTTAAATTTAAACAATACCACCACCAACGACAATGATGCAACTATTATGAGCACTATTTTTTTTTTAGCTCTTTACATGCATTAACTCACTTCATCCTCATAATAACCCTGTAAAGTGGATCTGTCTTGTCTCCATTTTATGCATAAAGCTGGTGGGGCATAGAGAGGTTTAGTTAACCTGGCAAGGATCATACCTCTGGGAAAGGAGTTTTTGTTTCCATCTAGTCTGTTGTTCCAGAGGTCATGCTTTTGACCATTATGCAAACTGCTGCTGTTCAGTGGCTCCCAGTTGGAAAGGGCTTAACGACTAATATGTGCTATAACTTTGCAATTTATTTATTTTATTTTTTGAGACAGAGTCTCTCTCTGTCACCCAGGCTGGAGTGCAGTGGCGTGATCTTGGTTCACTGCAACCTCCTGCCTCAGCCTCCCAAGTAGCCAGGATTACAGGTGTAGGCCACCATGACTGGGTAATTTTTGTATTTTTCATAGAGACGGGGTTTCCCCATGTTGGACAGGCTGACCTCAAACTCCTGACCAGAAATGATCCACCCACCTCAGCCTCCCAAAGTGCTGGGATTACAGGCGTGAGCCACTGCACCCGGCCATTCCTACATTTATATACAGATATTTGTACTAAGCAATGGAAAAATTCTAAAGGAAACAACATTTATTTTCACTCTCTTTGCAGGAAAAGATCAAATACAAAAGGATGGTGTTGTATTTCAGTGGTTTTCAAAATAGGTAACCCTCTTCAAATGGGAGTATCTTAAAACCCACAGTGAAACCCCGTCTCTACTAAAAATACAAAAAATTAGCCGGGTGCGGTGACGAGTGCCTGTAGTCCCAGCTACTCGGGAGGCTGAGGCAGGAGAATGGCATGAACCCGGGAGGCAGAGCTTGCAGTGAGCCGAGATGGCGCCACTGCACTCCAGCCTGGGTGACAGAGCGAGACTCTGTCTCAAAAAAAAAAAAAAAAAAAAAAATTAGGAAGGTGGTAAATAAATTAATTGCTGATTGGTTGCATTCAGGCTCTGGGCTGGATGCTGGGTAGGTTAGTTTACATCTCATTATCCTTGTTATGTAAGAGAGTACTGTTGTCATCACTTTTCTAACCACAGTTTATCTTTACACAAAATTCTGTTATTTGTGAATTAGCTTCTATATGACTTTTCTTTTAACTGTAATAATTTTATTTTTTAAATTTTTATCTGTTTACAGTTTTTTTTAAAGTTCATTTAATCTCTCAGTTTTTTTTTTTTTTTTTTAATTTCAATAGGTTTTGTAGGAGCAAGTGTTGTTTGGTTACAGGAATAAGTCCTTTAGTGGTGATTTCTGAGATTTTGGTGCACCCATCACCCTGCCAGTGCACACTGTACCCAGTGTGTAATCTTTTATCCCTCACCCCTCTCCCACCCTTTCCCCTGAATCCTGGAAGTCCATTGTATCATTCTTATGCCTTTGCAACATCATAGCTTAGTTCTCACGTATGAGTGAGAACATAGGATGTTTGGTTTTTCGTTCCTGAGCTACTTCACTTAGAATAATGGTCTCCAGTTCCATCCAGGTTTCTATAAATGCCAATATTTCATTCCTTTTTATGGCTGAGTAGTATTCCATGGTATGTAGATATACCACAATTTCTTTATCCAATCATTGATTGATGGGCATTTCGGCTGATTCCATATTTTTGCAATTGCTAATTGTGCTGCTATAAATATGGGTGTGCAAGTATCTTATTCATATAATGACTTGTTTTCCTCTGGGTAGATACCCTGTATTTGGATTGCTGGATTAAGTGGTAGTTCTACTCTTAGTTTTTTAAGGAATCTCCACACTGTTTTCCATAGTGGTTGTACTAGTTTACATTCCCACCAGTGGTGTAAAAGTGTTCCCTTTTCATAACATCCATGACTACATCTATTATTTTTTGATTTTTTGATCATGGCCATTCTTGCAGGAGCAAGGTGGTGTCGCATTGTGGTTTTGATTTGCATTTCCCTGATAATTAGCAATGTTGAGCATTTTTTTCATATGTTTGTTGGCCATTTGTATATCTCCTTTTGAAAATTGTCTATTCATGTCCTTAGCTGATCTTTTGATGGGATTGTTTGTTCTGACTGATTTGTTTGAGTTCCTTGTAGTTTCTGGATATTAGTCTTTTGTCAGATGTGTAGATTGTGAAGATTTTCTCCCACTTTGTGGGTTGTCTGTTTACTCTGCTGGTGGTTTCTTTTGCTGTGTAGAAGCTTTTTCGTTTAATTAAATCCCATCTATTTATCTTTGTTTTTGTTGCATTTGCTTTTGGGTTCTTGATCACGAAGTCTTTGCCTAAGCCAATGTCTAGAAGGGCCTGAGAACCACACTCCCATCCCTCACCACGGCCGCAGCAAGCCTGGCCCAAAGAGAGTCTGAGCCTGCCCCAACCTGATGGTCTTTCTCTACCTGCCCTGATAGCAAAGACAAAGGACATAATCACTTGGGAGCTCTAGGGCCCTACCCACCACCTGATCCTCTCTATACTACCACAGCTGATGCTCTCTTGAAAGCACCACCTCCTGGCTGGAAGCCAACCAACACAAAACTGGTGCAATAAAACTACAACTATGGATGTTCACAGAGTCTATTTCACTCCCTGGCCACCTCCACTGGAGTGGGTGCTGGTATCCATGGCTGAGAGACCTGAAGACGGTTCACATCACAGGTCTCTATGCAGAATACCTCAGTCCCAGCCCAGAGCTTGATAGCTCCGCTGGCTGTCTAGACCCAGAAGAGAAATAACCATTACAGTTTGGCTCTCAGGAAGCCACATCTACAGTGGAAGGGGGAGAGCACTACATCAAGGGAGCACCCCGTGAGACAAAAGAATCTGAACAGCAGCCTTGAGCCCCAGATCTTCTCTCTGACATAGCCTACCCAAATGAGAAGGAACCAGAAAAACAATTCTGGTAATATGACAAAACAAGGTTCTTTAAGACCTCCAGAAGATCATACTAGCTCACCAGCAATGGAACCAAACCAAGAATAAATTTCTGAATTGCCAGAAAAAGAATTCAGAAGGTGAATTATTAAGCCAATCAAAGAGGCACCAGAGAAAGGTGAAGTTCAACTTAATGAAATAAAAAAAATTATATAAGATATGAAGGGAAAAATCTTCAGTGAAACAGATAGCATAAATAAACAATCACAACTTCTGGAATGAATGACATGCTTAGAGAAATGTGAAATACACTGGAAAGTCTCAGCAATAGAATTGAACAAGCAGAAGAAGGAACCTCAGAACTCGGCTGGGCGCGGTGGCTCACGCCTGTAATCCCAGCACTTTGGGAGGCCCAGGCGGACGGATCACGAGGTCAGGAGATCGAGACCATCCTGGCTAACATGGTGAAACCCTGTCTCTACTAAAAAAAAAAAAAAAAAAAAAACAGAAAATTAGCCAGTCGTGGTGGCGGGCACCTGTAGTCCCAGCTACTTGGGAGGCTGAGGCAGGAGAATGGCATGAACCCAAGAGGTGGAGCTTGCAGTGAGCTGAGATCGCACCACTGCTCTCCAGCCTAGGTGACAGAGCGAGATTCCGTCTCAAAAAAAAAAAAAAAAAAACTTCAGAGCTCGAGCACAAGGTTTTTGAATTAACCCAATCCAACAAAGACAAAGAAAATAATTTTAAAAGAATTTTTATAAATGAACAAAGCCTCCAAGAAATTTGGCATTATGTTAAATGACCTAAGACCTGAATGACCTCTCCTGTTTAAACCTAAGAATAATTGGTGTTCCTGAGAAAGAAGGGGAATCTAAAAGTTTGGAAAACATATTTGAGGGAATAATTGTGGAAACATTCACACCCTTGCTAGAGATCTAGACATCCAAATACAAGAAGCTCAACACCTGAGAAATTTATCACAAAAAGATCATGACCTAGGCACATAGTCATCAGGTTATCTAAAGTCGAGATGGAGGAAAGACTGTTAAGAGCTATGAGGCAAAAGCACCAGGTAACCTATAAAGGAAAACCTATCAGATTAACAGCAGATTTCTCAGCAGAAGCCCTGCAAACTAGAAGGGATTGAGGCCCTATCTTTAGCTTCCTTAGCCAAAACAATTGTCAGCCAAGAATTTTGTATCCAGCAAAACTAAGCTTCATAAATGAAGGAAAGATAAAGTCTTTTTCCGACAAACAAATGCTAAGAGAATTTGCTACTACCAAGCCAGCACTGCAAGAACTGCTAAAAGGTCTAAATCTTGAAACAAATCCTTGAAATACACGAAAATAGAACCTCCTGAAAACATAAATCTCACAGGACCTACAAAACAAACATAAATTTAAAAAAAAAACAAGGTATTCAGGCAACAAATAGCACAATGAATAGAATAATACCTCATACCTCAATACTAACATTGAATGTAAATGGCCTAAATGCTCCACTTAAAAGATACAGAATGGCAGAATGGAAAAGAATTCACCAACCAAGTTTCTGCTGTCTTCAAGACACTCACCTAACACATAAAGGCTCATATAAACTTAAGCTAAAGGGTATATCTTTTTCTACAAAAGATATTCCATGCAAATGGACATAAAAAATAAGCAGAAATAGTTATTCTTATATCAGACAAATTTTAAAGCAACAGCAGAAAGACAAAGAGGGATATTATATAATGATAAAAGGACTGGCCCAACAGGAAAATAATCACAGTTTTAAATATATATACACCTAACACTGGAGCTTCCAAATTTATAAAACAATTACTACTAACGCTAAGAAATGAGATAGCAACACAATAGTAGTGGGGGACTTCAATACTTCTCTAACTGTGCTAATTTTATTTGAAAATTGTTACTACTGTCATTAGAAAAAGAGGAAAGAATTAGGGGAAAAAGGATTTGAAAAGCTGTGGCAGAGTAGAAACATATTTTTCAAAGAAATCTTGGGAACTGAAGGGCCTTAGGACTGCTCATTTGGATTGTTAAAAGACAGGAAGTTGAACTATGTGGAAAGGGGTTCTGGAGTGTATTTCTGGCATGAGCTCAACCTGGACTGAACGGCACTATGGGGAGGGACTTTTGCATGGTTTCTCCTCAACTTTCCCAATGGAGATAAATAAAATTTATGCAAACATTTTAAATATTTAAGTGTTTTAGAACCTGGCCTGTTCTTTGAGCATTTTGAATAAAGGACTAGATATGAGAAGGGAAAACTGCAATGCTTCTTAGTAAATTCTATTTATGAGAGATTTTGGGAAGTTTCTAGCAGGCAAGGAATAGTGTATCAGAATGAATGATGTAGTACCTCGTAGAAACAATTTAAAATGTGTAGAATGTCCTTGATATCTTTTTTCCTTTCTTGTTCTTAGCCTATTTTATTTTAACTGCTATAAAAATATTTTAAAGGTAATCATTGATTTGCTTTTAACTTTTATCCCATTAACCTATTTTTTTTTTTCCTCAGAGGTCTTAAGTTCCTTGATGGTAACTTTGCCTACCACAGGGATTTTCAAGACCTTTCTTACTTGAATTGGGATGTCTTAATTAAAGTTAAATTTGTCAGTTTAAATCTTGCACTCCTGTTTGAAAACAATTAGATGTCTAAATGATCCTGTGTCTTACATGTACTCTTTTTGATCAGTCATGTGTAATATTAACCTATTATAATGTTAACCTGCTGGAAGCTGTTATATATATTGCCATGTTTGTTTATGTGGCACTTAGAAGGCATTGCTACCATTAAATATTTACTCTTTATGGCATCCTATTGAATGAGATAATAATTATTATCCTCATTTTGAGATAAGGACATTAAGATACAATATTTAATGAACTTTAATTGCTAATGTAGTTAGAGGCATAGATAGTGAGTTCTAACCTTCCTCCTGAAGCATTCTGTGAAAACCCATAATGTAGTGAAACCCCAGTTATCCATATTGATGGGAGGAAAGAATGACACTAATGTGTAATTCAAAAGCCATACTTAGTTTTATAAGTATCTTATACATTTTTGAACATAGGTGAATCTTTTGTGGGAGTTACACTTTCCATATATTTAAATCACATATCGAAGACAAAACTGAAGGACTCTGAAGATTAATGAGAAGCCTAGATTAGGCTAGTGTTACATTGTGCCCTTGGGTAAGCTATGTATCCCTCTGGGTTGCAGCATTCTCTTGCATAAAATAAAAGGTAGGAGCTATTCTGACTTTAAAACTTCTTTTGGTCCAAATAGTCTTCTGCTCCTGAAGTGAAATACAAAGCATTCCAGGAAATTCATCTCCTTCATCACCTTCCCATTTTCTTCTCCATGCAGGGATGGCTGCTGTCTTGTTTTATATTAGCACACTTCAGTGGAGATCCTTCTGCATTTTTATTCCAACCCACAAATGAGGCATTATTAGAATGTTTTAAGGTATTATTTATGACATTACCTTATAGGTCTTTTGGTTCATTCTTTCATTGGGTCTCTTCTGCTTATTTTATAATTGTGGAATTATGCTGTCACATCTGTAGTAAATTCCATTTTGCTCTCATTAGCTTTTTGACTTTGGGCAAGTGTCATAAGTCATTTCCTGAGGCAGCAGACTCCGAGGCAGATTTGTGCGCAGGGGTATTCTTAGGATCAATATCTATCTTTAGGGGAGTGAAACAGGATTAGGCAGAGGGGGAAGTTGAATTGTGTTTTAGTTACATAGAAGGCCTCAGTTGATTTGGGGGAACTCTGGAGCTGGGATGATTCTTCAGACTTGTCCTGAATTAGGGATCAGGGCTCAACTTTGGTATCTCTTTGTCAGTCAGTCACTGGATTGGGAAAGGGTTGGAAGGCCTAGGAAAGGGACGTAACTTTGGATAAGGCAGCTTTCCTTATCCTAGGGCAAAGCCCACAGAGGGATTCCACTGAGACTTGTCAGCCACAGACACAAGAACTTAGGGAAGTGGGGACTTCAGTCCTGATGGGTAGGAGATGGGCAACCTTGCCAGCTTCCTCTGCAGCATGCTACTAACTTACGTGTGTCCCAGTTCCCTTTCTATTTTAACAAATGGAGAGAGGAAGAAACTGTCATTTATTTAACACCTTTTTAATTCCAACTCCATACATATCTCTTGTTACCCTGAAAGACATTTTTGTCCAACACTTAGCACAATATGAGGCATGTTAATAATAGCTGATCATTGACCATTTACTCTTTGCCAGACATTTTGCTGTATACTTGATGTGTATTATTTACTCTTTTAGTCGTATCAAATAAGTACCATTGCTATTCTTATTTATCAGATGAAGAAACTGAAGCTTTGCTTAATACCACTGAATATATTTACTAAAGATTTCTAAAATTGGATTAAACTTTCTTTGTGCAGACAATCAATTGAGGGCATAGGTTAAATTTTTTTAAAAGATTATGCTGCTAAAAGGTACCAAGCCTGGACTGAAACACCTGTGTTCCAACTCTAAAGCAGCCTATTTTCACCATTTCACATATTTTTGTGTGTTATAAAGAAGATTCAGAACTGCTGCTACAGAGAAGAGAGGAGGGGATGCCAGCAAGTACCAGGTCACCTGTGAATACGGACATCTATTGAAGCTTTCATTTAGGAATGTGCTGTTGCTGTGGATATGCATAGACATAAAAAATTCACGTATCTGGGCTTTGGGAATGGCTTTCTCTTTGGTGTGAGATACACTAGAGATAATTAATTTTTTCCCACAGTGAGTCTTTTAGAAATACTATAATTCTGGCCAAGGTACGTGATCTACCTGCCATTACATGGAAAATGCCACATTTATGTGCATTTGTGGGGTTTTTTTTTCCCCTAGGAAAAGGATGCACAGATTCCATGAAGTTCTCAAAAGAACGCCATTAAATAAAAATGGATAAGAACCACTGCAGGAGTTTGTTGAAATAATTGCTTACCTGTTATTATGACTTTTTAAAACAATATAGTTACAGATTAGTTCAGCCACAACACTGCACCACTGAATGGGAGCCTCCATTCTACCTAAGGGATATTGTAATTCTATGAACTTGTATTTCAATTTTTATATTGTTCTGGTGCTGTTTGGTTTCTATTTTGTTGTAGTGTACTTTGTGAAAATGATCCCCCAAGTACTCCCTGTGCTTTTTAATCATGCATATTTTATTTAATGATAGGTTAATATAGGTTGAGATTGATTTTATAATGAATTTATTTCCTAGATTTTAAGAGAAGAAAGTGAAGCCAAATTTCAAATGTTTTATTAGCAAGCTTATGACAATGCCACAGAATTGCAATTAATAACAAAACTAGTGGTAGTTGCAAGTTATGTAAAAAGTAGCAACAATGACAAGCCATTTGCAAGGATAAGCAATAGCAAAAGAACAGATATTCTTACCATTTACAGTTATCAGACTGTGTTGCTGAACTGCTCCTGTGGCCATAGAGATTGCATTTGTTTGATTTCCTTTGTGTTTCCAACCTGGCCATCCTGGCACTTGGAATGAATCTGGCCTTCCTGTCTGACTCCTTACTCTCTTCTCTGACTTGTTTGTTCTCAGTGCACTAACTCAGCATCCCATGTTCCTTACCACCACCTCTCACTTGTATTTTTATCTTTGAAAATCATCCTGGTTGCAGATGCCACTGGACTTACATCACCATTACATCTGTGTTTAGACAGTGACTCTTCACTTCAGCTATGTACTCAAATCACTTGCAGAATGTTTTTAAAATATGAGTATCTGAGCATTTAGGTAGCCTTCCTGTTCAGAAAGCCAGGGGCGGGATTCAGGCATCTGTATTCTTTTTAAAGCTTTGTATGTAATTTTGATGTGTAGCCAGAGTAGAGAGACCCAGTAGAATCTAGAATCTTTTATAGTTATTTTAAATTGAGTATTTTATGGTAGCTGTAGTCATTAAACTACCTTAATGCACAAATTGTAACTTTTCTTTACATTTTCAAATGGAAGAGATAATGGGAACTAATCAGAGTGAATAAATGACATTATACTACTTTCAGAACTAATTCTTTAGGTAGTTCAGCCTTTTTATTGTGGTTTTGTTATTTGGGAACGAGAGCTTGGTTTTGAATCTTGGTATGACCACATCATAGCTGTGTGGCCTTGAATACTTTGTGGCTCGGTTTCCTTACGTAAGACACAGGAATAATATATAAGAGTAGCACCTACCTCACAGTTATTGTAAGGATTAAGTAAATCAATGCATGAAAAAAAATGCCTGACATATAAGTACTTATAAATGTTAGTTTCTGTTGTTGTTGTTGTTGTTGTTATTAGATGTGTTTGTAGAAGAATAAGGAAAGGAAATAGCTCTTTTAATTTTTAAAATTAAAAATAGTTTTTAATCTTCATAAGAACACTATGAGGTAGATAGTATTATCACCATTTTGTATATAAGTTAACTGATATTCTTAAAAAATCAAGTAACTTCCTTAAAGTTATCTGTCTTATAAACAGTCTGAATCCAGATGCATTTTTCCCCCAAAGCTCATGCTGTTCTTTTCTGTAACATATACTGATTTTCACTGTTTGTGGTAAAGTACATTAGTTCTCAGAGGATTTGTGTAAAATATACTTTTCTTTGGCCACATTATCATATACATTTTATATGTTTAAATATAACACTAAATATTTTTGTAATTATTTGTATTTGGATGAATTTCTGTATGTTTATTACCTTATTTCTCATTTCAACCACATCAGCATACTAAGTTCAGATCGGATGGAAGTTTTGACTACTCATTTTGCTCATACTTGTAAATAATGTATGTTGTATAACAGCTTTATCATTTTTAACTGTGATCTGACACTTACATTATAGACCCTGCCTGTCTTGATGATGTAATCTCATCCTACTTCTCCAAAAATAACTTTAATTTGCAACCATTTTTTGTTAAGCCACTACACTAAGGACTTTGAATTTCTCTTCCAGAAAACAAGTAATTAACACAAAGCTATTTCTAAGACCATTTCCATCTAAAATTATAGACCTCTATGAAATTAATGTAATGTATTATTATTTTAACTGTAGAGTGCTTGTATTTATTTTGCCACTTGAACTTGCCTATCTCACTTTAATTGTTCTATACCAATTGTTCTGTCTGCTTTTATACATTCCAGTAGTCCATACCTATGCTATGTGTTTGAAGCTGAGCATCTTTAAAGTATTTTTCTGCTGTCTGTCCTTTACATAACTCATTTTCCACACATATTCAGCTTCATATACTTGTGTTATGTTGAATATAATTGTACTATAGGCCACAGATGAGCAAACCATAACTGTATGTCAAACCTGGCCCCCTTCCCATTTTTTGCAAATAAAGTTTTATTGGAACACAGCCATAACCATGTGTTTACGTATTATTAATGGTTGTTTCATGCTATAACAGCAGAGTCAAGTAGTTGCTATAGAAATCGTATGGCCTGCAAAGCCGGAAATATTTACTGTCTGGCTTTTTACAAAAGGAAAAAGACAACAGAAAACTACCAATCCCTACTGTACATCATTTGAAAAGTCTGTTAATGGTCCTTTCTTGGCATTTAATATGCAAAAGGGCTTTGAGGTGACTTTGATGAAGAAGATACTTCAGTAGTTAAATATAACATCCGTGGTAGTAACATTTAGATAGTTTTAGTTTAGTTTGGATGAGATTACATCATCAAGACGGTCTATAATGCAAGTATAGATCACAGTTAAAAATTATAAAGCTGTTATACAACATACAATATTTACAAGTAAAAGCAAAATGAGAACTGTACCTTTATAAGAATTTAAGTAGTATGAAGGCTTTATAATAATTTTTGGTCTAGAATGTGATGCAGCATGGTACAAGACTCTTTCTGCCAGCCACCTAAAGTATATACTAGTTACTTTGATTCAATTTTTCATTTTAGTTCAGTTTTCTTGATTCTTTGTCACTGGATTGCCTTTGTAGCCAATTTAATAACAGGTCACATTGTTTGCTGGTGACTTTTGTTTTTCTACATTAGGATATTGTGGTTTCTAATTTTTAAATAAACTTGGCCTGTAGTTTTCTGACAGTTCTGTAAGTGATTGCTTCATATTACTATGTCTTAATATATAAGTGCATCAGGGTCTCTGTAATTAAAGTATGTAAGTTTCTATAAGTTCAGACAATTTTATATCAAGAAAGGACCACGAACATCTAGTGTTAATCCCTCTAAGAACTGCAGAGCTTTTGATGGTTCTCTTAAAAAGCCTTTCGGTAAGAAGTATATAGAAACATTTTGTGAACTTGTTTGTAGACCCCCTGCCATGTCCTTAGAAAACACAATTTTTAAGACTTTGTTGAATGGTAGGGAGCCCAAGTCTATTTTGTTTCTTTGCCCTTTGATCTGTGTGTCAAATGGTTAAGTGCTCATGGACTTCTTGATGTTACCCAGTTCAAATGGGCACTGCCAGACCCAAATCCACTAGAGGACTCGAATGTTTGTGTGAAATCAATAAATGTAGGGCTCTTTCCTTATACCTTTGGTTTTTAAATTATATTCTTCAAAGTCCTGGGGTTAGATGGAGATGGCTCAGTGGCTGCCTAGGCCCTTTGCACTACTTCAAGAACAGCAGAACTGATTTGTGCATGTGTGTTTTAGAAGTTGGAGTTTGACATCACATTGTATCTGCAAAAATAGGGCTAGATTCCTAAAAAATTGACAAAACTTTGAAAACTAGATGTTATATAGCCTTCAAAAACTCAATAATAATCAAAATTCTTGGTTTTCCCATCTAAACCTATTCTACTTGTGGCCTTCTCTGTCTCAGTTGATGCTTATTCATTTTTTCCAGTTTCTTAGGTTCATCCCTAATTCCTCTTTTTCTCTGACATAACACATCTAATCTATCAAGTATATCTTATTGGGTCTACTTGAAAATATATCCCAAAGTCAGCTACTTCTCACCACCTTTCCTGTTAGCATCAGGGTTGCCTACCTTCATTCTTACCCGGGTTCCTGTGAAGGCTTCCTGCCTCACCCTTTTTCCTTTCCAGCATAGGAGTCGTGGTAGTGATTCTTTAAGAACCTAATGTGGATCACATCAATGTTTGGCTCAATATTCTGCAAGGGTCTAAAAGCCAGAGTCCTTCCCATGCCCTGAAAAGCACTATGTGAACTCAATTTTCTCCTACTTTTCACCTTGCTTACTCCAGTGTCCTGGCTGCTTCTCAGGCATAGTAGTCACACCTTCTGCTGGGACTCTCTTTCCCCCAGATACCTGCTTGGTTAACTACTACACTTCTTTCAAGCAGTTGCTCAATTTTCAACTTCTCAGTGAGACCTATCCAGATCACTCTATTTAATCCTGCAAACTGCTGCCTTTCCGCCCCCATATCCAGTCCCTTGTATATTGTCCTATACTTTCTTTTTTAAAGTATTTGTTGCCTTCCAGTATCCTATATATAATTTATCTATTTACAATAGTTAACCTCTACCAAGTCATGAATCTTTGTCTATTTTGTTGAGCAATGACTGAAGTAATGAGTGAAAACTAAAGTGGTTATACATAAAGCAGCCCTTGTAGTATCTTACATTTTAACTGAAACTTTCTCTTTGATTATGTAACTGTTGAGATGAGTTTGCTAATCTTTTTGAAAGTGTATTGTCTGTTAACCTGGACACTCATGGTATGATATATTGTCCAATATAAAAAGTATACAAGTAGTCAAAGGAAAAAATATATGATTATTTCAACAGAAGTAAAAAATAAAAAAGACATTTTTAAAATTCAGTATCTTTTCCACATAAGGACTGTTAATAAACAATGAGTAGAAAAACTTTCATTAGCATGATACAGAATATTAAGCTGAAACTAAAAGCTACATCATCCTCAGTCGGTTCACATTAGATATATTCTTTTTTTTTTTTTTTTTTTTTTGATATTTGGAACTTTTTTTTTTTTTTTTATTATACTTTAGGGTTTTAGGGTACATGTGCACAATGTGCAGGTTTGTTACATATGTATCCATGTGCCATGTTGATTTCCTGCACCCATTAATTCGTCATTTAGCATTAGGTATATCTCCTAATGCTGTCCCTCCCCCCTCCCCCCACCCCACAACAGTCCCCGGAGCGTGATGTTCCCCTTCCTGTGTCCATGAGTTCTCATTGTTCAATTCCCACCTATGAGTGAGAACATGCGGTGTTTGGTTTTTTGACATTAGATATATTCTAACAAGTAGCATGGTAATGGTATTATTTAGCATGGACATTTTAGCAGATGTAGCAAAATAAGAAACAAGAGTTATAAATATTGAACAGCTTGTAATTGTATATTTGGAAAACCAAGGATATCCAGGTGTCAATCAGCAAGATAAATAATCAAAATGAATAACTTCTCTGTCTACTAGTGAACAAAGTAGAAAATATAAAAAAAACATCATTTTTTGAAAGACCCTTCTAACTAGTAAGACCATAAAAACCAGGAAGTAAAATACAACAAAAAAATATTTTAAAAAGGCTACAGGTAGGCATTTTGTCATAGGAGGAATGCAGATGACAATACAATTTCAACTTACCCAATTACCAAAAGCATTAGGGGATAGGAAAAATTCACTAGATACACTTGGATTTTTTTAAATTTTTTTTTACAGTGAATAGATATTTGCGTGGTTAAAATAAATTAAAATGATAAATGCTCAAATTTAATAAAATAGTAAAAAAAACTCAACAATTATGGCTACCAAATGAAATTGCATAGCTAAGAATACACTTAAGAAATACATTTTCCTGCTGTGATTATTACACATTGTATGATTGTATCAAAACATCACATGTACCCCTAAATATGTATATCTACCATGCACGCATGAAAATTAAAAATTAAAAATATAAAGAAGAGAAAAAAAAGAATTACGGAATATACTACCGAGGGAACTAAAATAATATTTGACTAAATGGTTTGCATTTCTTGGATGGGTGATTCCATATGGTAAATATCTCAGTTACTCTCTAATATACAAATCGTACACAATCACAATCAAAATCTCATCATTCTTCTAATAACTAGGCAAAATTATTCTAAAATGAATATATGGAGATAAACGGAATATATGATTTGTTTTATTCAATAAACACATGTAGTGCTGACAATATACTGGTTACTATTTTGGGCACTTTATAAATATTAACTCATATAATCCTCATTGCAACCTTTGAGGTAGGTAATAATAAAAAAATCAACTAAACAATATTAGAAAATATAAAATACCAAAGCATTAACCTAACAAAAAATATATAAGACTTACAGAAAAAATTTTAAAATCTTACTGAAAGACATTTTGAAACACCTAGAGAGATACACATTTTTTGTGACTAGGAGTGCTGAATATCATAAAGATGTCAATTTTCATAAACTTATTTATAGATTAATACCATTCCAAACTAAACACCAGTTGAATATTTGTCATTGTTTTTGTTATTGAACTTGGCATGCTGATTCTGAAATTTATATGAGAGAGCAATAAACTAAGAAAAGCCATAACACTCCTAAAGAAGATAAACAAGGTGGAGGGATTTCCCTTACCTTATGTCAAAAGCTGTTCTAAATTTATTGTAATTATTACATTGTTACCTTGGTGCAGGAGAGACCAGCAGACTCATAGAACAAAATAGGCAGCACAGAAATCATTCATACATGCATAGGAATTTGATTCTATATAGACCTAGCATTGTAGATCAGTGAAATAAAAGGTTGCATTTTTAAATAAATGGTATATATACTATTGGCCAACCACAAGAAAAAATGATGAAATTGGATCACCTAATGCCTATCATCACCAAAAATTAATTCCATGTGGATTTAAAGACAAAACCTTTCAAAAATTTTAAAAGATGATATAGGAAAATATGACCTTGGAATGGGGAAAGATTTCATAAATAGGTGACAGAATGCCAAACCAAGCCATTAAGAAGACTGATAAATTCAAGTACATTAAACTTACAAACTTTTCTTAATCAAAAATACTTGAAAGAAAGTGAAAAGTAAAGGTACAAAGAGAAAGAAAAAGTGATTGTAACATAGGTCACTGACAAGAGATGGTTAAATATCTTTATATTTAAAAAATAAGAAAAAGACAAATCCATAGCAGAAAATGGATAAAGGTTGAAAAAGTATTTCTCAGAAAGGAAACAAGGATGGCCAGTACACTTATGAAAAGATGCTAAGCCCTATTATCAAGGAAATGCAAATTAAAAGCACAATGTACTATAATATTTTACCTTCCAGACTGAAGGCCTCAAGTCCAACATTATCAAATTTTGTGGAGGACTTGGAACAACCAGAACTCTTTTACACTTATTATAAGAATGTAAATTGGTTTAGTCTCTTTGGAAAACAATTGAGTGTATTAACTTGTGAGTCCACCCTATTCTATATCTAGAGAAACCTTTTCACATGTAACCCAGGAAACATGTACAAGCATGTTCATAGCAAACAGTTTGAAATAAAAATTGGAAACAGCGCATGTGCATTAACTATTGGACAAATATAATACTGAGCAAAAAAAGAAAATGGAAAAAGAATGAACTTTTATGAAGTTCAAAACCATGTAAAATGAAATAATTTATTAGGGATACAAATGTAGGTAGTAAGGAAAATGAAAGCTAGGAATGATAACCACACAATTCAGAACAATGATTACTCTAAAGAGTGCTAAGAAAGGGGGTGAATTCAGGTAGAACTACCCAAGGGGCTTCATAAATATTGTAGACACATTGATATTTTTTATGTTGTCACATAAAAATTATGAGTCTTTACCTTTGTATTGTTGAGCCAAATAAAAGAAGGGCATAAAAATGTGTACACTTTGATTCAGTTTTGTAGTAAATATTATGATTCAAGTATCTAAAATAGCAGGGACCAAGATTATAAAAATGTTTTTCTCAGTTACAATTAAGGAAAAGGAAAAGGGTAGAATGAATCTCGAAATATAATTATGACCTCATAGTTTTTAGTATGCATGCATACAGATATAGAAATAAATATAAATACTTTTTTATACCTTGATTGGTATGGAAACGTATGTTTCCTACCTCTGGCCACTGAGAGGGTCCAGAAGCAATGACATTCCAGTAACAATGTCCATTCCTATAGCGAAGATGTTGGTTTTGAAATACCATTCTCTAATAAAAGGAACTAGGACTCCTTGGAGAAGTAGTTGATTTTAGGGCTTAGAACATCTGTCTGTGATGTCAAAAAATAAGGGCTTAAAAAGGATAGGGACATTTCAAAAGGACATGGGGCCAACCTGAAGGTGCTTCTAATAGCCAAAACTGGAACAATTTAGGCAACAGAATATGATATATTTTATGGAATTATATTCTATAGAATAAAATACCCATGAGGCCATACTATTATAACAGAATAAATAAATAAATGAAGGATAAGGGACAGCTCTTATAGAAGGATTCTAGTTAGTAAATATAGCAAGAATGAGGGAAATCTTTATTAGGCGAAGATCACAGAAATAATTATTGCAGACAAGATTCAGGTCTGGATGTTAAAATCAGTATATTTAACACAGCCTTCAAGTTTTTCCTCCCAAGATATGTATCAGTTACAAAGGGAAAGTTGATTTCTCCACTGTAATTTGTTAGCTTAAACAAATGATGAAGGTTGGCATTGTCAGTAATAAAACATTTCAACGTCAGATTTTCCTTGGAATGATACACTTGCAAGGACATACCTGTGATATTCTAGTCAAAAGGCATACCTTTAATCTAATCCTGAGAAAACATCCCGACTGAGAGACATTCCACAAAATGGACCGTTATTCACCAAAAATATGAGAGTCTTGGAAGAGAGGACGAGCCGTGTCAGGAACTGTCACAGATTGAAGAAGACTAAAGAGACATGACAACTAAATACAGTGTGGGATCTGGAAGTGGATGTGGGAACCAAAAAGGGCACTGGTGAAGCTTAAACCAGGTGTGTAGGCTAGTGAGTAGGATTCTACCAATACTAATTTTGACAATCATACAATGGTTATGTAAGTTGACCTTAGAAGAATCTGAGTGAAGAATTCTGTGAAATCTCTGTCTGTATTTATGCAAGTTTTCTGGAAGCCAAAAATTATTTCAAAATAGTTCTTAAAAAGTGGTTGTTCCTAGGTAGCAGAATAAAGATAGATTTATATTTTATGGTAGTATAAGTAATACTATATTTCAAAGTAGCTGATTATGTTAAGAATTAAAAATAGCAATTTAATTTTTCTGTTCCTTCCCCAATATTTCTCCCTTTCCAGTTTTCAAGGATGTTATACAACCCATGGGTAGAAAGTTTAGTACAGTTTTATTTATAGATTTAAAAATAGAAGCATAATAATTAGAGATTTTGTAGCATATATCATTGTATTATTAGGTAGGTTTTGGAATAGAGAGTATATTTTTCTCATTCAGCTTTATCCGTGTCCATTAAGCCACGAATGCTTCTTACCTCTAATTCGTTATTTTAAATAGGTATATTTTTCCCCACTATATTACATGAAATAAAGTTGAAACAAAATATTAGAGTAAGTCATATTCTGAGTTTTGTTTGTTGCTAGTCATAGGAGAAAAAAAGAAAAAAAAATCTTCCATGCTGTCCTCAGTTTTAAAAATTCTTATATTAAAGACACAATAATGTGTTTCTAAGGTATCGCCTAAATTCCTGAAAATTTTAAGGCATCTTTTGTTTTACCTTTTCAGGTTGTTTGTCTTCTGCACATGCCCACTGCAATTAATTGGTATTTTCCTTGAGCCCACACTAAGGAAAGCTGCCCATGGGAATTAGATCCCAGTACAACACACTTTTCATTTGTTACTTTTAGTTTTGTATTTTATTGTTTTAAAAAAATCATTCTAGACTGTACAAGCCTGAAACTAATCTTGACTATATCTAATGTGTAAGAAATAAATGCTTTTTGTGTTAACGATTTCTGATCATCATATAAGCTTTAAGAATAAAGGAGTTTTATATTTCCATTGACAAAGTGCTGACACATTGATAAACAAGTAACTTTAGAAATAATCCCTAAGAATTCAATATGTGCTTTAAAGTTTTGCATTATGTATGTGTCCCTAGGTGATGACTGTCTGATTTATGCTCCAAACCTGTAGATTTTCTCCTTTAAGCAAATAAGAGTACATCATGATTAATAAGTGATCTCTGAATTAAGCTCACTGGACATATATATATATATATACGTGTATATATATGTATGTATATATATATATATACGTGTATATATATGTGTGTATATATATACGTATATATATGTATGTATATATATACGTGTATATATGTATGTATATATATACGTGTATATATGTATGTATATATATACGTGTATATATGTATGTATATATATACACGTGTATATATATGTATGTGTATATATACGCGTGTATATATATGTATGTATATATATATACGCGTGTATATATGTATGTGTATATATATACGTGTATATATATGTATGTGTATATATATACGTGTATATATGTATGTATATATATATACGTGTATATATGTATGTGTATATATATATACGTGTATATATATATGTATGTGTGTATATATATACGTGTATATATATGTATGTATATATATACGTGTATATATGTATGTGTATATATATACGTGTATATATATATGTATGTATCTATATATAATTGTTAATGGCATTTTGATTTAGGCATTTTAGTAAATTTTCACTGTTATCAGAAATTTTATCTTGTCATCTATAGAGTAGACGGGCTGGACACTTTGGAGAACTTTTATAGTAACTGAATTGTACTACTTCATGATTTTGTAAAGAAAAGAGAAGGTAGAATTTTCTAGAAGACTATTAAAGCTATGTAGTAGTCTCCAAACCACAGAATTAAAAGCAGTTTCTTTAGGTAGTGTAATGTTGGTTCCCATTCATTCTTGAAGGGAGATGGAGAGGAAGGGAGGTAAATCAGTCAGGAAATAGAAACCACATCAGTTACCTAAACAGTGAAAATTTAATATAAAGAGCTTCTCACTAGTAGAAAATGATTAACTACTAAAAGAGGTAAAAAGAGACTCAGGGGTCCAGAGATACCACGTGCAAAATAACAGCTACTACCTCGTCTAAGGTGAGGAAGAGTGGATAGTAAACTGACTCAGGACCGGGAGAGGCCCTCCTCCAAGGCTTAGATTAGACTTCTTTAAAGAGTCAGTGACTACTAGGGAACACCGGGCTTGTAGATAATGAAATTTGCCAAAGTGGCCTACCGCTGCCTGTGAGTGGAGGCAGCTTGGTGCTAATCTGGAAGTTTCTTTAGGGATGGGGGCTAGAGCTGATGGGCTGGTCCAAGCTGGTCTATAGACACAGCCTGCCATTTTCCAAGGGTTAGGCCATCCACAGCAGCTTGGGAAGGGGAGTGTTTTTCCCCTTGCAGGATCTCTCCATTGACCTCTATCAATGAAGCTTAACATTCTGCCAGCTGGCAAAGGACATGTTTCCAGAGTCCAGCTCCAGTATTGCAAAGCAGTAGGTAAACAAGGGATTTAGAGCTGAGATATTATAAATTGCTAACTGTTCTAGAAGGAATAATTTACTGTTATAATTCTAAATACAGTCTCATAAGTCAAAACTTTCACATCACTAAAATTTTATTATCTGCTTGGTTCTTTATAATGCTAATCATGGGCTAGGCATGATGGCTCATGCCTATAATCCCAGCACTTGGGGAGGCTGAGGCCAAAGGATTGCTTGAGGCCAGGAGTTTAACACCAGTGTGGGCATAGCAAGACCGTGTCTATGAAAATTTTTTAAAATAATAATGCTAATTATGTTCTCTATAAATAGTTATTATAATATTGTCTTAAGTTTTGAAAGGACAATCAAGAAATTGTTATTAGGCTGGGCACGGTGGCTCAAGCCTGTAATCCCAGCACTTTGGGAGGCCGAGGCAGGCGGATCACGAGGTCAGGAGATCGAGACCATCCTGGCTAACACGGTGAAACCCCGTCTCTACTAAAAATACAAAAAATTAGCCGGGTGTGTTGGCGGGCGCCTGTAGTCCCAGCTACTCGGGAGGCTGAGGCAGGAGAATGGCGTGAACCCGGGAGGCGGAGCTTGCAGTGAGCCGAGATCGCGCCACTGCACTCCAGCCTGGGGGACAGAGCAAGACTCTGTCTCAAAAAAAAAAAAAAAAAGAAATTGTTCTCTATTTTGTTGCTTTCTGGGAGGTACTCTTATCATAGCTGGGTAGATCTCTAGGCAATATAGTCATGGGGTAGGTTTGAAAACCGGGCCATGCCTCAAAAAATGAATTCTACCTCTGTAGAGTAAGCACAACTAACTCCATTTTGCATTTACAGATAAATAAATGATGGTTGGCAACTGTTGTCCCCAAATTTGCATTTCAATGGCCTAGTGATGTTCTATCACTTACCTAGTACTTCACAGGGATGTTAGTGATAAGGAATAATTAATGATCTGTTAACGAGATCACATCTTTGATTATAATGTACAATAGATGTACAAATTCTATATTTAACTTTTATTTGCCTTTTAATTGCTATGGATTTCTGAGCCTGCTACTGGGTGCTTTATCAGACTGAAGAAATGGTTCCTATAATCTCTTATCCTCAGTCCCAGTGGTCATTACAATGTATTTTCTCCAAAATAGAAAAGGCAACCTAGTTGCATTATATGTTGTAAAATGTTGGAGTGCCATCCATTTTAGCTGCGCTTGTCAGTTCACTGGGACAGCATTCTGGGAGTAAAGAAAGAATAAAAATAGCAAGCAGAGGATTTACTAGTGTCTTTGTGATCATGGTTTAAAGGGTGAATACTACTATTGGCAAGTGGAGAATTCTTCGGACTTTTAAGCGCTAGAGAAGAGTTTCAGGCTTGTTAAGCTCAAGCTCATTTAAAATTCTACTTTGACTGACCGTCACATCATAAAGCAGTCTGCTCAGAATGTCGCCAGTGTCAGTTCTGTGACCTCCGGAGCTGCATATAGCAGTTGGCTTCAGTGGAACAGGCCACTCTGCTTCTGGGAAGAAAAGAGTTCTGGGCAACAACACAAGTCCTAAAATATTGATGTGGCTACTTCTAAAGTATAGCAATATTACATAGTTATATGCAGTGTGTCATTCAAGCTGTTTTCATTGCCCAGAAGTCATAGTGCTGAACCTATCATTTGTCAATCAAGTTAATTTTGGTAACTACAAAGTAGAGTTGGCCTTTGGGACATTTATATAGGGACATGTATATATAATTATATAATGTGCTTATTTAAAAGCTACAATATTTTTTAAATGCTAGACAAAGATTGAAATGTTATTGTCTTTCTTATTTAGTACCTCCCTTAAATCATGTACAGACAGACATCCAGGTAAACACAGATGGAAACTCTATGTGATTTTTCTCTTTGAATGCCTGTGTTGCAGGTGTAGTGGTATTAAGGACTATTGTATCAAATATTAACTTGTGTCATATGAAACTGCCATTTTTGAGGGTCAAAGATGGTCGAATATTGGCTATTTCACATGGCTCATCCTAATAGTAAATTATCAACTATGCTAGGATTTGGAAGTATATTAAGTATATTAATATATTAAGTATATTAATACTTAGTATACTATAGTAATATACAAGTATATTAAAGCTCAAATTAACAATTGGACAAAAGACAGACAAGTATGATGTTAAGGGAAGTAAAAGGTAATGAGTGACTTATGACTCAGTCTTTTACTGCAGCAGTATGAGGAAGGTGTGATTCTCATCACTGTATCGATAGAAAATATTTTGGTTAACAGATTTTTCACTCTCTCAAAAATGCGTTTTATGCCTAGGAATGTATGAATTTTTGTAGGTTCTTTCAAACTTGCTTACGTGGTTGCCCTCCTGACACACCACCTAGTAGGTTCTTATTTCAGAACCTTTCTGAAATAAATGTTGGCCTTTCTGACTTAAATATCAAGGTGATTGCCCGTTGGCAGCATTGTGTATTAATGCCTTGGGTGGTAGTTACTTGCTGTTGTTTTATACTTAATAACAACCTTGCCTAAAAACATACTAGAGAGTACCTCATCAGCCGTTGAGGTTTTGCATCTTTTATTGGCCTGCCTTTATTTTCTAAAGATGGTGTTTCACTGAGGTCTTTTAATTCCATGAATGAAGTTGTAATTAGTTCGGTATTATTTTTAATAATCTTCATTCAGGTGGTAAAATTTACTTGTTCTTTTGAGAGTTGAGCTGTGGGTAGTAAGTATCCATTAATAAAACAGTAGCCAATTGATATATTTGTTTCTCATTTTATTTTTGTTATTTATTTATTTATTTACTTTGAGAAGGAGTCTTGCCCTGTCTAGGCTGGAATGCAGTGGCACGATCTCGACTCACTGCAGCCTCCGCCACCTGGGTTAAAGCGCTTCTCCTGCCCCAGCCTCTCGAGTAGCTGGAATTACAGGCATGTGCCACCATGCCTGGCTAATTTTTGTGTTCTTAGTAGAGACAGGGTTTCACCATGTTGGCCAGGCTGGTCTTGAACTCCTGACCTCAAGTGATCTGCACTCCTCGGCCTCCCACAGTGCTGGGATTATAGGTGTGAGCCACCACGCCCAGCCATTTTTCCATTTTCAGTGGAAGTTGGATTTGGTGTTCTGTCAGATTCAAGAAAAGTACTATGGACCACAAGTAGATTCCTTGCCATCTCACTGGCGATAAGCAATCATTTTGTTCTATTATCCAGAAATGAAGTTATTTTAAAAATTTGGTTGTGACCTCATTTAATTCCACCTTACTATGGTTCAAAATCTAGCTAAATTACAATGTGCTATTCAGAGAATTTTTTATTTACTGACTCACAGCTTAAAGTGCAGTTAATGCAATGTTTAGTTAATGCATTGTTTAAAGTTGATGGATTGATAAATTTGCAGAACTCTTTTAAATATGAGAATGCTCAAAATAATTTTTTTTTTTTGAGATGGAGCCTCGCTCTGTTGCCCAGGATGGAGTGCAGTGGTGCGATCTCAGCTCACTGCCACCTCTGCCCCCTGGGTTCAAGTGATTCTCCTGTCTCAGCCTCCCGAGTAGCCAGGATTACAAGCGCCTGCCACTATGCCCAGCTAATTTTTGTATTTTTAATAGAGACGAGGTTTCACCATGTTAGCCAGGCTGGTCTCTAACTCCTGACCTCAGGTGATCCGCCTGTCTCATCCTCCCAAAGTGCTGGGATTACAGGTATGAGCTACTGCGCGCCTGGCCTCATAATAATTTTTAATGCAGTGTATTTTTCAAAACCTCAGCTATTAGTGTAGTTTTTAATTAGAAGTGTTCTGCATTTAAACTTAATTACCTCTAAACTTGGTAACAAAAATAGCCTAACTTTTTGGGCAACCTTTTGATTTCAAGATACTCATGATTTTTTATGTGACATTATTAGGTTTTTACAATTATTGCCCATGTGCAGAGTGGAGAGTGGCAGCCATTCCTGCTTTCCACATGTGGAAATCAAGATAAAGAATGCACTTTCTTCCTGACAGAAAGAAAGAATCCATGTGCAGAGTCTTTTGCTCTTATTTAGGATTATTAAGTGACTATGTGTAAGTTCATGTTTGAATACGTTATCTTGCTTAGCAAACTCACCTTCAATTAGCCTTTTTTTTAGCTTCTTCCCTCAAAATGCCAGAATTTTTGTAGTGTGGTCATCTCCAGATGAACCAGAGAACATTAACAAATTGTTTTATAAAACAGTGAGAGAACCATAGAAGGAATGACGCAGCTACTTATTAGGGCAAATATTCTCCAGGCAAAAAAAATTGACCCGCAGCCATTACAAACATAAGAAGAAAGTAGATGGATAGTGTCACAGATTGAAAGGTAAGTGTGGCTTAGAGAGGACGAAAAAGGTAGGACTTTGGTGAAGAAAATTAAACCTAAAATTTAAGGAATATCTTACCTCAAACAATAAAGAACTTGTAGATTGTGTTATTTCCCTTTATGATTATTGACAATTTCTGTTTGTTTATTTTGTTTTATTCTGTTTTGAGAGAGAGTCTTGCTCTGTCGTCCAGTTTAGAGTGCGGTGGCACCATCTTGGCTCATCTCAACCTCCACCTCCTGGGTTCAAGAGATTCTCGTGCCTCAGCCTCCCGAGTAGCTGGGACTACAGTCGTGCACCACCACACCCAGCTAGTTTTTGTATTTTTAGTAGAGACGGGGTTTCTCCGTGTTGGCCAGGCTGGTCTCGAGCTCCTGGCCTCAAGTGATCTGCCCACCTCAGCCTCCCAAAGTGCTGGGATTACAGGCATGAGCCACTGTGCCTGGTGTGATTATAGACAGTTTTAAGAAGATATTGATAAGGATTTCTGCTTAGCTTCTGACTACTTTTATTCTAGAGGATTTAGAGTTACAAATGTACCCTGAGAACTTACAATTCAAGGAAAATCTTTTATATTTAATAGCAATAATTACATGAAATTTTATTTATATTTATTATGAAACTATATATGTATCATATGAAATTATACAAGTGCTAAAAGAAATGTAATTTAATGTGAAAACACCTCCACATACAGTGACTGAGAATCCAGGAGCGATTTATCTATTTATATTTCTATCAAATATTATAAGCAAAATAAAAAGACAATACTAACTGTAGTGGATTGAAATAGGAACCTATCAAATTTACTTTGATTCATTCAAGAGTTCAAAGTGGTACTGGGGGAAAAAATCACATAAACCTCTGTCATTTTTGAGTGATACTAGGAGATTAACTTATTTTGAAAATTAGTACATTTTATACACATGTACCTCAGCATAATCAAATGATTGATGAAAGGAAATTCTTCTTTATAACAATATTGTAGCCAATAAATGAAGAAGGAATGATGGAATGTAATCATTTTGCCACCCCTAATGTATTAATGGACCTGGGCAATCACTCCTAATACCACCGTAAGTGAGAGCCAGGCATTGTACGCTTCTGATGGAAGTACCTAGCAGATCTAAGAAATCGTCAAAAATTCAAACTGAATCTGTTCAACCAGTTTATAGGAACTACAAAGGTTAGAAGAACACTTTAAATATTGTCATAGGAATATAATCAGCAGGATCCAGATTTGAGGAGACTCTATGGGATAAAAGAACTGATTTCTTCAAGAAAGGGGGTAGGGGCAAACTGTAGATTAAGCGATTTAGGAGACATGTTTGTATTATGATTGGAAGAGACAGATGTAAATAAGTGAAGGAAAGAAAAAAGGCATGAAAGAGACAAGTAAGAGAGGGCGTTAAAGAGGGGGAAGCAAATGGGAGTGTGGATGAAACGAGATTAGCCACGGGTTCAAAGATGTTGAAGCTGGACAATGGGTACAGCAAGGCTTATATGCTTCTTTTTTCTTTTTCTTTCTTTTCTTTTTTTTTTTTTTTTTTTTTAGTTGAGATGGAATTTCACTCTTGTTGCCTAGGCTGGAATGCAATGACACGATCTCGGCTCACTGCAACCTCCACCTCCCAGCTTCAAGTGATTCTCCTGCCTCAGCCTCCTGAGTAGCTGGGATTACAGACATGTGCCACCACAGCCAGCTAATTTGTATTTCTAGTAGAGACGGGGTTTCACCATGTTGGCCAGGCTGGTCTCGAACTCCTGACCTCAGGTGATCCACCCACCTTGGCCTCCCAAAGTGCTGGGATTACAGGCATGAGCCACCGTGCCCAGTCTACACTTCTTTCTACTTTTGCTTATCTTTGCATTTTACATAATGAAAAAGGTCTAAGATTGGCACTGGCTGTCACACAGAATAGTGAACTTCATGCCACTGGACTGTGTTCTGCATCTCTAGGTCTGCAGTCGAGCTAAGAATTTGTGTTTTCATTAAGCTCATCAGGTGATTCTCAATACCAACCAGGGTTAGAACCCTCTGGGACGGATTATCTGTAAGATTCTTTTTCACACAGCTTTCCAAGTCTGTGTGTTTTTTAATGATATAAAGATGTGCTACAGAGATTCAAGAACAAAATAGCTGGGGTGACCATCTGTTTCCTTTATTCTGGTAAATAAAGTAAAACTGAACTGAGACCTTGAAAGATGCTTAAAATATGGACAGTGAAGTGTGAATCAATTCTTTCATTCCACAAATATTGTTTAGTGCTTCCTCAATGCCAGAGAGTATGTTAAGCATTGGGGTATGGTTGTGATCAAAACAGTTAAAATGATAACATTTATAATGACAACAACTTTGAGCCTCACCTCTTATGGATGCCTTCTATTACCATGGAGGGAATGCTAGTTTTTGAGACAGGAGCTTTGGATTCTGGACGTGCTGTGACACTTGGCTCTTTAGTGTGGAGTAAACCATAATAACCTCTTGAGGTTTGATTTTCTGATCTGCCTAATAAGGTTGTACCCTTCTAGCTCTTGACTTTTATAAAATAGGCATGAAGATATTTTGTTGTAATCTTTAGCTATTATCTTAGTCTACTTGGGCTGCTATAACAAAATACCTTAGGCTCAGTAATTTATTAAAAATAGAAATGTATTGCTCAGCAGTTCTGAAGGCTAGGAAGTCCAAGGTAAAGGCTCTAGTGGATTCAGTATCTGGTGAGGGCCCGTTCCTCATCGATGGTGCCTTCTTCCTGAGAGTCCTCACTTGGGAGAAAGGGTGAACAAACTCCCTCAGACTTCTTTTATAAAGGCACTAATGTCATTAGTGCCCAGGACCCCCACCTCGTAATAACATCACCTTGGGGGTTACGTTTCAACATATGATTTTGGGAGGCTACAAACATGCAGAACAGCAGCTGTATATGCAGATGTGATAGGTGGGACTGAATGGCTTTTTGGCACTATCAGTAGCCATAACATTTGTTTGTCATTGCGGGTGGGAGTGTATTCTCTTTTCTTCTGCCTCTGTAATATAGTTCTATAAACATGCATTTAAGCTCATATAGTTAGACTCTCTCCATAAGCTGAAACTTGTCCGATTTTAAGTTCATTTACTGTCTTAGAACAGAATTGATCTTGCTTTCACATTTGATTCACCCTCCACAGACTTCGAGAGGAAGAAAAATAGCATTGCTAGTTCAGTTTAACTAGGCCAGAGTTAACAGGGCAAAGGCTGGGAAACCAGTTTTTGGAATATTTGTTTGCCTTCCTCTGACTTATTTTTATGTGCTAATATATGTTGATCATTCAAATTAATTTCCGCCATCTTTGGGAAACTCTGCCAGTCAGGCTTTTTACTTTTCATACATGTTAAAATGCTTCAGCACTTCTTTGATTACGAACCCAGTTTATAGTTCGTAATGCTGGGATCATCAGGAGAAAACAATATGGTGTATTTCATTTGCAATATTAAACATAAAACTCCTTTGCAGATAGCATCCTAAGTGTGGAATATGACATAGATTATTACTTTTAAACAAGTATTGTATATAATATAATGGTCAGACAGAGGCTGTCAAGTCAGGTCAACCTTATTTTGGCAATTCAAACAGTATAATCTAGAATAAGTTATTTAGGTTTTGGAGAAGCAATTTTTCCTCATATTCAAGATTGAAACTAGTATCATCTCCCTCACAAGTCTGTTTTCAGAAATGAATGGAATACTACATGTAAACACCCAGCACAGGACCTACCAGGTGGACTGCCACCTACCAGTCAGTCAGCAAATAAGATTTCCCTTTTTCCCTCTTTTCCTTCCCATCATTCAATCATTGCACTGTCTTTTTTTAGTTTGATAACATGCTTTATAGTATTTTTAAAGGATCGGAGTCCAGTAAGTTTTCCTTTTTAAAAAATAGTCAGTTTTCAAGTCTAAGTATAATTTCCAGATAAATATCTGTGATTAAAGAAAGTAACTAAGGAACCGTTTATCTGTACATATATACAGGAGTATGGAGGGAGAGGCATATAATATATTAAGAGGCTACCCTGTGTTATTTTTACTCCTATCAGCTCAAGAATAGGTCTTACCTCTGTCTCATTTTATCTCGTTGAATGAGGAAACTTGTACCCAGTTTGTTACCCAAGATCAAACAGTTACAAAATATTAAGCTTGGGATTAGAATCCAGGTCTTACTTAATAGCTGCCTCCTACCATCCGTAGATTTTTAGTCACTGGAGAGAGAAAGAAGGGTAGCATTTGGCTCCTGTGTGGAAAGGGGAAGGGGCAAGATGTGGAGTGAGGGAATATATCTGGATCATCTGGAGGGCTTTTAAAAATTATTCTCCCTCCAGTTTTGCAACATTTTGCCATTTTAAAACATGGTTTGGTAATGTCGTATTCTTCAGGTATGTTAGGGTAGAGGAAAAGATTGAGCACTATTGTTCTATGATATACTGCCTAGTAATGAAATTATTATAGAAATAATTATAGCAAGTTAAACTCATACATGGTTGTAAAGTTTGCAAAATACTTTGACAGCCTTATTTATTTTTCTTTATTGCTCCTAGACAATTTGAAAGTATTTGGACATTTTTATATGTTTTATATATAACATAAGAAGTGAATACTGTATTATGTTATTTTAGGTTATGCTTAGCTATCAATGACAATAGAATAACAGAAAAATATATTAATATTTCTTATTTTGGTTTACAGTATTCTTTCACTTTTATTAAAAGTGAAGATGGTGTTATAGTGCTTTTCAGTCTAAATTTGATTATATAGAACAATTAGCTGATGAAAACTAAGCCATTTGCTGCTATTTTGCAAATTTAGTAAAAGAGGAGCTATATTTGAGGGAAAACTTAGGAAATATTAAAACCATACACTAGCCATAAGGTATGAGGCAACTAATTGCTTCCTGTCCCTTTTGAAATTACTCAGCCTGAAAAAAAGATAGCACATATTGATTTACTGTATAGTAAATGTCCCATTGTTTCTCCCCCTTTAACATCCAGACACACACACACCCTACCATACATATGTACATGGCAGTAGCGGCAAGAGCTGCATATTTGACAATTTCTTCCTTCAAACTTATAACAAAATTAGGATGGAATATTTTCTTCCTTTGTAAAAGAAAATTGCATAAAAGTATTAAAATATTCAAAAGTGAACAGGAGTGTAGTGTTATAAATTCATGACATGTTTGTTTAAGCTCAAAAGATAAACAAGTTCCAAAGGGAAAATAAATATTTCCTGATAATGTAATCTCAGTCTATCATATATGTTAGTAGCTTCTATAGATATGAATATATGATATTAGAAGCAATGTAAAAACTTAGCTTGTATTTGATAATTTGTGGGGAAGTTGATATGAAGATTATGCAGACTCAAATGGTACTCTCCAATGTGGTCTTTCACTCTGTTTCAGAAATGGCCCACTAATCTAGAGAATGGAAGTTTTAGTCATATGATATGGTATGTTTTCACTCCTATATAGATTTTTGTCCTGCTATTTGTGATTTTTCTCCAAGCATTTAATTTTTTTTCAACATAGACTTTGAAATGCTAGTTGTAATTGTCCTAAAGCCAAATCAGTAAAATTAGTGAGAAGTTCCAAAAACACCCAGATTTTATAAAGCAAGCTTCTCTAAAGGGTAATCTCATGTAAACATATAGATTTCAGAAGTACGGTAGCATGTTATGCTTCTTTTTTGTCTTAAATGAATGTAAAGTATCTAAGATTTTTAATTGTCTATGATTTCAATTTCTCTTCTATAGCTCAGATAGTCGGGAATTCATATTATAGTATCTCGTGCTTTATCTTGAAAGGATCAGCACATCCTTATTTGTAGAAGGGAGAGTATTTTGTGATTGACGTGACTTTTCCTTTGTCATATTCTGTTACTTAAAAATTACTGTGTATCCTTTTGTTAAAAAATATTTCTTTGGAAATATATTTGCCTTCTTTCTTTCTTTGACGTTGACATCTCTTCCAGAAAGAGCCCTGTTGCAGATTTTCATAGAGCTTTGTTGAGGGTTGTCTTGTAAATACACCAGCACCCCTTTCATCCCAGAATTCTGAATGTGGGCTTGCTGCTGTAGTCAGGCTGCTGTTTACTGGCAAGTTCCCATTAACATAGCCACCACTCCTGGGTTAGATAATGGACTCAAAGGTTAAGAGCAGAGGATCTCAACAGCTCCAATCAGCAGGGCTTTTCCAGGGCTAATTACCTCTTTACTGCGCTGACTCTAATGTGACATGTTTATTGCCTTAACTAACAACTCATTAGCTTAGTTGATGTTTTTGTCAATATTAATTCGTTCATTTAAGCCAAGTCAAAGCTTAAACAAAGATGTCCAGACTGAGAAACGGGCAGCAGAGTGACTTTTGTTTGCTCATCTTTTTTCCCCCTTACTCAATTTCAATAAAATAAATGTGTAGAAAGGAAACATTTAAAGTGCTTGTATTGAGAATGTCAGTATTTGTCCATTTACCAACATGTAAAACAATTCTGAATTTATTTCTCCTACACTTACTCTAGTATCCATATCACAGTGTACTGAGTATTTAGTGTCCACCAAGGGCATACTTATCTGGGGTCTTTGACTATGTATTCGTAAAGGGTTAACACTCAGCAATTCCTTGTTCCAGTTGAATCCTTTACTGTGGTTATTAGAAAAGAGATCAAATAATTTTTCATATGATTTTAATCTCCACTGGACTACCTATAAAATTGCTTTGAGATTTATCTTGTAATGATAGCTTACTTAATTAGCTTATGTGAATTATTTAAAAGAAGAGACAATTATGAAGTTATAATGAAATACTTCTTTTCAGTTTCTTGCCATATTTTTGGTTGACATTAATGGCATTTCTTTGGAGAATGTCATTGTTTGGGTTTTATGTACTTTTTAATAATACTTTAATTCTTAACTCTCTACATTAGCGCAAATGGATAAAAAACTGAGCATGAGCCTTTGACTGAGTGGTAAGTTAATTACTTTGGGGAGGCACACTGACACCATCAGAACCCTGGAATCTATGTGGCAAGCCCCCCTTCATGGATGTTTAATGGTGTATGGGTGACCAGAAAGGGTGAAGATGCATTCCTGTAGAAATCAGAAGTGAGTGAGTGAAGCTGGAGTGTTAGGTGAGTTTTATCCCTGGGAAGGCCAGAGACTCACTCTGATTGGTTGATTCCTGGAGGTGGTGAGGCCCAGAGGAGGCTGATAGAAGCAGTGGATAGAACATGGACTGCTACTTTATTTTTAGTAAGAAATCCGTGTCACATAAACCAGAGACACTCATATCCATTTCATCCACCATTCTCTTCCTATAGAAGGTTACATGAACACCAAGATTAACATCATGATTAATAAGTGATCTCTGAATTGAGCTCACTGCACCAAATTATCAGTAGCCATAAGAAATCATTGTCACAGGAGATCTATATAATTTTGTACATTCTATACTAAATACTCTGACTAAATTTACCTTCTCTGCTTTCTCAGCTACCATTCTTTCCTGAATTTGCTTCAACCAGGCTTTCCTGCCTTTCACTCTACTAAAATCTTTTCATGAGGTTACCAGTGGCTTATAAATTGCCAAATCCAATAAGTGATTCTCAGCCCTTCTCTCAGGCTCTTGGTAGCATATGATAATTCCAACTATGTTAAACCTTGACACTTTCTTCACTTGTTTTCAGTGACATCATCTCCTGCTTTTCACCCACCTCATTGGCCACTTGTACTCAGTCTTGACATTGCTTTTCAACCTATAAAAGTTCTTCAGTATCTACATTAATTCTGTAGGTATCACATCCAGTTCCATGGCCTCTGAGCCATCTGTACATGTATTTTTAGTTTTAATTTTTTTTTTTTTTTATTTTTGAGACAGTCTCACTCTGTCACCCAGGCTGGAGTGCAGTGGTGCGATCATAGCTCACTGCAGCCTCTACCTCCTGGGCTCAAGGGATCCTTGTACCTCAGCCTTCCAGCTATCTGGGACTGCAGGTACACACACCATGCCTAATTTTTTTAAAGAATTTTTTGTAGAGACAGGGTCTCACTTTGTTGCCCAGGCTGGTCTTGATTGCCTGAGCTCAAATGATCCTCTCACCTCAGGCTCTCGAGGTGCTGGGATTACAAGCATGAGCCACTGTGCCCAGCCTAATTTTAATTCTAGTGCTGGTTTCTATATTGGTCTCCAGATTTGTGTATCCAGTGACTTGGCTGACACCCACCCTGAAATGTTTGAGCGTATCTAAAGTTTGAAATGTCCCAAAACTAAACTTTGGATAACTGCCCCTTGCTTCAAAACAACAAGAGGAAACTTCTCTCTTATTACTGTTTTACTAAATGTCACCACCATTCACCTAATTGTTTATGCCCAATTTTTGAGAATCATACTTCCTCTCTTTCTGTCATGACTACATCTAATCCCTAAATTAATCCTGTCCACTCTATCTTAACAAAAAAAAAAAATGTTTTTAATCTAGAATTCAGACCAGGAACAGTGGTTCATGCCTGTAATCCACGCACTTTGGGAGGCTTAGGTGGGAGGATCACTCAAGCCCAGGAGTTTGAGACCAGCCTGGGCAACAGAGTGAGACCCCATCTCTACAGAAAAACAAAGCAAAACAAAACATTAGCCGGGTGTGGTGGTGTGCACCTGTAGTCCCAGGTACTCAGGAGGCTAAGGTGGGAGGATCGCGTGAGCCCAGTAGGTATAGGCTGCAGTGAACTGTGATTGCACCACTGCACTCCAGCCTGGGTGACAGAGTGAGACCCCGTCTCAAAAAATAAAATTAAAAATCCAGAATTCAGATGGTTCTCACTACTCCATGACTCCTGTTGTAGTCCAACCCAGCATTCTGTCTTGCCTGAGCCGTTGGGAGCCTCTCAGTAGGCCTCCCTAATTTTACTCTTGCCCCACTACAGTCTATTCCATACACAGGACCCAGCTGCTTTCAAGTTGAAAGCAGTCTGCATTACTGTCCTCCACATAACCTTCCACAAGTTTCTCATGACACTTCGAATAAAACCCCACATTTAAAAGGCCCAGCGTGATCCATTCCGCAGCTACCTCTGTGACTTCATGTCCCACCACTCTCTGCCTTGTTCACTGCCGTTCGGCCACACTGGACATTTTGCTGTCCCTCAGAGATCCCAGGCAGGCTCCTGCCTCAGGGCCCTTTGTGCTTCTCCCACAGATACTCACACGGTTGGTTCTCTTTCATCTCACTCAAGTCTTTGTTCAACTGTCACCTTCTGCAGAGTCCTTCCCTGTCTGTCACTTTCTAGGATCTTACTCTGCTTTATTTTTCTTCACAACACTTAGTGCCACTTGATATATTTGTTTATTTGGTTTGTATGTCCCAACTAGAAGATAAGCTTCAGAAGAGCATAGACTTTTGTAAATCTGCACTTAAACTAGGGCCTGGTACACAGCAGGCACTCAGTAAATACGAAATGAATAATAGGATCATTCAGCTAATAGGTGCTCGAGCTAGAACTGAAACCTGGCTGTTCTCTTGTCTGTCTCCCTCCCTCCCTCCCTCCATCTCTTTCACTCATGCCATTCAATAGTCCTTCCACTTTTGGGAAGGGGATATAGAAGTGTTAGGACTATTCAATTAAAGATTCAGTAGATTAATGGATTTTTTTAACACCTCTTTGACCTCATAAACATCTATTTCTGTTATTTACTTCTTTATTGCTGATCCCCTGACCGTCAAACAATCAGCACTTTTTACCTTCCCTAGGTAGAAGAAGGCTACATGCATTAAGTAACATCCTTTTGCTTATTTATAGGAAGCTAAGACTATCTCCTATTTTGGTCTGCCATCCAAAATACATTATACCGAAAGCAAAATGAGATTAAATTTCCCTACATGACACAACTTAATTTGAAATTCAGCAGAACAGAAAAAAATGTGCTTTAAATCAAAGAGAATTTGGATTTTATACTCTTCTGATTATAGGACAGGAAATAGCTAACTAAGTTTGAAGACTGTTTTGATTAAGCTGATGTTAATGAATTTTAAAATATCTTTATTAAATTAATTTCTTAATTTAACAGTTATTGTATGCTTTCTGTTAAAAGAAATGACTTATTTTTATGCAGTACAGGATATAAAAAGTTTGAAAGCAATTTTTAATAATTGCATTAACACAAAGCTTCTAGTTATAGAAGTGTTTCTTAATTATTCCATATTCATAAATAATGGGTACCTTGGAATTATTTTTAATTAAATCAAGGATATATATAAAGCAAAGGAATAGAGTTCTAGATGGCACTCTGCCATCCTTGTTCTTTGATGGACATTAGCAAGTGGGAAAAGGCTTCATTCACTTGGTTACACTTTGAAATAAGTGGCCAATCATTATTAATTCATTTTGCACTCATTGTAATGGCATAAATCATCATAAATTCATTTGGTTTAAAGTGCATATAATATGTTCTCCCATAGGAATTTGGTTGTAATTGAGCTATTAATTAAAGTATTTTTAAAATATGACCTTTTTCCCCTTCTTCACTATTCAGATCCAGCAACCGGCAGTGGCTATGTCTTCACTGATGATTTTCTTTTAAGTATGAGGAATGAAATTGTCTTAACTAGGCCAGTTGACTAGCCTAGGAGGGACCAAAGCCCAAGAAAGTAGTTATTTGTGTTTCCTACCAGCAGACAGCAGTAATAGTCATGAATTGTGCCTCAGGGGTGTTTAAAAAATTCTCTAAAACTCTCTGGTTTTGTAATAATTCTAGTAAGAAAATGTTATTCTCCCTGGTAAACATGGTTTGACTCTGTTTTAATTTCTAATCCTAAAAACTCCTCTCTCTGGCAATGGTCTTCTGTTAGCATTGGTTGCCATTCAATCCGAGTTCCCTTGCCTCTAGCGAGGGACCCTTTGTCATGGAGGAGTTCTCCCCTCCTCCTTTCTGTGTACCATCCATCCACATTTCCCTCTGTCAGCCTCCTCAGTAATCCACCGCCTGTCACTGTCTTCTAATGGGTGTACTGGCGGTTTATGGGGGCTTATGATGGCTGGTTCTAGAAACTTCCTGTGGGTAACCACAGATTCCTATGAGGTCTTTGGGTTTAAGGGAAACATCAAGGAAAAACTTAGACTAAATTTTTTTTTTTTATTATACTTTAAGTTCTAGGGTACATGTGCACAACATGCAGGTTTGTTACACAGGTATACGTGTGCCATGTTGGTGTGCTGCACTCATTAACTCCTCATTTACATTAGGTATATCTCCTAATGCTATCCCTCCCCCCTCCCCCCACCCCACGACAGGTCCCGGTGTGTGATGTTCCCTTTCCTGTGTCCATGTGTTCTCATTGTTCAGTTCCCACCTATGAGTGAGAACATGCAGTGTTTGGTTTTCTGTCCTTGTGATAGTTTGCTCAGAATGATGGTTTCTAGCTTCATCCATATCCCTACAAAGGACATGAAATCATCCTTTTTTTATGGCTGCACAGTATTCCATGGTGTATAGGTGCCACATTTTCTTAATCCAGAACTTAGACAAAAATTTTAAAAAGGAAATAAAAATTACAAATGGAAGGCTGGGAACAATGTCACTAGTTTTACAACTTTTAAAATCCTTAATTATTTTGTGCCATTTCTGCACAAATGGAAACTTTAAAAAAAACTACATGACTAATGTCCCAGTTGCATCTGTGGTTATAAGAAAATAAAGGTGTGAGGCACCTCTGGTATTCTATTAGTATACACCATTGGCATTTTACTGTTTGTGTGTATGTGTTTTAAATGAATAAAATAATTCTAGTGATTAAAAGAAGTCCCTGTTCTGTTTGGGAGGCCCGAGGCAGGTAGATCACAAGGTCAGGAGTTCAAGACCAGCCTGGCCAACATGGTGAAACCTCCTCTCTACTAAAGATATCAAAAATTAGCCAGGAGTGGTGGCTCACACCTGTAATCCTAGTACTTTGGGAGGCTGAGGCAGGCGGATCACGAGGTTAGGAGTTCGAGACCAGCCTGGCCAACATGGTGAAACCCTGTCTGTACTGAAGATACAAAAAATTAGCCAGGCGTGGTGGTGCAAAAAATTAGCCAGGCATGGTGGCGCACGCCTGTAATCCCAGCTACTTGGGAATCTGAGACAGGAGAATCGCTTGAACCCGGGAGGCGGATGTTGAAGAGAGCCTATATCACGCCATTGCACTCCAGCCTGGGTGACAGGGTGACATTCTGTCTCAAAAAAAAAAAAAAGCCTGTGTTCTATGTGTCTGTTGTGTATGTGCTGTGAACTGAAGGTACTATTATCAGGTGTAGTCCCTACCCTTGTTCTAGAGATGTAAGAGAGGAAAAAAGTGAAATAGCAATATAAAAGTGTTATTTATCAAACAAATTTATGCTGAAAATGATACGTGATGCTTATAAAAATACGTAACTATATTTCTTTGTAGTTAATGATGTGTTTTCCTATAACAGGCATTCAATAAGTGTAGGGTGCGTTAATAAATTGAGTCTGTGCTTTGTGATAGGGATAAATAAATGTTCCAAAAAAGAAATTCATTAAGCAATTCTAAGTAATAAGAGAGAACAAATGTGTGTGCATGCATGTGTGTGGGTGTGTGTTATGACTTTTTGAAAAGGGCTAGCCATTATACATAGCCAGATACTACAAAAGTTTTAAACATTGGCATTTTTCATTGGTCGGTTCATGATTGAACAATATTCATCTTGCCGGAGCAACAAGTTACCCATCGTATAATACTGTCATCTATTTAACCACAGCTTACGTAGGCTGTATTTTGCTCTCTTTGCCTCAATCCTTTTCTCGTTTTTAGCATTTTGCTGTTACAGCAAAGTATAAATATTTTCTTGCAGCTTTGCTATTTCATATTACCTCATAACACCTTAAAAAAAACAGTACAATTCAAGTTGGGACTCTTAAGAAAATTAAAAATTTGATATGAATTAATAGCATTAAAATTTGAGCTATTATTATTCTTGACAGCATAGCAGAATACATTTCTCAACAGCCAGAGGGTCTACGTTCATTGTGATGTATCCAATGCTGGATTTTAAGTGTTTTCTGCTTTTTAAAGGATTTTGTTTCATCTTGATTTGTCTTCTAGTGTTCTGAGTCTGTCTGCATTTCAGTAGTTTATTTGTACATTTGGCCCGACATACAGGGGTGGTGCTGAGATGTTACACACTAAATTCTCACTATAAAGCTGCTGCAGTGTCTCTACTGCTCACCTAGTTTATAGGTAAGAAACACCACTAATTTGATAACTTAATCTTGAAGATGGCCCCAGATTGACATGAATAATGCTGAATTCCATCCTATAACAAGTTGAGTTAGGAGTCTTTTGACATTTTCAATCAAGACGGGTGACTAGTAAAAGATCTTACTGCTTGTGTTACTTAGATAGAGAAGGTGCTCTTTAGTTACCCCAGGACAGTAAATTTATTACAAATGGCAATGATTTCCAGTCTTTTGGATATCATGGACCAGTAAAATTTCTAAAAATAAAATGTGAGGGCATGTATTAGTACTATTTCAATTTTTTTTTGTTTTTTATAAACATTAGAGAATACGACTCTATTAAAAAAATGTATTCACCAAAAAAAGTGGTAAGAAAATCACCTCACCAAAATAGTAAGACCATACCTCAGAATAAGCACTCCTTTACATTGAATAAATATAGCTTTATGAAAAAGACTTTGTACATCATTTATATTTTTCATATTTCACCATATAACTGGAAACTTTGCCATTGTCCAAAACAAGTTTGTAGCAGACTCTTAGAAATTTCTGACCTGTGCATAATTTTGACTGTGCTAGGCACATATGGTATAAAGTAATTTTCAACATTTACCAAAGCAACAATTATATATTAAGTTCTTATTGAGTATAAAGCACTGTGCTAAGCCTTAGGCCAAACATAAAAGTGTTTTTCTTGAATCTCATTTGGCCCAGGGAACTTAACCTATTTAGCAAGTGTGAAAGGTAAATTAATAAATACATAAAAATAGCTTTAAGGAATAGAATAAACGCCAAAAGATAGTATATTTGTGTTTGTTCACTGTGTGTGCAGTATTTGCCATATTAAAAGGAAAAATTTCATTCTAACATAAGCAGGGAAGATGCAGTAGAAATTGGTAGCTACCTACCCCATACGATTCTCCCCTTCCAGGTCACAAAGCCTCAGTTTTGTTGAAACTGGCAATATGTCCAGCTGACAAACTGCATTTCCCATCCTCCCTTGAAAGTAGGGAATTATTATATGGTATAATTCTGGCCAATGAAATATGTAATTAGACTTTAAAAGGAGCTGGACTTAACTGACACATGTCCTTTTGTCCTTCACCCTCTTCCCACTTCCTGCCTGGGAAGTGGATGCTATGCTGGATGTGGAATTAACCATTTTGTGGCCATGATGCAACTGAGTTAGAGCGAAGACAATTACAGGAACCTTGGTATTGTTAACTGTTGCATCAGTGACAAAAACTCATTGTTTGAGAAAAGATAAAACATTACTTAATCTTCTGTTTTGGGGAGATGCTCGTAACTCAGCTGAAATTATTTCTGAAGGAGGAGAAAGTGGACTTGGGATTGGCTGTAGATGTAGTTCTGAATCCATAGTTGGTAGTGTCATGAATACAACATGTTCACAAGGATATAAGTTGTGTACTGGTTATTACATATTGTTGGGGCCACAGAGACCTCAACTCCTTACCCAGTGCTACACCTAACCACTTGTCCTCTATGGTTCTGTTATCTCATAGAACATAGAAATATACCAGATTTTTCTAAAGGTCTTTCCATTCAGAAATTCTATGGTTCTAATTAATCCCATTTGGCTGGCAATGAGAAGATCAGAATTAAAAGGGCATTTGCCCTTTTCTAATCACATGACACCTCAAATACTGATTTTTTAAAAATGAAATGTGATCAGATCTCTCCTTTGCTTAAAACTTTGTAATGTTTTTTTCTTATCACCAGAATAAACAAACTCCTTAGCATGGCATATAAGGCCCTTTGTCCTGGAGCGGTAATAACCTGTCTTGCCTTTTGTTTCACTGTTATACTTCATCCCCCCTGCCCTTTTCTCCCCTTCACCCATTTATCCCTTCCCCAACCATACGTACACACAGTTTCTATCCATGTTTTACTACATGTAACCCCTTGATCCTGCCATGTTTTCTTTCATTTCCTGGTCTTTACACATGCTGTTTCCTCTGCCTGGAATGTTTTCTTTCCCTTCTCCTTTAATTGGCTAATTCCTACTTATTTTTAAGATTGTGGCATAAAGATCACCTTCTCCTGGAAGCCTTCTTATACCCCCCAAGATGAGGTTAAGTGCCTCTGTTAAGCTCTGTCTTGATATCTTGTGCTTATAAAAATTATAACACAATGCACAATATATTCAGATTGCCTGTTTGCTCCTGTTTCCTGAATTATAATAAATTTCCTTAAGGGAAGGAACTGAGTCTTATTCTCCTTTTTTCCCTAGCACATAGTAGAGTATAGCAATATGCAATTCATAGGTATTACATGAATCTTTCAGTCGATGTGTTGGCACCAAATGCGAAAATCCTTGACTGAATGCCAGGCCAGTTAGCTGAACTTTTTCATACCATCACTGGAGAACCTTTAAGAAGGGATTGGTGATGATGGTCAATGGTAGCATCATTCCCCACCTTGCCCTCTCAGTGAGATACTGTGGAATAGTGGTCCATTTATATAAAATAAGAAAATATTTATTTTCTACAAAATTAGATTCTATCTTATACAGATTAAAATATACAACTTTTACTCAATACCAACTGTTTAAGAAAAATTATGGGAGGCAAAATTCATAAAATTCTGTCCTGAGACTTTATCAAAAGGGAAGACCTATCATTATCTTAATTTCAGCATTTGGTCCTCTTTGATCCATGCTGCAGAGCACCTGTGTCATATGGAATTATAAATTAGAAAACCCCTAAATTAGGGAATACAATAAAAGTTAAGAAAGGAATAAATTTAGCTGTATCTTTCTGTTACATAATATTTTTTAAAGGCTGATTTCTTAATATCAGCATAAAGAGTAGATGATTAAGAAGTTTGAAGTCTTAGGCATCCCGGATTATTCCTTCAGAACATCATTGTCATTAATGCTAGTAGCAGAAAAGTAGTATGCTTCCTATTGATCAACAAGGCTAGAAATCAAAAGGTTTAACTTGAAAATCCTTTTTCACTTCTGTTATTTACATGTTTTATTTGGGAAAAGTTGTTAGAGATAGATAGGGAGTTTTAACATTTGTACATCTTTGTAATTCCAAAACAGCTCCCTGAAAAAGAGAAAACATCATACTCTTACCGGTAGATTTGAAATTTGTGTGTAGAGTAGCCCATTTTCCTCTCTCCTTTTAATGCCCTCACATGGCCTGCCAGAGCTGTAAAAACTGCCCTGCCAAAACTGTAGGGATTTTTAACTTTATGTTACTTGGACACTATAATTTGAACTAAAGAAGGAGAGATGCTGTAGGGGAATTTTACTTATGAGATCGTTGAGTGAAATAGAAAATGATTTAAGAGAAGGGATGTTGGTGCTCTAGGGACCCTGTGTTTTCTGCTGAGCCACACATTCTCACAGTGAGGCCATGCTTGACAGAGGAGCAGCAGGCACTCTTGTGGCCCTTGTAGAGCCAGGGCCTTCTGAAAGGAGGGTCTTTTGAAAGGAGGCAGAAAAGGAGAACGCTTTTCTGTCATTTCATCCAAGTGCAAGTGATCAGTTCCCCTGTGCTGTCCTTCCCACTTTGTCAGAACAGTGACGGAAAATATCAAAACATCGACCACTTATTGTTTACTTTCACTCTCAGGAAAAAATTGTCCAGAGTGGTGAGGAAGCTTCCTCTAGAGCTCCCAACACAGAGGCCCTTAGAAATCAGTAAGGTCTCTAGTGTTGCCTGTATGCTCCCATCTGTGATGAATACAAAAATGGTAAAGTGCCACTAAGGAAAATGATGACTGAAATGCTGTAAAAGATTGTACTTAGGAAACTTTACCTCCTTTTGCAATATTTAGCAAGGATTCACCTCCAGAGACCCTTATTGCTTAGATTGGAAGCCGTGGCTGCTGGTGTTTCAGGATGTCTGCAGAGAATAGCAGTTGGAGTTTTTCTATAGCTCTTATGACTTCCAAGAAGTAAAAAATAAACAGGAAAATGGTAGATTACTAGACATTTTGAAATATCATTCTGACAAAGTGGGGCAGGAAGCTGTATTAGAAATATTCTGACAGTAAAAGCAGACCTATTTTTCATTTATGTAAATAATGTGTGCACTGTGGTTGGTGGTTTAGAAGATGCAAAGTTATGTGAAACACAGTTTCTACCCTCAAAGAGCAGACAGACTTACTGAGGAAAAGGGAAATGCTTGTATTTAAAAATATGAGCATTTCATATGATAAAAGGACATGTATGTGCTGGCAGAAAATAGAAAACTGTGTGGTACCTTTTTTAAAGGAGTTTATTATTTTTCTGATCCAAAAGTAAAACATGAAGCTTTACATATTATAATTATATGGTTAAATACAAGAGTAAAATTTACAAATACACATACGAAGTATGAATTTTGGGATGTTGTTTAGTTTACTGCAGGAATTGTTAATCCACAATCCATGGCTTCCTTGACATTCTTCTGCAGAATTTGATGGGTATGACTGTGTGTGTAGTTTCCTGGGGAAAGGACTGATGGCTTTCATCAGATTCTTAAAGGGTTCCGTGACTGAGAAGAAATTCAGAATCACTACTTTTCAGTGTTTCCACTGACTCTTATCCTGGCTTTACAATACTCTTCCCTTCTCATCCTTTCCATTTCAATACATTCTCATCTAACAATTGACTATAATATAAAAATTATTATATGCTTTTGTTGGTCGGATATGTTGTATTAAAGTCTATATGCCATTTTCTTCATTTAGAAAAGAGCCATGTTTAATAGGTATTCAGAATAAGCCCAACAGTATGAGAAAAATCAGGCTTAGTGAGTGAGTACCTTCCTAGGCCTGCCCGCGATAACTTATGGAACTGTGGTTAATTCCCTGTTTTAAACCTGAAGCATGTGTTCCTCTTAATCAGCATGCTGTACTGTTCTGTGACTTAGGAACTATTTTCTTTCTTCCCTTCAAAAAACAAACAAACAAAAACTCTTCTAAATTACAATTTGCTTTTTGTAACCCTTGCTGGTTTTCTTTTTTAAATGTCAAAATGCCTTCTGAAGTAGATAAAGTTTTGTGGCTTAATAGCCATTAGACGTAAGTATACAAATTGTCAGCATCATCCTCAACATAAAGGAATACATGTTCACTAAGATCTAGGTCATCTCATCAGATTTAGAAATAATAGTGAACTATTAACATGTTTAACAAAATCATATGAAGAGCCTACCACATACTTGACATCATTGTTCTATATCAGTACATACACCAGAATATAGAGGAAAATAGATGCTTCAGGAGGGAAGCTTTTTCAAACTACGTGTTCTACATTCTCTATCCTTCATTGCAACGTGCCTGTAATGAGAGGTGTTACTGAGGGGGAGTATTTTACATATGAACTGTGTTAGATGCAGAAGAAAGGCTAAGAAATACCATCTTACATTATTGGAAACCATCTCTACTTTGCAAGACCCTGAGTTAGGGAGAAACGTTGTTTGGAATTTAAGATCACTGATATGTTTTGAAATTATATATACTCATTTACATATAATATGTAATTAAAACACTTTAGAATATGGTATAAAACAATATAGCCTAACTTTTCAAAGAATGTGGCTGAGCAAACCATTTATTCAAGATCTTGTGTAGTCTTGAGGTTCGATACATTTTTCAGTTAAAAAATCAAAAATGGATTATATTTTGTAAGTATGCTTCAAAAGAATTACAAAAGTAAAATTCCCCTTTTGCTCTTTTATTCTGTAATTTCAGGCAAGGCACTGACATTTCTTCTGCTACAGCCTCCAAGCCCCAAACTTCCTCCACACAGCACTATCCGAAGAACAGCCATTGATCTGATTGGACGCGGGTTCACTGTTTGGGAGCCTTACATGGATGTGTCCGCTGTTCTGATGGGGCTTCTCGAACTTTGTGCCGATGCTGAGAAACAACTTGCCAAGTATGTGCGGATTCTGGTTAATTTAATTTGTCACCATTTTTTGTTTTAGGGGTTTTTTTGGTGGGCTTATTGATCATTCTGTATATATTGTTCATGTTTAATAGACAAAAAAATAGCCAAGTGTCTCAATTTGTGAAGTTTTGAATATGGACAATGAAAAGAAAGCATGTTTCTATAATTTTAACACAATCGAGATTTAGCCCTGAGCCAGTGAATGTTATGTGACATAGTTTTCCAATTGTATGTTATACCGTGAAATATTACTTGCTAATAATAGTATAATATTGTTTATAAGGAAAATGATATATATATTAAATACCTGATACTTGATCAGAAATGACTATGGCCAGCATATGTGGCCAAATTGGGGAATTGCTCCTCCACACTCATATTAGCTTTTAAATCAACTACGTTGAGGTTTCACTTAAACACAGTAAAGGACCAGCCATGAGGAGGTGGCAGTGATCCAGGGAAGCAATGATGAGAGAGTTCTACAAGAGGAAGATGAACTGAGGGAGTTGCTAAAGTCAAATAGGTGGGAAACACAAGTGGTGACCAACTGACTAGGATTGATGGGGCAGCAGGTCCTGTTGGTGGTGGAGATTACTGTTGGTTTGAAAACTCAGCCTCCTGATTCCTGCAAAGAGTTCTTTTGTTTCCTTTTGGTGTATAATACACATATCATGAAATTTACCACTGTAGCCATCTTAAAGTGTACAATTCAGTGGCATTAAGTATAATCACAGTGTTGTGCAACTGTTACCACTATTTAGTCCCCACAGAAGTCACCCTGAATGAAAGCCCCATGCCCTTTAAGCAGTCCTCCCCTGTTACCACTTCACCAGGCCCTGGCAACCATTAATCTTCTTTCTGTCTCTGTGAATTTGCCTATTCTGCATATCTCATATAAACAGAACCATACAAACTGTGGTCCTTTGTGACTGGCTTCTTCACTGATATGATGTCTTTCAAATTCCATTCATGTTGTGGCATATAATAGTGCTTTGTTGCTTTTTATGGCCGAATAACATTCCATTCATGGTTATATCACATACAGTTAATCCATTTACCTGTTGATGGACATGTGGGTTGTTTCTGCCTTTTGGCTATTGTGAATATAGCTGCTATAAACATTTGTGCATAAGTATTTGAACACCTGTTTTCATTTGAGTAGATATGTAGGAGTAGAATTTCTGGGTCATCTGATAATTCCATGTTTAACTTATTGAGGAACCACCAGACTGTTTTCCCACCAGCAGTGCACAAGAGTTCCATTTTCTCTACAGCTTCGCCAACACTGGTTTTTTCTTTCTTTCTCTCTTTTTTATTTTTTTAGTATGATCATCCCAGTGGGTATGAAGTGGTTGGAATTCTTGAACTGTCCCATAATGCCGTCCTTAATGAAAATGTTACCACCACTTGGATTTTCTCAATGAATGGTGTTTCATTCTTGTCCTTGTTAACTTTTTTTTTAAAAGTAGAGTTCTTAGCCCTTTGCTTTGCCATTCCCTTAAGTTCTGGCATGCTTTGGGTCCATAGTTTTCTTTTTTTATTTATTTATTTTTATTTTTTTATTTTTTTATTTTTATTTTTTGTTATTACACTTTAGGTTTTAGGGTACATGTGCACAATATGCAGGTTTGTTACATATGTATCCATGTGCCATGTTGTTTTGCTGCACCCATTAACTCGTCATTTAGCATTAGGTATATCTCCTAATGCTGTCCCTCCCCCTCCCCCCACCCCACAACAGTCCCCAGTGTGTGATGTTCCCCTTCCTGTATCTATGAGTTCTCATTGTTCAATTCCCACCTATGAGTGAGAACATGCGGTGTTTGGTTTTTTGTCCTTGTGATAGTTTACTGAGAATGATGTTTTCCAGTTTCATCCATGTCCCTACAAAGGACATGAACTCATCATTTTTTATGGCTGCATGGTATTCCATGGTGTATATGTGCCACATTTTCTTAATCCAATCCATCGTTGTTGGACATTTGGGTTGGTTCCAAGTCTTTGCTATTGTGAATAGTGCCGCAGTAAACATACGTGTACATGTGTCTTTATAGCAGCATGATTTATAGTCCTTTGGGTATATACCCAGTAATGGGATGGCTGCGTCAAATGGTATTTCTAGTTCTAGATCCCTGAGGAATCGCCACACTGACTTCCACAATGGTTGAACTAGTTTACAGTCCCACCAACAGTGTAAAAGTGTTCCTATTTCTCCACATCCTCTCCAGTACTTGTTGTTTCCTGACTTTTTAATGATGGCCATTCTAACTGGTGTGAGATGGTATCTCACTGTGGTTTTGATTTGCATTTCTCTGATGGCCAGTGATGATGAGCATTTTTGCATGTGTTTTTTGGCTGCATAAATGTCTTCTTTTGAGAAGTGTCTGTTCATGTCCTTCACCCACTTTTTGATGGGGTTATTTATTTTTTTCTTGTAAATTTGTTTGAGTTCAATGTAGATTCTGGATATTAGCCCTTTGTCAGATGAGTAGGTTGCAAAAATTTTCTCCCACTCTGTAGGTTGCTTGTTCACTCTGATGGTAGTTTGTTTTGCTGTGCAGAAGCTCTTTAGTTTAATTAGATCCCATTTGTCAATTTTGGCTTTTGTTGCCATTGCTTTTGGTGTTTTAGACATGAAGTCCTTGCCCACGCCTATGTCCTGAATGGTATTGCCTAGGTTTTCTTGTAGGATTTTAATGGTTTTAGGTCTAACATTTAAGTCTTTAATCCATCTTGAATTAATTTTTGTATAAGGTGTAAGGAAGGATCCAGTTTCAGCTTTCTACATATGGCTAGCCAGTTTTCCCAGCACCATTTATTAAATAGGGAATCCTTTCCCCATTTCTTGTTTTTGTCAGGTTTGTCAAAGATCAGATAGTTGTAGATATGTGGCATCATTTCTGAGGGCTCTGTTCTGTTCCATTGATCTATGTCTCTGTTGTGGTACCAGTACCATGCTGTTTTTGTTACTGTAGCCTTGTAGTATAGTTTGAAGTCAGGTAGCAGGGTCCATAGTTTTCTACTGACTGCTCTATGCTCAGGAAGTAGAGACCAGAGAAGCAACTGAAGGCTAGAGTGGGAACGCTGTGGCTTTGTCTACAGATTGGGCATTGCCAGCATAAAGTCCCAAGAAGATTGGTAGAGGACATTCATTTCAAACCTAAACAGCTGCTGCCTGCCCCCGAGTTACCTCCTATCATACTACTATGCATCCTACACTTTACCTCGGTATCTCCCTAGCCGTATGCCCTCCAGCAAATTACTTTACCTCTCTGTATCTACAAGTTGGAGCTAATTAAAGTACCTGTCTCGTAAGATACATTAAATGGACTTATATTTGCAAATTACTTAGAAGAGTGAGCATATATTAAGAGATGAAATGTCTTCCTATGTGGCAGAAGTACTGGTGGTGATGCCATTGTTAGGTCCTTGTATTCAGCAGATCAAGAGCTGCCTGACTCTAGAATGAGCAGTTTAGCATAATGGTAGGCAAGATAGTTTTCTGGATACAGGAGGACTGAAGATTCTCAATGGGACTTGAAGGATTAGGAGGCAATTTGAGCCCAGGAGTCTGTGCCTATAGTACGAGGCAGCTGGCCTTTGTGTGAAGCCCTAGAACATCTTTTCAACCTCTGCCCTCCCCTTGCCTGCAGCTGCCGTGTGCACCCGCCACCCGTCAGCAGTGCTGGCTTCTGTTATTGCAGCTCTCCTGGTTTGTCTTGAGACATTCACATTTTTCGATTGTCTGAAATTTGACTTAATTTGGAGCCTATTTTTAAATCTGATCAAAACACAATTTCAGTAGTATACACTGTTTTGTTGCCTGGGAGGAGAAGTGATGGGCTTTTATTCAGGGTTAGTATTTAATATTTTGTTTGATTTTGTTTTTAAATAAATTTACATTAGGCTTGTACCAGCAAGCATAAAGATGCGCTTAGGTCTTATCTACATGTAGTTTGTCCACAGACACAAACACTGAAGTTTTTAGTGGGCAATTTAAATCTTGCTATTACATCCTTTTCTGTCATGAAGATTAGTATGACTTTCTATACACAGCTCTGAATAAATGAATGTATCAGCATGTAGCCTTGAGGAGTCCAATGTAATTTTCATCATGATAAATTGCATAATAAGCAAGAAAATGTTTGCTTATTAATCTATAACAAGATTTAGATGGAAAATGGCCTGTTACATCCGTGACACACTCAGCAGAGGGTGCAGAGGCCTGAGATGGTGGGAAGTGGAGCAGCGATGTGTGCAGGGGGTTAAGTGTGGATCTTACCCTTGTGCTGCCCTGCTGGGCTGCCCCTTTTTGTGCCTGATTTACTGTGTACACAGTAACGGTGCTCAGCCGCCTTGCTTCTGTCTGTGATGTTAAGCTTGCTTTATGAAGAAGCTTTTATGTTAGGCCTGTGCTTTTTAAAATTTCAGTTCACGTTTATTGAAAAAGAAAAAAAAAATAAGCAGTGTTTCCTACTTTCTTCATATTCTTGTGAGTTTATGAGGGCAAGGGTTTTGTGGAGGGGCAACCAGTCAGGTCCCCTGCCTTGTCTGGAGAACACATACCATGGCAGAGTTCCCTTTTGACTCTCCTCCATGTCCCGACATCTCCTGCTGAGCTAACTCCTAAGAGGTCTCCTAAAACACTGTATATGCCTCGAGATGAAGAGGGTATTTTCTGGCTGGGCTTGGTGGCTCATGCTTGTAATCCCAGCACTTTGGGAGGTTGAGGTGAGAGGATCGCTTGAGCCCAGGAATTTGAGACCAGCCTGAGCAAAATAGGAAGACCCCCCCATCTCTAAAAAATAAATAAATAAAAAATGAACAGGGCATGTGGCATACACGTGTGGTCCCAGCTACTCAGGAGGCTGAGGGGGAAGGATTGCTTGAGCCAAGAAGTTCAAGGTTGCAGTGAGCCATGATCGAATCACTGCACTCCAGCATGGGCAACAGTGAGACCCGACTCTTAAAAAAATAGAGTATTTTTTTCAGAATTGGTTACACCTTTATTTTAGAAACATGATATGCAGTTTTACATCTTTGAAATCAAAATATCTACAGTTGTTTTCTAGTGTTTTCAGATATTTTGCCAAATTTTATTTATTAATGAATCAAGCATATTGAATAACTAATATGTGAAAGGAACAACCTTAGGTTTTCTCTGTAGTTGCAAATTTGAATCAAAGATCATGTCTTCAAGACAGTTGCAGTCTTACAGGAAAGACAAGATCTGCCCCCAAATAACCATGACACAAAGTGAGAAGGAAGGTGAAAAGTATAGACATTCAGGGCATAGTGAAATGAATCACCCTGGGTAACCAGAGGGGATGCAAGGAGGGGTTTCATTTGGATCTGTCATTTGAGTAATTATGAGGAGAGGAGGGGAAGGACAGGGGCATGCGAAAGAAAGGGGTAGGAAAGCACAGGCATGCCAAACATCTGGTGAAAGGAGGAAAATGCTATTTTTAGCTAATTTTATTTGTTAATTTCTTGTAGAACTTGAACTGGGATTTTCCCATGTAAAACTCAAACACAGTGGCTGGATGTGGTGGCTCATACCTGTAATCCTAGCACTTTGGGAGGCTGAGGTGGGAGGATTGCTTGAGCTCAGGAGTTTGAAAACAGCCTAAGTAACATAGCGAGACCCCCTCTCTACAAAAAAAAAAGTAATAATTACCTGGGCATGGTGGCATGTACCTGTAGTCCCAACTACCAGGGAGGCTGAGGAGGAAAGATCGCTTGAGCCTCGGAGGCCAAGGCTGCAGTAACTGGTGATTGGACCACTACTCTACAGCCTGGGTGACAGAACAAGACCTTGACTCTAAATAAATAAATAAATCTCAAACATAATTTCCTTCCCAATTATCTCAGGGGAATAGATTAGGGTCAGATAAAGGATTGGTATACCTTTACTTTATGAAAAGATTGTTGCAGTGAGTTTTTTCTTTGCTTTTAGCACCTATCACATAGCTAGCCTTATGTAGGGATATAGAGCCCTGGGATGCTTACTACCTATGAGTTTCTGTGCTATTCAGATCTCCAATGTCCTCAACTTGTTATAGAGAAGTTCAACAAATAGGCATTATCATCCCCACTTTGCAGATGAGAAGAAAATGAATCTGATAGAGAGATGTTGCCTCTTGTCCAGAGTAACATTGTAGTCACTGAAAAAAATAAGATTCAAACCCTAGTCTAGCTTATTGCAAAAGCCAAAGCTCCTAATACTGTGCGATCTTGCATTCCAAATCTTAACATCCACAGAGTTAAAACAATTTGTTAAAGTACATAATCAGAATTTTCAGTGTACTTTAGATTTTTAAATATGTTTAATAAAATTGTTTTCAGCTGGACATGGTGGTTCACACCTGTAATCCCAGCACTTTGGGAGGCTGAGGCGGGATCACTTAAGCCCAGGAGTCTGAGACCAGCCTGGGCAACATAGTGAGAACCTGTCTCTACAAAATTTAAAAAATTTAAAAAACTACAGGAGCAGGTAGTTCCAGCTACTTAGGAGGCTGAGGCAGGAGGATCACTTGAGCCCAGGAGGTCAAGACTGCAGTGAGCTATGATCGTACCACTGTACTCCAGCCTGGGCAACAGAGCAAGACCCTGTCTCAAAAAAAAAATATTTTCATCAAAGATTTTGTACCTTCTAGATTGTAAAAGCCTTATTTACATATCAGTAAACTCCTGAGTGCTTGTGTCCTATATTATTATTTAAAATATATCACACAGACAATGCACTCTTGACTTTAAAGATAACCAAATTACTCTTATTTACTCTTAACATTTGCCAAGTGATTTGCACACAACAAATGTTGAATAAAGTCATGAGATTTAAAGATTTTCATTTTAGAGATGAAAATCTTTTTCAACATCGTCTGATCCAGTACCCCAGTGTGCTATTAAACAAAAATAAGGTTTAGACAGATTAAACAACTTGGCTGAGATCACAGTGGTACTCGAAGAGCCGACTGTCACTCAGGTTTCCTGACTCCCATCTTGCAGCTCCTGTACCATATGGCTCTGCCACCCTTAATAAGGTGAGTGATTCACAGGTAAAATCTTATGTGAGGAAATTTTAAATAATGGGGATGGACTGTTCATTCATGATGAACTGTTTCAGAGAAAATTGAGACTGTACTTCATTGGAATCATAGACTGAGCCATCCCCAGCTAATTGTGAGAAAGGTAGAAACATATAGTATTATCGTTTTTATGCATTCATAATTTTGTTAGATCAGCATGGTTATGTACATATTGATTGATAACATGATAGAAACAGTAGAAAATCCCACTATACAAAGGAGCAGAAAAATTCTTGTGCTCTTGGAAGCCTAGACTTCCATCTCTCTAAGTTGTGGTCTGTGATTTTGATCCATTTGCCTCGTTCATGTGGCAGGGCCTTTACTCTGAAAGAGAACAGTGGAGCATTGCCGGCCCAGCTGCTGAAGGGACCGGATGAGCATCACATACTGCCACAGCTGAGGGACATTAGGGAATTACAGACTGCCCACTGCTTTTCTGGGATCATCACAGTTTACCAAACATTCAGAGAGAAGCATAAAGTCACTGGAAACCACACATGCTTTGATGACACACAGATAAGTGCCATACATTAGAAAGATTCTTTTTGAACTACATAGAATGGGAGAAAAACATTTTTTGTATGCTAACTCAAATCTCAACCATTCTTGAATTTTGGGGATGAGGAGTGGAGAAACACATCATACAAACACTAAGATGCTTTAGGATTCCATATTTAAGCTATTCATATTTTTCCTGTTTCTGTGAAATTTATTCTTAATAGAAAATTTATAATCTGAGGAAGCCATATAAGTAAATCCTATTAGCATAGTTTTTATTCACTGTAATTGTATTTAGCATATAGGAAACAGATCTTAAAGTTACACATTTGAGGGAGGAATTGCCACCTTTGAGTTTAGGAACTCAATGCCACCTGCGAGTTATGAAATAAAGGTACAACATGACAGAGGAATTGAAGATATCTTGTGAAATTGAGGACAAATATTAACATACCTGTTTAGCCAGGAAGGAATAAAATGGGAATCCCAGGGGCTATACATTAAGTATGCATTTTTAAAGTCATTTTAGAAGTCTTTGTTTTTGATGTGGCCTCTTTTCATTACCCTGTTCCTATTAACCAAAATTTTCAGACTATTCAATGAAAGTTTATGTGTCTCCTCCACTGGCCCCCCTGGAATATTCTCTTACATTATCCCTTAATCTGACAGATGATTAAGTCTGACAATTTTAGATCATGACATTTAACCAAAGTGTTCTTACATGTAACTTTTGAAATGCTTTCACCACGATGGAGTGAGCTTTAGAACAGGATTAATGAGCAGTTCTGTGAAGAGGGAGCTCAGCCTGCATGGACTATTTTTCCATTCATATTTTTATTTAAAATACCTGTCATCTCTGATATTTCATATTGGGTGTGTACACTGAAATGCTGAGTAAAACAGAGAGTCTGTCATGTCCTCTTTTTTTAGAATAAAGAGAACCGAAAGACCCATCCTGTAAACCTGTGTAACGGATGATCCGCATAACAGCCAGATAGGCGGGATCAGATGACACAAATGCGTTCCATGTTTACATGCAGATTCCAGAATAAGGTTGACACTCCTTTAATTTCAAACCTCTGATAGTATGGTCCTTCTTTATTCAGATAGAATCTCACATTAAAATATATCACACAGACAATGCACTCTTGACTTTAAAGATAACCAAATGCAGAATTAGACTTCATCTGTTGGGACTACCAGATCAATTGCTTTGACTTCATTGCCTGGTCAGTTCAGTCCAATAACTAGCTTAAATGATTTTTTTTTCCTCCTGCTGAATTTGCCAGCTACTTCACTTACTGCGTAACTATGGAGCTACCACCATGTCCAGGGGCTGTACTGTGTACTTTGGGGAGATACACAGAATTGGCAGGCATGTTTCAAATCTGTACAGAGTTCATAATATACAACTAATTAGTAAGGCCTGGCAGAATGTGATTTCGTATTAAGGGCCTGGAATAAATGGGGTTTACTGTTGATTATTTTTGTTTCACTAGAAGTCAATGAGTGCTATCGTAGTTAGAGAATGCCATGTGGGAAGACCAGAATTGAACAGAGAGGAGGGAGGAGACTGCACCAATGGGGAAAGGGCTAGAGGAGAAACATTAGCAAAATACTGGAATAAAATAAAGGAACAGACCTTTAGGGACCAGCTTGGAAATTAGCCTGACCTCAGGAGCATTGGTGTTGAAAAGAGTAGGTTGAAAATTAGGGAACTAGATTATGGAGGGCCTAGAATCTTAAGCCAAGGTGTTTAGAGTTTTTCCTAGAGGTGGTAGAGAAGGCTACTTTTAAGTAGGGAAACCAGGAAATAAAGTTGGTGCTTTGGGAAGATGACTATGATGATGGTGAATTGAGTAGACTAGAGGAGGGACACAGGGTTTCTCCCTATGCCTTGACCATCTCTCTACCCTCACACACATAGCCCCCTACTTTTGCACTGTGGATGCCATACCCTACAGGTCACTGCAGAGCCCTGACCTCAGAGCTGTAGAATTATCCACATTCTGCACTCCTGCGCTCAGACTGCTGAACGCCAATGGAGGGAATCCCTCAGGTGCGCACACTGATGCCTCTTCAAAAGCACTGGCTTTTCCAGCTTCCACTGAACTCAGTGGGCAATAGGTTCACATGTCTTTGATTCACTTCCTTCCCCCTTACCCTATAGCTTCTCTTCTAGACCCACCAACCAGCACCAAAGCACCAACCTTTATCATTTTTATTGCTATAGGAAGTTTGCTGATTCTCCCAAATTTACAAGGCCAATTGACATGGGGGAAGGATGATGTGTGGCTAGGCCTTTCGGCTTGAAGCAGCGACCTGCTGATAGTTTATCTCATTTTCCCTTCACTTCGCTTCTTTTTATGAGAAGCATCTTTGGTCAGAAGAAGCATTTATTGTACATATGATATAGGAACTGGCAGGGCTAGTTGTTTTTGTATTTGTTACCTCATTTAGTCTTCTTGTCAGTGCTGTGAAGTAGATGTTTTAATATACCCATTTTACAGATGTTGTGCTTATTCATTCCAGGGTGGCCACAGGACACAGCATAAGGGTAAGGGGAAACTATCCACTTGTCACTGTGACATGAGCCCTGAAGATCTGTCAACTGACCACTCCCACACTCAAGTGCACACATGATTGTATCTCTTCATTTTGGGTGTGTGTGTGTGTGTGTGTGTGTGTGCGTGTGTCTGTCTCCCTCTCTTAGCTTCTCACTAAACATTTCTTTTCCATGAAAAGAACCAGAGAAGGGATGGAAGCGAGAACTTAGAGGTAATGGCAAGTTTGCTATGATCCTGCTTATGTTGGTTTCCAATGGCAAGGGGTCCCAGCAGCACACAGCTGGGGATAGACTGGACTTCTCTGGATTCTGGGAGGACACTGTAACTCTTGTCCTGCAGAAGCCAGACCCTTTCTCTTAGCACCTAGGGAGCAGTATATCCACGGGGAGGGCAGACAGGTGCCCAGAGCCATGAACTACAGCAGGAGTAACACTTTCCCTATTACTGTATTTCTCATGACACAGCCCAGCTCTTTGGGCAGCAGGATCACTACCACACATATTTATGTTTCAGATGCAATCCTCAGTACACAAGCCTGGTTCAGCAGTGTATTGCCAATCCCACACCTGTGAAGTTGGTCATTTTTGTACCCACACATAAGACTTCTTTATTTAGCTGAGTTTGATCTTTCTGATAACTCTGTAGATCTTAGTTCTGTTATGTAATATGGCTGCTCTCCCTTACAACTTTATAACCACACCAACTGATAACTGTGCATCCTGTATCTTCATTCAAACCATTATTAATATTGAATAAAACAGCTGAAGGCCAAGTATTATATCACTAAAATCTTCTCTCAAAGATGCAATCTAACCATTTATCCAAAGCCACTGAGTTTAGTCATGTTACTGGTTCAGTAATCCAAGTAACCACAATATGGTCACGCCTCTCCCCCCTGTATTGTCTCCAAAGGTTAGCTGTCCTGAAAGACATCCACAACTACACAGCCCGTCACTTAAGTTCTCGGACCCACCTTCTTGCTTGTAAATCCCTGTATCAACCACTTCATAGGGATATTCTGGAGCAGATGCAAAGGGCATGAAATAACACAGGAAAGCCTGGCTTTCAACCTAGACCTTGGGCTCTGCACCCAGTTCTTCCTCTGTAGCATGCCTTCCAGATCTAGGAGGGGCTGCCTGGGAGATGGACATTCCTTTTCCCTGGCTGACTGCTTGTCAGGGATGTTGCCTGGGAAATCCTTCCCAACTCCAGCATTCTGTGATTTTATTGATTTTCCCAAACTTGATTTCATTTTGTTTAGAATTATTCAATTAATGTAACATTTTGATTGTTTACAGCCTTTCGGTATCATCAATCCCTATTCATCCACATTGATGGATGAAAAGAAGCATCACAGGGTATCTACGTGTAGTTTAATTGGCTTTTGTATTGTTTAAAACTTGACTTAAAATTTGGGTTTATAATCTGAATTTTACAATAAGTATTAAGCAGTCTAGCCCCAGCACTACTCACACAGTAAACATTTCTTTCACTGAATTTGCAGTTAGCCAAGTTTAATCTAGAAAAGAAACTGGCCAACTGCCCATCCTGCTTTCTCGCAAAACACCTCTTTCCAACTCCTACTGGGACCCAAGAGCATCGGGCTCTTCCATGGCAGGGAGGTGGAGAGATGCCCACTGATGCCTTCTGCTTGTGCATTGTTCAATATGTGTGTGTTCTCTCAGCTCACATCTTTCTTTTTAGTGTTAAACATCAAAGGAAAACTCTCCATACTTCGTCCTCTAAGCCCCTGCTTCGTCTCTACCCTCAGTATGGGAAAAAGAAGAGAGACAGTTTTACTATCAGTCAGAGATTTAAGCAGTGTAACAGTCACAAAGACTTATAAGCAGAATTTCCTTTAACAATGAAGAGAATGCCTATGTAATTTTTATTTTCAGCTACAAGTTAAAATAATGGTTCTTAGATCAATTATAGAGATACCTGTAAACTTTTTGAAAATTTTCAGTAAACACAATCCAGTTTACACATAAAGCACATAGACTCATTTAATTGGAGTAGAGTAAGTGTTCATATGTCTTCAAATACATATTTAAATTTAAAAATATTTAACTCGGGAAACTATAATTGTATCCCATACTGAGTAACAAAATACTCCTTGTATACAGTTAATGGGCAGATCACGTGCTACATTTTAGTAAAAGTCTTGATACTGTTCCCAGTGGATTATATATAATATAAAGGAAGCTTGGAATCAAGAATATTGATATTTTCATGTAGTAGAGGTGGGGAGTGAATATAGCATCACTCTCCTATCATGACCCTGGCATTCTCAGAGTTTGGGAAGATTTATTTCATTGTGTGCCTCGTCTTACAAATAGCCTGGACAACATCATGCCATCCCTTCTTTATATAAACAGAATTAGTATCAGCTAATAGAATTTTTGGCATTAGTACTAAATAACTGTTGGTGGAGCATGCTGTTTAGTAGATTGGTTCTAAACGTACTAAACCAGGATAAACCAGCGGTACTAAGGATATTTCAAATGAAAAATAATATACAAACAAAAAATTTTGTCATTCTCAGTACTTGTGACAATTTTATTGACAGGAGTGAATCTTGCCTTCCTTTCAGATATACAACCTTAGATACAGTCTTTTAATATGGCTTTATAAATAAATAATTAACTATTTTTAGAAAAAATTTGAAAATATTCAGCACGATGTTCGTTCTTACCTCATTCTGAGCTTTGTGATATGTATTCAGTACTAGTTCTTGATAATTTGTTAACAAGGCATTTTTAACACTTTGGACAGATGCACATACTGTTTTCAATCTTCACGGTTAATTATTCCATTTTGTATTTGATGCCAGAACACCCTGACTCCTAATCACTGCCCATTGTTGCAAGTCCATTATATTCTAACTGTTTGAGTGCTCCCATTGACCTTGAACTGACATTATAAGCTGTGTCTAATCTTTTCAGTCTATATTTCTAATGCTTCTTTTCTTTTTTTCCCTTTTTCTGATCCCTGTTTAGCATCACAATGGGGTTGCCTCTGAGTCCAGCAGCTGACTCGGCCCGCTCTGCGAGGCATGCCCTCTCGCTCATTGCCACCGCCAGACCACCCGCCTTCATCACCACCATAGCCAAAGAGGTGAGCGGAACTTCTCAGTGTGCTCCATCTTCTCATTTAGAGGAATTATTTGATACTATAAGCTGAGAGTTCGTTTCCACAAATCCCCTTTCCAGTTTGTTCTAGAACAATGCAAGTTAATAATTTAGTACTGAAATGAACACGTGTCTGTGTGCATGTACGCTGAATTCCACGGTGTGGTGCATTCATTACTTGTGCTTCTGTATTCATTTCTGTTCTCAAAGTTAATTCACTTGTAAATATTTGACAATCATTTTTCAATCTGAATTATAGCAGGCGTATGAAAACTCAAATACATTAAAGGTGTTCACATTTTTCACATATAAGTACCTACTTGTCATCAAAACTAAACTTCTTATTTAGCACTGGCTCTCTAACTGTAAACAAAAAATGTAAGTCATAAACTTGCTAATTGTTTTTCCTATTACTTGTCACAGATAAAGACTTGAATGCCAATTGATTCCCACATTCTTAGTGTTCAAACTAATCGCCCACATCTAACTGGAAAACTAGTAAAGAACAATGAGCCAATTATAGGAACTTTCCTACAGGTCTTAGTAGGAGGAAGAAAAGGAAAGGATGATCAGCTCTTAAATTTTTTTTAAAGGTTTATTCCATTTCAGCATGAATAATGGGCAGACTCAGTGTCTATAGGGTATGGGCTCTGGCTGAGTTGTTTTTCCTGTAGCTATGATGAATTTTTAAAATACGAAATAAATACCTCTGAGTCTACTCAGATAAACTGAAACCTATTGGGCTCATGTCTGCCCCAGAGCTATCCCTAATAGGCATGCTGCAAATATTTGTGCCGTGCATTTCGCTGGGAGGGGAGGAAAGAAAGTCCTAATAGCATTTTGTATAGGCTTATGTGAGGCACTGAGGCTTTGAATTCATATCTAAAATGAATTTGTAGACTAAGGGTGTGCATTTTTCTAATAGTGCATAGTGTTATAGTAAGCTTCCACTAGATTTAAAATGCACATATGTATGTATTTATTTTGTAGGTATTATATAGTTATATATAATGTGTGTATATATATGTGGGTATAAATGGCCAATTTTATTAGTCTTGGAAGGTTTTTTTTTTTTTGCCAGTTTTTCCCATCAGTGGAATATGCACAAGTCATAATATTGAATATAGTGAATAAGCCTCACATTACTCTGACAGGTACTTTTATTAATTGTGTTTTCAAACTTCATTTGCACCATTTACATATGAGTATTTTTTTAAAAATGAACTATTAGAATACCCATGCTTTGAATTCATTCTACTACAGCTTTTGGTTGGAAAGATAATTTTAAAGTAACAGTCCACATTTATTACCTTTAAAAACAAGTTTTCAGTCTGGTACTGTGGTGTGTGCCTGTAGTCCTAGCTATTTGGGAGGCTGAGGCAGGAGGATCACTTGAGCCTAGGAGTTTGAGTCTAGCCTGGGCAACACAGTGAAGTGAAACCCTATCTGTAAATATTATATAATAAATGAAACAAAAAACACACACAAGTTTTCCACTTCACTGTTCAATCCTAGAGTATGAGAGTAAAATACTAAAGTATTTCTCATTATTATCTCTGACCTGTACCCCATTTCTATGCCTACTACCTTATGGCTCTTCCCAGGCTAGTCCAGGGCCTGTTAATATTCTTTCTCCTCTGAACTATAAAGCTTACGATTGTATGGGGAAAATCACACTGAATTTATATTATTTGCCATGCTCATTATTTTTGGAGGCATGTTCATTTGGATTTTCCAACTTAATTGTAAAGCACTTAGAGAATAATTTCTGGGACACGGTGAGTGTGGTTAAAGTATTATTTGCAGTCGATCCTCAAACAGTAAGGGAGTTAGGGGCACTGATCCCCCTAGCAGTCAAAACCCACGAATAATATTTGACTGCTCCAAAACTTAACTACTGTTAGCCCACTGTTGACCAGAAGCCTTACCGATAACATAAACAGTCAATTAACACATATTTTGTATGTTATATATGTTATATACTTTAGTCTTACAATAAAGTAAACTAGAGAAAAGAAAATGTGAAGAAACTCAAAAGGAAGTGAAAATCTATGTCCTATTCATTAAGTGAAAGTGGATCATCATAAAGGTCTTCATCCTTGTCGTCTCCACATTGAGTAGGCTGAGGGGGAGGAAGTGGAGGGGATTAGTCTTGCTGTGTCAGAGGCCCAGAGGCAGAAGAAAATCTGCGTATAAGTCGGGTCATGCATTTCAAACCCATGTTGTTCACGGGTCAGCTGCACTATCATTACTTGAGAGCAAGGGTCGTATCTTTTACTTCCTGGGCATCTGCCAACTTCTGTCTACCTCAGTTCCAAATGTACCAAATTCACAAGTCCTCAATATGTTTCTTTTTAAACATGTCATGATAGTGTTGTATTAATGTCTCATATAATGTTCAGGAACTTACAGAATTGTGTTAGGAAATATCTATTGAGTTTTTATTATACTAAGTATTGTTTTTGCAAACACAAGTATTTTCTGACTCACCCACAAGAAGTTTTTTTTTTCATAGTATTAGAAAGTGAAAAATAAAGCATGGCTAGAAATGTAAAACTATATCAGTGTCAATCATATCTACATCATAGAAATGTTTTGTAGGTACACAGACATACGGCTCTTGCAGCAAATACCCAATCACAGCAGAATATGCACACAACAACTCTCGCACGAGCTAAAGGGGAAATTCTGAGAGTCATTGAAATTCTTATTGAAAAGATGCCCACAGATGTTGTGGATCTTCTTGTGGAGGTAAGAATATCCTGTTTTAAATGATTCATCAGCAACCTAAATTAAATATTCTAATGAAGTAATATAAATCAGTATCTTTATTTCCAGCATCACTAAAAAAGATAAAGGGTGAAAGAGAAAGAATGAGTGTGTGTGTGTGTGTGTGTGTATGTGTGTGTGCGTAAGAGAGAGATAATTAAAATTTTTGTGCCATTTCTGGAAGACTTATTTAAATTTCCTCAAAAATCAAAACAACTTTCAAGTTCATTCACCATTCACATGGAGTTGGTCTGTAATATGTAAAGGTCTGTAATATGTAAAGATTATGTTCCCTTTGACATTTTTCATTATAAATAAAATATATAATATGTTGAATAATGTATTATGTATACATAAATATGAATTGACTTTAAACAAGTCTGTTGTCTTTATTTTATTGCACTGTCCTTTAAATTTCTTTTCACAGATAAGAGAAAGGATAGACTGTAGTATATACATGGCTTAAATGGCTTTTGTTTTTATTTTAAATGCTAAAATAAAGCTATATAGACTTTTTATGGGCAAATGAGGCCTAAGTTAATCATTTACATTTTGGAAAATTCAGTATTTGAAATTAATTTTAAATCTGTTCTTTTCTGTCAAAGGTTATGGACATCATTATGTACTGCCTTGAAGGATCTTTAGTTAAAAAGAAAGGTCTTCAAGAATGTTTCCCAGCCATCTGCAGGTAAAGAAGCCTTCAAGAGCATTCAAAATAAATAATTTTCAGTAACAAATAATTTTAAAAAATTTTGGCATGGTATTAGTAGTCTTGGTCAATTGGAAATCCAGTTATTTATTAATGTCTGCTTACTTTCTAAAACAATACGGGCAGGTTACAGTTAAAAACAAAAATATAGTAGAGTTAGCTATTTGAAATTGGGTGATGAAGATATTTTGCTCAAACCTTAGAAAAAATGAGTAAGAGAGAACATTCATTGAATATGTCTGTATTCTTATATTCATTACTCTAATTATTATTTACATTACAAAATTGAGTTAGGAAGCTTCTGGCTTTGGAAAGAAAATGTTGTTTTCTGCCAGCAGACTCTTCGTGCCACGCTTTCACTGATAAAGTTTATTTTTAATACAAAGGCCAGTCTTTGCATTACGTTCCTGTTTTCCTTATGAGAAAGCAGGAAAAGAAGCCAAGAAAAGTTAAAACTTTCATAAACAATGTTGCATTTGCTAAGTATAACTTTATGAATTATATATATATACATAATTTAATAATTATATAGCATATAATTATTATAGCATGAAGGGGTATTTTTAGAGCCAAAGTATAGTGACGTTATGTTTACTTTTCTTTCAAAGCTGTTTTAAGCTCGGTTCTCAAAATACTTATAGATTGAGGTACATCTTGTTAAAAAATGTTTAATCTCCATGCGGTCAATAGAAATAGTATTTAAATCTGTTGAAGATCATTGTTTTTGTAGAAAACAGAACAACCAGTTATTCATAGTTATATAACATTTATCTTTTTAAGACAAGTTCAATGATATTCTATTTTTGCTCATTTTTATGAATACATTGTAGTAGAAAGCTTCATTTTATACTACAGCTTTCCTGAGAGCAATGGCATTACCTGCTATGCAAATGTATTTCAGCACGTGATTATACTCTATAAGCCTTCACATATCTTTTTCTGTATTTACAATAGACCTTGTATCCTAGTCTCTTTATTTTGCAGTTTCTGATTCATGCATCCCAAAATTTAAAAACATAAACACAAATTTAGAAAAAACAATACTGCAGCATACATGTCTACAGGTGCATATTTTCTTGTGATGGGGTTTGGCAAATTAGAATACAGCCGTGTTTTAACATTATGCCATGTGTTTGGCTTATGGTCTTCTTATTAAGAATTGTATATATTAAATCTTATGCACAATTAATTGATTTTAAGAATACAGGTAGTTGTTATTTTTCCAGTTGACTGTTTTCTATGGGAATGTCTAAGTGAAAATGTACTTTTGCCTGTCACTTCCTGGAGGTGATAAGGAAGCAGTTTTATTAGGGCTTATTTTACTGAATGTTAACAGTGCTCCTTACAGCACCAGCCACTGGCATGTAAAGAAGCTTCCTGGAGTTAACATGAAAGTGCTCAATGTTTAAAGGATCTGTTTTTCCCCTCTGCTGGAAGCCTGCCTCCTCCACAAGCCATATCCTCAGTCCCTAAAACCACCTTAGTCTGCTGCATATCCACTTTCATTTTCTATTTGTGGTCAGTGAAGAGTCAGGGTTCTGCTAGAATGCTAAGGAGGCATGTGTCTTAACTGAAGGCTCAGTATAAATTTTTTCTGATTTGGCAGAAAGCAGTTGTATTTTGTTTATCAATTTAATAGCATTTATTGAACACCTACTGTGTATCAAGTACTAACCAGGCCCTGGGGAAACAATGATGAATAAGATGATATCCTCACGGGGCACAGGGGAGGTAATTATACAGACAGATGATTCCAGCTTCTTCCTATGCTGGAGTAGAATTACATACCAGGGACAGAGGTGGGCTATAAATGGAGTGCTTAATTCTGGGTATGGGAGTCTGAGAAAGTTTCACAAAGGAGAAGGCATAATAATAATAACAATAATAATAATAATAATCTGTGAAAAATGCTTTAATAAAAGTGTCTGCCAAATGGAAAGAAGGATTTTCCCTCTGAGGGAGTTGTGGTGATGGAAAAGTGGTGGTGGATTCTGGAAGCTTTACAGAAGAGTTGATGGGGTGGGCTTTGCAGGATAATTAGGGCTGTGTCATCTTGAAATGCAGAGGGAACCAGACTGGCAAATGTTTGGCAGCACAGAAGTGTACAGCAAGTTTGGCAAATGCTGTGTAGTAGAGTGGCTAGAATGTAGGTTGAGGCTAGGAGTCTAGTATAGTGCCCGAGTATAGAGGGCTTTGAATTTCATAGGAAAGAGTTTGACTATTACAGCAGATCCTTGAATAATGTCATTTCATTCAACCTCATTTCATCATAATGTTGAAGAGAAAAAAATAATTCTCAGCTGGGGTCACTGTCTATGTGGCCTTTACACTTTCTCCTCAGGTCCATGTGGGTTTTCTCTGGGTACTCGGTTTCCTCCCACATCCCAAAGATGTGCCCATTAGGTGAACTAGCATTTCTAAATGGTCCCCATCTGAGCGAGAGTGTCTGGCGTGTGCACGCGCACTCTGCCACGGAATGGCATCCTATCCAGGGCTGGTTCTGCCTAGTGCCCTGAGTCGCTGGGAGAGACTCCAGCCATCCATGATCCTGAATTAGAATAAGTGGGTAAATAATGATCTTACTTGTTTTTGTCACTGGTAGGTGGAGTTCTTTCCCTGCTTTGTTATCAGTTGCAAAGCAGGAAAAAGTCAAGCAGGCTTTATTCCTGGCCAGGCCTGGAGAAGGAAAGAACTCTTGATCTAAAGACGCCCTCTCCCCGAAAAATAGAAGGCATGGTGTGTTTAAGGACCACCGGGTATGGGGAGGGAGAGGGATGTTAGCATGCGCAGAGTGGGACTCCAGATGCACAGGCTCAGTGCATAAACATATGTCTTCATGCAACCCATGACACAAAATGGCGACCTGTTCTTTTGAGGGAGGGAATTTTAGCATTATAATGATAATATTAAGGATCTAAACGCAACTAGGGGTCACTTGTTCCAGTTTGCACCAGTTGGGGATCTTATCTCCCTCTGGTATCTGGTCAGGAATGGAGAAGCTCTGGTGCTACTGGGCTGTCTGGTTTCTTTATGCAGGCGTGCCTACAAATAAAGTGCATAAATAAAGAAAAACAGTAAGAAAAAGAACTTTTCCAATTATTTCATCAGGGTGGTCCTGGTAACATTTTTATTAATCTTTCTTAAATGTATGTAGAGCTCAACTTCATTTCAGTGTTTAATATTGGAAGTATTTTGGGTCTTTCTGAGTTTGGTGATGTTTTTGTGGCCAGAAATGTGCCATAGAAACATAACTCTTTATATCAATTAGCCTGTGGTACAACTGGTTTCATTATAGGTCAGTTTTCAAGAACATATTAAATCCTCACATTAAGTGAGGACTTACTGTATTTGATAGACAATAGAAAAATAGACAATAGAAGACAATAGACAAAATAGTTTCTTTTGTCTACAAACTTTTGTCTACAAAGGTTAAGCAAAAATTTGTAACTCTTCTACTGGAACATAGTTGATAACACATAATTTTATGAAACATCAGATTTATAACAAAGTTATTAAGTTATGTAGATATTATTAAGATTGTGAAAATAAAGTCCACATAGGCCCATTTATTTGTGAGTCAGCACATAAACATAGAAGAATAACAATATAAGCTTGTAGCTTATGCTAAATGTGAGTTGCAGTAGATGATAAATTATAGAGGACTTCAGAGAACACTAAGCTTGCAGGGATCTCAGAAGTTTTACAGGTCAATGCCACTCCATCTATTGGCTGAGTTTTACTAGGTTAATATATGAACAACAACAAAGATAACATATCAGTAGGAGTTAAAATTATTTTACTGAATATCTGCCGTGTCTGTACCGTTGGATTCTACTAGGTGCTTTACAGCATTTTTGAGTCTTCTGTGTACAAAATGCCTTTCATGAAATAGGAAACTCCAAAGTCAATGGCATGAATATCTGTGGTTCAGATATGTGATGTATGTTTTTAAAATCTTTATATAGTTTTGTATTCTTTTTGTTTGTTTGTTTCCTTCCTTTTACCCTTTTTAAAATGTGCTCTGGGTTTTATCTTAGACTAACCTCTTTAATGTTGCCTTATGCCAGCATTCGGTTGCTGTGGTTGACAGATCACAAAATGGTGTGAAACTTCATTAATGTTCTTTGTAAATGAAATATTTATGGATGCATCCAGAAAAGTGCTTATGATTTGGGTATTCACACAATATAATTTTTCCACGGATCTCTCTAATAATAATATGAAAATCCAAAATGTATGCAAAATATTAGCTAATATGTATTTCAAAGTAATATATAAGTAAAAAACTACCAGGTGACATTATTGCTTTCATATCTGTAAAAAAGTAATAAATAATTTTTAGTCAACGTTGTAAACATGATCTTCACATCTCAAGTTGTATTAATTTAATTAAGAGCTAATATAGTATCCTGAAGTCATTGAGTGTTTAAAAACAGAATGTATTCTGACTTGTGGTAAACATAAAATTAACTATTCTCTGAGTCCAAAGATAAAATAGCATTATATATAGAATGCTGAATAGTCCTGAGTTTGCGTTTTTTGGTTTTATTTTGTTGTTTAGTTTTTCACCTTCACCAGTGGGCTTGTAGGGTTTTGTTTGTTTGTTTTGTGGTTTTTTTGTTTGTTTGTTTGTTTTTTTGAGATGGAGTCTCACTCTGTTGCCAGGCTGGAGTGCAGTGGCGCAATCTCGGCTCACTGCAACCTCTGCCTCCCAGGTTCAAGCAGTTCTCCTGCCTCATCCTCCCAAGTAGCTGGGACTTCAGATGTGAGCCGCCACGCCCAGCTAATTTTTGTATTCTTTTTTCAATCGAGATGGGGTTTCACCATGTTGGCCAGGATGGTATTGATCTCTTGGCTCGTCCTCCCGAAGTGCTGGGATTACAGGCGTGAGCTACTGCACCCAGCCAGTCTTGTAGTTCTCATATGCACCTGGGTTTTCATTTTTAGGTTCAGGGTTTTAAAACTTTAACGTGGTAATTTCTCTAAGATTTTCTTTATTTTGACAGTTATTTATCAGGTTGCAAATTAAAATTTCCATTTTATTAAAGTCCTGTCTATTAATGATTTCATAATGACTTAATATATAATTTAATGAGTGGTACATTCAGTCACCAAATTACAATGTTAACTGAATTTCTTTGTTCTATGATAACTTTCTTCAAAACATATTTAAAATTTGAGCTATAAACTGTGAATCCATTGAAAGCATTGATACAAAAAATTTAGTTTTAAATATTTTGTTCATATAATAGCTTTTCTATCAGCTGTTACAACTTTTGATGTCTTCTGTTTGAAAACAGAAATGGGTTAGAATGCATACCAGTAAAATTTGATAGACATTCTTTCTATATCACTGACTGAATCTTGCTTGTTGATATTAAAACATGGGATTATAGCAATGCATAATTAATAATATATTTTTCATTTATATCACACTTTGCAGATTAAATGTTTTCAAACCTGTTAATTCACAAGCAAATTAAAGAAGACACTATGTAAATGTAAACATTTTTGGAGAATTAGATAGTGATATTTATTAGTTAAGTGACTAAAAATGTTCTAACTCCAAGATAAAACCCAAACCTTCTTATTCATCATTGATTATTTTTTATATCTAGCTTTTAACCTGTATGTATTTATCCATCTGTGTATGCATGTACACATACATACACACATACTTAAAACATCCACTTAACCCTGTTCCATAAAGGAGTTTAAGCAGCTTTGAAAGTGACCATCAAATGTAAAAATAGTGAGGAAATTGAGGCAAAGGAAGAATAAGAGTAGGAAAGCAAGACAAGGCCAACATGAGAATAGAAGTCCTCTGTGTTTGCCAGAGGTGAGCCATACATTTGTGTGTAAACTTTTTAGGGGCCAATGTGCAAAGAAGACCTGACTTTTCTGAACAGTCACACTGTTCAACTCTTCTATTATGCAATTCGTGTCTAACTCTATAAAAATCTATCCTATGAACAGTGTGACTGTCCTAGAATAGTCTCTAGCTGTCTGTAGGACTGAGGTCAGCATGAAATTGAAGGTTCTCATATAGAAGATATAAAATATGTGTGTAGTTTATAAACCAGGTGGTTTTAGAGATTCCGTGACCGTCAAGAACATGCTAGGAAGGAACTCACACAACTGAGTATTAAAAAAGGTACATTCAGTGCTATTAGCTGAGAGAACTGAGGACACAGATAGGAAGGTGAAATTTAGAAACATGCAGAGTACTTGCTCCCTGTCAGGCACTGGGGAGAAGAATGAACTCAGAATACTGTTCTTAGACTACCTTCAAGAGAATGACCTGATTTCTAGGATCCACATGAGAGCCACTACAGCTGACTTTCCTGAAGCCTGGTAATTTCATAGCCTCCCCCTGTGATTCTTATGAACACTAAACTTTGAAAACCAAGTACCCTAGTAATCCAAAATCAAGAAAAACAAAACCTGAGTCATTGTTCTCTGTGGCCATGTTGTGTTATATAAAACCTTAAGTCCTTGGATGTTTATTCATTTATATATTGAATAAACTCAGAATTTCTAAGGAAATGCCTGAAGATATTCCTTCAGACCATGCATTCCAGAGATACACCATGAGCTTTTAAAGACTTGATCTTAGTGCCACAGAATGCCTGCTGATGACTTTAAGTGCAAACTTTCATTAATCAGGTTTTGTCTAAAACTCAACTGAGAAACACAGAGCACTAAGAAGCTAGTTTAGAATACATGCGGTCCATTTATTCCTCAGAGTATTCTAGTTTACATCCCTAGATTGGGTGAAACCATCCAAGAGCTGCATGTTTGGCCTAGGCTGTCTGTTCTCCTCTGGGGTTTCCTTGCCCATGTCCCTCTTCAACATTAGGCCTGCCATTTGCATGGAGCCACTTTTCAAGGGAGTGCATAAGAACATGGTGGTCTCGTTATCGCAGGGCTGTTGTGTTGATGTCACTCAGTACGTTGTTCAGTGTCCCTTCTATGAAGACTCAATCAAGATGTTTTTTTAAATCTAGATGACAGCCCGTTTTTGTTTTCCTAAGGAACCTAGAATGTGGGGTTTTTTATTTTTTTGTTTGTGTTTTGTTTGTTTGTTTGTTTTTCCCGTATAACCAGTGTTGATTTTAAAATTTGCCTTGGCCATTAAGCAGTTCAAAGCCAAAGTCCCTGCTTACGTCTAGGAAGTTATGGCTTTTGTCTCCTGTATTCCTTCCCTCATAATCGTACCTCCAGCTTTGTCTTTTTTTTTTTTTACTGTATTCTAGAAGCTTCCCTAAGTCCTTTATGTTATATGTGTGTATGTATTATATATGTGTATATGTACCTAAGTACATATATGTGTGTGTGTATATGAAATACATGGTTTTATTTCAAAAGCCATGAAAGTAAAAATCACTGTAAGAATATTATCAGCTATGATTATTTTCTAAAATAAAAAAGACATTTTTTGTATTAACTGAAATACTTTGGCTCTTCCTGGAGTTGTTTATATAGCTGTAGATATTTTTCTATAATAAATCCAGTAAAAGTTATAAAAATCACACACTATTAACTAGCTGTATTAATGTTATAGTCATAGCTTTAAATATTTCCTAATAATTCACATTTCACTTTCTGGGATATTAATAATATAGTGTCATCTACTAATAATACAAGAAAATTACTTAGATTTCAGTGCCCTTGAAAAAATGTAGCACACACATCCTTCAAAACACAGTTATACAAAATAGTTCTCCTGTCAGATTTTTTATCACTGTAACAAATATGGCTGTATTATTATATAGGAATCAAACTGCATCCATTTTAAAGCACAAACATATTGGCCACAAGACTGCTGCAGCACTGAATTAGTTTTATGTTTATAAATGAGCAGAATAGGAAGCACAATAAGATAACATTTAAGAAATGAATCTCTGTAGGTCCTTTCCCAGCTGGGCCTTGGCTTTGCCTTCATATGTCTCCTCGGTGATCTTCAAAAAGGCATCATCTAGCACTCTAGATAATTATTGTTAGAGGGTTCTGAGTAATTTACATTTAATTGCCTGGACTACAAATAATACAGCATCCTCAGTTAAAAATACCCTAGACGCCAAGAAGGTAGAACTGACTCCTTTAAAGGCTTGGGAGGATAAACATCACTGAAATTTCTTCAGAATTCCGTGTTAAAATTTCGTTGCAAGTTGCCATGTTACTGAACTCAGATCCCCTTGTGAAGTCCCTCATGCAGAAGATCAATCAACACAGAGTGTGCCATGCTTGACTCAGTTGGATTATGTGTCTTCCTTTGGTCACTGGATCAATGCTGACTGATATTACACTACTTAGTGTGCTGCAGCATCATGAAACGTGAAGGTGTAGAGCAGTACTTGCGGTGTGTTCTGCACAGATGTTACTGAGCCCAGAGAAAAGCACTCTAGAACCTGTATGTGTGATATGTACATGTTCCGAAAGGAATGCTTGTTTTTTATTTGGCAAAAGTATTCTTTACTAATGTCAGAATAGAGAGGTTTAAGCTCTTAGAAGCTACTATCAAGGCTCCATTAGAAATGAAGATAAAATACTTCTACAAATATAATGTACTTTTTAAGTTTAAGGTGATTGTATCATGATCTTGAGGTCTGATAGTGGTGTAATGCATGACAAATAAAGGATTAGGGTTTTTTTTAAATGAAATTGTAAGTCATAAGAGATTTTAGGATTTCTTCAGAGCAAAAATGAGATATGCCTCTAGATGTGATTTTTGGTCACTTAAAACTGCACAGTCATGCACATTATAAGTAGCTGAGGAAAGGGGCTTTTCGCTTCATTTCTTTTATAGCAACTAGTAGAGGACTCCAACTGGCCAAAGACTATATGTCCCAGCATTCCCAGATAGGTCCTTATTTCATGCACTTTTATTGTTTTAAGTTAAGGCAGTTTATTTGATGTATAACCAAGAGTGATTTAATTTTATGGTTTTTAAAGACTTATCAAACAAATTCACAGATTCAAAAAAAAAAAAGATCCTTTCTTGGGCTCTGTCCCAATTTTTACTTTAAAAAATATACGCCCTCAATGTAGCCACTCAATAACTGTGCTTGAATAATGACACTAGCTATGCCGCTTCATGTGTTTAGTCCTTAATTTCATCCTAATAAATGGCATCAGTTCTTTCGCTTAAGCAGTGACCTTACTGCATTATTTTTATAGAATTGCAAGTTGTAAAATTTTGATTCTATAAAAGACTTTCTGTTGTGACTTACTGCCTCCTGTCCTTCATTTTAAAAACAGGCAAACTGATGACCTTTTTTTGTGCTGACAGTAAGACCAAAGTGAAGCCCAGCTTTCCTGAACAGATCTCATACCTGCTCTGTGCTCTTCAGAGTGGGGTGTGCACTGTTACACAGGCTTACACATGTCAGGGGCACACATGGAGTTGAGCCATCTCATCAGAGGATTAGCTGACCATTGCTGAGTTCCATGCCCAGGCCTCTTCCTCTCCATCCTTCATCTCATTTTCTCTCTATGGCATCTCTTTCTCAGACTGGAAGTGTATTTTGTTCTCTTGTAAAAACCCTTCTCTCTGCATCTTCTCCACCTACTGTCCAATCCATCCTTCTCCAGGACAAGGAGTTTACGCTTCATCCAGTTTGTCACCTCTCCCACTCTTTTCATCTACTGGAATCCGATTTTTGCCCCCACTGGTTTTCTAAAGTCTTTCTCTCTTTCTCTCTTTCTCTTTCTTTCTTTCTTTCTTTCTTTTCTTTCTTTCTTTCTTTCTTTCTTTCTTTCTTTCTTTCTTTCTTTCTTTCTTTCTTCTTTCTTTTTCTTTCTTTCTTTATTTCTTTCTTTCTTTCTTTCTCTCTCTCTCTCTCTCTCTCTCTGTCTCTCTCTCTCTCTCCCTTTGGTTACAAGCAATTTTTTATTACGAAATGCTTTTCAGTTTTTAAAGTGGTGGTTCTCAAACTTTTTGGTCTCAGGATCTCATCAAAATTGAAGACCTGAGTTTTTGTTTATGAAGGTGGTATCTATATTTTCATCTTTTAAAAATTAAAACTGAGCATTTTAAAAATATTGATTTATTTAAAATAAACTCATTTTGCATTGATGTAGAAACATTTTCTGAAAAATACTTTCCAAAATGAACAAATACTGAGAAAAATAGCATCGTTTTACATTTGTCAGATCTCTTTACTGTCTAGAAGACAGGTGGAATTTAATATCTATGCATGTCTTTCATCTGTTGCAGTATTGTTTTGGTTGGAATATATGGTCAGAATTTAAAAATCTGCTTGCACAGATGTGTAGTTGAAAAGGGAGGAATGTATTAATAGCCTTTTCAGGTAATTGTGTATCTTCTTGGGCACTACACCAAAACTCAACATGTGATTGTTTTTTAAAGGTTAGTTGCAATATGGAATCTGCAGTCACATGAACTTTACTGTTATATTAAATCCACCAGTGTATCTTGCACTTTGAATGGGTCTTTCACCTGCCTGTGATTTTGTAACATTATGCACTGGTCTTCGGAGAATGTTGGTCCACTGAGTTATGTTGGCTCTCCATATATGATCACTTTGCCTTTAAAAATATTAAAATAGCACATTTGCTAATATTACTGCTGATCTCCTCAAAAAGTTAGTTTTGAGAAGCCAGATATAGGTTTCCAAAATTCTTATTTTTACTTAAAAGCTTGAATTTATCGTTGGCAATAAATCTTGTTAGTTGTTTTCCTGGAAAGGCTTAACTTTATTCATATTCAAGAAAGTATCTCTCAAATAACTGTAGTTTTTCTCTCAGTTATGCTTTCAAGTAAATGGCGTTTGATGAAAAAAGCAGCTAGTTCATTTTGCAAGTCAATCTGACGAGTGTTTTTCTCCAAGACAACCATGAGATTTCAGTATGCAGAAGTGCTTTATGTGTACTTCCCACTTTGTCACACTGAATATTGAAACAATATGTACTCAAGGGTTGAAATTTAATTGATTAATAACTTTTTCCTCATGGATATTCTGAAGTGAAGCTGTTCTGTTGTTTTGCTCACTGCCAGTGTGGCAGTGAAGAACATAGCAACTGCTAAACTAGTACGTGTCAGTGCCCTTGCCTTGATTCGGGTTAAAGTGCCAGCAGTTTTACCCACCATTGCTTTTGCATCATCAGTGCAAAGTCAACACGATGAAAAGGTCAAATAATATCTCAGTATTTTTATGAAAATTGTTTTGATCTCATGGACTTCTCAAAGGAAAGGCATCTGCAAACCACAGTTTGAGAACCACTGATGTAGTGAAATCCTTTTGCACAGAATCATGAAACGTATTTTTTCTTTCTTAAAACTCTTTATTTTCTGCATCTCCCATATCCCAAAGTATAACCTTTCTTACAATCCAGTACCTGGAGAGAAGGTAGGCTAGATTTCAGGAAAACTAAGGCTACGTTTCCTGTAGCTCAATAGAAATCCTGAAACTTCTACTTATTTTAAAGGACCGTTAACTTTTCTTGGGATTCTTGACTGTCCTCAAATTCCAGTGCCACTGGTTCCAGAAGGGGACCTCCTTAAGGAACCATGGGCGTTTGATGTTAAAACACCATGAACATAATACTTGGTAGCAAATCTGCCTATTGTTTTGAGGTTACATTATAGATGACGTCCTCTTAAATGTGTCAGGCTTGCATTCTTGAAGTGCCATTCTCAAATTCTCTAGGCTCAGGGCACATTAGTCTTTTTTCTCTTCCTTTAATAAAGCCAAGCTATTCCTACCTCAGAACTTTTGTTCTTGCTATTTCCTCTGCCTAGAAGGCACCTCCTCCAGATATTGGCGGAGCCTGCTTGGTCTCATCATTCAGGTCAACCTCTTCTGACCTCCCTATGTGTAATAGCCTCCTTGCCATCACTCTCACATTATTACCCTTTTAGCTTCACAGAATTCTGTAATCTGCACTCCTCTTGTTTATCCTTTTTTTTACTCATTAGGCCCTTAAGAACAGGGAACTTCTCTGATAATTTCCTATTATAGTCCCAGCAACCTTAACTATTGAATGATGAATGCAGAGACCCTGTGCCTGCATTGAGGATTAAAGAGCCTGCTCCTAGAACAGAGAGCCAGGGCGCACACTCCCATACCTCTTCGTCACACCCTCTTCCTCACACCCTCTTCCTCACCTTTGTTACCTTGGCTTTCCCTTCTCTAGTTCACAGTTACCTCTTCCCCATCCTAAATGTCATCTCATCTGTCTATTCTAAGGTTATCTTACAGTTTCTTCTCAGCAACCCTAAGCACTTGTGTTTAGCTTGCTTTTGTGTCTTTGAAACAAAATTCTCAAAGATACAGAATATATATAATTCCCTAAAATATGGAATTTATATATGAAATCTTAAGATATATACACACGATGTATATATCTTAAGCTACATATATACTATATATCTGTATTATATCTTAAGATATTTATATGCACACTATATGTACATACACATGCACATATATATATATGCATATATACACTATGTATATAGTCTGCTTTTTCAAAGATTTAAGACTCTAAGTGGATAATTCTCAACCTCTTTAATCTTAGGACCCCTTTAAACTCTTAAAAATTATTGAAGAGCCCAAAGAACATTTGTTTACAGTGAGTTATAACTATCAATATTTGCCATATTAGAAATTTAAACTGAGAAATTTTTTAATTATTTTATTTAAAAAGAACCCATTATATGTTAACATAAAAAATACTCTCATGAAAAATGATGTTTGCCAACCTCTTTGATGTCTGGCTTAACATAAGTTAGCTGAATTATCCTATCCGCTTCCACCTGTGATATCTTAGATCATGTAAAATCTGGAAAACTCAGCTATGCATTTGTGAGACAAGGAGAGTGAAAAGGGCAAATAACATCCTGGTGTCAGTGTGGACACTTGAGAAGCACTGCTCTCAGCTGTCCCTGTGGGACTGCCTCTGCTGAGACAGCGAATTCCAGGTGGCGAGGGCTCCTGCCTTTGCCACACCCAGTTGTGCAGTCTGGAGCACATCACTCGACTTCAGTTTCCTCCTGTGTGAAACAAGGGGCTCTTGTGCCTGCTAACCATGGCAACATTCAACTCCAAAATATTGAAATTTTTGCGTAGCAGCTACTTTTCTCATGACTGACTTACAAATATATGATTACCAACCATTATCTTACAATAAATTCTGAAACATGTTAAAATATATACATCTTAATGCAGGGCTATATGAATGCTGCAGGTTCTTCGATGCCTTCCTAAAAATTCTTTGAAATAATTACTCTCAAACCTAATCCTACACTAAGACTATTTAATGAACAAAGAACTCAATTAATATGGAAAGTAAATCATATGTTTTAAGAAAAACAAGGAGTTCCTATTTTGTTTAATGCTATTTTTGTATCTGATGAAGTTTTATGGAGAAGAATGTTTAAGTGGAAACCAAAGGGATAGTTTTTTAAAAGCATATTACCTCTCTTACAGACAATGGAATATTATTCAGCACTATTAAAAAATTAGCTGTCAAGCCATGAAAAGACATGGAGAAATGCATATTACTAAATGCATATTACTAAATGCAAGAAATCAATCTGGAAAGGCTATCTATTATATGATCCCCAGCAATATGACATCCTGGAAATGGCAAAACTATAGTCAGAAAAAGATTAGTGGTTGCCAGAGGTCGGGGGAGAAAGGATTTTCAGGGTAGTGACACTATGTTATGTGATACATATGATACTCTAATGGTAGATGTATGCCATTATACATTTGTCAAAATCCATAGAATGTACAAAACCAAGAGTGAACGCTAATGTAAATGATATGTAAATTTATCAGAAAGTTGTCACCCTGGTGGAGGATATTGATAGTGGGGAAGGCTGTGTGTATGCAGAGGTAGGAGTAATATAGGAACTCTACTTTCTCCTCATTTTGCTTTGATTTTAAAACATCTCTAAAAAATAAACTGTATTTTTTTTGGCCGGGCACGGTGGCTCACACTTGTAATCCCAGCACTTTGGGAGGCCGAGGCGGGCGGATCACGAGGTCAGGAGATCGAGACCATGGTGAAACCCCGTCCCTACTAAAAATACAAAAAATTAGCCGGGCGTGGTGGCGGGCGCCTGTAGTCCCAGCTACTCGGAGAGGCTGAGGCAGGAGAATGGCGTGAACCTGGGAGGCAGAGCTTGCAGTGAGCCGAGATTGCGCCACTGCACTCCAGCCTGGGTGACAGAGCGAGACTCCATCTCAAAAAAAAAATAAAAAAATAAAAAATAAACTGTATTTTTTTAAAAGCATATCATCCACTCAGTATACTTATTAAAGAGATAAAAAATCAATAGAAACTTCAGTCATATTTAATGATGGAATCAAAAAATGGAACTTGTTCAATTTAACAAAGTAAAATAATTTTTAAGCACTTGTGTGACTTCTCTGAAAATTTCCAGTTCATTCAATTATTCGTTTGTCTGTGCTGTGTGCTATGCTGTGCCTGTCAGGCAGTCCCTGCCCTAAAGGGCCTTCAAGTTGGCTTGGCAGAGGCAGAGAGGTCAATCAGTGAGCTGTCACAAACACTATGAGAAAAGGGTGTCCAGGACACACAGAAGAGTCCCAGTGCCATGATAAGAGGGACACAAAGGAGGGAGCTGGCAGTTGGGCATAGACGAAAGGAGAACTGGTAGTATTTTTAGCAGAGTTTTCAAAGATGAGTAGATGTTTGTCAGGCAGATATATCCTTCTGACTCCAAAATCTATGCTTATTTTTATATATAAGAATGACTCATTAAACGAAATACTAATTAAACACTATTGTGAATCGCTGACTAATGAATCAATGATTACTTTGCAAAAATTACAATGTGTATTCTTTTACATTGCATATTTCATGGCCAAGAATGAAGAAATTCTCAAGCACTATGTGCATAGAACTGAACAATGTATGTAATGACTCAACTACTTTGGCTTTCCAGTAGATATTAAAGACATTAGTAGTGGCAAGGAGAATACTAACTTTAAAGGACTTGGGATATAATTTTCTCTAATTTACTTAAGATGTTACTTCTATATTCACAAGTAGAAATCCCTCTAAAATCATTGACATTAAAATTTAAAGTGTTTAATACTGTTTTTGCTGGATTTAACCGACTAACTTTTAGTTAACCTTTGTCAGAAGTTATCTTAGTATTTACATAGAATAATGTGCTTTATACTAAAACACTCATTCACTTGTGTCCTCTAAATGAAATTATTTCTTACTAACAGTTACTTCTATTAAATGTAGAGAACTGTGGCATACCATACAGCCATTAAAAAGATTGAGGTAATCCATTTCTACTGACATGGAAAGATGTTAGTAAAAGAGAAATTTTAAAAGAAACTAGCAATATTGCAGAAGAGCATGTAAAATAAAATCATTTTTAAAAAAGAAAACTATATGTGAAGATCAATATTCATACCTATACAGGTATATATATGAAGAGAAAAAGATCTGGAAAGACACACCCCAAGCTATGACTGGTGAATACTGGGGGTGATGGGAGGGAATTATTGGTAAAGAGTTACTTTCACTTCTTAACTGTTTTTCTATAATAAATCATCTGTGTTTCTCTTTTCAATGAGTGTGTGTTTCTTTAAAATTGGATATAAGAATAATGCAAATGAAAGAAATAGTAAAAAGTGTCATTGGGGAAACGTAGCTATAACACAGATAAGATTTAAAAAATTCAAGGTAAAATAAGTATTTAAACTTTTGAGAAAGCTAATCTAGACAGAACAGTTAAAAGTCTATATTTTCAGAGATAGCTTACCTTTTCTTAAACTTCGTTATTATGTAGACAGACTGATTGATTTTGCTTTTCAAGTGAAAAGCTGAATCAGCTCTGTTCACCTAAATGGGCACTTAAAATCTAGTAAGGAAATGAACACTGTCTACTTTAGAACAGTGCATGAGCTCATTTTTTAAGAAACTCCTCCAAACCTGTGGTTTGTTTTTATCCCATATGGTGATTACAATAATGGGAGGTAAAGTAGCTTCAGTCCTAAATTCCAGTAAAATTCTTTTAGGTCCCATTTTATAGAATACATTTCATGATAAATAATTATAGATGTTACTTCTATATTCACAAGTAGAAATCCCTCTAAAATCATTCTAGTACAGTTTGTCTATCCTAAAATCTCCCAGACAGATGGCTATCTTTTAATACTAAAGTTCTTCATATTAAAACAAAAAACTTGACCTTCCAGCAGTATTCCATTTCACTGTATAACAGGAGGAATATTTAATTTTCAGCCTGTTTGAAATGCTACAGAAAAGTGTTTCAGACCAAATCCCTATTATATTAGCAAATTTAGATGGAAACTATAAAATAATTTGCAATTATTATCAGGTTTATACTTGTAAATTGTAAGTATTTGAAAATATATAAATTTAAAATTTTCTGAGCACTCATTTTCCTTATGTATTAGCATGTTATTAGTTGACACTTATTTGCCCTAGGAAAATAGCAAATCAACTACATCTTATTTAATCTTTCTGTAGTATATATTCAGAGATGCAGATGGATGATGACGATGATGATGATGATGATAGCTGATAAGGTTTGCACGCACCTACCAGTGTTTACTGTGTGTCAGGCACTGTTTTAGGTACTTCTGTTGCATTAACTCATTTCAACCACAAAATACCTTAATAAGTACTATTATTGTTCCCATGTTCCCTATCAGGACATTGAGACATAGACAAGTTAAGGAACTTACTCACGGTTACACAATTAGTAAGTATAGATCCAGGCGATAAGGAACCTGTTTCTCAGCCATTGTACCTCAAACCCTAGATGTACATGCCATTTTTCTTCACAGGATTTCTGATGCCTGGATAGCCCAGGAAACATTTTTGATCTTGCTTGTAATATGCCAGCTACAGTGTGCTTGTGGCAAGTTTTTCCGAGGGAAACGAACTACTCAGCAGGAAATACTTATTGACTATTTACAGTGTGCAAAACCCTGATTGGGAAGTAGTGACTCTCAAATGGAATTCTCCAGTGACCGTCACCATCCCAGAATAAGAGACATTTCATTTGGTTTTTTGAACTAGTGCTCTCCACAGGAATGATGCATTTCTGGAAAACATTGCCCCACCCTCCACCGTTCATAGCCCCAAAAACTAACAACACAGCTCGCCCTGAGCTGATGCCTTCACCAAAGCCACCTTGCTGTCTATGAACCTTTCAAACATTAGCAGCATGGCAGCCTGAAATTCTGGAGGGTGTATACAAACATGTTCTAGAAAGTGCCTCTTCCTGAACAAAACTGTCCCCTTTGATTGTGGCTGTGGCATCCGTGAGGGCTTTTGACCAATTCTCTGAGAACCTACCCTTGAATCTTTTAGGCTGAGCTCCTCAAGTTTGTGGCCCTGAAAGAGCTCTTTGGCATCTTGTCCTGTCTAGCCAAGGAGGTTGAGGTAGTTGGTTGTCACTGGTACCTTCTTGGGGTCAAAGTGACATGTACATTGCTCCACTGTAGAAGTCCTGTTGTTCTTTCCTGCAGAACCAGCTTGCCTGTGTTGTGTAATCAAATCTTTCCTGTGGTTTATTGGGAATACCTCATAGGTATTTCCTTTCCCATCCAGTATGCATGATGAATAAAGGGATGCACCATGCAGTTGATTCGATTTTAAATGATTTTTCTTTACATTAAGAATGTAACCTACATGCATATCCTGCAGACTGTAACCAAGTGGATCAATCTAAAAAGTCACTTTGTGTAAATTAAAACAAAAATGTGATACTTTTTTTCCTCTTATTGGCAAAAAAGTATGAACTTTGGTAATACCAAGTAGGAACATTCTTTTAGTGAAAAGTGAAGGCAATTTTGCATTGTCTACTAAAATTTAAAATTTACCATATGCTTTGATGCAGCTTTGGTGACTACAAAAATACCTAGGTATACAAGGATCCGTGTACAGTATAACCTAAGTTCCCATCAGAAAAAGAATGGTTAAATAATATAATGTACATACACAGAACTACAGTGCAGATGTGAGCAAGAATGACATGAGATCCATGTGTGCTTACATGAGAGGACCATCCCATGAAGAAAGCGAAGTTGCGGAAAAGTATGTGTAGTGTGTACATCACTTTTGTATTAAAGGTTAGAGAATATACTTTCAGGGATCATTTCTATAGTTCGTTACTAGAGAAATTGCTCTGAACGTGTAGAGCAGCAGAAATCACAAAGAGGAGGCGCAGCGTCCTCCCCTGAGCGTGTTGCTTCCCTTCAACTGTGCTTTGCTATTACTGATGGTTCTTCTCTTCCTCTGCAAGAGTAAGAGGGAGAGGATGCAGTCTGAATGGGGAAAAAAAAAAGGTAGAAAAAGCTCTCAGAAGATCCAGATCCAGTAAATAGTTAAGAGTAGTTACTGTTAGTGGGTGTGAAACATTTTAAATCAATGTTAAGAATTCCTAAAAACAACTCAATAAGAATTGCTCATAATACCTCGGTTACTTTTGAAAATACATATACAGATACTTAGGACAGTGCCTGATACATAATACTCAGTAAATGTTAGCTGCACATAGTAGTCGTTGTGGTATTATTTTGGGAAAAAAAGATAGTTGTATTCCCTATATTCTCTTTTGTGTACGCTTAGATTTAAGATGGTTTCATGTGAAGCTGGAGGTTAATCTTGGATTAATTGAAGAGTGTTTCTTGTTGCATTCTAACGTTCAAGGAGAAGTGATATACAGCAGTAACTTAACATCCTGAGATCCTTGCAAATTGCTGAAGTCATAGTTAAAGTGATTTTACAGGTTTCCATCTTTCTCTCAAGTCCTAGTTCTGCTGAGAGTTGCATGTTTTCTATTTCTTTTTTCAAATTAACTTTTAAATTTCACACATTTTCTCTTATTTGCGGGCCATTTTTGATAAAGATTAAAAGTTCATCAATCCAAGGGAAAGTATAAATAGGGAGTGCCAAAGTTATTTAGAAACGCAGGTACTGAGTGTTTGGCAAACTCCCAAGCAACATGGTGTGCTTCAAAGTGATTTGCTGTGCCAGAGTAGACTCAGTTCATATTTGTGTTTCAAACTCAAACCATCCCTCTCCAGCGTTTTGTACACCCCACTGTGGGTTGCTCCTCAATAGTTGAAGTCACAAATACATCTTGGAAGAACTGGATTGTATCACTCCTCCACAATAACCTGTTCTAGTAATAGTTAATGATGATTGATATATGAATCTTTTAATTATGTTTTGCCCTATTTCAATAATGGCATCAAAATGGTAGCATTTTTATTGAAATTTATGTGTGCTAATATAAATCTTTGGCAAATTCTTAGAGTCATTTTTTTTTCAGGACAACATTTATATTGAAAATTATTTTATTATGTATATTATTATTTAGACTATTTGTATTTACCTTTTTGAATTTCAGCTCATGCAATCTTTTCTAATTCCCTAATATATAATTACATATTTTTTATTATGTAACTGTCAGTCTCATGCTAAGGTACCCAGACTCCAGGATCCTTTATGATACCTTCTTGTAAATCTACAATTGCTTGTTTCCCTTGAAAATACATTTCTAGAAGGGTCATGGGAGAGCCCATTTCTTGATTTCTGCCATTTTTGGACAGTTTTTGTTTCCTTTGTTGTTCATCTCAATTATTATTTTAGACCCTATAAAATATTCATTGGTCATAAAAATCCATGTTTAGCATAGATTATACACTGGATAATGGGTAAGTGTAATGTTTCAAACTTTACTTACTGTTGCATCCTACTTGCTTGGACCATATTTATGTATTCATGCAAAACACAAAGTCACAGATGGAGGATAAAAAGCAATAAATAAAAATCATTGTTTAATATCTCAATGGTGATGGGCATAATAAAGAAAAAGTAGGATATTGGGTTAAAAGTAATGGGTAAAATGCTGTTGCGTTAAACAAGGTGCCCCATAAAAGCCTCCTTTGTCAAGATAACTTTGGAACAGAGATGTGAATGAAGTGAGGGCATGAGCAATGGCGGTTAACAGGCTGATGAGAGTTTCAAGCAGAGGGAGCAGCAACTGTCAAAACCCACAAATGGGAACCCTTTTGTCATATTCAAGAAATTGCAAGGAGGTCACTGTGACTAGAGCAGCATGAACAGGGCTGTGAACAGAAGGGAGGTGATTTATTGTTGAAAAGTTACTCTGACTGCATGCGGACAATGATGAAAGCATGGAGATCAGTGACTTTCAACATGTTGGATGATGACCACCTCAGCTCCAGCAAGAAATATACGTTACATCATTACCCACTTCCGTTTTATTCTTCTTTCACTGACTTGAGTGGTGATGTGCTCTCTGGCTTCACAGTTGCCTTGTGGTCCGCCTAGCAGAGGAGAACTGTTGTTCAAACATGAATATAAAAATGGTTCTTGCCAGGTCATGGCCAACTGCCTAAGTGATGTGTTATCAACACAGTGAACTGGAGACCAAGACACCATTTCCAGAAGGCTCAGCACACAATAACACTCTGAAACCCCCAAATCTTATAGGAATTTTCATCCCTTAGGAAAAATCTGGTCATGCAGGATCCAGTCAAGATTAGAAAAGTGCAGCTTTAAAAACTATAACGGACCCTTCTCTTCAATCCATTGATCCCTTCAGGGCAGGGAGCAAGTAATGCGTATCTTACCATCCTTCATCTTGACAGACCCTACATGGAGGACTGGCTCCAGGAAAGAGCAGACCAGGAGGATGGTGGGCTCTGGAAGCCTCAGCAGGGATTGGTTCACTGCAGCTGGTTCCCATAGTGGATACTTGGGAAGTGACTGCATACATACCACTGATTTCTTCTGTTAAGAGAGCCACTGCTAAAGAAATAAAAAGTTTAACAAGAAATCCTAAGATTAAATCATGCCTTAAGACCTTCACTGTCCAGAATTCTTTAAGTTACTGTTTACAAGTATTAGTCCAGTAGTAAATTCCAAAGAATGAAAAATGCAGACCTGTAATATATTATGGTCCTTTCAGGCAGAGTAAAGATTTGATTCCAAGAATAGATTTGATCTTTCTTTCTCCCATAAATAATGGTGTTTGTGGATGATATAGAAGGATGAGTTTGATATCCAGAGCATAGGAAATGGGCAATGTAACAAAACCTCTTCAGATTCTAGCTTCACTACGTAAGATTTTGTCAACACAAGTATATTTTACCAATGTATTGTTTTGAAGAGGGTTATTTTGGGGGTAATTATTTTCAGTTTTGCAAAAGGATGTTGGCAATATAGTTGTTAAATTTGTGCAAATAATAGGTAAAACAAAATACCACTGCAAATTATATTTTCCTGTGCCTATTAACCTGCACAGAATAAATATTTGCTAAAACATTTGTTAGATATTATATTCTATGTACCATAATAGGACATAAATTATTCATGGGTATATGTGTATAGATGTAGATATAGGCACAGTGATGCCCAATACTTAGACTGCTGTAATTATTGAGTAACAAAACAGTAAATATTTTTTAAACTCTTCTAAATCATTTTCATTTTCAAGTGTGAGAATGGTAGGTTTTGAATGCTGATTCCCACTCTTCCTCTTAAGGTAGAGTAATATTCTTTGGACGAGAAAAGCTTTGAGAAACTAGCTTTTTCCTAACCACTTAGTAGCCGGGGAAGCTTCATATGTTTTAGGAGCTTTCTGTATCCTTCCTTCTCTCAAACCAATGTACAAAGAGGACAGTGCCATTCATGAGCACAGAAAATCCACCCAGCAGGACACACTAAAGTGGTTTCCTTCCTGTTACTAAAAGTTAAAAAAAATTGAGCATTAACCTTCCACTAAAGGGGAGGAGGTTGGTTATTCAGTGGGGCTTAGGGTTGGGACAAAAATATTGTTCAGTGTATTACTTGGTAATAAGTAACAAAAGTTTAAAAATTTAATGGTTTGTTTTCCAGATTTATGAAATATATACGAATGTCATAGTGTCTGATAATGCCAAATGGCTTTGTCAGAATATCCCTGGTTTCAGAATGTTCCCACATTCAAATATCTTGTCTCTCTCAGCCTCTGTTACTAGAATATCAGAAATACTGTCCCATGCCCTGGTATATCTACCTCGAGAAAGCATTAGAGAAATGAGATTTTTTTTCTGTCATGTTTTGCCTCCCCCTCCGCCCTTATAAAATATAAATATTAACAGAACAGTTAGTTTGGTATTATGGAACCCAAGGGGAAAAGACAAGGAATGTGTAATAGAATTGATGCAAAATCCTCCTAAATATTTAGGGTAGGCCACTTGTTCATCTGGGCAACTCACACTGAGACAATAGGACTAGATAATGGGAAGGTATATTTGAAACTATTCGCAGATATAAAATGATACCTTATTTATACTTCTCATAATTTTTATTCTTACCTTCAGGCCTTAGCCATGTAGATGTGAAATCAGTATGGCAAGGCACAGACAAGGAGTTCAAATACTTAACCTCATCATGAAAATTAATCTGGAAAAATAAAAATAAGTAATAAATCACTCTCTTACAATCTTCAAACCATCCTTGCTAAATCCTGTTCTTATGCAATACAATATAAGTACCAAATATGCTTATTCACATTGCTAAAAGCCACGGCTATCATTAGATAAGCTGGTAAACATGGGAAATCAAGGGAACTTGACAGGATAACTTTTTCTGGTGGATAGTTTTCTAATTTTATTCTAAATTACTGATATGAACTTAGGCATAAATTTTATGTAGTCTTTTTATGATTGTTCTGCCAGAAAGTATATTTTACTCTTTAATACTATAATAAACCAGGAGAACATAATTACATGGAATATGTAAGCCTTTTCATCTTTTCCATTTCTGCTGAAATGGAAATATTTACATAGTAGTCACTGTAGCAAAACTGGATTTTCATATTTAATTTTTTTGTATTTGGCCCTTATTTCTTATTTCAAAAATTCAAGGGTGCTTGTGATTGTAAGTTGTTTCTGTTGAAAATAATTATTAAGAGGCCAAAGTGATATTCTACATCATTTTTCTTTCAGTTAATTTTCAAGAATTACTAAAATGAAACATTTTTGAAAAATCATAATGTATTTATTATTGATATATTTATTTCAAAATATATGTCAGAGCTAGCTTTAACCTCTGAAATGTTGCCATCCACTTCCAAGTGCAGGTCATCTCACCTGGCTTCTTGTTTTTGTTTTTGTTGTTGAAATGTTCAACTCAGGTTCTACATGGTCAGCTATTATGAGCGGAATCACAGAATAGCAGTTGGAGCTCGCCATGGTTCAGTGGCCCTGTACGACATCCGGACTGGAAAATGTCAGGTAAATAAATCATTGTGACTTCCTCTCCATAAAGCGTGGAAGTTATTGAGAGGAGAGAGAGACTAGCACTTCACCAGTTGACGTGCTGAGCTGCTGGAACATTATGGATAATGCTAAAGGGATCAATAGTTTAATGAAGGACGCACAGAATATAGAGCCCTACTGTCTTCATTCACTGAGACTGAAGGGTTGCCACAGAAGAATTCATAAGAGAGCCCAGAGTAAAGTGGCACTGCTAAGAAACTATTTTGCAATACGTCTTTTCTTATTTTAAACCGAGTTTTCTGATCTTATTTTTGCCATGTGTTTTCTGAAAAGTTTGATATGTTATTATGATATAATGATTGAACAAAATTAATTTTCTCTAAGGAAAATGAGGTATTTCACAATTGTAAAACAGTGATCTACTCAGTTCAAAAAAGAAGAAATCACAACAGCATTTATTATAGTTCTATGAAAAGGAAATAGATGCTGTACTTGAAATAATACTTTTTATACTTTTATAACACTCTTTATGCTTCTATAACACTTCAGTATTTATGAAAAATTAATTGATTTTGTTCCTGATCTTGATCACCTGATTCTCAATATATACCAGTTGGGAAGAGAGGGCAAATCTGACCCCACTTTAGATATAAAGGAATTGAAACATAGCCTTAAATCACTTTATCCAAGAGTTGCACTGTTACTTCACAAAATTGGGGTTAGGCTCCACCATGATCATGGTAAATTTATAATGTTGCAGTGGTAAATAGTTCCAAGTCATAGCTTCTTATATTTCTTTGTAGCATTTTATTAATGTGGATATATTCAACCATATTATCGTATTAGGAATTTCCAGAAGGATAGGAAGAAATTCATAAGGATGCAGCTAAAATGTTATACTGTCTCTTAAATTTAATGAACTATTAATTAATTATCTAAAAGCTTGTCTGGCTTTTTCCATGAAGTAGTTCTAAGAGATGGTAACAGGTGTTCAGGTGTTGGGGGTAAAAATTTCAGGGGTCAGACAAGTTTAGGGGATACTGTTGGAATGTTAAACAGCTTTCTTTGTTCAGACCTTCTCAAAGTCTCTAATGTGTGAATGTGCATTGTGCATTTTCTGGGAGTGCATCAAGTGTGCACTATTGCCATATTTGTTTAACTGTCAAATTTTGTTTGTGATTTTTTAAAGACATTAACTCCCCACCATATTCTTCTACTGTGGGCCCTCACTGAGAACAATGAAAACACTCTGAATAGTTGTTTAAAAGTTAAATTGCATGTTGTTTATAGGATCCTTTCATAAGAGAGACAGGTTCTTCAGATAGCATTTTCAGACTCTCTTTTGTTAAGACAGTTTTTAAAACTGGAGTATATTGCTGCTAGTAAATTTGAGAGAAGTAAACCACAAGCATCTACTAGGTAAAGAAAAAAAAAAAAAAAAAGAACAAGGCGACCTTGTCAGGCTTCTTTAAAAATGAAGTGAGGAAATCACAGAGAGGACTCTTTGTTACCACATAAGACACAACTGCCATCAGCAGAGGAAAAGTGAGGCGGTGTGAGCACTGTGAGGCGACCCCAAGATGAGTGAGAGAACAACAGCTATTAAGAAGAATTAATGAGAAAGGACCAAGTTGTACTTCAGGATACATTTCTTTATTTTTCTTCCTACTAGGTGGTCTCAGTGAAGATCTTGGTAACATGCAAAAAAAAAAAATATTTTGAATATCTTACCTTTTTCAATTAAAATACTTGAGAAACACTTATCAAAAAGACATTCTTTCTTAACACGAATATGTAATGTCATTCATAGTCCATTTTATGTATATCATTTTAGTATATTTATGCATCTTATCTTTGTTTTGTTTTTGACATGGAGTGTCTCTCTGTTCCCCAGGCTAGAGTACAGTGGCATGATCTTGGCTCACTGCAACCTCTTCCTTGAGGGTTCAAGCTATTCTCAGTTCAAGTGATTCTCACTTCAGCCTCCCAAGTAGCTGGGATTACAAGTGCACACCACCACACCCAGCTAATTTTTTTATATTTTTAGTAGAGATGGGGTCTCACCATGTTGGCCAGGCTGGTCTCAAACTCATGACCTCAAGTGATCCGCCCACGTCAGCCTCCCGAAGTGCTGGGACTACAGGCGCGAGCTACCACGTCCAGCCTATTTAGACATTTTAGTGTCCCCATAATTTTTTCCTACCTCATCTTCTTGATTTTGATACCCAAAGTTACCAACCCAAATTATTGAATAACTTTTAACTTCCACTTCCGTATGAAAGGGAAGGCTGCACCTTCGTCTCATCATTCACAACATGAAAACAAAGCTAAATCTGTAACGTCAATCATTACTTTTGTCAGTTACCAGTTATATCCAGCGACACTGAACTCTTAAGGTATTCTCTTAATTCTTTTATTTTACTAGCATTATAATATTTGGAAAAAAAATGAGCCAACATTTGAAACAAAATTCATAGTATGGGTAGCATGTTTAGACATGATGTATTATAGGTGAATCAAAGGATCATTTTGAACTAAGAATGCAATGAAGCATTTCTTAAATAATCTGTTGGAATCAGTTAACAGAGGATGTGGGACAATTTTTTTTAGCATGAACAAAGACACAGAGATATCACATAAAAATACATATAAAGGGATAACTAGAAAATTCACTTGGCTGTAGGGGTATGGTCCCAGTTGGATGGAAAAATAAGACATGATCACTTAGATGGGGGGAATCACACTGAAGGGAAAGAAAGGATCCTGAGGCTGAGAAGAGGCCCAGTGGGGTCAGAGAACCCATGACTGAGAGACTGAAGGGTCATATATGTCCTCTGTTGTCATTGTGAGATTGGTTGGTAAAAGATAAGGGAAAAATTAAATCCCTCTCCCTTACCTTTTGGTATTGACTTCTGCCTTTTTTTTAAATCTGTTTTTTTGTTTTAGATCTGTTATTCCCAAACAGATTATGCAAAACCACAGGATAAATATGACATGTTGGTCTGAAACATGAATTGTCCTTATATCAATGGTTGACAAACTATGGCCCGAAGCTAGCCTGCCACTTGTTTTGGTAAATAAAGTTTTATTCGAACACAGGCACATACATTCGTTTATATATTGTCTAGTACAATGGCAGAATTGGGTAGTTGTCACTGGCAAAAACTGTTTTGTGGTCCACAAGCCGAAAATATCATCTGGCCCTTTACAGAAAGGGTTTGCTAACCCCTACCTGAAATAATTGAGGAGGAAGAGTCAACTAATTTAAAAGTGGTTTAAAACATTATAGTATAATATAGAGGATACGGATAACTAGAAATTGGTGTGGAGTTGAACTCCATCTCTATGTTAATGATTATTAATATAATTATATTGATATAAGGTTAATATAATTAACTGTATCCTTGGAAAAGTTTATTAACTTCTGCAAGCTGAAGCTTCCTGATTTGTAAAATGGTAACAGAAATGTCTATTATTGTTAGAAGTGTTAAAGAGAAATGTATCTACACACTTGTTAACAAACATGGTGAAGCAGACTTTATCAAAGGCGGACATGGTGGTGGGCATAGTGACCACTACAACGGGGTCTCGCAGTGAGGGAGAGACTCCAGCTCCTACAGGGACAATTGGGGATTTATAACCAAGGAGCAGGGTGGGGTCAGTGCATGGAAAATTGCAGTTGACCCTTGAACAAGGGTTTGGACTGTGCGGGTTCACCTATATGTGGATTTTTTTCAATAAAAGTTATGTCAAGTGTGCCTTGCCTCTCCTGCCCCCTCTTACACCTCCTTCACCTCTTCTGCCTCTGCTACCCCTGAGATAGCAAGACCAACGCCTCTTCTTCATCCTCCTCCTCTACCTATTCAACATGAAGATGAGGAGGATGAAGGCCTTTATGATGATACATTTCCACTTGATGAAGAGTAAATAGATTTTCTCTGCCTTATGATTTTAACATTTTCTTTTCTCTAGCTTAATTGTAAGAATACAGTATATAACACATATAACATACAAAATATGTGTGAAATGACTGTTTATGTTATCGGTTAAGGCTTCTAGTACTCTATAAGTAGTAGTCAAATTTGGGGAAAGTCAAAAGTTACATGTTGACTTTCTGCGGGAGTCGGCACCCCTTACCCCCCTGCATTCTTCAAGAGTCAACGGTATTACAAAGAAACATCAAGGATACGGGGTTTCTGGCTAAGCTGACTAGACAGGATTCTTGCTGAAAGCAGGCCAGGGGATTAAGATATTGGAGGTGTGATCAGATGCCCAGGGAGGGAGATTTCCTTCTAACTGACTTAGGGTTCTTGTTCAAACTGGATTCAAGAAGGACAGAGAGGGAAGCCCAAGTTCAGGCCTAGTCAGGCAGGGAACTCAGAGGAGCCTGATGAAGGTTTTGGTCAAAGGAGAGAGTCTGTATGAGAAGTCAGTGTGGTAACTTAGGTAAAATTCTTAGCCAGCACCAGCCAAGTAGTTGGCATTCGGTAAGTGTTGGCCATTATTGTATTAAAATAAAATTGGAAATATATTGCATTACAATTCCATTAATTGTAGGGAATTTTACAGATGAAACTGGAGACATATAGGCTTTTGTAGGTGCTAGGGCTAGGAATTCACCCTGCTCAACAGGGAGCACTTGGGTGGAAAAGTTGAAGCAGCACTGCCTTAGGCCATGTGAAGGTTTCCTTTCTGCAGGCTGTTCTTGCCTGTGGTGGTAGCTGAGTCCACTGATTATGGAGATCAGAAACTTTGATGCAATTCAGTAGTTAAGGTCCTGCTGTGCTGCTGACTGCACTTTTACTTGGGAACTGCCAGCAAGTTAGGAATATACCTGACTGGAATTTTACTTAATTTTTTTTTAAAGTATCTAACTCCCTATGAAGAAGTGCTTAAATTTTGTGGATAGGCTGTGCTCTTGCTAAGCAGATGAATTAGGGTCCCTGACTCCTTAGTGATCCAGGCATGTGTTTGGTTAAGTCAGCAATGAAAATCTTCCCTCTAGCAATATTTGCCTTTGGTTTGGCAGACTTGATATCATATCTCACTGATTTCCAATCCTTTTTGAATGCATTCTTTGTAATAACTGCTCGCTCTTTGCAAGATTCTCTTAGGCTCAGGTTAACTAGCTTTCCTCGTGAAGTTTGAACAGTCATCCCTCAGTGAAGTTTGTACAGTCATCCCTCGGTGGAGTATCCACAGGGAATTGACTCTGGGCCACCCTGGGATACCAAAATCCATGGATGCTCAAGTCCCTGATATAAAATGGTGAGGCATTTACATATAACAAAAGCACATCTTCTCATATACTTTAAATCACCTCTAGATTACTTATAACATCAAATACAATGTAAATGTTATATAAATAGTTACACTGTATTGGTTAGGGAATAATGACAAAAAAAAAAGTCTGTATACATTAAATGCAGATGCAGCCATCCATTTTGCCTCCAAGTATTTTCCGTCAGCAGTTGACTGAATCCAAGGGTGAGAAAACCACGGACAGACTGTACTGTGTCACTTGGAGGCGTCATCCACTCTGGTAGATGTAGGCATGTACTTTCTTCTCATGCTTTGGTGAAGGGCTACCAAAAAAAAGCAATGATGTATAGAGAAAGAAAGTGTAGCTGAAGACTTCTCTATATCAAATTATTAAAATAACTTTACTATTGAAAAGTTTTAAGTTCCTTAAAGAACCTGTTCTTAAAGCTTCCTGTTGTCTAGTGCCTGGTACATCGTAGATGCACAACACAATGCATGTTGTTCAACTAAAAAACTCTGAGGCTTTAGAATAAAAAAAAACTTTAAAAATATAATATGACATAGTAAACTAAAACAAACTGTGCTGTAATTATATCAAATATATTAATTTGGGTATAGTTATATTTCAGTATTTCAGAATCACGTCATCAAATTGTTGTTTCTGTATAGAGAGAATAGGATATCTTTTCAGAAAAAGCATAGAAAAACCTTTCTTATGAGTCATAAAAGATCTATCTATATTTCTGTATTAAACCATTACAGGCCTGACATAGGCCAGATAATGAAAGAAATAAAATAGAAGCAAAGATTGATGATATCTACAGAACTGTGGCAACTGTGGTCTAACTGTAATCCCGTATAGAGCAGGAGGTAAATTCTGGAATGTTAACATGTGCCTTGTCACGCAGCCTACAGCACCCCCTCCATCCCACGCCTTCTAGCTTCCACCTTTACCGAGCCACTGAAACCACACACCTCCTTGGCATGGCTTAATACAACTGACTTCCCTCTCTCTCAAATTCTATCTTCTCTTAACTTCCATAGCGTTGTCACCTGCCTTGGTTTGCAACTATCTCATTTACTGGATTTCCTAATCTCTTAGAGGACTTTAATGTTAATTCTTATCACTCTACTGCCCAGGGTACAGATTTCTCCTTTCATCTATTCTTTTTCCTGACTTTGGCTGAAAATCCATACATTATTATTGATACTGATTATTCCCTGTAATCAGGGAAGACAAATCAGGTCTCTAGCCAGGGCCCCACCTAAACTCCAGCTCCATGACTTTTAATAGTCTGCTAGACATTTCCATTTGGATATCTTTTGTCTCAAATTCGATGTGTCAGACAATCTCTCTAGCCCATACTTTCCACCAGCATCCTTTCTAACCTGCCTTTTCCTGTAACTGGCATAATAATATGGTACCACAAGTTATGTTGCCTCTCCTTCACCTGTCCATATCCAGTTACTGAGTTCAGTTAACTTTTCTTTAATGGTATACCTGAAATCTACCTTTTCTCTCTGCTGACAGCCTAAATTAGGCTCTTGGCCTTTCCTCAAGACCTTTGAGATTCTGGTTTTGATCATCATACATAATCCCCTCTTCCTATGAGCTGTTTCATTCAATAACCCCATTCGCTATCATTCCCTATCCTCCTTTCCCAGGTTACACAGGAAGCATTCAGAAATATCTGTTGGATGATTTATTACAAACACAGTAAGGATTTCAGGAGATGCCTGGTTCCAGTTACGTTTATCTTTATATGATATTGAAATGTCTCACCAAGTAAATACAGTTACTGTATACTAATAGGTGAAGCACTCCTGGCAAACAAAAATGCTGAAGACAGTCCACATTAAAATAATGAGTGTTGGCTCTGTGTTTGTTAATGTTTTCATTAATGCTTCTATTGAAATTAATTTTGCCTGCCCTTTGTATTACTTATACCCGTTGTAAGTTACACAGCCCTCTCAGGCTCTTTATTTGTATTCATATTTGTTGCTCAAAATAATTATTTTATTGTTGGTGTTTATACTATGCCAAACTTAATGTGATCTCTAAATTCAATTACTAGGCCATTTATTTCCTCTTTCTTACTAGAGAAGGCAGTGTAGTTGCGTAGTTAATAGAGTAGATTCTGAAACTGAGCTGCCTGAATTCAAGTCCTTCCTCAGCTTCTTCTTAGTTTTGTGGCTTCGAGCAAGGCACTTAAACTCCTGTACTTATTTCTTCATCTATAAAATGGACATAATAACACTTCTAGCATTGTGTTATAAATATATATAAAATAAATATCAGAAAATGTTAGCTATCCTAATTATTATTTAACCATCGGTTTAAATAAGACTAAATCAGCTCACCCCATTCTGTTCCCTCCTGCTGTAGGATACACTGCTTCATACTGGCTAGATCTGTTGAAATTGCTTTCTTAGGATTTTTTTTTTTTTTTGCTGTTTTTTTTCCCCCAGGACTATTTGAACTGGTAGTAGAATGAATACGACATTCAAGATTATACTTACTGATCTGTCCTTATTCATCTGTGCTTAATAATTGTCACTTTGTCTATCCTGATTTTTTTCCAGCACATTAATCTGTTGTCCTACTGATATTTTGTTCTTCAGTATGTTAAAAAAATGTATTATAAAATAAATATTGCTTTTAACATTACTGCCATATTAGGCTCCTTCTGAGTCAAGTGATTAAATTTATTTAACAGACTTTTTTAGAACAGTTTTAGGTTCACTGCAAAATTCAGCAGAAGGCACAGAGATTTTCCATATACCTCTGCTCCCATGCATGCATAGCCTTCCCCATGATCAGCATCCCCTGCGCGAGTGGGACATTTGTTACAACAGATGAACTTATACTGACACATTGTCACCAGGAGTACATTAGGGTTCACTCTCCGTGTTGTGCATTCTATGGGTGTGGGCAAATGTATAATGACATGTATTCACCCATTATTGTATCATCCAGTATAGTTTCACTGCCCTAGAAATCCTTATTTATATAACTTTTATGAATATTTGGTTTTTTAGGGTAAATTCTGGATGAGCACTGCTAAGTCAAAAGATTTGTGCATTTTATTATCAGAATGCTCTGATGCTGTTTCACAAGTAGTTTACAAGCAACTGTGAATAATGGAAAGACTTTTGAACTGTGGGTATTCTCATAAAAAATGGAACTCCCAGCCGGGCTCAGTGGCTTGCACCAGTAATCCCAGCACTGTGGGAGGCCAAGGCAGGCAGATCACCTGAGGTCGGGAGTTCGAGACCAGCCTGGCCAACGTGGTGAAACCCCATCTCTACTACAAATACAAAAATTAGCTGGGCATGGTGACAGGTGCCTGTAATCCCAGCTACTCAGGAGGCTGAGGCAGGAGAATCACTTGAACTCGGGAGGCGGAAGTTGCAGTTTGCAGTGAGCCAAGATCGCACCACTGCACTCCAGCCTGAGCAAGGAGCGAAATTCTGTCTCCAAAAAAAAAAAAAAAAAAAAGGAACACCCCCACTATTGGCCTGTTTTGCCTCCTGTATTTGTCATCTTAGACAACAGATTGTTTCTCCATTTATTCATGATTTATTATTCATTTTGTTTATAAAACAAACTTATGATGGCTCTTATGTGCGCCAGATACTGTATTATAGGCAAGAGATCAAAAAGTAAGTATGAACTGTTCCTACCCTCAGGGAACATAATTTGGTATAGTAGGCAGATATAAATCCATAATTGAAGTGCCATGCACAACCTTTCAGGGAGGGCAGCCTGGAGTGATAGGGAAGAAAGCAAGAAGAGCACTAATCCAGATTTGTTTAGGGTCTAGGGAGGATTAGTTAGGAAGGGCTTCCTGAAGGAGTATTATTACAGTAGTATTAGCAAAGTATTAAATAACTGAATGCTGACATTTTCTGTTAGCTAAAATTATATTTTTGGGGAAAGGGGGCTTAGCAAGGTATGAAAATGTCTTCAGTGTGTGATTTAAAGCATTTAATGAAAATGAGCCCATGTATTCTTCTATGACAGATTTAATTCTGTCAAGCACTCTAAGACACTAGATAGCAAAAGAAAGCTGATATTCAAGTCTAAATAGAAGTGTCAGCAAACACACCTATATTAATGGAAGTTTGGAAAACAATGTGTTCTTCTCTCTAAAAATAACAAAGATTTTACTTCTAGTTAGAAGGAGCAGTGGACCTTAGGGATCTTGTGGACAGTAAGATTGATGTTTCTTTGAGGCAGAATTTTGAGCTTCGGGCACAGTTTTCACTGAGCAGAAGTCTGTAATGCTTATACATCAAGGGCACTTATGTGGTGATTGCAAAAATTGCAGTGAGAATTGACTACAGTACTTAGACAGTGACATTTTAGGTATTTTCTTCCTGCTCTATTTCAGCAGCTGGTTTTATGGCAGGTGTTTTCTGTGACATTTTGGAGCAACAACCAGAAATATGGCATCAGGGGTGATCATAAGATGAATGGTTGGAGAAGACAATGGCTTCCTGACACTGCATTGAAGAATTGCCTAACAAACTACTAGTTTTAAAAGTGAAATGCTATTTAGAGAAGAACTTCTAGGTAGAGAAACAGATATCCAGAACAATGCCTGAAATTAGACCATCATTTATTCTGAAAATTTAAAATTTTTTAAAGAATAGTTTTAACTGACTGTGTGGAGGAGTATTTCTCTGTTATTTATCCCACCACTCACAAGTACTTCTTGGTTTTTTTTTGTTTTGTTTTTTGTGTTTTGTTTTGCTTTTAGACAAAGTCTTACTCTGTCACCCAGGCTGGAGTGCAGTGGCGCAATCTCGGCTCACTGCAACCTCTGTTTCCTGGGTTCAAGGGATTCTCCTGCCTCAGCTGCCTATGTAGCTGGGATTACAGGTGTGTGCCACCACACCCAGCTAATTTTTCTTTGTATTTTTAGCGGAGACGGGGTTTCACCATGTTGGCCAGGCTGGTCTCAAACTCCTGACCTCAAGTGATCAAGTGACCTGCCGACCTCAGCCTACCAAAGTGCTGGGATTACAGGCGTGAGCCACCGCGCCTGGCCATGAGTACTTCTTATATCTGTGTTACACTTTGAATGGCAGTATTCAAGAATTTTGCACCAAGAAAAAATAAATTATATCCCTTGTAATATCTATAATGGGATGAGACAGAGAGTTCTACTGTTTACAAACTGAGCAGTTATTATAAGCATTTCAACATCCTTGCAAAAGCATTTGATAGGCTAAAATTTATTTTGATTAAAAATTCACATTATTTTGTATATTTCTTAATGCCATTCTTTCCCATCTAGCCATTCTCTTTTTCTCTTCAACACTAAAAAGATAAATATAAATGCCTAATATATATGCATATTGTGTGGGGGGGTGTATTCCACATATATATAGTCCACAAAATTAGGAAATGTTAGATAGAAGAGTCCTAGTACATTAAATTCATTCTGGATTCACTGCCTCATATTCTTTATATCCACTCTGAGTATATAAAGAATTTAGAACAAGGCCTGGCATCTTGATAGTTATTTACCAAATATGACTCATGAGTGTTCTAAAACATATATAATGAGGATATGAGTCTGTCATTCCTGATAGGTTGTAAAGAGATGCTGATGCTGATTTCAAGGGTTGTGTCAAGATTTGGTAGGTCCTGTCTCAAATGGAACTTCAGATAGACCTCAAATCTAGTAGAGGAAGAGGCACATACCTGGTACCATTAAAGCCCTGGATCCAGGACCTCAGCCCCAGAAGTCGGTCACTTCATCAAAAATGTTGCTTAAGTGTAGGATCATATAAAATGATGTATGTCCTAAACCATTTCCTTTTAAGTTTTATGAAGATAATCTTATTTCCCATCTCTTTTATGGTGGGACCAAAGGCTCTTGTCTCCATTGTTGGTCCATTGGTTGTAGTTCTGGAACATTTTTCTTGCTAAGACATACCATTTTCTGTTTAAGTGGACTGACAGATTAAAGATACTTATAAAGCATTCTCAGAGTATAATTCTAGATTTTTGTGTTTTTTCCAATCTTTTACAGTTATCTCACACCTAATTTCATGTGTGTACATATGTTTTTTAAAAGCCCTCTTTCCACTCTTATTGTATGAATTGTATATCCCGACTGCATTGTAACCCGACTGCATTGCCAAGCACAACTAGCATTAGCTCATCTTGCCTTGTCTTGTCCTGTCCTGTCCTTTCCTTTTCCTTTTCCTTTCTTTTCTTTTTTTTTTTTTTTTTTTTTAGATGGGAGTCTCACTTTGTTGCCCAAGCTGGAGTGCAGTGGCTGTTCACAGGCATGATCATAGTGCACTACAGCCCTGAACTCCTGGACTCAAGTGATCCTCCCAAGTAGCTGGTACTACAGGTACACACTACTGTTATTCAGCTTTGGTTAACTCTAGGTCATAGAGCTTAACTAGTTAGAGCAATAGTGAGTGGAATTATCAGAGAGTAGCCTCCCAACCACAGGCATTGCTCATGTGCTAGGCACCAGTTAGGATATTTGACAGAGGGAATAAGAGTCTTGGTTAACCCCACGAGTCAGTAAAGTGGAAGTCAATTAAGAGAGACTGTGTTATCATACCTTCGACATATGATATCTAGAAGTGTTGACATGGCACTATGAAATGCAAAAGGGAACGACTACCTGGGTGGGCAAGGTATTTACAATCTGGCAGGAAAGACAAAGATGAAACAAATAAGTGCAATAAAGCTTTTCAGTGCTACAGTAGAATGTGTCAGTCCACAGAAGAGGACAGGCTGAATCCTGTGGAGGGGAGAAGAAGAGGGAAAGGTTCATCAGAAGGGTGATGTTTGGGCTGGGCGTGGTGGCTCACACCTGTAATCCCAGCACTTTGGGAGGCTGAGGCGGGCGGATCACAGGGTCAGGAGTTTGAGACCACCCTGGCTAACATAGTGAAAACCCCGTATCTACTAAAAATACAAAAATTAGCTGGGCGTGGTGGCGGGCGTCTAATCCCAGCTACTCGGGAGGCTGAGGCAGGAGAATTGCTTGAACCTGGGGGGCAGAGGTTGCAGTGAGCGGAGATCATGCCACCGCACTCCAGCCTGGGCGACAGAGCAAGACTCTGTCTCGGGGGGAGTGGGGCAAAGGAATATTTGACTTGACCCCTGAGTAGGTGTTCTGTGGGCAGACATGGGAGAAGAAAACTTTTCCGAGAGAGGATGAAGTGTCAACAGAAGCACAGAGAATCATTTAGCTGATGGTGCATTCCAGGGACTGTAAGGTTTTTATTTTTGTTATGCCTGAAGCAAAGGTTGCAAAGGAGTGTGAAAGTGTGATAGAGGAGGAGGTGGACAAGCCTAATGGTTAGGAGGGATGAGATTATGGAAAGCCTCCCCTGGACAGATTGCTTTATAGTTTGGAGTGTCATGAGTCAGCAGTGACAAACACCAATGCCTGCAGAACGAAGAAGGTGGCATAAATTAATAAAAGATCAGCCTTCTTTTTTTATGTTTTTCCATTTTTGGTAGTACCATCCCAGAAATTTATTTTTTTTAATTCTACCATCTGTAAAACAACAGGTAAAGCCTTGAACAAAATGCCAAGTGATATTCTGCTTCAGTATTGGAATTGAGAGTAGTGGAGACTGTGGCACTCCAGAGGGCACATGCTCTATGTAGAGGAATCAGATGTGCCTCAGATCCCATCAGTTGGTGCCAGGTGAAAGTGTGGACCTAGGGTTGCCTGATCTTCAGATTTTTCAAGATAAGCTGAAAATCTGGATTTTTATTTTAAAATCTCCCAATTTTTAATTGTTAGTGACTGACTTCAGAAGTTGAGTGCATAAATTAATACTCTGCTGAATGCCTGGTGTTACGTTCAGAGAAACCACTTGAAGAGTTTGAAGCAGGGAAGCAACAAAATCAGATCTTCAATTTTGGAAGGTCGTTGTCCACACTGTTGAGGTTGAGTTGAAGAAGGTTTGCTCCTGGAGGCTTTGGGAATGATCCCAGCACAGTCGGTCAGGACTTCATTGACTTCACTGGTGGCTGGGTGAAGAAAAGGAGTAAGAATCATGACAAATAGCAAGCAGATTTTGATGAACCTTAAAATACAGCATGTTAAATATATACATTAAGTAAAAATAGAAATTGATACTATAATGCAGAAGCAAAAGCTGCATTTTCTGAGAATCGTGAGAAAAAGGATGTGCTACAAACTGATGGGAAAGACTGACATGAGACAATGGAAAGATTTAGTTTAGGTATGGGCAGGAATTCTTAAAAGAATTATAGAATTGTTAGAAAGATTTAATAATTAGGGTATTTCATCTGCAAAGTAATAGCCATAAAAAGGCTTTAAATTAATTTATTATTTCATACAACAAAGCATCCAGAGGTAGGTAGTATGGTGAGCAGCTCAGTGGTATTCTTAGAAACCCGATTTTGTATCCTGAGACTTTGCTGAAGTTGCTAATCAGCTTAAGGAGATTTTGGGCTGAGACAATGGGATTTTCTAGATATACAATCATGTCATCTGCAAACAGGGACAGTTTGACTTCCTCTTTTCCTAATTGAATACCCTTTATTTCCTTCTCCTGCCTGATTGCTGTGGCCAGAACTTCCAGCACTATGTTGAATAGGAGTGGTGAGAGAGGGCATCCCTGTCTTGTGCCAGTTTTCAGAGGGAATGCTTCCAGTTTTTGCCCATTCAGTATGATATTGGCTGTGGGTTTGTCGTATATAGCTCTTATTATTTTGAGATACGTCCCATCAATACCTAATTTATTGAGAGTTTTTAGCATGAAGGGTTGTTGAATTTTGTCAAAGGCCTTTTCTGCATCTATTGAGATAATCATGTGGTTTTTGTCTTTGGTTCTGTTTATATGCTGGATTACATTTATTGATTTGCATATGTTGAACCAGCCTTGCATCCCAGGGATGAAGCCCACTTGATCATGGTGTATGAGCTTTTTGATGTGCTGCAGGATTCAGTTTGCCATCAAAAAGTGGGCAAAGGACATGAACAGACACTTCTCAAAAGAAGACATTTATGCAGCCAAAAAACACATGAAGAAATGCTCATCATCACTGGCCATCAGAGAAATGCAAATCAAAACCACAGTGAGATACCATCTCACACCAGTTAGAATGGCCATCATTAAAAAAGCAGGAAACAACAGGTGCTGGAGAGGATGTGGAGAAATAGGAACACTTTTACACTGTTGGTGGGACTGTAAACTAGTTCAACCATTGTGGAAGTCAGTGTGGCGATTCTTCAGGGATCTAGAACTAGAAATACCATTTGACCCAGCCATCCCATTACTGGGTATATACCCAAAGGTCTATAAATCATGCTGCTATAAAGACACATGCACACGTATGTTTATTGCGGCACTATTCACAATAGCAAAGAGTTGGAACCAACCCAAATGTCCAACAACGATAGACTGGATTAAGAAAATGTGGCACATACACACCATGGAATACTATGCAGCCATAAAAAATGATGAGTTCATGTCCTTTGTAGGGACATGGATGAAACTGGAAAACATCATTCTCAGTAAACTATCGCAAGGACAAAAAACCAAACACCGCATGTTCTCACTCATAGGTGGGAATTGAACAATGAGAACTCATGGACACAGGAAGGGGAACATTACATTCTGGGGACTGTTGTGGGGTGGGGGTAGGGGGGAGGGACAGCATTAGGAGATATACCTAATGCTAAATGACGAGTTAATGGGTGCAGGAAATCAACATGGCACATGGATACATATGTAACAAACCTGCACATTGTGCACATGTACCCTAAAACCTAAAGTATAATAAATAAAATAAAAAAGAAAAAAAAAAAAAAGAAACCCGAGTCTGTCAGGAAACTCTGTTTTGCTTATTCGGCATCTCAGCCTGTTTGGCAGGACCACCTCAGGGTACAAGATGGCTGCCACCAAGCCAGCAGCCTGTGCAGAGGATACCATCCTGAGGCAGAAAGGAGAACTTTAAAACAAATACACAGTTTAAAAAAATCCCTTTCTTTTGTCTTGTTGACCAAAATCGTATCACTTACCGATTTAAAAACTTGTTGCTGGAATGAAAATGGAAATCATGATTGACTGAGATTCATTTCTGAGAGAAGAGAGGGCCTCACCCTTCCCTGAGCACAAGGGGTTGGCCCAAGGAAGGCAGCCAACATTTGCCTTCTCAAGAAAACTTGCTGACATCTGCCCTGGAGTACTCTGAGACAAGTCAACAGGAAAATAACAGTCGATGGCAGAGGCTTTGGAATAGATCTGGGTTTGGGTAGCTGCCCTTTCACTTACTGTCCTTGAGACCCAGAACAAGTGACTTGTTCTCTTTAAACCAGCTTCTTTGCCTGTAAAATAGGAATAATTTTAGATCCTCTTGAAGATTAATCAAGCCAATGTGTGTAAGATATTTAGATTCATGACTGTTACATTTTAACTACTCAATAAATCATGATGGTGGGTTGATTAATAATCATCTTTAAAGGGCAGTCCAGTTAATTTGAAAAAGAATTTTTGCCTTGGTCTAAGAACAAAACTCTTGCCAATAGGAAACATGTTAAAAGTAACTAGACATTAATAGTAAAGTTACTTTAAAAGTTTCAGCTGTCCCCTTTATTCTTACTGAAACTGTGAGCTGGAATGGAAGAGTGCAAGATAAGCCTTGGAAAATTCGGCTCTGATCCGTTCTGGCATCCTGCACAGAGGCCACGGCCCGCTTCCCTGTGGCTTCATTGCACTGAGAGGAGAGGCTGGCCTTGCAAACCTTAGTGTCCCACATCCCTCCCAGCTCAGCTGATCTGTGTTCCTGCTTTAGAGTGAGCTGTTAAGCAGCTTGTAGACAAAGTAGGTGCTTAGAAATAATTTGCATTCATTGCTTTGAATGTTAAGTAATTCTGCTCCTGTTTTAAAGTATCATCTTAATCTAGAATATTCATTAATGCAGAGAAAGGTATTGAAAACGTAGTTTACTTTCAAAGGAATGACAGGAGCAAGAAAACATCTATATAATGAAAACATTATATAAGAATGTATATAAGAAAACATCTTATAAGTAAAATGCTTCTATCTCATATATACTGAGAGTGGCCCTTTATAGTAGTAAGAAAGCCAGCTGCTTAAAGCCTCTTGAGTTTCTCTGGGTGAAAGTCCCAGCGATATGGCATTGTTACTACGTTGCTGTAATTTATGTAAATGTATTGTCAGAGATTAATTAAAACTTATAGTTGTAAATCTACAAGGACACAGCAGTAACTCACACAGATTTATTACTTGTAGACACGTATATCAAGCCTCTGGAATTACTGCCTCTACTGTAGACAGAGGTTGAAGAAGGCAACAACTTACATGCCATTATACCTATACAGCAGTTTGTCATTCATTGGTAGTGGTATGAATACAAAATACAGGCATGTGGACTGTCCTTCACCCAACACAGCCTAATCCACAAATTTCAACAAGAATGCTAGCATCAAAGAAAGAGCATCAAATGAGGAGTCAGAAAATTTACTTGTATACCCATTTACTAAGTTTGTTGTTTAACTTCTCTGAGCCCAAGTTTATTAGAGATAAGACAATTTTTTAAAAAACCTGTCAGTGTCCCCCAATGTACTCTGCATGGCTTTTAGTGGTAACCATGCATGCATTCATTGATTTAAGAAACATTTATTGAGTACTACTATATATCAGACACAAGACTGTTTTTTTAGGTTAAAGGAAATAGTTTCGTCCAACATCCTTATTTTTGCAAAAAGAGAGTGAGAAGAGAAAGGTGAGATACCTTCTAGAAGTAGGTATGTGAAAGGGCTTTTGAAAATTGCAAAGCCCGTTCAAGGGGAAATAATCATTAATTGTAATACAAACCCAGTATTTCCTTTATCTGATTACGTATGTGTGTTTAGTTCTCCATGGCTGTTTCCATCTGTCTAGGAGTTCCTTTTATATAAATTCACTGGGCATTACCATTTAGCATTGTTCTTTCCAAACCAGGTGACATATCAGAATCATGTAGGAAATTTCAAAATAGACTCCTCCTTCCTCAGACGTCCTGAGGTCTTCAATTCAGAATCTTTAATGCAGGGACACAGGTATCTATGTTTTTATAGCATGCCTGCATGTAATTCTAAGGCAGGCTGGATTTGGAAACTGAGTTTACGGAATAAAATAACATACTGTATGAGGAACAAATAATGTGTGAATTAATATTTCAGTCCCCAAGGCCTATAAAATCAAATAATTTAAAAATAAGGAAAAATCATTTGCTTTAGATCTAGAATCATATAGGCTGAAATGGAACTTTAAGATGGGTGGAATTTGATTTTTTTATTATTATTGAAAAGGCAATGTAGCAACAGCCTTAAAGAAAGGTTTAGAGGGGGGAAACCCATGATATTCCTGCAAACAATGATTTTTGGCTATATATGGGTTATTAATATGTGTAAGTATAGATATTTGCAGTCTATATGCTCCTATATTTGCTTTGAAATATTACCTAAAATCATAACATTTTAATTTAATAAGGTTTTAGTTATTCCTTTCTACCCAGAAATTTCTCTCACTGTCCTGAGCTGAGTTAGGGCTAGGATCCCTAGATTTTTGTGTTACATTTGAGAATTTTCCTGTGACGTTATGCTAAACTACCCAGCCAGAATTTTAAGTCCCTACTGTTGAAGACACATATAGTCTCCTTTTCTCTAGACCAGTGCCCTTTTTGATGTCTTTTCAGTTCTTCAAATTGCAACAGGAGGGAGCCTCTATCTGATAAAATCACTAATAGAAAATGTGCTTAAGGAAGTCACCAATATCTTGTTAACCCTTTGTAGCTTTGCCCCGAACAGGGACATTTTCTCCATCTACTCAGATCAACACAGAATTCAGGATGCCTCTATCTCTGGATCTCTCTCACAATTTGGTAGACTCTCTTCTTTTGCTGCAGTATTCATCAAATAATTTCTAAATTTAACAAATAGTATTTACTGCCTACTAGTAAATAATAGTGTGTAGGCTAGTGCTACACACTATTGAAGTAATATATTTCTATTTAATTATTATGAGGAAACTAATGCCTCCTCTGTGGAGATAATTAGAAGAACACTTTTAGCTGCCTTACTTTTCCAAGTGGTAAATCTGGTGAAATTACCAAGATATTAGCCATTTCTATATGTTGGGAAAATACTAAGCATTTAGTTTGTTACTATATCCTTAATGATATACTAAAAGAAATTATGCACCACAGTTTTATGATAGAGCAACCAGAGACACTTCCTTAACCAGCAGCCATAGCCTTTTTTCTGCCAAAGCCACAGGCCATTCCGAGCTCTCTTCTAAGTGTCCTCTACCCACAATGGCAATTACACGTGCTGCAGAGCAAAAGTAGGGACTCAGGTTAGGCTCTACCAGAGAGCTGTTTTCTGGCTTTAGGTCATGATGAGACATAGAGGAGGTTCAGGTTGGTTCCTGGGTGCTCCCATTTTAGAGACTTAGACTGTTTGGGAATTCGGAGCTATCCTCTTTCCCTCAGCCATATTTTTAATACGAAGGGGCTTCTTAGAACAGCCCCTGCAGAGGGACTGTTGATCCCCATCCACAAGCTGTGGCTAGCACCTTCAGATTGCATTTGCATACCAGACGCTCTGGCAGTGGTGCGGAACCGTGTGTAGAAGCCCAAGACATATGGAGTGTGATTTTTACAAGGCTGAGCTCGTTCGTCCACTCATTCATTTAACACATGTTAGTGAGTAGGTGTGTGTGCTGGGTCCTATGTCAGGCAGTGATGTAGAATGGTTAGCAAGACAGGTAGTGCTGACTACCTTCATGGAGCTTACAGGCTAAAGAAGTTAAGCAAATAATTACTCAAAGAAACACATTATTACATTTTGCGATAAATACTATGAAGAAAAGTATAAAGTGTAGTGAAAAAGTATAAAACAGGGAGAACTAAAAGGATGATGTCCAACCTTTGTAAGAAAGTGACATCTAACTCAAAGCTATGTGTAATGAGTAAGGGTTATGGAGACATCAAGTGGATGGGAGAGAAGAGCATGTGCAAAGGCCCTGAGGTGAGAAAGATCTTAGGGTCCTTGAGGAACTGAATGGAGTGAATGGGAGGAAAGGGAACCTGACACAAGACAGACAGATGGGCCACAGCCAGCTCACCAGAGACCCTCGCCAGTCAGGATGAGGAATTTTGATATTATCCTCAGTGCAGTGAGAAATCATGAAGGGTTCTGAGCAAGTTACATTGTCTGATCTACCCTTTTATAAAGATCATTTTCGCTCCTGTGTGGGGAATGGATTCAGCAAGACAAAAGTAGAAATGGGGAGACTAGTTTCAGGCAATTCCAGAAGTACTCCAGGTTAGAGATGACGGTAGCCTTGACCGTTATGAAGACAGTGAAAATTGGGAGAAATGAACCAATTTAAGATAAAGCCTAAAGGTAAAATTGACTGAACTTGTGATGACTTTGGTATGGTAATTAAGAGAGAATGAAGTTTTGAGGATAATTCCGAGTTTTTGGCATGAGGAACTGAATAGATGGGAAACATTGGAAGAGGAGCAATTTGTGGAATAAAGAGTAGAAGAAAACGAATAGTTCAGTTTTTGATGTCAGCTCTGAGATACCTAACAAGTATTCGGCTATATACATGTGGAGATGCCAAGTATTTAGCTATATGCATGGCTCTGGAGCACAGACATGTCTGTGCTCGACATAAAAATTTAGATATCATTGGCTTGTTTTAGAGCCATGGCAACAGATAAATGTAGAGTGAGAAGAAAATAGGGCTGGGACAAAGCCCTGAAAAACTTCAGTGTTTAGAGATAAGATGGAGAGATGCATCTGGCAACAATGGGAGAATGGATGGTTTGAGGGCATGAGAAAAGTCAGAACATGGTGGTGCCATAGATACTCAAAGAGGAGTGTCTCATGGAAGAAATGCTGCCAAAAGGTCAAGTAAGATAAAAATTGTGAGAAGTCCATCAGATTTGGCAACAGAAGGTCACTGGTGACTTTACAAAAGCAAGCTCTGTGCAGTAGTGAGGTAATGGCCTGGCAGCAGTGGACTAAGTAGGAAGGCAGGCCAGTTGAGACCTGCTTAGCTTGAAAAGTAAGAGAAGAGACAGAAGAGAGTTTTGCTTTTTGAGATGTCTTTTGTTACATGTGCTGTAGGATATTTCACTACTGCAGGAGAACAACTGACCCATGGTTTACCAAGGTAAAACCCTCAGTGATAGGGAAGGGTTTAAAAAGAGATGTGAAAGATATGATTTTGGATATGCCATGAAAAAAAATACTCCTGCACATTGTATACTGATCAGTGTTAACACTATTATTCTGAACCATTTTAATATCAATTTAATGTTAACCCCCAAAATCCAAGGGGCATTAGGGTCTGTGCTGATGAAAGTAATGAAGGGACCATTGAGACAAACCTGAAATCCTAGGTTTGTGCCAAAAGCCCATATCTGACTTTAAAAAGGGCCACTTGTCCAGGGATTTCAAGGACACACATTACTTTAAAATTTGGTGGATTTCAAAGGCACCCAGCTTCTGAATATTCTTAAAAGAAATCATGCTTACAGGATTAATGAGCATATCTGTTTTGCCAAGGAGGGAGCATTATTCGTTTCACAACAAAGGCTTTCTTTTCATATTAGCAAAGGTATCAGAATTGATTCCCACAGTTGTTAGAGGCAAAAGTATCAGAATTGATTCCCACAATTGTTAGAGGCTTTTTCTTCATTTTTTTGGGGGGCGTGTAGATTCAGTTTTAGAATTTTCATCAAGGAAAATTTTCATCAAGGAAATACAAGAAGGCTCATGAGCTTGAGCTGTTTTCACATGGTTTAGGCATCTCACTGAAAGAAGAGCTTCTTTCTAATTTTTCACCTTTTTCCATGAAGCAGATAGAGAGCTGTTTACTACAGCCTTTGTCTGGGTTTGGCATTGATTTTAAATCACCTGGATTGATCATGTGGTTATGGGACTTAAAAAAATCCCACCAAATACCAAAGCCTCTAAACACAATTAGAATTAAGGGGTTTTTAATCTGCTAGCATTATGTCCATAGGAGTACATTCTAAATTATTCTTAACTTCTGCTCATGTTAGGTGAAAATAAAGCACCATAATAATGTGTAGTGTCTGAGGTTCAGCAGATGCTCTCTAAACATGTAGAAATGTTCCTAGTTTTCAAAATGAGGAAGCATCTAAAACCTATGTCTGTCTTGGAGTATTTCACTGCCTTGGCAGTTTCCTCAGCCAATAAGAGAAAAATATGCAAATCAACCAGCTGTCATGTCACACACTCCTCAGCTGCAGGACAACAGCAGGACTTAGGCAAGCTGATCTCAACCAGATTTGACAAAGAGGTGGAAGGTCTAAAATTAAATAGGTCAACACAAATTCTCTAATAATAGGTAGATGTGAAGGGACAACAAGGGGTCCCAGAGGAGAACTGCTTTTTAAAGACTGTGTATACTCTTGCTTTTTATTTCAGACTTCTCATTGTTAGCAGCATCTCAGTATGAACTGTCTTATTTGATAATGAAATGGTTCCTATTTTTTACTAAATACCTTTAGATTGTTACTAAAAGTGGCGTTTTCATGAAGTAAATATTTACAAAGCTTCAAACTACTTAAGAAGCCACCTTTCCTATTTTCGAGGCAGTAATTTTTCTGTAGCTTGCTATAGTACTTCAGTTTTGTTGTCATGGTGACTAGATAATATAACTTTTCAAAAATGGAAACCTGCTTCTAACTATATTGCACCAACCTACCAGTCATAAATGTAGAGTCCAGAGTGGACAATTTATACTCAGTTTCTCTCCTAGTTAAAGTCTAGGTTTACTTTACAGACATCATGTTTCAATAAACACACACAGAGAGAGAGAGAGAGAGAGAGAGAGAGAAATAAACTCTCTGTCAGTTTCCTAACAGTAAAACATAACCATCAACAAAGAGATTATTTTTTGATTCATATTCTTACTAGTCAAAAAATGTGTCCCCAGAATAAGTATAATTTTGGAGCATTCTTATGGTAGCATCTTACTAAACAGTATAGAACTGTTATCCTCAATAGCTGTAAATAATTGTCAGTGAAAAAAAGAAACAAGATAGTCTCATCACTAGAATAAACAGATAACATTCCTTTAAAATACAATTAAAATGCTATAAGGGATCAGTGATTTGTTTCCTAAATTCACTTACATGCCATTTTACACAATTGCAGTTTTTTCTTTTTTAATTTTTTTTAAATATTATAACAATAGGAACATTTTACACTTCTTCCTATGACATGTTTGAGGAGTGTTTACAGTTACCACAGTCTTGAGCTAGGGCACGTTCTAATGCTTAAAGATACTATTTTATCTGTTTGAAAATAAAAAGAAATTTTAATTGTGAAAAATAAGAAATAAACCTTAAAAATTTTCACTGTCCTATTTTCTTCCAGCACCTTTTCTTCATGTTTCATGAAAGATGGCTTTACACAGTAACTTAGAAATAACACCTAATGATTAACAGAATGACGGATGTGATGAATCACCTTTTTCTTGAGAAATAATAAATCAACATATTCCTACCCATAAATTTTTACTGAAATGTATGAAATATTAGCATCATATATTTAACAAGGTGTCAGTTACAAAAACTGTTGGCAAAATGTCCTCAGAACCAATACATTTAAATGTTATGTTCCTTTTTTGGAAACAAAGTTATTCAAATATAATTCACACTTTCTAAAATGTAGCATAGTTTTAGTTCTTATTTACCCTTCTAATGATAAACATGAGCATGATCTGTTTGAGCACTAGCAATACTAGACACCAAAGTTAACAAAGTAAAATCTCCCAAACTGGAATGTTTTACTCACAAAAAAATTTGGTTAAACTTTGATTTTAATATTATAAACTAGAATACTTCATAAGACCATGTTTGCCCTTTTTATATTTAAGTCATTATGTCTTAAACCCTATTTATGCAGCACTTTTTAAATGAAACCTTCCCTTGGGTTCATTTTTGGGCAGACTTTATACTGAATTGTGTTTGGATTTTTTGGAAGCGTCTTTGAAGGATGAATTTGTGATTGTTAGTTGCACAACCAGTTTCCTTTATTTTCATTTTGGGGGTGTTTTTCCTACAGCAGCCATAGTGTACTGTGGGAAGTGGAGCAGGGCAGTGCCCTTCCCTGGCTGTATTGATTTGCCCTTCAGCTGTGTGCAGTGCTGAGAGAACCTCGGGCCTTGTTGTTGATTATCTACACAATGTCTCTGGGAGCATTATTGACCCATTGCTGCTGACTGCCTGTGGCTCTTGATTTTTCACACCGTCTCCATGACACTCATAATAAAACATACTATCTTATTGCTACTCAGCTCTGGGAGCCAACTGATTCAGCCTTACAACACCACAGTGTTTCTGGAGAACATTTATTGTATGTGGGGTAAAGTGTTGTAGCAATTTTAGGATTCTGTCCTGTGTAGTTTTAATAGCTACTTCTATAGCAAGATTCCACACACTGTTAAATTTTTGTTGTCTGAAAAAAGCCAATGCTAGCTTTGCATATATTGTCAACATGAAATTTAGCATGATTAATATAAATGTTATAGTTTTAAAATAATAGGCTAAGGAAAAGAATATTTTGCATTAACATTAGGCTTGACATGTTGCTGTAACATGTATTTTCAAAACCAAATTTTAAAATATATCACAAGGATTATGCTGTGATTTGTTACTGTGCTGCATATTTGTTATAGTGAATGGAGAGGAGGTGGGGGATGTTGAAGTTTCTGACTGTATTTGATTAGTATGTTTCTAATTTGCCATTCTCAAAATGTCTTCCAAGACACATTTTAACTTCTCTATATCAAGTACACGAAATCAAGTCAAATCTTTCCTCTTAGTTACCTTGAAATTTTTTTTTAATTGAAGCTGTTATCAGTGGAAAATGGGTCTCCTTGAGCATGTATTTTTGTTTTATATTGTTTTATATTGGAGGTTTTATATATTTTATTAATATATTTTTTAAATTATTTCCGATATATTTCCTAATCCACAATTAGCATTAATAGGTATTGTACACTAAGTGTTGATGGAAATTATAGCATGTCAAAAGGAGCTAGAGATCCTAAGAAACAGGCTTTTTCTGTTAGTAGAGTGAATAAAATGTACATGTTTCTTAAAGAGAGTTTAAATATTTTCATGTATATTAACTGCTGTTACTATAGGAAAGGCAATATAGTTCAAAAAGGGGCAATTACTCTAAATTTGTGTTGGACATTTTTATAGGAAAGATAGGTCACAAATTAGGTTAATATCATTGGTTGCTTTTTACTGAAGTTTAGAGTGTTTTCATTAGAACAAAATTTTCTTTAACAAACCTACTTTAAATAAATTCAGACTTTGGGAATTATAATAGAGCTAATTTCAGCTTCTTTGTGTGTGTGTGTGTGTGTGTGTGTGTGTGTGTATTCAGTTTCATGAATTCCCTGAACTAGGGTCTGTTTCCAAAACATCTACTGTAATACTGATAGCAATATGTTCAATGAATAGTAGCTCACCACTTTAAGATGTTTAAAATTTTGACCATTTATATCAGTGAATTTTCCAATTTAAGAAAAGGATCTTGCTTTTAAACTGTCGTATTGTCAAACTACCAACACTTTGACATTTTGAAATGATAATTCCTTTGTTCTGGTTTATGGATTTAGTTTTCATGTTTTATCATACTTTGATAGGTTTTATGTTTGAAGGATACATAGTTTTCTAAATGTATGCTTTTAAAAATGTCAAACCATTATAAAATAAGGATTTTTAAATTAAAGCTTTGGGAAGTATGGCTTCAGAGGGTGGGGTGGTATATAGTATAGCCTTAGTGGGCTGCCTCTGGATGACAGATCTGTACAGAACCCCAGACAACAAAGTTGTCCCTAATTTTAATCTAGCTGCTTCTCAGCTGATTTACTTTCAGTTTATGTCCACTTGATGTAAATAGAACCCAATGATGGAAAAAAAAAAAAAAAAAGGCATTCCACTTCTCATCCCTCCAAATTAGTGTTGTTCTATTGAATTAAAAAATTTAATCTCCTCTCAACATTTTTCATGCCAAATTCATGACATTTTAGGACACAGGATGAGAGTAGATGCCATTAAACCCTATAAGTCTCAAGCAGAGGCCTTTTTAAAATCAAGGTCCATAGGCTTAGGCAACAGTTCAGTAACCTTTGGGAAAACCACAGGGTGTGTTTTACCTATTGTTATGCAAACATTGTTCTTCCAGAGCTGACCTTTACTCACAGGGATTTAACAGCCATAGTAAGTCAGGGTTTGAATTCTCTGTGTCTGACTTGCGGATCAAGTTTACAATAACCGTGTTCACAATTGTTTTGAGCCCTTCCTCCTGATGGTTTTTGATAGCATGAGGTTTGTGTTCCACTTAAGCCTAAGTATTTCAGTGTGTCTTTGGACATTCAGAACCACTTGAAAGTGTACACAAGGCTTCCTCTAACTGAGACATAATCATCAGGTATTGCAAAGGTTAAGCCTTATCATCTGTACCAAAAAAAAACCAGAAAAAAAAAAGGTGAGGTTTCATCAAAAACTTCCATCCTCACAACCTTTCGACCACAATTTGATGATGATTATTGATTATCTCACAGCCTTTCACTCACGCTCTACCACCGCGGCCAGCCCTGATACACAGATAGGGCTGCAGTCCAGCTAAAATAAGACTCCATCTTGATAATGGACTGAGATGAGATACTGTTATTTGATAAAGATAATTGAGGTTTCACAGTGAATTAGAAAGCAGCTTCAAGTGCACCATATCTGGAGCAATATTCTGTCCACAAATATGGCAGTTGTTTATGAAAATAGAACAAAAGAACTAAAGTTATGTATTTGGGCATAGCCTTTTAAAGCATTTTGGTGCTATGATTTTTTTTCTTTTGTGCTTGATTATTTTAAGGTGTAATAGAGAAAAAATAGTAAAGAGTGTATCATGTTATTTTTTGTCTCTGGTTTCAGGTTACTTTGTTAAAATTGTACATGGTGTAGGTGTTGTTGATCAGTTCCCCTGCAGACTTAATACTTAAATCCTATGCTTGGATTATGATGAATCACTGTCATGCATAAGCTGGGTATCTTAGGTCAAAGTTAAATTTCATGTTATGATTAATTTCTTGAACATTTTACATACTGTGTGAAAACACAATTTAAATTACTAATCATAAATATCATGTCTCCTGGCAAACGTAATTCAAATAATCTGGGAATGCAGACTGGGTTTCTCCTCATTAATTATTAACAAATTTCTCTAAAAATAACATGTAACTCATTGTGTGTGTTTGTTCATCATGCCTCCTTCAGCCACCAGATTTAAGTTGATTAAGGTATCATTCATCTTAGGTACTGTTCATCCAATTTCTTTTAGTCTTATCACCTTCGTAACCCCTAATTAAGCAATAAGGCTTGACAGGGAGTATGGTTATCATGAGATAATGACACCCCAAGTGTGTTGTGAGGCATAAGGTTCAGCTGAGTGCTTCTAAACCTCTAGGGGTGTGATTATCTCATGATAAACATACCACATTGCTGCTCATTGATATCATTGCCGCATGTGCGCACCACTCCAGTACAGGTAAAATTGACATTTCCTTGCCCACCTTCTCAGCCCATCCAAATTGGTGCTTTTATAAAATTGTTAGTTCAGGTCTCAGATTTATAAGCCAAAGTTTAAACCCATAAGCTTTTATTTTGTTGTTTAAGTGATATCAGTTGAACATGCAAGTACATCTTTGAAAAAAATATAAATTTATTTTTTAAAGGTAAGTTTCCTCAGAAGAAAGACCTCATGGAAGGCAAATGTATATATATATATGTATTTCGTCATCACAATTTTGCAGCAGTTAATAGACCCTACTCCAATAAAAAAAAATTGGGCATTCTTATAAATTCAGAAGAAGCATGGTTGTGCTTTAATTCAAAAAAGGTTATTAAATAGTTGGAAGTTCAATAGGGAATATTAATTAGATGTTTGGTTTAGGAAATTATTTTTAACTTATTTGCAATTATCACAGTTAGTAATAGACCAAGGAAGAGGGGGATGGAGAAAAATGTTAGTTTTGTAGCCTTGTTTTTGTTCCGGCTTCTTGTAAATTGATCATATTTCAGGGAAGAATAATTTGTATTTTTTATATTGGCTCTGATTTGGTATTTAACAGAAAAAATTGAATTATCTACACTAATTTTGGTTTGACTGTTAAAGGAGAAAAAATGCCACATTTTAGATATAACTCTCAGGACTATATGTGTGTATGTTTTTTTGGAAAAACAAAAAAATGGCAAGAATACCATGGCTAATTTTATAATGTTTTCAGCATGAAATTAACTGTGTCTTCTAAGCAACATTATTCATTAGGACTTTCTGTGATGATAAAAATATTCTGTATCTGTACTGTCTGGTGTGATAGCCATTAGCCATATGTGGCTAATAAGACTGAGGAATTGAGTTCTTTATTTTACTTAGATGGCATATTCTAAAGAAAATCCTTGAAAGTTAATTTTTCTCAAGCTCCTCACAAAATTTCCAATAAATGAATTATCTTATGGCTTTAAAAAATGATATTTTTTCCAAGTAATAAGTTTATTTGATGGTCTTTTTTATCTTTTGGGGTTCAAATAAGAACTGGAAGCATCTGTTCATTTTATAAAGATTTAAAATTCTTCTTAGTACAACTTCTACTCTAATTTGTATACAATTTTCAGAAGGTCTTGTCGAGTAGTTTGGCATTTAATGAAATTAAAATAATAACTTTACTGGCAAAGTGAAAGACTTTTTTAGGAAGAATTTCTATCAACCAAAAATGCCAGGACTTTTGGTGCCTATTTTTTAAATAACTTATGATACTTGATTATACCCGTAATTTTATTTGTCTCAATAGAGTATTTTTTTCTTAATAAGAATTATAAATTTCCAAGCTTACCTTTATTCCCATAGGTACAGTTCCTACATTGAAAATGTCCAGAATATTATTTAAACCTTGACTGCTCTCTCGATGGCACCCAGCCTTCATCACTTACATGGCTTAGTTTGTTCATTCTTAAAACAGTCTTTGGATTTTAAACTAAAATATTTATCAAACCCAAGTCTATAGTAAGTGTTCACTAAATGAGCAAACAGGACCATGTAAAACTAATGTCTTTCTTTAAGTGGAAAGTTACCACTTCTTAAAGCATAAGCTGACTCCTTACTATTCCTATTTTTTAATTAATTTTGGTTTTTAAAAAGATTAGGCCATCCTAAGCAGAAAACTATAAACAAAATTGCCGGTATATAAAAGCATAGAATTTGGAATTAAATCCAGGAAACCAAAGAGCACAGAGCTAAAGACCCAAGAATTCTCCTTTCATTGCGTGAACTGCATTGCCATTCATGGCAGGTAAAACTGTCTGAAACAAAGATCTGAAGTCCTTAGGTGAGTAGCAGTAGAAGCTGCTGCCAGTGTTGCCTAGCAGGAAAGGAACTTGGAGCAATCAGGGAATCAGAGGTGCTGTGGACCAAAAGCCCATATGGGAATCCTTGTGCTTTTCCAGATCCCAGTGAGAGCCAACTCACTCCACCTTTACGTTTCATTTTAAACTTCTTTTTCACAATAGTAAGAAGTTATATTAAAAACAAACATCCTATAGATGAGTACATATGATTTCTAAGGTTTTCTTCCAAACAATATGAGAGGTGGAAAAAGAAGATGAACCTGGATGAAGCAAAATTATGTTAAAGCTGGGCAAAGGGTACACAGAGGTTCATTATAGTTAGTGTTCTGTCTACTGTTGTACACTTGGAAAAGTTTCCATGATGATTTTAAAATGCAAATATTATAAAGGCTGAGTTGATGTAAATGTTTATATTACTAATAATACTTGGGAGGTAAGCTTTACTTCTATATACCGTAGTTATCCTGTCTTACCCTCCTACCTATTGCTCCAGCGTTTTCTCACCAGGCTCTCCCCTGCAGCCTCTGTGCTCAGGCTACACTGGCTGACTTTTTGTTGTCGTTATTTCAATCTCAGCTTTTCTCTCTCACCCCAGGGCCTTTGCATATGCCATTTCCCCATTCTGGGTTCTCTTCTTTCCTCACTTATTCCTGAACCCAACAACTACTTACCACCTCACTAGTACACCAAATTGTAAGGTACTAGACTGATTCTCATTCCATTCAGTTCCCATTCAGGTCGGGTTGCTTACCGCCTGTTCTCCTGTGATGAAAGTCAGGGCATGTGCCTTTCTCAGCTTTGGACACAACTTATGAAGATAGCACCACCTCTTAGTTGCTACCGTACACCTTCTCCTCATTTTTTTTTTTTTTTTGAGACAGAGTCTCGCTCTGTCACCCAGGCTGGAGTGCAGTGGCATAATCTTGGCTCACTGCAAGCTCCGCCTCCTGGGTTCATGCCATTCTCCTGCCTCAGCCTCCCGAGTAGCTGGGACTACAGGCGTCCACCACCACTCTGGGCTAATTTTTTGTATTTTTAGTAGAGATGGGGTTTCACCGTGTTAGCCAGGATGGTCTCGAATTCCTGACCTTGTGATCTGCCTGCCTCGGCCTCCCAAGTGCTAGGATTACAGGCGTGAGCCACCGTGCCCGGCCTCATTTTTTAAATATTGGAGAAACTGGCCAAATGAGAGTTGGAGTAATCCTGAAGGAGGCAAGGAAGCCTGATAAACTAGAGATTGCCTAACTCTGTTTGGGGGAAAAAAGAACTCTAAAAATTTTAGACATTATGTGGACCAAACAAAACAGGTTTATGGACAACACTGAGCCTGGGGGCAGTCCATAGCTATGGATTTGGAAGTGTGAGTGATTATAGAGTAAGAAAGAAAAAGGAATCTATCTTTGTTGAACTCTCCATAACTGATACCTTTATTTGAAATGTGGCTTATTGGCAACAGCCCAAGATATTATTTAAATTGTGAATACTAATACCCTGCTTTAAAATGTGATCCCAACGATCTCTAAGAACAAACTGTTAATGGACAGAGATGATCTGTATCTTTCAGTTCAGTTTCTCATTATGAGTTCATGTGTAATTTAATAAAATGTTCAGACTATTCATGCCTTTCAAAATATATTATTTTTGTTACAAATGTATTTTGCCTGATTTTTAATATTCTCCATTTCTTCGAATTAATCATATTAATCAATTAAAATAGAAAACGAGTCCTGCTCAGTGTAAAATAACCTCAAGCCCATGCTGTTTAATTTTATAAGGTACTCATAATGAAAAAGAATAATTTAGCTAATCAAATAACAACTTCCTTTTTCCTTACCTGTCTTAAGACAGCTGATCTTCTGTAATCACTCCTTCAGCCTAAGAAACTATTCCGAGCTAGACCTATCAGTAGCAAAATGCATTAATATGAATGCTGTAGAGCTGGAAAGTTGAGAGTGTCTGCCTTCTTTATGTAACTAGTGATAGAACAGAGCAACTTGTCACTTGGTGAATTTAAATCTCTATGAGAAGAAACTATGGAATATCTTTATGATGATGAAATTATCTATGTGGAATGTTTCTTAACAAACTTGGTTATCTCAAAAATGATAGGACCAGTATCAAGGCAAATATGGGATAGTGTAGAGACTTTGCATAAAGAGATTATTCCCAAAGGAGTGAACTTTCTTAAGCTAATTTTAAAATTAATATTAAAGCTTGAATTTTGGCCAAAAGTAGAAATCAACATATTTCTAACAAAACTCTGAAAAGGTCTATCTCTTAATTAGGAGTATGAATTGGAAGTTAAGATTAGGGCCATACAGAACATATAACAGTAATGGAGAACTATTCCAGGTAAAAGGTAGTAATTATTTTGAAAAACGATGTAATGCAAACCTAGTCAAATGAAGGTATGATGAACCAGGCGCTTTCTGGCGCATTGTCTTCCTCAGTCTTGTCCTGTGACTTCTCTAAGCCAATCCAATCAATTCCTAAATATTTCACTGAACTAGAAGTTCAGGGATAGGATAGTTAAAAGAACCTACAGCATGCATTTGGTAAGATTCTCATGAAGAGACATGTCCCAAGTCTGGATAGTTGTTTGTCCTCATTTGGGGCTTGAATGAGAGCAGTAGGTAAACTATACTGATGTTTTGACAGATAACAATCCTTGCTGATTCAAACTACAAGCTGACTCACTACTGTAATAACCTAACATTTTCTGAATTCTACACCTCCCAAACTCAAACTCAAAGCTCTATTGCTGGTAGTTGACTATACATTATATCTGTTTTTACATATGTGACAAATAGTTTAGATGAAATGGAGTAATTCGAGGGAAGAAACAAGGTACTTAGTAGATGAATAAATTGGTCTCCTTAGAAGGAAAGTTTAAAAGCTGGTTAAGTTATTTTGGAAATACTCAGATTGTTTAAATATGCATCTATGAACTTAAGAAATTCTTATAGCAAGAATTTGGAATTGAGGAAATAATTTTTCTCAAGTTTCTACCTAATACTTAGCTCTTATCAAAAAACAATTTGGCATATGGATGCCAAGGTTGACATAGTAATCAATTTAATTTTTTTCTTTTATTTTCTTTTGGAATGATGCCATCTGCTATAATGAGATGAGGCTGCCTGGAAAAATTGTAAAGTTGCTGACCACTCTTGAAGCCACATCATCCAGTACTGTGATTTTAAATTTTTATTATCGTAAAAAGTGTGACGTCGTGTCTAGGGTAAAGGCTCTTAAAAAATTGAATTTGTATCAAAAGAAATGCAGAAATGTATCTAATTTCCCTCCATCTCCCAGGATAGGCCTTTTCAGCTTTTAACTCTGTAAATGCTCCATTTTAAGTGTGTTAGCAAAGCATTTTTGTTCAGGCTGTCAAAAGGAGCTGTTGTCTAGGGAAGATGGTGGGATGCGGGAGAGTGATGAGTGTGTGTTTTTCCTGTTCATCCAAATTTATAGGAAACCCCTTCACAGGAATGGTATTTTCCTGTAAAGTGATCAGTCATTTCAGAGGATAATCTTCAGATTACTGGATACATATTTGGCAGAAATCAAACAGATAAATTGTTGCCAGTCAATTGTAGGCAGGTGCCTGGGGAGACAGAGTGTTCCTCACTAGTATACGGCTTACTTTACATTGTTGTTGATTTGAATGGAACAAGTGTCATCGCTCATCCATTACTCTTTATTTTTTTCATCCATTGCTTTTTTTTTTTTTTTTTTCCTTCTTGAGACAGGGTCTCACTGTGTCACCCAGTCTAGACAGCAGTGTCACCATCTTGGCTCATTGCAGCCTCGACCTCCTGGGCTCAAGCAATCCTCCCACCTCAGCCCCACAAGTAGCTGGGACTACAGGCATACGCCACCACGCCTAGCTAATTTTTTTGTATTCTTTCTGTAGAGATGGGGTTTCTCCATGTTGGCCTGGCTAGTCTCGAACTCCTGAGATCAAGTGATTTGCCTGCTTCAGCCTCCCAAAGTGCTAGGATTACAGGCTTGAGCCACTGCACCAGCCCATTCATTACTATTTAAAGGGGCATTTTCATTGTATTCTGTGTGTGTTATGTATGTTCTGTTGACGTAAATGAAAATCCTTGGAAACACGTGAGTTTTGTTATGCTTGTAGCATTTCTGAGTTACTTGTTCAATGATTCTGTTAAATTTTTACCATTAAATGTGCTTTATCATCTTTTTTTAAAAAAGAGCTTGCTCACATAAGTCCTGGGAATTTTTTCTTTTTGTGTGTTTTCTCTCCTAAAGTTTTCCCTGAAAAATTTAATTGCAAACTCTTACGATGTTGGCTGAATATGTTTACTTTTGCAAGGGCATAATTGAATAGGTTCTGTGCTTTTAAAATAGGTAGCAAGATTTTCAGCATCCTATCTTGGTAAACTATCTGTCCATGAACTATACCCTGTAGTGATCATTATGGGGAAAAAAACCCAATTGCATGCTACTCTTGCACACATTCAGTCTTTCAAACCCACTAATAGCATAGCTTCTCTTCATTCTAGCATCCAGAGTTCTAGGCTTCAAGATTTTAACAGAGGATTTTACAAACTCACCAGAGGCTAGACAGTGTTAAATTTCTAGTAATTTATTAATTCTTTCAACAAAAATTTCAGGAACCAGTGGTGCATTTCTCACGTGAATTAAATTATCAAATTTAGAATTTAAGTTGCTAAAACGATTTAGTTTTTTTAGTTGCTCATCGTATTTGTTGTGTTAAAATAATTTAAGCTAGAATATGAGAGAAAAAAACTTCCTTTTGAAACTCAGACTTCTATATTTTCTGAGTCTGGTATAAAGCTAAGGATATTAAATTCTGAAAGTGGTTACTGGTGTGCTTAGTAACTGCCTATAGTTATATGATAAATTAAGATAGAGGAGGACATTGAGAAACTTTTTGGTAAAATCTTGCCCATCTCAGAAACACACATTTTACCTGAATTCATAGGATGAGTTCCTCTTCAAAATGATTATCCCCTGATATTCCATGGCAGAAACAAGTTTTTAAGGATATGAAATATGTGGTTTCATTTAAGCATGGTATAAATGATTATAGAATGTGTAGCATCTATTAGGGTTAGGGAAGGATCTGATTGATAGTCAGAATTGCATACTACTGAAAGTAGATCTACATGTACTAAGAAGTATGTCCGTACATCACTCATTCTGTATTCAACAAACACTGCTGAGATTATTTGACATCACAGTTTTTTTCTAAGGCATGTTCATAATCGCCTATTTCTGAACTTTTCCTAGTTCTTCCTAAATTCGTAGATTTGCTTTTCTTTCATCCTCCACCTCCAGTCATTCATCCCAAATTTCTAAAATTTAGCCTTTTATACTACAAAACATTACAAAGTTATTTTCACTTGAGATTTCATGAGAACTACTAGAACCCACAGAGATCCTCCCTGTTTCTGACGTTCCTCTGACCTCTGCCTCCTGTCTGTGTATACTACATCCCCAGACTGAGTCCCAGCGTCAGCTCTCTGAGCTTGGTGTGATGTGTGCATGTCCGTGGGCTCCTTTCCCGAGGCATTGTCATGGAGATAGAATGGGGTCTGCAAGTGAAGAGCTATTTTGTCCATTGTGTTATACATATAGAAGCTGGGCTCCACAGAGTGGGTGGTTGGAATTAATGCACATTTGGTAGCTGGGCCACTTGCTGTTTTGCAGTCTTAATGATTCCAAAGCACAGAATAGAGCAATAATTTGAGATGTGCCAAAGGGATATTGAGCATCAGCATGTCCCACTTTTTAAAGTGAGTTTAGAAGCATTTAATAAGGCGCTGACTGTGATCTCTTCTTACCCTGATTAATTTACACATGCATTAAAAATTTCCTGTAATATAAATTGATTGAGAATCTGTTTCTGCTCCTAAATTGGTCATCAAGCATCTACTGTCTGCGTGAGAGCTGGTCACTGCTTCCTTTTTTTCTTTTTTCTTTTTTAGGTGAACCTAATTAAAAGGAAAGATTAGATTCTGTATAAAGCATGCTCTTTTGTGCATATAATTATAGAGAGAAGAAATAAGGGAGTCATCTAATAGATTCTGAGGCTTTGAAAGAGTCTTTTGCATAGTTCATACATCATAGAAAGCATTTAGAAATTACATTTTCAGGAAGATAAAACAGTATTATGACCAAATTTATCAGAGAGATTACATTTCTTAATTTGGAAATGTAAAATTTTTAGTAGTTTTTACAAATGGTTGCAACCAAAAGGTTATCAGCTAGGATAGAAACAAAATTAGGCTACTGGTAGATTAGGAAATCATGTAGAATTAGACGATGTCTGATAAAAATTTTGTTTTCCTTTCAACTTTGAGGCAGTTAGTCTAATAGAACCCTCAGTGGAGTTAGAAGTGCCCAGAATTATTAGGAAGTGGGCAGGGGAGGCTGCCTCATTACTTCCTTCAGCTTTCAATCAGTACAAAATGGAGCTTAAAATCAGGCTTTCAGCAGACAGCAGGATGTTCCATATCTACCTATCCACAAATATTCCTCATTATTTTTAGCCTGTAATGGTCATATAGCACTTAAACTTATTTTTAAATGCTTCTCTAATGTTTCACTTGAGTAGAAAAAAGCACGTGATATTCTATAAAATTTACCTGCAAATATACTAAAAAGAAGAAAAAAAAACTGGATCTTTTCTAAGCTTAATACAAAAGGAGTAACAAAGAATAACATATCTTAACCAGAAACAGTATCATATGAGTTTACTGTTAGTGAAAATTATAGAATTTAAATACTTAATTTTCTGAGCATCTTATAAGAGAGTATGACTTGCACTGTAGACCTTAAAAAATCAAATTTAAAACAAACCTGAACAATGAATTGTTCAGAGGAAAGGAAGCAATTACTTTTCAGAAACAACATATATCCTTCTCCATGCTCCCTGGCAGAGTGTTTTCAACTATGATTTGATCAATAATCTCACAGTAGTGGCAGATATAGAAAAAAAATAAATGTTTATCACACTTGTAAACATCTCAGGCAAAGCCAAAGTGTTTGCTGAGAAGACAACATTCATTCTTGAATTTCCCCATGGGTCAGATCTGGGGGGCATTTACTATTTGACTTGTAAGGTTGGGTATTAATGACTCAAACCAGAAGTTAATGCATTATTGTAAATATATGTGGATGGGTTGTTTCCTGACAAAGTGAAATACAGAGTTATGCTGAATTATCCAAAGGGTGCTTATCTCTATTTGGACAGAAAACAAAGACCTTGTCAACCAAAGGAGGTAGGGAAAAGTTGTTTATTTAGGGCTTTTTAAAAACAAACAGATACAACCTTCAGCTTTTTTTAAAGCCTTTGAAAATTATTCACTCCTTGTAAAAAATATGTTTTAATTCATCTTGGGATTTTTTTTGGCACTTGGATTGATCTCTAGATTCCATCTTTTTCAGAAGAAAGATGAATAAATTACTTAGAGTATAAACTAAACAGATGAGCAGATAGCTGCCTATAACAGTGGGATGTAAAACGTATATAGCAAGAGCTAAAAGTGTTGGAGAAAGTAATCAGCCTTTCTCCTTTGCAGTTTTTTAAATTCAATTATATGTCTCCTGATTAAATCATAAATGTGTATGTGTCTGTGTTATAAAACTTTCCTTCCTCCTGGATCTGATATTAGATAAACTATTTTTCTTGATCATCTTTCCAGGAAGGATGAAGAGCAGCGGGGAAGCCACACTTCTTATCATGTATGGCTTTCTTTATGTTCTGTGCAAAACAAAGCAAAGGAGTGAAGACAAATCAGGTGTATATTTGGACATCATGGGGCTTCTAAAACCTGGGAGGAGAGTGCTGAGGTCATTTTTCAAAAGTTTGATATCAAAAAGACCCAAGGTATAAGCAGTGAAGACTTAGGTATCTGTAATTTTTGTGCCTGTTTTACTATCTCAGACCCATGAGAGATTGGGTTTAAACTCAGGTCTCCTGGGAGCTGTGCTCGTTCCCCAGGATTCTCACTGGGTATCACAGCAGCAAAGGTCAACTGCTGCCATCTCTCTGCACATATATTTGACTCTGCAATTGTAGGCATAATGCAGGTTTTTTATGGGTTCCATTTGATAACATTGGGCCAAAGTAGACCTTCCTAAAACATGGGAGTGGGGGCATACTTTGTGGGACATAATGATCTGCAGGGAAAGAGTTAAACTCTATCAGCAGACTTGAAAACAGTGGTCTTGGTAGCTTTGAATTAATCGTTTAACTTCTATACTTCTTTACTCTGCTGTTTGCTTTTATAGCACATCCCACATAGAATTATATTAAGGAATATGAGCTGAAGCTAGAAGGTACACTTCAATGAGTTTGCCATCAAATGATGCAATAACTGTTAAAATCTTTGTAAAATGTCTTTATACAAAAGCAAGTCACTAAAAATTAAATGTACTAAATTGTGTACATAGAATGTCATCTTTCTTACCCAAGGAATAGTCTTTTTTTGTGGGTCTGAATGTGATTTAAGTGGCTATTTATATAAGAGAAATAAGTGATTATTCTACTTACAAAATGAGAGCATATATTTTAAAAACTTAAAAATACTGAATACTTGAGAAATGGCAGGCCTTATTCTTGATTGTCCCAAGTTCTTGATGGTACATCGTAGCACTTAATAGCTGAAGAAAACAAGCTTTTAGCAACAGTTTTTCCAACTACTAGTATAAATAATGTGTCATATAGAAGGTGTTATTTCCAATTTCCAATGTCTGGGGATGTCCTGCAGGAAAAAGTCAGAGTTATGAAAATATTTATGGAATCTTATATTCGCAAATATAGTATGAAGAAGTTTACAGAGACTGTCAGTGAAATGAAATCCTCACAATATAACCTTTTAGTTTGATGTGAGGCTACATGGCAAACAATAACAGAGTTCTAAGTCTTTTCATATTCTACAAAATCCATCTGGTTTCTTTGTACTATGTGCGTTAGAAGAAGCCTGGTGAAGAATTTGGGGTTTGGGGGAATGTTTTTGAATACAGAAATATAGAAAAGTTAAATTTGTTAGATGGGTGGAGATATTAGAGATAAATATTTTAGGAATAAGTAAATATTAGGAAATATATATGAAATAGTGATAATGGTTTATGTATTAAACTTCAGTTGAACAGAAAGAGAAATCCATAGAACTCTTTTAAACCACTTATTCTGAGGTGACTAAAATAATAGGAAGGAAAAGTAAAAAATTGTTTTTAATCTTTCTCCATGGTGTCAGCCCCTATATTAGTCTGGGATATCTAAGTCCTTGAAAAATCTCTAGAAAAAAAGGTGGTGGGCACTTATCAAGGAAACATGTTCTTTGTGTTGACAGCTGAGAAAAGGTAGAGATATATTATAGTAGAGAAAACAATTAAGGAAAAATAACAAAAACTAATGTAAATTTAATGCTCTTACACTATCATCTTATACAATAAATGCAACAATACCAAGGAGACAGGAGGAAGGATGGCAAGAAAAGTAGAAAACTGCAGAGAACCTTGTAGCTGGGGCAGAAATAGGACTGCTAGAAACCCCCCCTAGAGAATGGACCACCCCATGGCCTTGTCAAGACAGTTCTCTGAACAGAAGGGATCTCCCATCTTTTGGCCACCATGAACTTCTCCTGTCAACAAAATTCCCTCCACTTCAGTTGCATTTGAGGCAGAATTCTCTGTGACAAATTCCTATCCTCTGGACCTGGAACAGTGCTGCAGCTGGCCAGCGTACCACAATTTCCTCAGCTGGGAGCAGACTGGACATGAAGAATTGGAAGTATCCAAATATTTTTAGTCATAGAATAAGAGCTCTAGTATGGAAACATTCAGGGAGAATGTTGGTAAACCAAAATCCTGACAGTATAATCCTTCCCTTTATGAAGTAGTTTAAAAGAGATTTATTAGTATTTGTATTTAATTAACTAAAATCACATTTATATTTTTAAAAGCCTGTTATAAACCAGAAGTAATTCAGTGGCCAAGAAGAAGAGAAGGCTTAATGAATCGTACTCTTGCTGATTTCCACTGATCCTGTATTATTCAATTTCCTGTTTTTCTTAATAAAGAAGGTGTCAATTAAGCATGATATAAAAATACTGATTTTTTTCTCCCTTCATTGAATATTATTTTTGTTTCCTATGCCCCTTTGTTGGGTTATTTTAGCTATATGTACCATATTCTGTAAAAAGATTTATTTTTTCTAATGGGCCATAATCATTTTGTTTTTTAGTGGTTTTGTAATCTATTTTTGGAAGAGAATTTGCTCATTGAACATTTGTAAGCTCAAACAGCAGCTATTTAACTGATTACTCTCTACTCACAAGCCTTCGGAGAAGAGGAAAGCCCTTTTAAAACTCTGTAGTGATGCACACAGGAAGTGCATGATTGTATTATTTTCTTATAGTTTAGTGGTGGTTCTAGAAAATGTTCAAAAGCTTTCTTCTTGTAAAAGCCTGTCAATTCCGGGACTGTGCTGTTTATTAAATATAGATCTTAATAAATTTCTGGTGTAGAATCTTTAGCGTATAGAGGTTTGTAGATTCTGGAATTTTAAAAATATTTCTCTAAATTCTTTAGCTTTTCAGTTGAATATAAATATTAGTGGACAATAAGAGATGTAAATGTAGGGCCATGCACAGTGAATCCCAGCACTTTAGGAGGCCAACATGGGAGGATCAGTTGAGCCCAGGAGTTGGAGACCAGCCTGGACAACATAGTGTGAAACCATGAGACCCCATCTCTACAAAAGAGAGAGAGAGAAAGAGAGGTAAGTTTATGTTTAGGGCCCAAAAATAAAAACATTAAGAATGGTTTAGACAAGCAATCTTGAATCAATAGCTAGTAATATAAATTAAGCAAAAATGTCTAGCTTATATTTTTTAAAAAAATAAATATCACTTGTGGCATACACAAATCTACTAGAGAGTGATGAACAAGAATTCAAGGAAAAGAACATTCCCAGCAGATTTACAGGAAAGGCATCCTTACCAAGAAATGGTAGCTTGTGGTTAAGTTCCCCCAAGGGAAATTGTGGGAGCACTGTCAGTTGAGACCTGATGGAAAACTTGAAAATGTGTTCTGGGGAACAGCCTTAGCCTTGTGCTCTCAATAGTGAGCCTTTTGCATGTTCATTTCTCAGTGGATCCAGGCAGGAGCAACAGAAGCTCCCACAACTCACTCTTTCCTGACGTATCTATTTTTCTGTGCATGTGGCATAGGTAACTGCCTTAATGAGGTAAAATACACATGAGATAACTTCACTTGTTTTAAGTGCACAGTTTGATAAGTGGTAGCACATGTATACAACCATGTGACCACCACCATAATCAGGATAAGAACATATCCATTACCCAAAAAGTGTCCTTCTGCCCCTTTGCAGTCAGTCCTCTTCTCCTGACAATCACCAATCTTTCTGGCACTGTGGTTTTTGCCTGATTAAGAATTTTATATAAATGGAATCATACAGCATGTAATTGTTTGTGTCTAGCTTATTTCTCTTAGCATCACGTTTATGTTCATCTGCCTAACCTGTATTTCAATCTGTTTCCTTACTAAGAACTAATATTAAATTTCTGGATATAGAATCCCAAATATGAACCCTAACTAGAAAACTGGGCCCATCTACACTGGAACCGAAATTCTTTAACCATGTTAAATAAAGGAAAAGCAAAAATACCCATGATTAGAGCAGTCATTACTTTTGGAGTTTATTTCTATACCTTATTATTTGTTCAGGTTTTCATTCCCTTTGTTTTACCCCTCCTGAGGTGCTTTCTATAATAATATCTATTTTTTTAAATAAAAGGAAAAATTGTTTTGATCTTCAGCATTTTGTGATAATTTCATAGTGTCTATGATAATGTACTATGCCCTGAGTTGTCTTGAACCCAGACTAGAAATCTTTGGGTCAGAAAATGCTTACAGAAAAAAATTAGACATAACTTAAACCTATATGTGACTATACTATAATTTTCTTTATTGATATGAACACACATATAGTACAAATAAATTATCTAAATGAATACCTATTTTTGCATCCTAGAAAAATGTAAACTGTGCATTGAAAATAATTATCATAAAAAGTAGGACAGGAGTTATTTCTGTAGTCAGACTTTAGCTGCATACATTTTTGTTAAGTATCCAAGAATGTTTTCCACAATGTGTCTCTGAATTACTGTTTATCGCATCCTACACCAGAAATTATTTAATTAGAAAAATAGATTGAAGAGGATATAAGAAGCTGTTCTATAAGCAAAAAGAGACTAAGAAAGTAAGATAACTTGTTGGCTGTCACATTTAGTGATATAATATTTAGAATATATAATCATGTCTTTTACAAACGTGTAAAATGTTCTGTAACACTTGAATGGCTGCAGCTGTCAGCTCATTTTTTCTGGATTAAGTTTGGTCAAGAAAGAAACTGCCTCATTTTCTAGTTGTCATTTGCCCAGGAAGTAAAAGCAAAATTGAAATGAGGGAATCACAGCAGGAGAGCCTCCTAACAAATGAGAGGCATATATTGACTGACAGCCAGCATGCCATTTCAGTGATAAATGTATTTTTATACACTGCTGTTCAAGGTCACTCACTGTTGTCCTTGAGTGTGCAGTCATCAAAAGTCATGCAGTTCACATTCTAGACAGTTCTAATAATCAGTGCAAAGATGCCTGACTTAAAAAAATCAGTTATTAATTTTATACATCATTTATGTAAATTACACATCTTGATATTTCACTGCAGTTTCATCTTGCTATTGTTGAAAATTGTTGAGAAATCAAAGAAGATGTAAATTTATGAGGCATTTGTGAGATGTATTGGTATAGATTTTTTACAGTGTTCACAGAAGCCAAACTTAAACATGGATGAACTTCAGTAATTACCCCTTCTGTGTTTTGTGCTTCTTCAGTGTTTAAAATTCATAAAGAACTTTTATAAATCTAAGCATTCCAAAACAAAACTATTATCAGTTTAAGACTAACGCTGTGTTTGAAATAGAATTTATACTAAAAAAATACAAAAAAGGACATTTTGCTTTTAGATCTGCCTCAATCCAAAGGAAATGTTGCTACTTTTTGAACATGGTAGTTAACCGTTTAGAAAGCACTCTCTAATTACTCAGAGAGAGTGATCTAGTTATTCACCATTTTGTTACTCAAAACTCAAACACACTTTCTAAATATAGAATGAACAAAACCATGTTGTTACTCAGGTTTTTGATCTCCATAAATAGCACAATGTTCAGGGATTAATCTAGTATTAAATAGCTATATTTTCAAAGTTAAATTATATGCAAAATGTAATGATTTGGATCCCACGATATCCCACGATATCTTTCAGTAAATATTTTTAAAAATATTATGATTGTTGGATTTAAGAATCCTTATGTTAAATATGTGTTCACAGTGCATATTCACAGAAAATCACGGGGCCCTTTATGGTCTGTCTTCAGACTAATTTGCCATCTACGCTTATCTGATTCCACTTCATTCCTTGCACTGTAAATGTTGATCAATCCGCCCCATCACAAACCACTTACAAGTTCTGTGCGATCCGCACAGCTGCATCTCTAATGCATCTAGACTTATGTGCGTAGACTATAGGAGATAGTACACCCAATAAGAAAAGCTGAGCTCTTTTCAATACTAGAGAGTTTTAGGATTGCATTTACCATGTACTTCCATTTTGGTCGATATTTTTAGGTTTTATATTTTGGGTCCCAAGTGAGAAAGAAACAGGTTCCTAACTCTAATTATCCTTTACTTAAAAAGTGCTTATTTATGGTCCTTGTAGGAAAGTATTGCCTCTTTGGGGTACAGACAAGCTGATGGGAGGGTGAAAACCTTCAGGCACTGAGGACCAGGGAGGGAGGCTGCTGGTGAGAGAAATGGGGCCACCATCTCTGTAACCTGGCCTTGGTGTCTGGGGGAATCAACACAGGTACCTTCCTCCTTCTTAGCCAGTGAAGAAGGCCAGGACAACTCTGTTTTAAGAGGTTTGAACTCCTGGAGGTGGGTCAAATAAAAGAGTGTTTCTTCATCCTCACTGTGGCAGTGGGCCAGTGGACCCTGCCTCACCCCACACGGAGGCAGGACTCCCCTGAGAAAGTGGGCTTCCTATGTCCCAGGCAGTGCTGTCATCCCAGCCGTCCTCACAGGGATGGCAGGGCAAGGGAGATTGCTGTGGACCAGGACAGCACCAGGATAGGAAGGGAGGTTGGGCCAATCCAGGGACCTTCCTGTGTATGTGGAAGCCACCTCCATGCCACATGGGGTTGGGAGTCTAGCGGTTCTGTGAGGTCCCCTGAAATTGAGAAGGGTCTGCAAGGTGGGCTGGCTGACTGTTGCCTGTCCAGAACGAGGGGACAGACACTTCCCCCAGGCAAGCCCCAGCACCGCCACAAGCTCTTGCTTCCAAGCAGCCCTGCTGTAGCTGCCTGGGCTGGGGCTGCACCCAGCCTCCAAGCACCACCAGACATCACTCAAGGTCTTTGTTATTTGGTGTGGGGAAGTCACTTATAAGTGTTAGTGTATAATATACATAAGACTTTCTAGGCTGTAGGAAAGTCAAGCTACGGAAATTGAAGATCCAGCAGTTCATAGCCTTCTTTTAACTGGTATTCTGTGAGGCAGCAGACTCTGGCACCAGACTGCCTGGATTCTAACCCAAAAAAGTTATTGCACCTCTCTGTGCCTCGGTCCCCTCATCTATGAGGTGGGGAATAACATAGTCTGCTTATCTCATTGGGTTGATATGTAAAGATTAAAAAGTTTATGTAAAAGTGTCTGGAACAGCACCTGGCATATCATACATGCTACGAAAGTTTGCCTTCTTAGTATGCTTTTTGGATTCTCTATAGCAACAGTCCCTAACCTTTTTGGCAGCAGGGACCAGTTTCATGGAAGACAAGTTTTCCATGGACCTGAGTGGGGTGGATGGTTTTGTGATGAAACTGTTCCTCCTCAGATCATCAGGCATTAGTTAGATTCTCATAAGTGGGGCACAACCTGGATTCCTCGCATGCACAGTTCACAACAGGGTTTGCGCACCCATGAGAATCTAATACTGCCACTGACCTGACAGGCAGAGGCTTGCTTACCTGTCACCCACCCTCCTGCTATATGGCCTGGTTCTTAACAGGCCATGGACCGGTACCAGTCCATGGTCCAGGGGTTGAGGACTGCTGTTCTGTGGTATAGCATAGTAATGCATGTTTACCCTTCCATGTACAATCTTAAAATTTATTTCAAGGATGACAACAGCTGTTTTATAGTTGACCTTTGCTAAATCCACTTTTTGTTTTAAATTAAAGTATTAAGTTATATGATGCAATTTTATCAAGACCCAATGGCGAGACAGAAACTAACCTCTTTAAGCACCCAGGTGATATAAGTGTTGAGAATTAGTAAATTGGAGAAGAAAGAAATAGAAGAGAGTTAATGAGCAATAAATGAATGGGAGTACATGTTTAATGAAAATAAACAGGGTGCAAAATTAGTACTAATGTATTTTGGAAAGTGGTAGAAGAGGCTTTAGAGCAGGAGGTGGCTGATCATCTGGGTTTTTGTCAGTGGATGCCTCTCAAGATGTTTCTGCAGCCCCAAGACTCTGTCCATTGGCTTAGGTGTGCACATCTCACTCTCCTAAAGATAACGGGGAGCACTTCAGATGTCAGCCATCTGCATGGCAACAACTGTATGAGTTTTTCCTTTTCAAGGAGTTCTAGTAAATTATCTTTTAATGGTGATCATCAGCCACAATTGCCGTTTTCTGATAAAATAAGCATATGTTGGCCAGGCTGCATAGTGTTATGAGAAACTGTAATGACATCTGATCTCCTAATTCCAGTACTCAGTCTGATTTGAAATCTTGGCCGAGCACAGTGGTTCACGCCTATAATCCCAGCCCTTTGAGAGGCCAAGGCAGGTGGATCACTTGGGGTCAGGAGTTCGAGACCAGCCTGGCCAACATGAGGAAACCCTGTCTCCACTAAAAATACAAAAATTAGCTGGGCATCATGGCATGCACCTGTAATCCCAGCTACTCGGGAGGCTGAGGCAGGAGAATCACTTGAACCTTGGAGGCGGAGGTTGCAGTGAGCCAAGATCGTGCCATTGCACTCTGCATTCCAGCCTAGGTGACGGAGTAAGACTCCATCTCAAAAAAAAAAAAAAAAAAGAAAAGAAAAGGAATAAAAGAAATTCCACATCTTGAGGCCAGGTGCTCACACCTGTAATCCCAGCACTTTGGGAGGCTGAGGTGGGTGGATCACCTGAGGTCAGGAGTACGAGACAGCCTGACCAACGTGGAGAAACCCCGTCTCTACTAAAAATACAAAAAATTCGCCAGGCGGTTGGTGGGTGCCTATAATCCCAGCTACTCGGGAGGCTGAGGCAGGAGAATCACTTGAACCTGGGAGGTGGAGGTTGCAGTGAGCCGAGATCGTGCCATTGCACTCCAGCCTGGGCAACAAGAGTGAAACTCTGTCTCAAAAAAAAAAAAAAGAAAAGAAATTCCACATCATGAGATGTAGTTGAATAAGGTGACCTCAAAGATACCATCCAACTCTAAGATGTCTTGATTGGAAAGCTTGGAGAGAGTTTAAGGAAAAGCCACTGAAATTATTAAAAAGTTGAGAAATAAGACCTGATAGGAAAGGTTATAGTCACTGGGATTTTTTTTTTTAATCCTGAAAACAAAAATTAAGTAAAAGAGGGGGCAGGTTGCTGCAACAGTCCTCAAGCTTTTAAAAGGCTGTCACGCTAAGATTGGTCACCAGCTGTTCTCCATCTCTACTGAGGCCAGGACCAGAGGAATCAAGCTTCAACTGCAGTGTTTTGGATTTAGATTTGATATAAGGAAAAATTTCCTGACAGCACACATTGTTAAACACTGAAAAGGGTCCTCAGGGGAGATGTGGGAATCTTTCTCTGGAGATATTTGAAAACAGAATAGATTTTCATCTGTCTGACCTGCTTCACCGTAGCCCTGTCCACACACACAGCAGAATGGGTGACCTTTCAATGTTCTTGGCAACACCATGTGGTCTTAAGAGCCTATGCACAAACAGACTTGAGAAGGCTTAGTTCATCGTGATAATTAAATTGGACTTGAGCCTTCTAATCGGCCATAGATGAGATTATCTATTTTTTAATGGTGTTATTATCTGCCTAAATTATTTGTTGAATCTGTAATTTGTTTCCTTGAGCAGATGAACCTTAAATATCTAATAAAATTTTCACAAATTGATTGCTTGGGAGAAAAGAAGGGGGATTTTTTTTTTTCCTGGAACATAATTAATTCTTAACTTTTGAACTCTTTTGAAATGGCTCTTTTTTGATGAGCCTTTCCCTTGCCTAACAGAGCTGTCAGTCAGAGCGATGTCTTTGTCTTCTCTCTGCCTTGAGCAGTTACCTCCCTGCCAGCCAGCCATGAAATCTATGGGCTCCTGTATTGGGATGTCAGAAAGGCATGCAAATCAGAGCCTGGTTCCCCCTCCTTAGCTGCCCTTTTCTGACTTCAGCTGCTGTTAATATGAGAGAGATACCAAACGTACGATGAGTGCTACAAGCACCCGCTGCACCTCACTTGGCATTGCTGGGTATCATTAAGTGGGAGCAGCACTGGGAAGATGTAGGTATTTGCAGGTCTTTGGTATTGCCTCTCCTTTTGAGAGTTCTTCCTCATTTCTGAGGCGCTGGCTGCCTTGAATTTCTGGACTGTCTCACCTATTTCCTGCCTCCATACACACACAGACACTTCATTCAGGCTCACCCTAAAGTCAGGGCATCTGCCATGCTTGTACCTCATGAAAACAAGCTTGTCCTGTTTGCCCTCTGCCAGAGCGCATTCTAGGGAAAATGCCTCAGGTGAAGTCATAATTGTGTTTTTCGAGATTTCAGAGGCCACATGCAGCCAACTGGGAGGATGTATTTCGGCTCAGCAGATCTTTCAAGCGCCCCTCAAATTGCAACTGCTTGACTTAATCTAAAGTCAGCCACGTTGCTTCCTGAGAAGCCCACAGCCACACTAGCTGCTTCCCTCTCAGCCCCTCAAGACCTTGGGGGCCATCAAGGTTGAGTCCACGCTCCTGCATTTTTCCAGTTTATGTTACTAAATGTTATACAAAATACATGGGTCAGTACTTATGAATCTTTTCCTTGTGCTGGTATTTATGATAGGGAAATCTTACCTACTTTTGGAAATCTTGTTTTCATAATTATGTTAAAATTAAGAAAATTTAGATAGGATTTTGTGTTCCCCCTTAAAGAAAAAAATGATGAGACCTACAAATAAACATAAAATGTTCTCTTTAATTTTATTCAACCTCAGAGTGGGTTGGTTTCAAGTCCCAAACTTGTCATTTGGAAGCTGACCATGTGAGAGCAGTTTTAAAGAGAATATTCTAGAAAGTCATGGCTTTTGTTGACACTGACCAAGTCATTTTAGAAATTCTCATTTCTGTTTCCTTCTCTGTACAACTGGGTTAATTATATTTCTTTGCAGAGTACATTGAAAATGTATGTTAAAAACTGTTGGGTACATTAAGTATTGCTCATTATTCTGCTTCCCAGTTCCTTTTCTTTAATGAGAAAAAGGGATGGGGGTGTTTAACAGTTCAACAGTCTATCTCCTGCTAGGAATAATTGCTTGATTTTTTTTAATTGTTCGTAGCACTTCCTGAATTTGATTAATTTCTTTATATTCCATTTCTGTCTTTTCAAGACAGCAATTTCTTTGACTAAAAATTTAACAAGGCATGATATGATACTCATTCGCATATAAAAAGTCTACCAAACCTCTTTTTATGTTGAAACTTGTTTGTTTTTTGGAAGATGTTCTTCAGGGTCTAGCATTTGAGACCCAAACCATCCAATCTGCCCCATCACAAAGCACTTACAAGTTCTGTGCGATCCACACAGCTGCATCTCTAATGCCAGTGTAGAGGTTAAAGTCAGTTTAGGTGGTGCCTGCACAGATCTTAGAAGTTCAGAGAGTCTGAACAAAAGACAATGGCAACATTTCCATTACAGTGAGGGCTGAAGCACCTCTCAGGCTGAGATTGTAATGAACTCACCAGATGTACCAAGCCATTTAAAACAGCGAACTTCCCTGCACTGCTTGAGCAGTACTTGCTCTTACGAGACAGCAGGTCTGTCTGTCAGCTGCAGTCAGCACTCTGTGGTTTTTCTTTAGGTTGCTTTAAAAAGCCAGCCCTATGGGGCACCTAGCAGCATCATGCTGTGTGTGTGTGTGCATGTGTGTGTGATGTTCTTATCCAAGTCATGCTGTGGGTTTGTGTGTGTGTGTGTGTGTGTGTGTGTGTGTGTGATGTTCTGATCCAAGATGTAGTCCCCTTTGTCCAAAGAAGACTTTCAAGAAAGTTAAACTCAGTATATGACAGGACTTCAACAACAACAAATGAAAACGGAACAGTGATGAGTAAAATGGGTAGGAGGAAGTATTTATTACTTCATGTATATAGAATGAGCATAAATTTAGTTCTAAGTTTCCTGGCAGTAAAGCAAGCCAGTGTTAGGTTATGTAATTATTGTTACATGATAAATGAAAGCAACAAATTTATCTGGAAAGACAAACATTTTCCCAGCAGAAAATTCCAGGCTGAACTTATTTCCCAAAATCTTTGAGAGACACTTAAATAACAATGATCAGTGTCTTCAGCTGAAAAGAAGTACCCTTCACGTGGATGTTTTAAATACTCGCCAGAGGAAGACAAAAAATGGCATATTTAGAGAAGACTGTTCTGAAGGAGCAAATATGGTCCCAGTGAGTCTGTTTTACTACTTTCATGAAAAGCTAACTTGCTAGCCTCAAAGAAAGGGGTGTGAATGTGTCCACTGGGTTGTAACATCCTTTGGACCTGGTGGTTTATAGCCTGCTTACTGTTATGTTCTCTGACTTACTGAAGCAACCTTCTGGTTGCTGATTAAGGAAGGATACTAAACTGAAGGAGGAAGCCTTGGCATTCTGTTTTGAAATTGAGGGGCCCAATCTCCAGAAGGAGGCTCAGTCCGCCTCTACACAGAGTTGGGCTTTGGGGGCTTTCAAGAAGGACCAGTTTTTCTTAGAAGAACTTTTAATCTACTCACAGTTTTAGATGGATATTAGGATCGCAGAGCATGGAAGAAACTTTGAACTTTGAATCAAATATTTGTAATAGAAAGGTTGCATTAAATGCCGGGAGGGACCAGGTGGGAAATACTTAAGTGAGCTGGGCAGCCTGGTACACAGGTCTTCTTTTGTGTCAGTGCTGGACTGGTGAAGTGAAGAGTACATGCTCAGGCTGAAGTGCTCACCACCACTCAGCCCTGGCTGATGCTGCCACATGTGAACAGAGGCCCAGTATTGCCTGATCCTCCAGTTTTTCAGGAGAGGCTGGAAATCTTGATTTTACATAAGATCTGATCAGTTAGAAAGACGGGCTGAAAAAATTTGTTTTTTGCACTTTTGCAGGCCAAAGCAAACACATCTATTATCTAATTTCAGGTTAAGGGTTTTGAGTTTGTAGCCTCTAAGTCAAGGCCTTACTGTCCTACTGTCTTTACCATAAAGTGGCCTCAGATTGGCCCAATAGAATTTCAGACTTTTAGCAGAACTACATCTTGATTTTAAAAAACAGTTAAAAATGCTTTCCCAATGAGCTGATTAAACTGACCTAGAAAGTGGGAACGGACCACTTTTTCCGATTTAATTGGTTAAAGGCTTTTTTCCTGCCTGAGTGATTCTCATTCCAGAATAGTTGATGTTAAGCTGGTTTCTTGGGATAATTATGCAGCAAGTGCACTCCATTTCTTAAATTAGTACATTTATGGGCCAGCATCATGAGTAATCACATATATTTAATCAAATGCCACAGTCTGAAGTCTGTGTTTGTAGGCAACCTGGTATGCTACATGATGCTGAATCTGAGATATGTGATTAAGGCATAGTTTTCGAGAAGGGTTCATTGAATGGTGTACTCAAGTGATTGAGTTACATAACTGTTTATATGTGTCTGGTCATCTCCAAGCAGGAGTAACAAAAATATTAAAAGTATTGAATTGTTATGTGCCATGCATTGTGCAGAACGCTCTGTATTACCTCATTTAACCTTTACAAAGCTCTTTGAGTTAGATATTATCATTATCATCACCATCGTTCCTACTTTACAAACATGGGTACTCTGAGATGTTAAGTTCCTTAAATAACGTGGCCTTAGGTTCCACAGTTAGTACGTAGTGGAGTTCACATGCAAACCCAGGAAGTCTGGCTCACATCAGTGCTCTCTACCTCCCCAGAGCCCAGTTCTATACCAACATAACTTTTTTTTTAAGTGTTAGGAAACAAGTGTTATTTGGGACACCACAGTCCCTTGAAAGTCTAATGACAAGAAAAGACAGAATGCAAAGGCAGCAAGGAATGTGCTTGTGTCCCTACCCCTGTTTTCCCTCTTCTTCTTCATCTTAGGCATTCAGATATGTAGTATGAAAAAAAATCTTCTGAAATGTACAGTACCTATGGGCCGAAACACATAACAAGCCTGATGCTCCCACTGAGACTCAGGGCTCACAATTCTTTATCAAAAATGACAGCTGGAAGCAAACCTGTCCTGAATTTTCTTAGTTTAAGGGCACACATTTCCTATTCCTTTCTAGACAAAGGGAGGAGACCAACCTACAGCTTGTAAGCCAGATTGAATATTGGTTGTTGTGGCAGAGGTATGGTTTTTAATAGTTCAGTACAGGAAGGTTAATACAATATTATGCTAATTTGCTTAGTATCCAGTGTCTTCTGTAATTATTAATATCATCAGACTTGAGTATTGTTTTTATTAGGAGGGACCTTCTATCAAAGACCTAGTCTAAAATACAGCTTCCTTTTTATTATTCATGGTTAAATCAATGATAGCTGTTTGGCAGAGGTTCAAAACTATCCCTGTTAACTTGTTTTTAATGGTATTTGATTTATGTGTGTGCCCAAACCTCCCACATGTGTGTGGATGTATATTTACTAATTGCAGCTATATGCATTTAAATACAGTGTTATTGGTAGAAAACGAAACATAAAGCATGAGCAGTGTATAATTATTAAGGAGATGAAATTATAGTCTTTAACTCCTTCCAGAACAGGGATTTTTATAACGCAGCTTTGATTGTTTTTTATTTCAGATGAGCAAAGTTTGTGGATACTTTTGGGGATCAGTTTCTTACCTTTCTAACTAATTGTAAAATTCTTCCCTGTGGTGGACATAAATGAATTAGCACATTGGTTTGCCTGTTAATAGATTATTTTTCTTTGGGCTCACGCTGCCCTCCCAACTAGGAGGCGGGTGGACACCTCAGAACAAGATTGAAGCTCTTGGAGAGTTCCCTCAATGAGAGAACATCGGTTGCTTTGCTTATTTTTCTAAGCTGATTTTATAAACAAAGAAGATAACAGCATCTGATACCTGTGACATAACTTGTTCAACATTGAATGCATTTGTGTGTGTACTTGTAATTGTCCTGTGGAATGCTTATCATTCATGATATCTGAATTTTATTTTAGACAATCCATGGACACAAGGGACCAATCACTGCAGTGGCTTTTGCTCCTGATGGAAGATATCTTGCCACCTACTCAAACACTGACAGCCACATTTCTTTTTGGCAGGTAAGAGTAGATGCTCCAGGGTCTTAAAGCATATACTGCGTGATATGCCTTTGGTAGTAAGCCTTCCTGTTGAGCCTACCTGCCGGCCCTCCTTCCTGTCCTCCCTCCCTCCTTGCAGCAAACATCCAGTCTGTATTGATTGCTGATGATGTGCCAGGCACTAGCATGCAGGGTGCTGAGAATACAATTAGCAATCTGGAAAGAGGGGCATCTGCTCTCACGGAGCTTGCAGTCTGAAGTAGACATACATAAATAAGCAAGCAATTATGGTCCCAGGGGAGCCTGAGAATAAGGTTGTGGGAAGGCTTTTCAGAGGAAGTGACACCTAAGCTGAGGTTTGAGTGATGTGGAGGAAGGGCTGGGTGTTCAGGGTGGGTCAGGAGGTGTGGGTGGTTAAGAAGGGGGCACAGGTGCACATGTAGCCGTGAGCAAGGGCTGGCATGTTTGAGGGCCTGGCCTGAGAGGAATCGGGCAGGAGAAGCCTCGCTGGCTTCAGCTATTCATTTACACGAGGCCTTCACACAAGGTCCCTGGGTCTGTGACTCTAACAAGGCGTAGGGCATAGGATAATAAGGTGTTTTCTTAGTGTTCACCTCATGTCCCTTTTATAATTATCTCATTTTTCTTTGCATTCTGAATTTCCCACATAATACTCATAATTCTTAAGCCGTTCGAAACATTTCTTAAGATCTCACATAGTCTTTGGTAAGCAGTTCATGAGAATGCATATGTTTAATTCTGAATAAAATGAACATTAATTTTGAGCAACTAATTTTGGCAACAGAATATGTTTTATCCTCACTGCTTAATTGCTATCCCATCTTCTTTTTAATTACCTTACTCTTTTAGTCCTGAAAATTACCAAGAAATTAAACATTACCAACACCCCCAAAAAAGTTAATTTAAAATTTTGTTGTTACCTTTATTTTCTTAGAATGCCAGTATGTTTTATGAGATTCAGTTTATTGCTTTGAAAGCTAAAACAAAACAAAATAAAAGTTTAAACAAGGCTTCAGCACAACTGGGTGATATTTGAAAAAAATCAATAGATAATAAAATGTAAAATGGATACAATAAATTACTTAATTAACAACATGCTATTAAAGCATGACAACTTCAAAATCTGTCACAGACTTCTTCTACTTTTACCTAATTTAGTTTTTCAGTTTCTCATTAGCCTTTCTTCCAGAATATATCTCCAGCATCTTAATTCGCTCATATTAAACTCCCTTTATCAGAGATCTCACCCAGCCCTCATTTTCCCAGTGAGTAACCACAGCACTGGTGTTTTCCACTCCTGAAATTCCACAGTGATTCCGTTGGGTGTCCAGAAACTGGGCTTTTGCAGCAGTGGTTCTTTAAGGATTTTACCTACTGATTTTTTTGGGGTCCCTCCCCGGCTCATGTCTAACTCCATGGCCTCTATTATGTCAGCTGTACCTTCATACAAATTTTATTTCCTGTTCTCTTGGGATCTTGGAGGAATATTTCTATAAAGCTCCACTCATTCCACATTTATTAGATGTCTGAGTGGTAGGTACCGGCCTGTGCAGTAGAGACACAGATCAGTAAGTCATGGGTCCGTGCTTGCCAGAAACCTGTGTTCTGTCCAGGGTTTCTTCTTTGGAATAAACAAACAAAACATTTTTTTCCAACTTTCTTTCTGCTAAGAAAACATAATTTCTTATATAAGAAATACCTCACATATTAGCCAGATTTGAAACTTTTCCCGGTATTTTCAGGAGTATTTTAAATGGAATTTTCTAAATGGTAAATTATCTTTTCCCCCTTAGATCTTCAAGGTTTTATTTGGATATGCTCATCCCTTCCTTGAATATTTTTCTATTTATATCAAAATTACTGCCCAGGTCACTGATGGGATTATGGGTAACATCCTTTTCACTTAGAGATCAAGCTTGTTTATTAGATGGCTTCCTTTTCAGTTTCACTTAGAAATCAAGCTCATTGATTAGATGGCTTCCTTTTCAGGTAACATCTTTTCGTCTTCCAGTTCCTCTCTGAAGCCTCCTGCTTTGCCAAGCACACTCACATCTGTGTGCCTGGACACATGGCTTTGCACACAGTGGGGCTGCAGCACATGTCCTTAATCCACAAGCTCACCTACTCCAAGGGCTGCTTCCTGTTATCTGCATGTGCCAGAGCCAAAGCAGCCCAGGCAACACCCAGGTCATTCTTGCCTCTAAAACCAATATTGGAATTTAACATACAGCCCGTTTCTTGATGTTTGTGTTATACCAAACTCAGTCTTGAAATTTTAATGGAAGACACAAAAACAAGTCCTTTCAGCTTTCTCAGGAAAATGCAATGAAATCTCTTCCAGAAGTGTAGTTGTCTTATTTGAATTAAAAAGAGTCCAAAAAACTGTATTAGATCTACTGCTGCTCTCCCCAAATAGGCTTTGCTGATTTATTTAGATACATGTTGTTTCGTTGTAATGATGTATCAGAATACTTTTATATTATTCCAGTAAGTGTACTGTAATATATTTTGAAAAGTTAATGAAGTCTTATTAATACAGAACCTTACTAAAGCTATCAGCTATTAAAATCTTTGCTGAGAAATGAGTGTTAATGAGAAATATTGGTTGGATAATTACTCAAGTGAGACTTAGTAAGGTCTGTGTGCAGCATTACTTACATTGGGAATAGCATTAAAACATTTCCTGTTGTGATGAATTATAGCTGTGTTTCTGTGTGTTCAGAAAATAATCTTCACAGAACCAGTTTTGTGAAGCATTTATTTTTGAAGGGATGAAAAAAGCCAAAGTTACATTTGAGTGAATTTACATTCTCATCTGTCAAATGATGTAATTTGGCAGTCATTCAAGCCCTTTGATTTTCTAACCCCATTTTCTACAATTTGAATATTTCACTTCTCTGTATCCATTGGTATTTGAGCAAGAGGAGGAGTTTGGTAATGAAATACAGTCACAATTCTCTCACCCAAATCTTACCACCACTGTCCAGCAAATATCCTCTTTCAGAAATGCTGATAATAAATTAGGTAGATACTGGTTTCGTTTATTTTTATTTACTCCATTGTATAGTAGAATACTATTCAGCCATTTAAAAGGAATAATGTAAATCTATAGTCATTGACAAGAGAAGACTGCCATCAGCATTTTGTTGAACAAAAAGGCAAATTATGAAACTACATTTTAATATAAGCTTGTTTATATAAAATTTATTAACTCTGCTTCTCTTCATCTTTATGTATATGTGGAGGTCTGGAAGGTTGTTTACCAAAATTTTAACAATGACTGTCTTTGGGAAAAGATATTTCAGGGGTTTTTTGCTTTCCTTTTTGTACTTTTCTTTTTTTTTTTTTTTTTTTTTTTTTTTTTGAGACGGAGTCTTGCTCTGTCGCCCAGGCTGGAGTGCAGTGGCGCAGTCTCGGCTCACTGCAAGCTCCGCCTCCCGGGTTCACGCCATTCTCCTGCCTCAGCCTCTCCGAGTAGCTGGGACTACAGGCGCCTGCCACCACGCCCGGCTAATTTTTTGTATTTTTAGTAGAGACGGGGTTTCACCATGGTCTCGATCTCCTGACCTCGTGATCCGCCCGCCTCGGCCTCCCAAAGTGCTGGGATTACAAGCGTGAGCCACCGCGCCCGGCCGTACTTTTCTTTATTATTTGAATTTTCCACAATGAGTATTTACTATATTTTGCAATCAGGAAAAAGTGAATGTTACCAAATCTCATAATTCCACATAGTTTTCATTCGTTCAGGGCTCAAGATGTCCTTACTTGAGCATCATTTGTAGCCAGTCGCTATTCAAGAAAACATTAATATTGAATAACAAAATTGTTAGTTGTTTCAGAGAGAGTCATTTGTCTGAGTTTGTTGGAAAAATTAATACCGTTACTATAATACTTCACATTCATGCCAAATTTGAAGAGGTCATAGGGAAAGGATGATCTTGAGCAATGAATTTTAGTGAACATGGGGGTCTCTATTGTCCCACATGTTGTGTCCCTTATAGAATTTCACATATCCCTATTCTCAGGCAGGAAGGCTATTTGACCCGACCAAAGGCATTTATCAAAGTAGGGATGGCTCAGGTTATAAGAGGAACCCAGTTGTAATGGCCTTTTCTAAAATCTTTACATCTAGAGTATTCCCATGAGATATTCTCTCCCTTTTCATGTTTAGCTCTCAACCCATTTTTTGTTCGTGGCTAAATTTGAAGAGAGGAATTAAAAATAAGGAAGTGTCTGAGCATTATATGCCCCTTGCATTTTGAGTTACCAGCAGAAGTCAAGCTTGGTACATATAGTCATAGGAAATCTATAAAGAATGAAAAATACCTTGTAGTTATTTATCAACTGAGAAATTAGATTTTTTCTAAAACACACTATGGCTGTTGATGCCAGTTAATGTTAACCAGCAATCTTCTGGGTCATTTGGATCTATCAAATCAAGCTCATCATCATTATTTATATTAACTATTTGGGAACATCCAAGAAAGCAATAAGGCATTGATTTTTATCTTTTGTGAAGTTTTTGGGAAAAGGAGAGAAGGAAGCAAAGAAACAGGCTTCTGAAAGGGTGACAGTAAGGAACTGCCTGGCTGGAAACAGGAACCGAACTTTAACGGAAAGAGTTAACAATAACCATACATTTGGTTTTAAAATGTGACCTCGTACACTAGTGATTTTTTTTCACCTCTGTGTTGTGTTCGGCGCTATTATTAATGCAGGAAAATCAGTAACATTAGTCATCTTAAAAGGGTTATTACTCAAGATGATTTAAATTGTGAAAATGTCAGTGGAGCCTGCACGCACTCTGCTAGAGATGCCATGATTTACGCCCTCTGACACCATCCTGCTGCTGAGAAGGGCTAGAAAAAGGAATGGCTTGTGTTTTGCACTGATCCACATGCAGGGGATGATGTCAGTGATAACACATCTTAAATGTCCTAGGATTTGCCAGAGTTTCATGGATCAACCATTTGTAGATGTTGGATCATAATCTGCATGCTTCATGCAAATCTCTAGAATCTTACACATTGAGATGGAGGTTATACTGGAGAGAAGCATTGGAAATGAAAATTAGTACAAAGAAAAAGTGTTATTTCCGAGGCTGCTTTCCAGATTTTCAGTATTCTTTCTGTGTGATATTATAATAGCACACACGATGCTATTGAAAATATTTTAAGTAATATTTAGAATCTAAATAAATCTTCAGACTCAGTTGCTTAGGAAACAGTTCACTTAGACACCTACCATTCAATATTTAGTACTTCAACCTGAATGCATAGTTGTTCATGAATCATAATTTTCATTTATTTTTCATTTATGTGGCTGGATTAAGAAAACCTAAAATTTAAATCCAGAAAAACTGCCAAAAAGCAGAAATCATCAATTGATAAAAAGGTATTGTCAATAAAATATTAACAGCAGACTCTCCTTAGTATGATAGCAAAACAGTGAGGAACAGACATTGTGTTGAGATGAAATTGATTCTGGTTCTGCACTTTATAATAAGCAAGAGCTTTCCAGAAAGCGAGTTTTTAAAAAGCAAGTGAAGAGTGAAGGTATTAGTAGGTGGGAAATGGGGGTGGAAGGGAGTCTTGAGCTTTATTTGATCCAGTAAATTGTCACTCTATCTACTGCTTAACTTTGCTTCCTTTTCTTGAACTAATTACAAATCCCAAAACTTGTCTTTGCTGACTCATCCTTCAGGGAGTGCAGTTAGCATTGTGGTAAAGAACATGAAAGTCTTCAGTTTTAAATATCCACAATTTCCAAATACCTGTGTTGTCTAAATGAACCATTAAGAGCTATAATTTAGCTCTCTTCCTAAAGATCCATGGACTCTCCTGTTGTCAGGTTCTACCCCCATAAAATTCCTCTAGATTTCTGCATTTACTGTAACAGCATCAGAACAATTCCAAGCACACTGAAAGGAACTTTTGAGGTTAAGAACAAGCTCAGGTGAAGGAGAATAACCATGATGGAGGAGAAAGTGGCCAGAAGAGATCGACCCAGTCTCTGTGATAGGGAAAGGGAGAGGACTGTTCAAGTGACACATGTGCTCTCCTGTCCCTCCAGATGAACACATCACTGCTGGGAAGCATCGGCATGCTGAACTCCGCACCTCAGCTGCGCTGCATTAAAACCTACCAGGTGCCCCCTGTGCAGCCTGCGTCCCCTGGCTCCCACAATGCCCTCAAGCTGGCCCGGCTCATCTGGACTTCCAACCGCAACGTCATCCTCATGGCCCATGACGGGAAGGAGCACCGCTTCATGGTCTAGCGCTGCTGCCCGCCGCCGTGACTGCGTTTTAGTTCTCTAAATAATCCAAGCCGATGTTGCTCTGTCCTTCCTCACACCAGATTGTTCCCAAGGGCCTGCCCACCCCAGTGCCGTCTAGGGGCGCGGCCAGGTCTTGTCACTTGTGCATGCTTCTCGGGGGGCAGAACCCGCTCGTGCCATCTATCAATTCAGAGGCACGCACACATGCTCTGCAGGATGTGGCCATCCTGTCACCAGGTAGTTTTTCCCTGCCAGAGATGGGCAGGGAAAGCCAGCGGTTCCTGGGAACGCTCTTGTTGCTTGGTGCAACAGAAGCACAAAAATCAATAAACACTGTGATTGCACTCCCAGCCCAGATCAGCATTTTTAGCCATCTCAACCCCACCTCTGAAGTGCTGCTTCAATCTGGCCGTTCTGGCACTGGGTGTTGAGGTCATGTGGCAGTCCTCATGATTGAAATTATTGCCCTTTGAATTTCCTAAAATATTGTTTACCAAAAAGATTCTGTGTTTACATGTTCTTTTCTTCTGGTGATTGCTAGGAAATTACTCAATCCAATTTCCTAGGGTTTAGCTACTGCCTTCTTTATCAACATCTAACCAATTTGAGATTCATGATTAATTATGTACACAAAAATATTTTCCTTGTAGAAAATAGTTTTCCAGACAGCCTTCTGAAGTGCTCATCTCTTGCTTAAATGATAGTATATTTAGTAGTTTAAAATAAAAATAATCACTCCCTATGATCTAGTTAATGTAATTATCCAGTCACTGTAACTAATCTCTTGAAGGGACTTTTGTGATAAAGAGCCAAGTTCAGAAGCATAACGTGTACCGAAAATGAAGACTCTCCTATCTACTGCTACAGATCCTGTTGAAGAAAGAGCTTACCCCTTTCCCCTGGAAACCTTGCAATCCTGTAGTTCCCATATGTGTGACATATGTCAGTTATGAAATTATTATAATTCAGCCTTCAAACTACTACTGATCAACTAAAGGAAAGCTAATAAGGTGTTTCTTTTAAACAAGTATTCTGGAAAATAATAACTATGGCACAAATGTTCAGGAGTGTATATAAAAATGTGTGGCTCTCAATTTATTTCAGCAGACATTGCAGTGAGGGTGTTCATTATGCTTCTAAGTAAGCTTTAACTAGATCACTTTCTTCTTATGTCAGATTGTTCTGGTTCTAGCTCATAATAATGAAAAAATAGAATAATATTTTGTATGAATTGTTTCTAACCTTGATCTGTATATACTTGTGAGGGGTTGTTTGGTTGCCTAATTGTTAATTGGTTGGTTAGTTGGGCAAAATCATTTATTACATGCAAAAATAGAAAATTATTTGTTAAATTCAGAGAAAATATGTGAAGTTTACAAAGGAACCAAAATGATAATGGGAGAATTTAGTCTTAAAAGTTTAGGTTGTCAGAGTTTATCTAATATATAAAAAAGTAGGATCAAAGTCTAGGAACAAACATTGGTTATTTCACTGAAACAGATTTTTAAAGAACATATTAAGAAATTAAGACCATTAGATCATCTCTTTCATATTGATATGATGTTATTTCCATTGACGGCAAATCTATACTGTTCCTTGGTTTTAGAGTTGGGTATTCTTTCAAAAGTGAATTTAGGCACATGCATGTACATTGTATTTATAAAGATTATATATGTAGTTTCCAAGGAAGAAACAAAGACCTATACAGTGTAGACTTTATTTGTTTGGTGAACGTGCTGTTGTGTTTGGCATAGCTAGAGAAATGTAAGGTAAACTAAAAGGCTCACTTTGTTTTCCAATGGGTCCAGAGTCTTCTCTATACCCAACATATGTTTACTTTATGAACTTAAATGGAAATTAATTTATTGTAGGCTACATCTCTATTTGGAATGATGAGGTAAATGTATACCTTAGCATTTTCTTTAACAAAAATATTCTGTGTATCAGGAAAGAGGTGTGAGAGCGGTAGGCAGCCTGCCGCAAACACACGGATGGCTCCCACCGCCACGAAGGTTGAGAACAAAGCCAGGGGGCCCAGAGGAGCAACAGCCCTGAGTCATAAGCGTGGGTCGGCCTTTCACGTGTTCTGTCTGCACAGGCAACCAAGGCCAGTAGAAAGCTGTGGCTGCAAAACCCTGGGGTGGATGATGTTTGATGATTAGACGGTCATCTCTAACTGCTAAACTAATACCTGCATTCTTGTTAACATAAATCTCTCCTTGGCTATTTTAATAGCCACGGTCCCAAACTTCATCCCAGCTTAGATTTCTCAGCACTGAGGTCAACTCTGCATTGTCATCCCAGCGTGCACCTTTAATGTTTTATTGATTTCATTGGCACTGTATTTGGACCTGTCCTTGTATATGTAGAGACATATGTGGCTTCATTGGTAATTTACAAGCAAAAGATGACATGATGTGACACCTGTATGAAAATGTAATGATTGAACTCCCTGCGTACAGCGAGTGAATTAAAATGTCTGCCTCTCCAGACATTTCTTAATGATTCCACTTAATAGACTCTATGTGTGCTGAATGTTCCTGTGTACATATGTGTGTTAAATAAAACAATTGTATTGAAAACTGTTTTTCTCACAATATTACCTTTTCCAGTGTTCACTCATCTTAAACATCCTCAGTTGAAATCCGTATGCTCCCCTAGCCCTGCTGCCTCTAATCATTCATTTCCCAGGAGAACTGGCTTGGGAAAAGGCAACTTATTCCCAGAGGACAGTAGAGCAGAAGTACAGAAACTCTGCCTCCAGAAACTCACTGGCACCCTCTGTGGTTTGGGCAAGGGCGTTGCATGCGTGTTGCTTTATCTCTACATGCTCCCAAATAGACTGTTAATGGCACCAAATCATATCTTGTCAGATTGGATGGCATGGGTTGGCTGCCTCTCGGGAGCGAGGCTGAGATCATTAAGTTCATTGCATTTCACACTCAGTTTGGAGTCGAATTTGAATCCCTGAGGTAAAGGGTATAATTGGTTTTCAGAAAAATCAAGAATAATAAAATAGGTCCTTACTGCTCATAGAGGGTTATGTGTAAGTAGTGAATGTACTTCTTTTCTCTTAATTATTTCAGATAAGAACACAAAAGCTTGAATTGAGTCAATCATCATGTAACAGTATAATTTGCTATAAGAATTCTGTGAACATTCCAGGAGTGGTCTGAGGCATCTTTGGCCCTATTAAATGCCCACTGTGGGCCCCAGGAAATGTTGTAACATCTTGTGACTTAAATGTATTCTTATAGGGAAAATAGGGGCAGTAACAGTTCTATATGATCAGTGATCACATAAACTGATCAAATGTGGAAAGGGTGTGACATTAATAGGAAGGTAAAGCCAAGCAGTGCTGGGTGAACTTTCACCTTTCACCCCTTCGACTGACTGACAGAGCTGAGTGTTGAAGAAAATCAATACTTTGGAGCCAGGAGGGAAATATTTCTACCCTCTAACTAGAGAATGTATTTTGACAAGGCCAAGATAATCCAAGCTGCGCAGGAGAAAGAGAAAAGAAGACTCATTTTTAAAGCCTGACACTTCAAGGTGTTTTTGTGCAATGGTTTAGAGATCGTCAATACATACAAATACCAAAGGTCAAAAAGAAAAGCCAGAAGAATTTCAAAAATTAGATGTTCAGTTCTTTTTGCTGTTAAAAAAAAAGACTACAGAGAGTTTTGTGCTTGTAATTGTCCTCTTAATGAACCAAGCTCACAACTGTATGAACATTGAGGTGATCATCCTTCTTTAGTCAAAAGTTATATTTTTGAAGCAGCAGAATAATGAATATTGAATGCTCAAAAAGCATTCAGACTTCCTGCTTCTGTACACCTTTTGGCTACAAATTGTTTTGTTTTTTTTGAGTGATTACATTGTTTTGTGCTAACATCTCAGAATTTGGTTTTGCAATTCATGTTGATTCTGCCATAATGGCATTGTAAATCCTGGATCCTCCTTCACATTCAGTTCAATCCTTTGCATGAGAAAAGAGTTCTTGTACCTAGAACTTAATTTTTTTCTAGTTTCCCAAGTCCCTTTAAACAAATTACTTACGAAGATATTCTAATTAATGTCTCTGAGTGAGAGGTTTATGCACCTCTAGAAAGATGGTAAACAATTCATTCTTACCAGCAAGATTAGAGCCATTCATTCTGTAGACAAATACCTCCATCAAGTGGATATAGATTCTTTGCTTTCCTACTGATAAGAAAACTAAGAAGCCATTGGTGCCCATACCTTCCAGACAATCTCGGAAGGACAAAGGAATCTTAAGTATCTAAAGTACATCATCAGGCCTGCTGTAAACGTGCTAATTAAAGAGTATTAAAAATACAGTGAAAATATAGCTTCTATTTATATACCTGCTTACTCATTAATAAATCCCATTCTATTCTGAGGTGATAGATCAGGCTGGAAATTTTTATTTTGTTTTGTTTCAAAAAGAGAACGCAGCCAGCCAAACCTCCTCAATATTCTGAGATTTCCCAGAGAAGGCCAGGCGTCTAGCACTGCTTGAATTGTAGGGGTATGAAGTAAATATGTGCTGCATTTGTGAAATCCATTTTATTGCACCTGTCAAATGCTGAGAAGAGTGGCACATAGGAAGCACTCAATAGATGTAAGCTAATATTTTTAGGAGACAGGAGTCCTAATTGAGCATGGATAAACAAGATGACCTGTGTTCTTTGGAAAACTTGGACTTTTGTTTTATGTTTTCATCTCTATGTGGACTCCACAAGTAGATCTGAACATCCTATCCAAAGGAGGGCTTCTGTGGTTTTGTTTGTATTCCCCAGCTGCTTTGCCATATTGCTATGTGTTACCACCCCGCTTCTCACCAAAATTTGTACACATTAAGAAATGCCAAAATACGTGCCAATGGAGGAAACTGGTTGGTTGTGGCTGAAGTTATCACTGATTCCTCAAAAAGAAGATCACTGCATTAAATGTAGGACTCACGTTAGCATCAGGGATGACTTTGAGTTTCTTAATGCGTTTCTTCCAAATATGCATCTATCGAGATTGAATAAGACTCTGGACAAAAGTATTGTAGAGTGGATTTCATGGAATCACCAAAGCACAGGAAACTGAATATGTAGGGTCTGTTGCCAATATCTTCTTGTTCTGACTTAGCATCAAAATGACATAGTGCTTTAGTCTTCCCAAATTTGAAATGTATTCTCTAAAACAGCAGCCTTCAACCCCTGGTATCAGTCTGTGGCCTGTGAGGAACCAGGCTGCACAGCAGGAGGTGAGTGGTGGTGAGCCAGCAAAGTTTCATCTGTATTTCCAGAGGTCTCCATCACTTGCATTATTGCCTGAGCTCACCTCTTGTCATATCAGCTGCGGCATTAGATTCTCATAAAAGTGTGAATCCTATTGTGAACTGAGCATGTGAGGGATCTAGTTTGCACTATCCTTATGAGAATCTAATACCTGATGATCTGTCAGTGTATCCCATCACCCCCAGACAGGACCGCTTAGTTGCAGGAAAACAAGCTCAGGGCTCTCACTGATTCTACATTATGGTGAGTGTATAATTATTTTATATACATAACAATGTAATAATAGAAATAACGTGCACAATAAATATAATGCATTTGAATCATCCTAAAACCATCCCCAACCACCAGCGTTTTTTGCATGAAACTGGTCCCTCGTGCAACAACTGTTGGGAAATGATGCTCTAAAACTTGACCCACCCAGCGGCACTTCAAGTTTTAGTGAAAATGTGTGAATAAAGATATGGCAATGAAACATTATTTGTATTCAATCAGCAAGCTTTTATTGAACCTTAGAATATGCCAAGCATATGTTCTTTATTTTATTTTCCTCTTGCTGATGAGCTCACAATCTCACCAAGAACCATAACACTATGGAATAGGTGCTGAGACCCGGGGCAGGTAAAGAGCAATGAGAACACAGGAAGTGATCAATTCTGATGAGGTGGTATTGTTAGGTTTCCCAGAGAGGAAGCATTTGGGCTAGGCCTTAAAAAATAAATAGGAATTAATTAGGAGGATACTGGGGATGTTATAATGTAGGAATTTATGGAAGTCAAAGTTTTGTGTGATCGGAATGGGTATAAACTACTTCAGACCTACAACCTGAAGGGCATTGGTAGATGCTGCCAACAATCCAGAAAGTTCTTCACTTTGCAGCCATTATTGCAATAACAGAAAACCAGACTCCTGTGTCAAAGGACACTCGAAATCCATAAGTCAAAAACCCTAATAAAAGATTTTTCCGGCTTTAGTGTTTTCCATGTTTCATTTTCTTTATTTTAAAAAAAAGTTTTTGTTTTAAAAATGAGTTGTGTCTCCTCCTACTCCTGGATTCTACTGTGTGACTGGCACAGTGAGTTGAATGCCTGACACAGTGCACTGCCCAGGTCCCCCCACCCCCACCCAAATCCCACTGCAGAACCGAAGCATGCTGACAGATGTGTGCTGAGTCCTTCCGTAAAGATTGCTTCCCAGCCAAAGAGAACTGTCTCACCCAAGGTCATGCTTCCTTTCCTGGGGAGCAAACACATCCCATAATGGGTCAGGAAAGAGATTTAAAGACCCAGCCTCAGCCGAGGTGTGGTGGCTTACGCCTGTAATCCCAGCACTTTACGAGGCCAAGGCAGGGAGGATCGCTTGAGGTCAGGAGTTCAAAACCAGCCTGGCCAATGTGGTGAAACACCATCTGTACTAAAAATACAAAAATTAGCTGGGCGTGTTGGTGGGCACCTGTAATCTCAGCTACTCTGGAGGCTGAGGCAGGAGAATCACTTGAACCCAGGAGGTGGAGGTTGCAGCAAGCCGAGATCGTACCACTGCACTCCAGCCCGGGCAACAGAGTGAGACTCTGGGTGACAGAGACTCAGCAAGTCGTAAGGAAGGTGCTAAGGATGGTGAGTCTCCGCTTCAATAAATAAATAAGTAAATAAATATAAATAAATAAATAAATAAAAATAAAAGACCCAGCCCCAAGCTCCATTTCGAAACCACTTGGAAAGGCCATCCCAGCTCCAGAACTCCTTTGAGCATTGACTGAAGGCTTCACTGAACTGCATCCCAGCTCAACCTCTCTCTCTGCCCCTACAGATGCTGATCCCGAGAACACTGCTCCATAAACTTCCTATGTGCAGACCTCTCTAACACACAGTCTGCCTCCCAGGGAACCCACCATGAGTGGCCCAAGAAAACAGATTCGAAAGTGGAGTTTGGGAGCTGAGCCACCCATTGAACCATGGCAAGAAGGACCCATCACTGGTGGTGGGCCCTCATGGACAGCCTCTGGCATGCTTGGCTGCACAATTGTTAAAACTTTCCTTGGTGATGCTTGTATGGCATGCTGATGGAGGGCGATGTGCTGGAGGGTACCACGTGGCAGGAATTGAAAAGTAAGGGAAGGGAAAAATTATAAAGACAATGGACTTGGATGACTATTGTGGAGTGCTCTGGAAAAAGACAATGAAAAGCTGAAGGGTGATTAATCACCCAGTAGAGGCTAAATGTGAAAGCCAGAGAGACTCCTTAGCAACATCCAAGGAGAGCTTCATCTCCTACAGCCAAACATGGGCAGGCTGAGCCCATGGAGAAGCACAGCTCCAGAGGCTGAACCCGCCTCTGAAAATCTGCTGCCCTGGGGTCAGAGCCCTGACAGAGGTGAACGGGGTTCTCTGGGTTGATGCACTTGAACAATCTTGAACCTCCGATTCCAGTAAACCCTCCTCGGGCCTGCCTACATGGCCTGCTCCTTCCTGTTCAAAGCCGGCGCTCCTCCTCCTTTGCTTGAAGATAATGCAGAGGCTTCTCCCGTGCAGAACTACACGTGCCCCCCACTGGAGTGACTTGGGTTAAGTCATGGTACAACCTGGCTGCCAAAGTGCTGGACCTGCTAGGACAGGGAAAGAACCATCTCCCATAGGAGCTGTAGGTCCTCACCAACATGTACCCAACATAGCCACTGAAAAGGGACTGGATTTAGCAGGTGCTAGGTCAAGGGGAAACAGACTATAAAGTGGGTCAAGGGAGAGTTTATCGATAGGAGATTGAACAACCTGCAAGGACCCAGGGAAAAGGTGCTGCCCTGATGTTATAAGCTGCTCGGCTTGGAGAAAATGGTGGCTGACACTAAGAAGAAATGTCAGAACTGACGTGACGGAGGGTGGAGGCAAGAATAGGAAAGATCAGAGTGAGGAGACTGCTGAGGTATGCTAGGTACCCCCAAATCCACTGGATGCCTCTGCTCTGCGAGAGAGGCTGGGGACATTCATTCCAGCAATGAATGGAAGGAAGGTGCTAGAAGGGCACCCACATCCCTGCAGGCCAGGACTGAGGGTAGAAGATATCATGACAGAACTGGGCCCCAGGTATCAAGGGGGATGATAAGGTCCTGAAATAATACAGACCTGGTGGGTGCAATCATCATAATTAGTAGCAAGTTTGGAGTGGTGGCCAGAGAGACCAGACCTGCAGAGATCTTTGGATCTAATAAAACCTGTCATCGCTAAGTGCAAGATGGGAGGGCAGCCAACAAGGGTATTGTTGTCTATACAAGCAAAAGAAATAAAAAATGGATCACAGGAGGCTGAAAGCAGCCATTCCAGTAAGAAGTCAAAATCCCTTGCCTGGTTTGTAGACCCAAATGGCATGGTTAGCAGGAGCTCAGACCTCTCATGGATGAGGCTCTGGGTTTGCCCAGTAGTAAGCAATGGAAAGTAGCAGAGATTCTTGCCAAGGGGGAGGGGAGAGTTTAGAATGAGTAGTAGAGAAGGGAAGCAATAGATATCAGTGGTGGCTTTAGGAGCAGCTGCAACAGCAGGGGTTGTAGTTTGTTCCACTAATATTTCTGTTATGTTTCCCCCAGAATCCTGGAATGGCTGTTCCCAGGCTTTTTTCAAAGCAAGTGGATCTGTGTGGGGCAAAGGGTGAAGGCAGGGGACACCGTGGTATGCGCTCACTCCCCCAGGTACTGGGTTGTTGGCAGCTGACGTTTCCCAACTGAGACCTGCTACAGGAATTGCTTGAGGCTGAAGAGAGCCACTCTCCTCAAGGCCTCATCCTCCTCCCTAATGAGAGCTACACCCAATAACCCATCATGGGGATAAAAGGACTCAACCCTCTTTGCTTCAGTTTGGAACATCTCTGAAGGGCCATTCCAGCTTCATAGCTCCCAGGGCATTTGGCAGAGAACTCTGTTGCAACCACATCACAGTCCAGCTCCCCCCTGCCTATGTATTGCTTCCTTCACACAGGTATTGATCCCAGGAACACTTTCTAATACACCCACTTTCAGCAAATCTGTCTCAGAGTCTTCTTCCCAGATGACCTCGCCTAGGTTCAAGTATGGCTCTGCCACTTATTAGCCAGATAACTCCCTTTGCATACCACTCATATCTCCATGTCCCTGGTGTCCTTGCCTGGAAAATGGGAACGATGATCATGCCTCCCTCATAGTCTTCTTATAAGAATGAAAAGAGAAAAGAATGAAAAGAAAAAGAGAAAACTTAGACCATTGTAAACATTGAGTGAATGCTACTATCCTAACTCTTCTTGTCTCCTTGAAGTATAATTATGAGATTTTTCACGTCTTCATTTCCTGCTTCTGTGTTACAGGAAAATACGCTTTACCATGAACTCTATTCCTGTGTTTTTTTTTTTCTTTCTTCAGCCAAATCCAAATGCTCAGTTTTAAAAAGTAAAGAGGAAAGCTGGAAGGGAACTAATATTTCTGAGGACTTATTTTGCACCAGGTACCATAGTAGGTGCATTCATTATTTTTCTTAATTCTTCATTCTGAAAGCCATGAATTATCTCCCTTTTAGAAATGAAAATAACTTGGTCACGTAGACAAATGACCAAGATTGCACCAAAAATAAAAGGGAAATCTAATATTTTTGAGTCCCAGACTCTGTTGCCAAGGCCCAGTTTCCCGTTTTTCCAGTGGCCCTTGTGGAACAGGAGATGAGGAGGGAATTGTCAGGGAATATCCGGCCACACTCTTTAGAAGCAGGAGGAAGTGTGAGAGAATAGAAGAGGTTTTTGGTTCATGTAAGCCACTGTGTTTCCCTTTTGGATGTATGGCCATTGCACCAAATTTTACAAGTACTGGAACTATGTTGATTCTCATTTGTGAATAGTAGGACTATTCACAAATGAGTGATTTTACAACTCAGCAACCAGTTTTTTGTTTGTTTGTTTGTTTTCTTGTAGACCACGGATACTTTCTTTGGGAAAGTGGAAGTTGATTGACAGCAATTGGCCCTGCTTTTCATTGATTATGCAGTAGCATTTGGTGCTGCTGTCCAGTCCCTGGCACTGCCCCCTCTCCTTGCCTTCATGGGGCCACAACTTTCTGACTTCTCCCAATTGCTTTTGCAGACACCTCCTCTTCCTCTAGATACTCTTCTCCAGAGAGGCAATCTTTAATAACTTGAGAGTCACTGATATATATAAAACAGACTTCCGAAACTTAAGATTGAAAAAATGGTTTGCCTCCCAGGTGACTTGAACAGAGAAGTATTACAAGACTTACTCCCTCCACTTGGCCGGAATCAACAAAGAGCACCCCCTGACAGGACAGCGGCCATTCCAGTCTCTATTGTCACATATCGGGTTTACATAGCCTTAGTTCCCCATCCCTGATGATCTCATTCTGGGAAATATTGGAATGTATCAGAACCTCCCAGAGCAAACCATAATATGCCACCATACTCACATCCATTAGCCTCAGCTTTGGCCCTGCAGCAGGCTCCAGGCTGTGACACACATCTTAGGTCTCTTTTCTAACAAGTCAAGGGATTGAGGGTCCAGATGTGCTTGGAGGCCATGTGAGGCATTTGACATATGTAATTTCACTTAAGTCTCTCAATAATTTGGAATTAGCCCACATTGTATAGGTTAGAAAACTGATACACTGACAGGTTAAGTAAGTGGTCTAAGGTCACACAGCTAGTAAGGTGGTAGAGCTGGGATTAAAATCCAAAGTGCTCTTTCCTCTCCATCAATGGACGCTATCATCAAGGCCAGCTTTATAGTAGCGGAAGAGACATGCTTTATTCTCATATTGACCTCAGTAAAAAACCAAGGACCTCAAAATTCAATCTTCATTTATTTATTCCACAGTGACTTATTGAATGCCTATTATTTTCCAGGCATTTCTAGCAAGGGTGAAATTAATACAGTGCAGGCACTCACATCCTTTATGCATCTCAAAGGCTATCTAGCTAATGCGCTGGATGTTGTGAGGCCCATTATCCATAGTGTATACACACACACAGCCCCTCCTTCTGATGGTTTAACTTGGAGCAATGCTCAATGGTTGTGCATAGCCAGAAACACGCACTGTGCACACAGGCACTGAGTTCTGGGTCACCTCCCTGGCATCCCAGGCCTCTGTCTGCTTCCTTCAGTGCTTCCTTCTTCAGCTGCCCCTCCCTGGATCCCAACCACCTGAGCTCCATCCATCCCTGATTTTATTCCTTTTTTTTCTCTTCCAGCTCTGATCCACAGAATTCCTCCCCAGGACGTGTGATCCAAGCCTGAAGCATACAATGGGAGCACAGAGGAGGAGGGAACAGAGAAAAGAAACGAGCATCAGCCTTGGGAGTGTCTCCTCTGACTGTAGAGTCATGAGACATTAAGATGAACATTCATTGGAACATATACATTCTGGTAGATTCCAAAGACAATTAAGCCCATTCATTCATCTGGTAAATATCTGGTGAACATCTACCATTCATCAGGCAGAGAACTAGGTGCTGGGATTGTAGTGGGGAAGGCAACAGTTGTGACACCTGCCTGTATGGGCTCACAGTCTAGTGGGCTGGGGTGGGGACTAAGCCAACCACAAATTGTAACCTGAGCAATGATGGAAACAAGGAGCAGCTGAAACCCAATAGCCCAGGGAAGGAGTGGGCAATGTCAACCCGGGGTCTCTGAAGGAAGATAAGGAGCTGGATGTTGATAGAGCAGTTGGAAGCGGGAAGAGCTTCTAGAGAAGAAAATAGCACGTGTGAGGTCCCTGAGGCAGAAGGGAGAGTGACAGCAGGTATTAAGCCAGATGTGGCCACAAGTGAGGCATCTGGACAGTATTAAATCTCGTAGGCAATGGTCAAGGGCACTCTTAGGGGACTCAAAAGCCATCCGACAATTGTGAGTTGAAAGGTGTGATTTAATTTAGCTAGAAAACACCACTCAGCTGCAATGTGGAGAATGGGTTGGAGTGGGTTGGGGGAAACAGGGTTTGTTAATTATCTACACAGTAACAATATTAGCAAAAACTTCTTAAAACACATTTGCCCGGGTGCGGTGGCTCATGCCTGTAATCCTAGCATCTTGAGAGGCTGAGGCGGGCAGATCACTTGAGGTAAGGAGTTCAAGAGTAGCCTGGCCAATATGGTGAAACCCCATCTCTACTAAAAATACAAAAATTAGCTGGGTGTGGTGGTACACACCCATAATCTTACCTACTTGGGAGGCTGAGGCAGGAGAATCACTTGAACCCGGGAGGTGGAGTTTGCAGTGAACAAAGATGGCACCACTGCACTCCAGCCTAGGTGATAGAGTGAGACTCTGTCTCAAAACACACACACACACACGTGTACACACACACACACACGCATGCACACACGTGCGTGCACACACACACATATTTATGGCATTACAGCTTCTCGGAACCAGGCATCCAGGAGCCTTGGCCTCAAGATCTCTCACAGGCTGAAATCAAGGTACTGGCTGGGTCTATGGTCCCCTCTGAGGCTTGTGAGGGAGAGAATTTGCTTCAAAGTTCATGTCATAGTTGGCAGAATTCACTTTCTTCTGCTTACAGGACTGGGGGCCTCACTTTCTCACTGGCTGTCACTGGAGGCCCTTGCAGGCTGTTGGCTGGAGCCTAGAGGCTTCCTACAGCTCTCTGCCACTTGGAGTTTCCCAACACAGTCCCACTGTAGGGGTGGTGGCATTATGGCTGAATATTGAAAGATGAATAGGAGTTTCCCAGGGTGGAAGAACATTCAGACAAAGGGGGGACATGACTGAAGGCATGGAACTGTGAAGGCAGGTGATGTTTTCAGGGAGCAGCAGATGTAGTCAATCCCTTACCCAGAGCCATGTTCCCCTTTATTCCATGCTTCTAAGCCTGGGCTGGGCTCTGTTCTTTGCACAAATGACCATGTGCTCAGGCTGAAGTTTATCAGCCTTGGAAATGGAAGCTTGATTAATTCAAGCCAGCATGCTCACGCAATGCCTAGTGGTATAAGAAAGTCCTTCAATGCCATTCTGGCCCGTGAGGTGGGAGGGGGGTGCTCTTGGGAAAGGTTTTCCTCCCCAGTAAAAAGAGACATTCAAGTAGAAGTTTCTGTCTGTGGACATAGCTATGTGAATCTGTGATACCTGGGAACCCACAAGCCATTTTGGGCCTATGTTGGAACCCACCTCAGCTCAAGCCAACTTACTGGGGTAAATCCTCGGTGACACCACTGGGCTTCTAGAGGAGCCAGCCCTGCAGACACCCACCTCTTACACGTTGTCATATGATATAATCATCTTTGCCACTGGCTGAGCCCCTTGCAGCCAACCCTTGAAAACAGACTGTACAGTGTACAATGACATGGCAGGAAGCGATTCAAACTCATGAGCTGAAGCCAGCATGAAGATCTTTGTAGCCAGTGACACAGAGCTAGGCTGTTTCCTGAGAGGTCTGGGGAGTTCTTAATGATTTTCAGGGCAACAATGATCTCATATCTTGGCTAAACCTGGTGGCAGGGTGCGTGATAGTTTGGAAAATGGAGATCACTGTGACAGGAGGCCAGGGATGGCTACATGTCTAATCAAGAGATTCTGAGAACTCAAACTATAGCAGGTGTGATGGACACCAAAAGGAAGGGCCAAGGGACATCTAAGAGGCAGGAGTTAGAGGAGTTGGTGAGTGAAATGTCAGGAGGGAGGCAGAGGCCCAGGGTTCTCCAGTGCAAGAGATCGGGGACCAACAGCATTTGCCAGTCCAGAATGCTCACATTCTTGGAAAATATCATCCAGGTTCACACCTTGATTCCTTCACTGCTACTGTTCCCTTCACAGGTGGGATCCTTCCACAGCAAATTCCCATTCACATAATCCCATGTTATAGCATTGCTGCCATGGGGAAGTCAGATTCCATTTACACTACTCAGATTTGCAGTCCCTCAGTCAGGAACACCAGCTCCAGGAGTGAGAAGCACTTCTATGAACTGTATTTACGTTACCCTCGGAACACTGCCATCCTACGTGACAAGCCACGGGGTGAGTGGGAGGCTGAATTACTTCAAATGTATTGGTCAATAACTTAGTCAAAAAATACAAAGCTGCAGTGTCTGTCACATTGGATCTATTTCTTGAAGACAAAGGCTAAGCTTCATTGCCGGCTCAGAAATGCACTGGAAACAATTCTTGTTTCACTTCCTGGGGCTTATATTTCTTGCTGTTTGTAAAATACGGTATTAGATAACAAAGAAGAGTCTGGGTAGAAAAGGGTAGAGTCTGCATTCCTCATGCTGAAAACCTGCTTAGGGTGATTTTCCCCTTACTGAACTCCTAAAATTACCAAAAAAATTGTATTCAATTATTATATTTTGAATTTCATCAATAAAAAATGTGTGGAAATTTGTTTTCTCTCTGTGCAATATTCTCAATTTTGCCTCTTAGCCCACAAAGCCTAAAATATTTACTATCTGGCCCTTCAGCAGACAAGGTGGCTGACTTAGTCCATTTTGGCTGCTATAACAAACTGCCATAAGCTGGGTGGCTTATAAACAACAGAACTTTATTCCTTACAGTTCTGGAGGCTGGGGAGTCCAAGATCAAGGCATGGGCAGGTTCAGTGTCTGGTAAGGGCCCAGTTCCTGGTCACAAAATGCATCTTCCTGCTGTGGCAGGATATGGAAGGGATGAGGGAGCTCTCTGGGGCCTCTTTTATGAGGGCACTAATCTCATTTACTAGGGCTCTGCCCTCATGGCCTAATCACCTCCCAATGTTCCCATCTCCCAATATGGTTGCTTTGGTGATTAAGTTTTAATGTATGTATTTTGAGGGGACACAAACTTCCAGTCCACACTGGTGACTGACTCCTGAGCTACAGCCATACCATTCAAAGTGTGGTCTGGCACTTCTCAAAAAAAGACATTTATGTAGCCAACAAACACATGAAAAAAAGTTCATGATCACTTAGAGAAATCAAAACCACAATGAGATACCATCTCACACCAGTTAGAATGGCCATCATTAAAAAGTCAGGTAACAACAGATGCTGGAGAGGATGTGGAGAAATAGGAATGCTTTTACACAGTTGGTGGGACTGTAAATTAGTTCAACCATTGTGGAAGGCAGTGTGGTGATTCCTCAAAGATCTAGAACCAGAAATACCATTTGAGCCAGCAATCCCATTACTGGGGATATACCCAAAGGATTATAAATCATTCTACCATAAAGACACATGCACACGTATGTTTATTGCAGCACTGTTCACAATAGCAAAGACTTGGAACCAACCCAAATGTCCAGCAATGCTAGACTGGATAAAGAAAATGTGGCACATATACACCATGAAATACTATGCAGACATATAAAAAAGGATGAGTTCATGTCCCTTGAAGGAACAGGGATGAAGCTGGAAACCATCATTCTCAGCAAACTAACACAGGAACAGAAAACCAAACACCACATGTTCTCACTCATAAGTGGGAGTTGAACAATGAGAAAACATGGACACAGGGAGGGGAACATCACACCCTGGGGCTTGTTGGGGGTGGAGGGCAAATAGCATTAGGAGAAATACTTAATGTAGATGATGGGCTGATGGGTGCAGCAAATCACCATGGCACAGGTGTACCTATACCTATGTAACAAACCTGCACGTTCTGCACATGTATCCCAGAACTTAAAGTATAATTAAAACAAAAACAAAAACAAGAACAAAAAAGCAAAGTGTGGTCTCGGAACCAGCCGCATCCATAACCCCTGGGAGCTATTTAGAAATGCAAAATCTTAGGTCGCACCCAGACCTCCTGGGTCACAACTGCATTTTGTCAAGCTTCCTGGATGATTCGTGTGCACCTACAGTTTGAGAAACACTTCACGGGAGTCCATGTGGAACGTCACAGGTACTGTTGATAGTTTCATTAGGCACCAGGCTGGGGCTGGCTCTGGGCACCACCATTCACTGTGTCCCAAGGTGGAACCCCAGGCCTCTTGCACAGGTATGTACTAAGATATGCTGCTCCCCATCAAAAGGTTGGCCCAAGCCCTGATCCTAAAGCCAATCTCTCTGGGGCATCTGTTTTCCCATCTGTATGATGGAGTGGTTGGAAAGGCTGATGTCAGAAGGCCAGTATGGCTTTATCATCTGTTTGGTTTTTGTTTGAGGGGGATTGATAGGATGATTTCTGTCCATGTTCATGTTCATGTTCCAGGAACATGGTAGGTTGAGATGAAAAGGGCAGGACAAGAACCACAGCAGCTTCCAGATGAGGCTAGTGTATGGAGATGTGGGATTCGGGATGTTTCATTTTACATAGATCATATTCTGTAAGGTTATTCTTCTAGTTATATGTTTCTTTGCATCATAGGCAAAAGGAATCGGATCCAGGGAAAACACTGTACCACTGGGGCCCGGGTGCCTTAAGTGGTTTTCTGATCAACTCCATAGAATCAGAATGTCAGGACTACAAGTCATCCCTGTCCCTGCAAAGGACATCTCATCTTTTTTTTTTTTTAATTTTATTATTATTATACTTTAAGTTTTAGGGTACATGTGCACAATGTGCAGGTTTGTTACATATGTGTACATGTGCCATGATGGTGTGCTGCACCCATTAACTCGTCATTTAGCATTAGGTATATCTCCTAATGCTATCCCTCCCCCCTCCCCCCACCCCACAACAGTCCCCAGAGTGTGATGTTCCCCTTCCTGTGTCCATGTGTTCTCATTGTTCAATTCCCACCTATGAGTGAGAACATGCGGTGTTTGGTTTTTTGTCCTTGAGATAGTTTACTGAGAATGATGTTTTCCAGTTTCATCCATGTCCCTACAAAGGACATGAACTCATCATTTTTTTATGGCTGCATAGTATTCCATGGTGTATATGTGCCACATTTTCTTAATCCAGTCTATCATTGTTGGACATTTGGGTTGGTTCCAAGTCTTTGCTATTGTGAATAGTGCCGCAATAAACATACGCGTGCATGTGTCTTTATAGCAGCATGATTTATAGTCCTTTGGGTATATACCCAGTAATGGGATGGCTGGGTCAAATGGTATTTCTAGTTCTAGATCCCTGAGGAATCGCCACACTGACTTCCACAATGGTTGAACTAGTTTACAGTCCCACCAACAGTGTAAAAGTGTCCCTATTTCTCCACATCCTATCCAGCACCTGTTGTTTCCTGACTTTTTAAAGATGGCCATTCTAACTGGTGTGAGATGGTATCTCATTGCGGTTTTGATTTGCATTTCTCTGATGGCCAGTGATGATGAGCATTTTTTCATGTGTTTTTTGGCTGCATAAATGTCTTCTTTTGAGAAGTGTCTGTTCATATCCTTTGCCCACTTTTTGATGGGGTTGTTTGTTTTTTTCTTGTAAATTTGTTTGAGTTCATTGTAGATTCTGGATATTAGCCCTTTGTCAGATGAGTAGGTTGTGAAAATTTTCTCCCATTCTGTAGGTTGCCTGTTCACTCTGACGGTAATTTCTTATGCTGTGCAGAAGCTCTTTAGTTTAATTAGATCCCATTTGTCAATTTTGGCTTTTGTTGCCATTGCTTTTGGTGTTTTAGACATGAAGTCCTTGCCCATGTCTATAGGACATCTCATCTTTATTGATCACCCATGGTGCTGAGAATTTAAGAGGCACCAGGGATGTAACTTTGAATCAGAAGAGACCTGGTTTCTGCTCTTGTGGAGCTTACATTCCAGTGGGTGAGACAGATAAAGAGCAGTCGTTATAAGCAAAAGGGGAAAAGGAAGATGCCGGGGGTAGGGAGTGGTTTGCAAGGGAGTCAGGTCACATAGGGTTGGTGGGGGATGGGACATTTAGCAGGAAGAGAACACCATGAAATTTGTGTTTCAAAGAAACCATTGGCTGATGTGCAAGATTGGAGAGAAGTTAAGAGAGGGCATGAGGAGACCAATTAGGAGACTACTACAGCTTCCCCAGAGGGAGATGATGAAGGGAGCACAACTGCTTCCATTGCAGGGAGTGAGATCGAGCCCCAGAGAAAGCAACCAACGATGAAACTGAGAACTGGGGTGGAAGGCACTGCCACCAAAGTCCCAACCGAAATGGTTAAAACCAGTCATCCCTGGGAATAGTACTGAGACCTCTGGAGACACTGCTACTAAAGGACTGTGTGGCCTTGGGCAGGTTACTCCACCTCTCTGGTCCCTCTGTTCTTTCCTTGAAAATCAGAGGTTCAACCAGATAATCACTGTGTGTGGTGACCAGATAGTTTCTTGTCCTAATTGGGACACTTCTGAGGGTGAAAGATGGAACAATTAATAATTACCCCAGGACAGCAGGCATAAACCTAGCCAATCCTGGGAAAACTGGGATTAAAATCCCTGACAATCTGAGCTCAGAACCCAAATGTGCTCCCTCCAAGTTCAACACTCTGTTTCTCAACAATTCTTTTATAGATTCGGAGCTGAAGTCAACTCATTTGTAACCAGAATTGAATGGATTCAAAGTTCCTGCTGAACTGAACTCCTGGCTAAGAACCCTACAAGCATCCTTTCTACTCCCCAGTGCATTGATAACCCTATTTGTGGTGAAAAGAGGCCCTGTTTTAGCCTTGAGAAGGGTGGAATCGCTGGTGAATACAAGGACTGGCAAGGGGGTCAGCCTATCTCTGATCATGGATGATGCTGTGCATGCACCTGTGGGGTCATGGGTGGAGGCAAGGCAGATGGAATCAGAATGCCCCCAGAGCGGGACTGTTGACTATGTCCTGGTTAGACCCAAGTCTCTCAAAAAGTCATCTTCTTCTTTTATGAGGACATGTAGCATAGCCAGTTCATTCTAGTTGGAAAGGCAATTAGAATTTGGAAATAGGAAATTTGGAGTCAAGTCTCAGGTCTGCATGCTACTTCCCTGCTGGTGACCTGGACAAACCACTTTCCTTACTTAATCTCCCATTTTCTCAGTAAATATAGATAATGCCACCCTCTTGAGAGGCTGTAATTAGGATAAAATCAAATCAGTAATATGAAAGTGTTCAGACAATTGAAAAAGTTTTTAAATAAACTCTTTACTTGGAAATAATTTCAGACTTACAAACAAGTTGAAGAAAGAATTCCCATGTGCCCTTACTCAGTATCCCAAATGGTAACATGTGACATAATCATAGTTCAAGAATCAAAACCAGTGAATTAACATTGGCCAATACTGTTAAACTAAGCTACAGACCTTAAATGTTACCAAATGTCTCAGCAAATGTTCTTTTTCTGGTCCAGGATCCAATCCAAGACCCCACAGTTTCTTTGATTCTGATACCAATTGAGACTCTTCTCATCTCTGACAGGTCCTCAGTCTTCCTTTGTCTTTCATGACCTTGACACTTTTGAAGAGTACAGGTTAGTTGTTTTGCAGACAGTCCCAATTCAAGATTGCCTGATGTTTCTTCATGATTAGATTCAGATTGTGCTTTTTTTGCCAGGAGACCACAGCAGTGACATTGTGTCCTTCTCAGTGCAGTGTATCAAGAGGAACATGATGGTCATTGCTGGCGATGTCCACTTTTATCACATGATTAAGGTAGTATCTGTCAGTTTTCTTAACTATAAAATATGTAAAGTATAATTTTTTTCCTTTGTAATTAATATGTGTCTTGTGAGGAAATGCTTTGAGATTATGCAAAGACACTATTCCCCATCATACATTTTTGCAGTTATTTTGGCAGCCATTGATGATTCCTGCCAGTAATAATCATGGGGTGGTTGTTATGCAATTGGTGAAGTTGTTTGAATTATTGCTCTTCTTACTTTTAAGATCTGGGGCAGGGATGGCAAGTTCCAACCACTTGGTGGTGGCCTTCTGGAACTCTATGTGAGAACGATTGTGAGGTCAAGTTCTCTTAACAGGGGAAGGATTGTGAGGTCAAGTTTTCACAACCTAGTGAGGGGAGGTGGAGAGTGAGCAGACAGGTGCCATATTGGCAATTCTAGGAGGGTCCCTTCCCCTTTACAGAATAGATCTTGCCTGTTGGGCCTTCAGGCCAACACACTGGCCTGGCTACAAGGAATACAGCCTGTGTACCTCCCTCTTTCCACCTTTGGGCCTACTTTGTTCCTCTGAATGGCTGAAACTCCAAGGCACCATGGTCTGCACCGATGGTAACTATGGTGCCAGGTGTTCCACAAGGAAGGGCAGCTTGTGCCAGGCTTTGGATTAGCAGGGCTGCGGCTACATTCATTTCCTCCCCAGGAGGCCCTATCTTTCTATACCAATATGTAGTTTCTCTGATGAGATCAGCATGGAAGCCAGTTGCTTGGTGTGGTCCAGGAAGGCTTCTGAGAGGAGGCTGCTGCTGGACCTTGAAGGTTGGGGAGAAGATCACTGATGGGATTTGGGAACATGCAGAACAGCATTATTGCTTCACCCTGGCATGCCCTTTCCTTCATGGACTGGATTCTCCTTTTATCTGGATCCCCCATTATATTTCCTATTGCAGCTATAATAAGTTTCTCCAACTTAGTGCCTTAGAACAACACAAATTTATTATTTTACAGTTCTGGAGCTGAGAAGTCCAAAATCATCTTCACTGGGTTAAGTCTCAATGTCAGCAGGGCTGGCTGAGGCTCTCAGGAGGATTATCTTTCCTTGCCTTTTTCCAGCTTCTAGAAGCCGCCTTCGACACCTACCATCAGATGTAAATTCTAGATAGTAAGAAGATGGGAAAAAGCTCTTTCTTTCCTTTAAAGGCAAAACTCAAGACATACATCAAAACATCAAAACTTAAGGCACACATCCAAATTCATGGCACACATCAAGTCTGCTCACATCTTGATAGTCACACAGCTACACTCAGCTGCAAGGAACCCTGGGAAGTATAGTCTTTGGCTTGGCCACATGTCTAGCTCAAAAATTACTATAGAGGTATAAGGGGACACAGACAGTTGTCTCCTCTTGTTCAAGACAGATAAGAGAGCACAATGCTGGCTTTTGTCTGATGTGATGATTAAGAAGGAACAGACCAATGTGAGGTGTGAGTTATGTGCTATGACTTGGACTCATTCAACAGCAAGGCCCAAGGTTTACTCCGATGGGACAGATGGGCAGAAACAGTGACCACATCCCCTGTCATGAACCTGCTGCAGCCAGTGTGATACCTGTCCAGCACAGAGATTGGCCCAGGGGAAAGAGCGTGTGCTTTAGAGCCAGATTAAATTGGGCTTGTATTTGGGTTCTCCACTTGATAGATGTGTGAACCTCTTTGGGTCTCAGTTTCTGAATAAAGTGGAAATGACAAAACTGACCTTGGGCTGTTGTGCAGATTCAATGAAACAATGTAAACAATCTAGCCTGGAACCTGGCACACAGGAGGTGCTCAAACAATGTAGCTAGCTGTAGTGTCCACCCACACATCTACACGATTGGCAGCACTATCTCAAATCTTATAGACAAATATATGCGATTCCTCCTCATATTGCAAGGTCGCTTCAGAGCAGAAGGCCTTTGAGAAATTGTAGAATGATTTGATGCTATCTGTTATCCTGCTATAACTTTTGTGTTTGGAAATTCATTAAGAATTCATTTCAATGAATCCCAAATGCATGCACCATGAAAAACAATTAGCATTAATAGTGTAAAAGAAGGAGATCAATAAATAGATTCATTTTTAAACTGTAATAATTTATTTGCTTCCTTACTTTTGGGAAATACTGCATCTTCCAGTGACACGTCAACCATTAAATAGCCGAACAGCGATGATTTGTGGAAAGACGTTGATAACCAGTAGGCAGACCCTGCTCTCGAGTCCACAACCCCAGCAACCATCCTGCAACAGTGGACAGAAAGGGAAGCAGCCCTTTTCAGGAGACAATGCAACTCGACAAAGCGCTTATCAGGCCTTCCTCATCCTTAAGCACTGCCCGAATGCAACACAGCAGATGGCAAAAGTAAAGAGACCACTGAACCAAACATGGGGAGAAGAAAGGTGGCACTCCTCAGACAGTGAACAGGAAGAGGGGAGAGAGGTTTCAAGATGAGCTGCGAGACTCTAAGATTCACCCCACGCGGCTCCCTGTCTATGCTAATGCAGGAAGGCCCGGGAAAGAATGTCTGGGTGAACAAGCAGCAGCTGACTCCCGACTGAGGAGGGAGGAAAAAGCCAAATGAAATGAGGGAGCCGTAGTCAAGGAGGGGAGGAAGCCGAGGACGGCAAGGCCGCTCAATCATCGCTAACCAGGGACAGAGGGATGGCTGCCATTATCCCTTCTCACCACGACAAACGAAAGACGATGATACCTAAGAAACTGGCGCAGCCACGCAGAGCGGCAGGAGGCGAGGGTTTGCCTAGTGCAAAGGCGAGGTAAGGCTGAAAGCCAAACGGCAGCCCTGCTCTTTTGCAGCCTCTCATGGGACATCATGGCGGGCAGTGACGGATGGAGAAATACGCAGCGTCTCTGCCGGGCAGGACGGCAGCCTCAGGCCAGGGCTCGGGAGGATGGACAGGCAGACCCCACGGCCCAGGATCCAGGAAGGCCCTCTGCCAGGCTGTGGCTCCAGGAAGGCCCTCTGCCAGGCTGTGGCTCCAGGTAGGCCCTCTGCCAGGCTGTGGCTGAGAGTGGCCTGGCTTGGTGCATGGCTGCAGATGCGGCCCCACCCGCCAGCCGCAGGGCTGGGGGCCGGCACAGATGACATTTTAAGGTGATAGTCATCTTTGACCTTTGGGACCTCCAGGGCCCCTGGTCATCCATCTTAGAGCCGCTGACCAGCAACCTCTGGGCTATTTTTATGGCCAGCAAACATTGCCCATTGATTGAATTGATTGAAATCTGCATCTGGTTCTTGGGGAAAGGACACTGGCCTCACAGCTGCAATATGCAGCTTCGTTTTCTGTTGTTGTCTTTGACTCTCTCCTTTCCTCTTCTCTTCCCGCCCCCTGCATGAAATGAGTTTGGAGACAGGGCGCACACACTGAGACACACACGGTCTGAATACACACACACTAAACACACACGCCCCACATTCTTTTCCAGCAGATTTCTTACAGTGGCGCTCATTTTTCTGTCAGAATTTCTAGGGTTCCTCAAAGGAATTCCGCTGAGAAAAGCAGAGGTATATTCAATCCAAGGGGAGTCCACACACACACACACACACACACACACACCTGTATAAAAATACACAAGAGCCTGAACTATAAAACCAAACAAACCACAACCATATATGGAATTTTAAAATCTGGTGATTTTGCAATGTGTCAACTTCTAAGCTGAATAGCAGTTTCTATAATTCCCTTTCTGGCTTTGTGCAGATGAAATTTGTGCAAGATGGGTGAAGCGGATGGGAAGCTGAGCCATTCGGATCCTGGAGGGTCCCTACAGGCGCTCCTGTAGCTCATGCCTGGCTAAAGCACTTCAGGAAGCCCCTGACCCCCAGCTCCAGCCATATCATTTCTCCTCCCCAACCTATTTGCAAGTCCCCCATCTCCCCTACCTCCCCTGCCTCTCCCCACCTCCCTTGAGTTAGATTTGTGTGGGTATATGATCATGATGATGAATATTATTATTATTATTATTTTGAAACAGGGTCTTCCTCTGTTGCCCAGGCTGAGGTGCTGTGGTGTGATCTCGGCTCACTGCAACCTCCGCCTCCTGGGGTCTGGTGATCTTCCTGCCTCAGCCTCCCGAGTAGCTGGGACTATAGGGTCGCACCACCACACCTGAGTAATTTTTTGTATTGTTTTGTAGAGTCGGGGGGGTCTCTTCATGCTGCCCAGGCTGGTCTCGAGCTCCTGGGCTCAAGCCATCCGCCTGCCTCAGCCTCCCAAAATGCTGGGATTACAGGCTTGAGCCACTGCCTGGCTAGTATGGGCATATTATTAATATATGTTCCCCACCTCCTCTCAGTTCTCCAAGCACCCCCCACCTTTCCCATTCCCCCATCTCCCAGAGGACTCCTTCCTTCAGCTGCTCCAAACTGTGGCCAGGTGTGAGCCAGTGCAGTTCCAGGGCAGGAGCGTGCCTCTTCCTGCAGGCAGGCCTCCTGGGTAACCAGGTTGGAGCCTGGAGAGAGAGAGGCCAAGGTAGATTCTACCTTGTCCACTGGGGGTTCCCATTGTCCCTGCTCTCCCCTGTCACTCCTGTCTTTCAGTTGCAACGCTGGCCCTGGGACTTCAGGCACATGACCCCACTCAGAAGAAAAGACTGTGTGCCCAGCTCCCACAGCAGTCAAATGCCTGCAGTGGGCTCCTCATTCTACATCACTCCTAGTGGTTCTGCTTCCTTAAACGCCAGCCAAACGATGTGTCATAAAGGTGAGACATGGAAACAGGGAAGTTATTGCCATGATTGCATTCTACATTTCAGACGTGGCCTCGCCGACCTCACTGGCATCTGGGCTGGGGTACAAAGGTCCCAGCTTGGCCAGGCTGATGTCTGCAAACCCCAGCCCTGACTGGCAGATGGGCCATGCCTCTGACCATCTCTCCTGCCCACTGGACCACTTTAGCGTACCCTTTCCATCTCAAGCACAGGAACGGTTCCCTTCTGGAATGTTCCTCCTTCTGAGGCTTTGAGAAGGCTCACTCTGGGGAGCGGATGGTTGAGTCCTGGGAGTGGCACCTCTTTCCTCACTTAGAGCCTAGGTGGGGTGAGGAGGGTGAGAAAAGGAAGGGGCCAGAAGAGGGTGAGGAGAGGAGCCCCAGGCTTTGGGGAGAAGCCCAGCAAGTGTGCAACGCCCTGCAAAGCATTTCCTCTCTCTCTCTCTCTCCTCTCTATCCCCTGACTTTATGGCTGCTACACTGGGGGAAGCTGGGTTGGCCTCCTCTGCATCTGCATTCCCGTGGGAACCAGCTGCACTACTTCCAGAAACGCCCTGCCCCAGTGGGTCCTTGGTGCTGGGCCCACCTCCCGGTAGGTTTCAAGAACTGTGTGCCCATCAATAAATCCTCCAAAGTGATGCCAATCAGCAGGTACCACCAAATTGTCCCTGGAAGTGACTTTTCTCTAGGTATCCATTATTTCTGAATTGGATGGAGGGAATCTCTGATCTCCTCCTTCCCCTGCCTTCTGTCCCAGCTCATCCCTCCGAAGAAAGGGAGGGCCCTTCCTGGCCCCAGCCTGCCAGGGAAGGGGGTGTTGTGAACTTAGCTGGGTGTGGCCTGGAAAGCCCTTTAATGGACCCAGTTTTGTGGGGTGGGTGGGAGGCTCCATGCACCCCCAGAGCAGGGGCCAGGGTAGTGGTAGCAAGGTGAGCCACTGTGGCTGTCACACAAGGTAACTGGAGACCCGCCCCAGTCTGGACAGACTTCCAGTTTAAGCCTGATTTAATGACAAGCTGAGCATAGACTCCTGAACCTCAGCAGCTGCAAAAAACCAAAACCAAACAAACAGAAAACAACCAAAAAAGAATTTCAAGGGGATTTCCTTAGTGGGAAATGAGGCACTGGGCAGGGCCCTGGGGACAGCAGCAAGTAATGAGCATTCAGATCTGTGGGGATTTGGGGTAAGGTGCTTCTCTAAGCTGTTTCAGACCCAGGCCTCCTCCTGTTTGCACTGAGCCTAGTCTGCTGGCCCCAAGGTGACCAGGAGGTTCAGGGGCAAAACTGTGATTACTTAGAGCAGGACAGATGCTGGTTCAGGTCCCAGTTCTGCCTGGTTCTAGTTATGGGACCTTTAGCATTCATTACATTTTACACTTAATTTTCTCTTCTGTAAAGTGAAGAATGTATTTATCTCACACTACTTCTATGAAACAGCCAATCTACTGTGTTAAATAACATAAATCCCTGCCCTGCCTCTATTCTCAGCCACAAGAACTGTTTGGCATCTGGGGTGGATCAATCTTTGCTGTGCGTTTTGTAGGAGGCTTAGCTGCATCCCCAACCTCTACCCACTAGATGCCAGTAGCACCCCCAGTTGTAAAAACCAAAAATGTTTCCAGACATTGCCAAGTGTCCCTTGGAGAAGTGCCCGCATTGAGAACCCCTGCTCTGTAGAGATGAGGCCCAGTAATTCTCTGTGGGTTGGCATGGGGCGGGGGTGGGCGGGGGCAGAAGGCACGGCCTTCAAGGATTTGTCCTTCCCATATAAGCTTCCAGACCATGGCCAAGCCCTTGGTCTTCTTAGGGCCTATTCCCTCATCTGTAAGTTGGTGGAACAATATACTCAACAACAGGCTGATAGAATCATGGGTGATTGTGATGTGACAGTGCTATTTGAATTGAAGGCACCGTCATCATCTGAAATGGTGGGTCCCTGAGAACAGGGATTCTGTCTGTCTGGTTCACTGCCAGTCCTGAGACACAGCCAGGATGGATGGAGGGAAATGGACGCTGAAGGAGGAGGTGAATATTCAACGTGCTGCCTCTGGGCCTGCTGAGCTGGGCTGGGCCCCATGACTCCTTTAGCTTTAAAAGTCAATAAAATTGATTCATCCGTCACCCTTTGACCCCTGCAGCAGGGCTGTCACCCAGAGGATGGTCTCAAACTAGAGTGTGCCCAGATCTGCTGGAAGTGTGTCAGAAACCTGGCTTCCTAGCCGTGCACACTCCAGCCATACTGCTCCAGGGTCCCATTCGGTGGGCCTGGGAGGCCCAGGATTCTGCATTTGAACCCCTTGCAATCTGACTCAGCTGCTGTGTCACCCTCCATGTCCCAGGAGCATCTGAAAGGGTCTGGGACAGGGTACCCAGCAGGATGGGCAGCCCTCCCCAGCAGGTTCAGGCCCAGCCATCCCCACTTCTCTCAGTGTGGAAACTGCTCGAATCCCCCAACTCCACCTGGTAGGCACTCTGATGCCCTGCACCCACAGATTGGTGCCAGGGCCAACCCTGTTTGCTATGGGGCTTTCCTGGTGCCCAGAATTTGCTTTCTGGTTTGTTTTAATTGTTGCCTTGGCTTTGACAAAACAGCTGACAGGCAGAGTTGTGCAGGAGTAAGGGCTCTGCTTTGGAGACAGCAAGGAGAGGACGCTGAGTCCGAGCCTGTTGGGTCTTGGTGGCGCCGCAGACTATGCCGTGACTGCCCTAACCATCTTTGCAAATCAGGCTTTATTAGCGCAGAAACTTGGACTAGTGGGTCCTCAGCAAATTCTGGTTTTAAATAAACCACATTATGGAAACTTGTAAGCAATATCCAAACTTCCCACAAAGCCCCAGTTGTAAGTAAAATCATCACTCTTTAAACCTGCTGAGAAGCAACCTCTGCCACACTCTGAAGCACCCCAGAAAGGCCCTGGAGCCTCTCCCAAGCCTCCTTAGTTCTGCTCCTTTGGCAGGAACCCCTCAAGCTCCAGGAACATACAGAGCTGATGATGCTGATTTAAGAATCCTACTTTTTTTTGTTTTGCTATTCAAAAGCCCTTATTAAACTAACCAGGGTTCTTAATAGCTTCATTTGCAACAGTTTTATCCCAAGACTTACTTAGGGTTCAAGAACAACCAGCTGTGCCCCCACCCCAAAAGGCAGCTGCAAGGAACCCCCTCTGCACCCTGTCACAGTAAATCCAGGCTGCTCTCTGTCTGTGCAGGAAATGAGGGAGTGGGTGGGAACTTCATGAAGAATCAGATGGGGAGAGCCTGGCTCCATGCAGAAAGATTTGAGCCCACCAAGGCTTGGAATGCAGGTTTTATAACCTCTATTTTCCAGGCACCATCTTGGTCCCCCAAAGGGGCTTTCTCCTTAAACTTTTTCCCCTGACCCCTGGCAACTGCCATTCTACTTTCTATTTCTATGACTGTGACTACTGTATGTACCTCGTATAAGTGGAATCCTATAGTATTTGCCCTTTAGTGAGACTGGTTTATTCCACTTAGCATAAGGTCCTCAAGGTTCATCCATTTTGTACCGTGTATCAGGATTTCCTTCCTTTAAAAGGCTGAATAATATTTAATTCTGTGTATGTGCCACATTTTGTTTATCCACTCATTCACAATGGACACTGGGGCTACTTTCTCCTTTTGCCAGGGTGAATCATGCTGCTATGAACATGGGTGTACAGATCTCTCTTTGAGACCCTGCTTTTAATTCGTTTGGGTATATTATCCAGAAATAGAATTGCTAGAACATATGCTGTTTCTACATTTTATTTTTTGAGGAACTGTCATACCGTTTCCCTTACCAGCGGCACCATTTTACTTTCCCACTAACAGTGCACAAAAGTTTTAATTTCTCCACATCCTCCCCAACACTTCTTATTTTGTTTGTTTGTTTACTACTTTTATAGCAGTCTTCCTAATGAATATAAGGTGGTATCTCATTATAGTTTTGATTTGCATTTCTCTTACAATTAGTTATGTTGAGCATTTTTTCATATGCTTTTTGATCATTTGTGTATCTTCTTTTGAGAAATGTTTATTCAAGTTTTTTGTCCATTTTTTAGTTGGATTGTTACCTTTTGGTTGTATCCACATTTTCTGTGTTCACACAAGTCATTGATAAAAGGTAGGACTTGCGGGGCCTGAGGGCAGGCCCCTGTGGCACACTGCTCAAAACCTCACTGCCATGTGCATGGGGTTCACATGAATCATTCAGCAGCTCAGGCCCCACTCTACTGTTCCATCATCAACTCAGTGGGGAAAACTCCAGACTGCCTAGCACTCTGATTCATGCCAACTCTCAGGCTTCCTCTCCTCTTGATCATGTTTGGTTTTCCCTATTCAGGATATAGAAGGAGATAAGGAGTTCGACTTCCTCTGTGTCTTTAACTTCAAAGCAAGAGCATGATTCAAATCTAGGGACTTCTGCAAAATGATCTGGGTAACCTTGAGAAAGAGAGTTCATCCTTCTAAGCCTCTGTTGCTTTATTTATAAGATGGGGATAACCATCATGGTTCCCCCTCCATAGGATGATTGGGAGAATAGGGTGATTTCAGGGAATTGAACAATGGGTTTCTCACCTGCTACACAGTAAGGCCATCAATCAACAGTAACTCCTGACATTAAATGTTCTTTCTCCAACATTTCTAAAAGAGACTTTTGCTGTCTTGAGTATTTTCTCATTTATCCTGAAGTCTCTTCTTTGGGGCTTTTTCTTTTCTGCCATGAATGTTCCAAGTCTGTGATGCCTGACCTGTTGACCCACCTTTCCACATACCTGTCCAGATCTGAGCCCATTACAGAGTGGTCTGCATAGGTGGAGTGCTGCAGGTGCTTTCTTTTACTTCCTCATGGAGAGTTTTTGTGATTGTAGTCTTAGTGCCATCTTTAAAAAGCTTCCCAACTCTCCTGTCTGTATCTCACGTCATGGCAGGAAGCCAATGTTTTCTCTGACTCTGTTAAAAGGATTCTGTCTTCTGGAAGCTAAGTGCACATGTCCAACTCTGCCCATAACTTTCCAGTCATAGTAGAATTTAAAGTGAAAAGATTCACATTCCCACATGCCCTGGGATTTTCACTCTGTCAGCCCTTTCCTCCTTTGTTGGGCAGAACTGGTTCTAGAAAAGACAGAAGTCAGGAGAAGGTGCTGGGAACGTCAGCTGGGGCCAGATGGGAGAGAAACCTGCTAGGCCATGAGGAGTCATTGAAGGTTCTAAGCAGAGTGGCGATGTGTTTGGAGCAGAGCCTTGGGAAGAGTTCTCTCTTGAGGTTATCAGGGTGTGCAAGGGAGGTGAACGAGAAAGAAAAGATTGGAGTGAAAGTGGACAGGCCATGGCAGCTGGTTAGAGGTGGCTGGTGAGCCATCCAGGAGAGGACAGCCCTGAGACCTGCTGATCCCATTCCTGAGACCTGGGAGAACTGAGATGCCATCAGTAGAGATGTTTGTTGGCGTATCAAGCTAGATGTGGTAGCGCTGTGTGCAGAAGGAGAGGGTGATGGGGAACACGGTGCTTTTTCTATGTGTGACAATTTTGCTATGAGACAAATTTCACATAACACAAAACCTACCATTTTGGGCTTTTGGCTGGGTGCAGTGGCTCATGCCTGTAATCCTAGCACTTTGGGAGGCTGAGCTGGGCGGATCACTTGAGCCCAGGAGTTCGAGATCAGCCTGGGAAACATGGCAAAACCCCACCTGTACAAAATAATAATAATAACAACAAAAATTAGCCAGGCATGCTGGCACTCACCTGTAGTCTCAGCTACTTGAGAGGCAGAGGCAGGAGGATCACCTGAGCCCGTGAGGTTGAGGCTGCAGTGTGCCATGATTGTACCACTGCACTCCAGCCTAGATGGCAGAGTGAGACCCAGTCTCAAAAACAAAAACAAAAAACAAAAATTCCCACCATTTTAAAGTGTACAATTCAGTGTTTTTCACTATATTTACAATGTTGTACAACTATCACCATTATCTAGTTCCAGAATATTTTCATCAGCCCCAAAAGAAACGTGTACTTGTTAGCAGACACTCCCAATTCCCCCTGCCACTGATAGCCCTGTCCTCAGCCCATTGGCAACCACTAATCTACTGTCCATCTCTACAGAGTTGCCTAGTCCAGACACTTCTTATAAATGGAGCCCACTTAGCATCATGTCTGCAAGGTTCATGCATGCTGTAGCATGTATCATAACTCCCTTCCTTTTTATGACTAAGATTCCACAGTATGGATAGACAACATTTTATCTCTTTATCGGTTGATGGACATTTAGGTTATTTCTACTGCTATCTAATAGGAATAGTGCTGCTGTGAACACTTGTGTCCAAGTTTCTCTGTGGGACCATGTTTTCAACTCTCTTGGGTGTATACCTAGGAGCAAAGTTGCTGGGTCGTATGGGAACCCTATGTTTAACTTTTTGAGAAACTGCCAGACCAAAGAGTTTTCCAAAGGGGCTGCACCATTTCACATTCCTACCAGTGGTGCATGAGTGTTCTACTTTACCCACGTTCTCATCTACACTTGTTATTTTTTTTCTTTTTAAAAAAGTTATAACCATTCAAGTGGGTGGGAACTGGCATCTTATTGTGTTTTTGATTTGCATTTCCCTCTTGTCTAATGCTGTTGAGCGTGCAGCTGAAATTTAGTGAGCACACTACTCACCTATAACTCATAAGTGGAGCAGGTATGAGATTGAGTCCACAACTTCAGATATTCAAGCAATGAACTTTATGTTTCTTCAACATTGCCAGTTTCCATGTTGAACCTTCATTCTGCCACAGTTGTGTAACAGGAGCCAAAAGTAACAGTGCCTTAAACTGGGAAAGTTAGATTTCCTCCTTCCATAACAGTGCAGAGGCAGGTGGTCCCTGCGTCCAGTGGCTATGCTAGATGGGCCAGTGCAGGCTCTTTCTCTCCTGTGGCTTCATTGTCCTGGGGTGTTCACCTCCTCTCGTCATCCAAGATGTCTCTCATCATATCCACACTCTGAACAGCAGGATGGAAAATATCCCCTCCCTTTAAGGGGACAACCCTGAAGTCACACATATTATTTCCTACTTAGCAACAATGCCATCAAGTCCTCTCTTTCTGCAAAGCAAGCTGGAAGTTGTAGTCTTCATGAGGGGTGGCCATGCACCAGGTAGAAATCTGTAGTTGTGTTTCTGATAAGAAAAGAACAGATACTGAGGGACAGATAGTGGTCTTGGTCACACTAGGTCTGTTAAACGACATCATTCCCATCATTTGAGTTGGCACAAGGGTGGTGGAAACCACAGGGGAAAGACCCACCCTGACACTCTGACGATGTTTTTGGGCTGGAAGAGGAAGAAGAATCAGAAATGCCCCAGGCGTGCCCCAAGCACACACTCCGTTGAAGGCTGCCCACAAATCTCCATGGCCCTGCACCACCATCTGCCACCCCGTTTTCCCAGTCTGTTCTATGTGTGGTCTCCTGCCACCCCATCTCCTTTACTGCCCAGCCAGGTCCCAGTCACTGTGTCCTCTGAAGTCCTTGCGACCATCCCTTGCCTTCCTGTGCACATCTCTTTGGGGCTTTCTGAGGGTCAGGAGGGATGTAGCATCTTTCCATGAGTGAAGCCCTTGACACCCATGGGATCAGTGAATTCTCTAGCATCCCCTGAGGAGGGGCCGGCTGTCCTCATTTTACATGAGAGGACTTGAAAGCTCAGAGCTGCTAAGTACCCAGGACCCCCCTCCACCCTGCCAGAAACAATGGTGCTGGAATCATGCCCCAGGGCAGCTGTTCCACTCCACTTTACCCCATAGCTGACTCTTTTCTGCCCCAAACCCCAAATCTGTACCTCCAACCCCTACTACCCTGGTGCCTAGCATAGCACTCTTCTGTCCAAGGGATTGAAGTTGAGTCTCGGGTAAACCGAATCTGTTTTCTTCTACTCCCAAGATGGAAGAGGAAAAGGGAAAAAAAAAGTGGAGAACATGCTTATGAAATCCTCAACTCCCCTCGTTTACTCTGTAAATAGCACAATATGTTTAGATTTTTCCACATCTAGAGGATTTCAAAATCTACCTGGGAGGGAGGGCTGGAGCATCAACTGGTATGCAATGTGCTTTTTAAATTTAAAAAATGCTATGCAAAGAAAAGCACTGCCTTTGGGCCAGGTCACAGCCACTTCCTTGTCCCAGCCCCTGCTCTCCTGGGTCATCTGGTGGAACTGTCTTCAGTTAGCAGGGTGAGAGGCACCAGAGTGGGAGCAAAAGGTGAGGCTTTGGAGCTACAGCAGCTGGGTTTAAGCCCTGCCTCTGCTCCTTGTTTACCAGGACTTGAGGAAGGTTCATCTGAGCCTTGATTTTCTCACTACGAAATCAAGCTAATAATTATCCACCTTGCAGAGATGATGTGAAGATTCACATGGGAAGAGTTCAGAAGCTTAGTAAATGCTAATGTTCATGTCATTAGAACTGGGACATTACATGTCCAACTACTACGAAACTGTCTCACAAGCTGTAATTTACTGACCCAGACTTCGAGTTTCTCAGGGAGAAAAAGAACCTCCCCACCAGCACTCTAGGAAGGCTCAAGGGCAGTGGCCTGGCTCTCAAAGCATCTGCCCTCCAGTAAGGACTTCCAGCTCCTGCCACGGGACTTGGGCTTCGGCCTTTGCCTTCCCTGACAGTTGGGCCTGGAAGAGGATCAGGAGGTATTGTCTGGAGGGACAGAGACAGAGCTGGGGCAAAGTTCCCAGGCAGGTGCCAGCCCTGGAAACAGGACACAGTGAGTGTGGCAAGGTCAGGAAGCACGCGGAGACCCAGGAGGGGCCTGACATTGTGATGTGACAGGTGGGCTGACTTACACAGTGCAGGCAGACATCTACACTCAGGGCAGGTGACCCAGGTGGCCCAGGATGGCAGCCAGCAGGGCCCTATGGTGTACCTATAATTTTGGAGTGAAATCTAACTTAGGTGGGTGTCCACTCACTGCCTGCCAGTCTCGGATGGGTTCTGACAACAGAGGAAACAGCTTAGTGGAAGCATAGAAAAATAGCAGCAGATAACAGCTCTGGAAACTAAACCTCTGGGTGGTAGAACTGCAGGGGACTCAAGGGAGCATGTCATTCCACCTCTTCATTTTGTGGAGGAGAAAGCAATGCCCGTGGAGACCAGTGTCTTATCCACTATGACACAGCAGGCCAATGGCCTAGAGTGAGTCTGGGGCTCTTTCTCCTCCACCATGGCTTCTCAGCATTGTCAACTCAGTCTCCTCTTTACATGACAAATATTTTATAATGACCTCTTTACTATCCTGATATAGCATTTATAGATAATATAACCTGCCTTTATCCATAATAAAAAATCAATGTAATGCCCTACCTGTAATATAGGGAGAAATAAAAGGAAAGTCATTTATAATAAAGTAGTTCAATAAGTAAATACACAGGCACAACTGTACTCAAATGAATGCCACAGCTATACACACAGACTGATGGAGGTAAGTTGTATTGCATTTGTGACTTCAATACCTTAAGTGTTGTTGCTGTTGATTACGTGATTTTTCCTTTTTTTTTTTTTTTTCTTTGAGAGGGAGTCTCACTCTGTCGCCCAGGCTGGAGTGCAGTGGTGCGATCTCGGCTCTCTGCAACCTCTGCCTCCCAGGTTCAAGCAATTCTCCTGCCTCAGCCTCCCAAGTAGCTGGGATTACATACAGGCACCACCATGATCAGCTGATTTTTGTATTTTTGGTAGAGATGGGGTTTCATCATTTTGGCCAGGCTGGTCTCGAACTCCTGAGCTCAGGTGATCCACCTGCCTCAGCCTCTCAAAGTGTTGGGATTACAGGTGTGAGCCGCCGCAACTGACTGATTTTGTGATTTTTCTGAAATGGCAAACAACTCTCGGTAAAGACACAGTGCAAGCTCCCCTCTGTAGAGAAATGTGAGCCTGTTTCCTGGAATGCAGCATGAGGCTGGGGTAAAGTGGTGATGCTTTCTCTAGGAGGTGCAATCCCAGGGCAGCAAGCATGAAAGACAAGGAAGCGCGGCAGTGAAGGTGGAAAGCCACACAAACTGATGCGCTGCTGGACAGCCGCTGCTTCAAGACATGCTGTGAGGAGGGTGTGTATGCTTGGCCACACGGGAAGTCCCCAGCCAGCTTGTACAGAGAAATCAAACTTTAGAACAGTCCCTAGGGAGAAGGAAGAAAGTGGGAATCCTGATACCCAATGGCCAAAGTTCATTCCATGGGGAATTGACTCTCCCATACTTCTGGGTTATGTTATCTGGTCCCTTGGCAACTGAGCAGGAAGCCAGATCGCACCTCCTTGAGCGTGGCCTGTTATGTGATGCTAGAAGCAACAGGAGCATCCTGAGATTCACGGCACAAGGGGGCATGGCTGGTGGGGCTCAGGTGGTGGAATGAGGATGCCTTGTTGAGACTCAGGTGGAGCAGAAAGCTGAAAGCCCGGGTGGCAAAGGTGCAGTGAAGAGAATCTGAGATGAATATGCTGTGTCCGATCCAATATAGTGATTGCAATCCTGGAAGACTCGTTGTATGTTAAAACCTTTTAAATTTTTTATGTTTATATATAAAAAAGAGTTACATTTCAAGCTCAGATCACTATAAAGACGTTTTTCAATCTGTTCCAATGTTTAGTGGAACATCTGAAAGTCACATAGAGCACGGGACGATTATTTATTCTGTCCCTTAGATTTCAGGAAAATGATCACTGATATTTGTAAGTTTTAGGCCTTGTTCTAGGGGCTTTGTATGCACAAAAATCTTGGGAGGTAGGTATGATTATTATTGCCATTTTACTGATGAGGAAACTGAGGCCAGAGAAGTTTACACAGCCAATCAGTGGTAGAACTGTGATTGGAACTCAGGGGTCTGGATCTTCAGCGGTTCCAGTCTTCATCCTCTAAATGCCAGTGGTATCTCCTCTACCAATTGTTGGGACAATAAACAGGTTCCCAGAAATTTCCCCCCAGCCCATGGGAGCAGTATGTTCCCCACAGGCCTGTTGCACAGTTCACAGAAGGACACATGGCCCCCAGGGAGCCGGGCCTGCTGGGGCCACCACCTAGAGCCCCAGGTTTACTAACCCTGAGCAGGGTCAGGGATGGAGTGGGTGCAAGGGGCCCTGCAGGAAAGGGAAAGGTGAGGGGAGGAAGAATTTGGAGCCTCCTCGTGCAGCCGTTTCGCTGTGCTTCTAGATGCTTTCATGGTGGGCTGGGCATTTGGCTGAAGTGGTGGCTACAGATTTCAAGGTGTTTTAAAGGCTATCACCCAGACTCTGGTCAGGCACCAGAGAAAATAAAAACGACACCCCAACCCCAAACCAAGCCAATCTCCTGTTTCTGTCCTGTTACGACTCAGCCATTGCTCTTTGTGGCCCAAGCCAGCTGGGTTGTCCCCAGGCCCACAGGACTCCCCACGTATGGGTTGGATCCCATCTGAACCTTGATTCCCACACCTGCCTGCTGCCAGACCTCGTCTGCCAATTGTGGCTTTGCAGAGCCCGAAGGGTGGGTTTCTCCCTGAAGAGCTTCTGACAGACATCTGCACCGAGAAATCGAACTCCCAGCCTCCTTGCGGGTGGTCTCAGATCTGCCAAGCCACCAGGCGTGAGGCTGGCAAGGGCGGAAGGAGAGCTGCCAAATCAGCTCTGGAATCCCACAGCTGACCCCGCCTCTGGTTCTGCAGGAGAGGAACCCAGCTTTGTTTTGCAGTCAAAGCTGCCTCTTCTGTTTTCTGCACCCAACCAAGATGCCATCTGACACCGACACCCTCCAATTCCTGTGATAAATAAAGGAGTGATAATAATGGCTGAGCCTCTTCTGGCATCTACTATGTCCTGGATACTGTTGTAGATGCTTCATGTATATTAATCCTTGCCACAACCCTGTGAGCGGTGTACTTTTATCATAGCCTATGCCCTTTTCGCAGATGGGAAGACTGAAGCACAGTGAGTTTCAGTGATGAGCCTGGGTCATGCCAGCCGCTACATGGCTCCTGGTTGTGCGTCTCTAATGATTCCACCCTACTGCCCCTCTGTTGCTGCCCCTCTGCTGCCACCCAGAGCAACAGAGAGCCTCAGGGCTACCCTCCTGCCTGACTTCCAGCTTCCCTCGTCACACAGAGCAGGGGACAGCAAATTGGGCAGCTGCCGCCCAGGATCAATGATCACAGTCTTTTGAGTTGAGCTCTCTGTCAGGGGATGTGGTCTCCATGCTGCCTCTTTCTACCCCTGTGCCTGGGGCAGGCATTGCCCATGGATCCAGGGCTGTCTCTCCCTTGCCGAGGCCACACTGGGTCTGAGGGCTCCAGGGGATTTCAGAGGGTGAGGGCACATCTGAGGTCCTCGTGGTCATCTTGTTTCCTGGCTGACTTCGCCTCCTTCCACTCCACTCTGACCCTTTGGGCCTCCCTGATCTCCCTTAACCTCGAGTTCGCCCCTGAGCCCCTTCACCCTCCACCGAGAGGGGCCCTGGCCCCTGCATCTCTTCCTTCTCTGCCTCTGAGTCTCTGTGATGTGCCAGTGCTGTGATCCTGGCCCCAGCGTAACAGACCTTCTGGCCTGTCTTGAATTTCCTGCAGTCAGGATATACAAAGTTGGAGTTGAGATGGTGGATGAGGCATAGCTCACAAAGAGTATTAGTTCTCCCATTAAAATGGGCAGCTGTTTAATTTCATGGCAACTCATGATGGCATTTTCCAGAACAGAAAAAAATAAACAGGAAAAAAAAGAGAGAAACAAAAACCAACGCAAGATGAGTTTCCATTTGGAAATCAAATATGTGTTCATTTATTTGCACCTGAGATTCTGGAGGCAAAGGAATTCCAAGCTTCACTAGTGGACCTTGAGTTTTCCCTCCCTACTCACAATGACTACAGGGGCTCTGGGTGTCACTTTGAGACCTGGCTCCGGCCCAGGTGTGCTGTGTGTCTGCACAGATGTGCTGTCTCCTCAACTGCTTCCACACCCTGCTGCACTCCATGTGCCCCTGCCCAGGAGCCGGCAGAGCCCCAGCGGGCCCTTTGTCGCTCGCTACCCAATGTGCATTCTCCAGTGGGCACAGCAGGCAATCCTGCTCTGCAGGCCTCTGCCCGAGCCAGGGATTACGGGATGGGCCTGCCTGCAGTGGCAGATGGTAGCGCTTAGAGCTAAACTGCATTCGGTGCTTTGAACATCTTGAAAAGATTTCTTTAGAAGTTAAACTTGGCTTGGGAGTGACAATATGGTTCAGTCTGTGTCTTTGAAAAGGCCTCAGGGTGGTGCGCGGGGGGGGTTGACTGTTTCATGGTTCCCCGCCTTGTCTTGGCTGTTTTCCACGGAGTCCTGTTTCTCATGGGTCCTGCAGTCACAGGGGCTTCTAAATTTCGGCTCCATTGTTTGGAAGTCACATTTGTTTCCGTGAATGTGCTGTGGGAAAGGCCACACTGGCTGTCCTGCAAGGACACATTTAGATGCCTCTGGGCAGTGGGACAAGTGCATGCCTTGAGGCACACATGGAGGCAGAGGGCGTTGTGTCCTGCACCAGGGCTGAGTTTTGCTGTTGCCCCTGCTTCAACCCATTGAGGGGTTGACAAGCATCTGGGCAGGGTTTGGGGTCCCAAACCTTTTGGCATCAGTGAGGACCAATTGACAGCTTCTTGCCTCCTGGAGCTCATGGCTACTTGCACTGGAATAATAACCTCCAAATCCTCATCCTAGGCTTGTCCTATTTAACGAATCCTTTGGGGGACAAAGGGTTTGATCATCTCTGGGCTCAGATAACATCTCCCTTCCCCATCCCACAATTCTGCCATCCTCAATTTGGCCACTGTAAATTCTGTCAGGAATAACCCAGCCTTCCTCCGAAGGAAGGCACCCAGGAGCACCTTCTGGGGTGAGTGAAGCCCTGAAATTGGCAGAAAGGCAAGGCGAGTGTCCAGCTTGCATGCCGGGCTGGCCAATTCGTCTCTCAGTGGCTTCTGCAGCCAGAGCAGGCTCCACTGACCATTCATGAGATGTCAGGTGGTCTACAGATGGGAACACAGCATTATTGATTTTTACTAGCCTGCTAAAATTGAAAGGAAAAAACCCTTCTTAAAAGCTCCCGGTTAAGCTTTGTTTCCTAAATGGTGATTCCAGGGCTCTGAGTTTGTCAAAGGCAAATTTAAAATATCAGGACTGTTGTTGAAGATATAATAAAATGAAATCTTCTTACAGCCATTAACTTCAGAGAGGAGATCTCTGACTCAGGCTTGGGGGCTAAGCGGGAGGGGGAGAGAGACCCACAGAGTGGAGGAAGGGGGAGAGAGCTGAAAGAACAAAACCAGCAGCTCTGCCCCTCATGGCAGCCCGTTTGATAAGATCGGATGTGAATATAAAGAAATGAATTCCACCCTCTCTAAACTGACAACAGTTCCCTGGCCAAGCAACGACGGGATGTGATCAGGGAGCATTGCCTGATGGGCCCCCACCAAGTGCACCGACTTGGAAAATGGGGAAAGTTTGGGGTCAAGCAATGAGCTCTCAGGGGAGGAAGCTGGAGAATGAGGAGGCTCCAATTGCCCTACCCCTATTACTTATTTAGATGTTGTTTCTCGTTCATCTTCCTGAGAGCTCTCGTAGTCCCAACGACTGGAACACAGTTGAGGACACGGTCATGTCTGCAGGGGTGTCTGCACTTCCAGTTGGCTTGCCTGGATGTGTGTGGTTCTTGGAGCCATCTTGGGTCATTTTCCTCCAAGTCTTTGACATTTGGGAAAGCCTTTGTCCGTGTAAGGAGACAACCAAACAGGCTTTGTGTGAGCAACATGGCTGTTTATTTCACCTGGGTGCAGGCAGGCTAAGTCCGAAAAGAGAGTCAGTGAAGGGCGATAGGGGTGGGGCTGTTTTATAAGATTTGGGCAGGTAAATGAAAATTACAGTCAAAGGGGGTTTGTTCTCTGGAGGGCAGGAGTGGGGGTCGCAAGGTGCTCAGTGGGGGAGCTTTTTGAGCCAGGATGAGCCAGGAAAAAGACTTTCACAAGGTAATATCATCACTTAAGGCAAGGACCAGCCATTTACACTTCTTTTGTGGTGGAATGTTATCAGTTAAGGCGGGGCAGGGCATTTTCACTTATTTTGTGATTCTTCAGTTACTTCAGGCCATCTGGGCGTATATGTGCAAGTCACAGGGGATGCGATGGCTTGGCCTGGGCTCAGAGGCCTGACATTCCTGCCTTCTTATATTAATAAGAAAAATAAAGCAAAATAGTGTTGAAGTGTGGGGGCGGCGGAAATTTTTGGGGGGTGGTATGGAGAGAGAGAATGGGCAATGTTTCTTAGGGCTGCTTCAAGTGGGATTAGGGGTGGCGTGGGAACCTAGAGTGGGAGAGATTAAGCTGAAGGGAGATCTTGTGGTAAGGGGTGATATTGTGGGGTTGTTAGAAGAAACATGTGTCGTATAGAATGATTGGTGATGACCTGGATATGGTTTTGGATGAATTGAGAAACTAAACGGAAGATACGAGGTCCGAATAAAAGGAGAAAAATGGGTATTAAAGGATTAAGATTTGGGAGGACCCAGGACATCCAATTAGAGAGTGCCCAAGGGGATTCAGTGTAATTGCTTGGTTGGCAAGTTTTTGGGCTCTATCCTTGAGTTTTTTATGTTGTCATACACCAGGCCAGATTGATTTAGGTAAAAACAACACTCTTCATTTAAGAATATACACAATCCTCCTTTGTCAGCAGTGAGTAAGTCAAGGCCTCGGCGGTTTTGGAGGACAACTGCAGCTAAAGAGTCAACTTGGTCCTGGAGGACTGATAAAGTTTGTGATATGTCTGTGATGCTAGCAGAGAAGTCATTCGACAGGCTACGGAAGGTAGTGACAGACGTTGAAATGCCTGCTATTTCAGTACCGAGAGCAATAGTGGAGGCAGAAAGTCCTAAACCGACCAGCAAGGGAATTAGTGGAATAACTCTTTTTTGTCGTGTCAGTGTCATGAGGGGAACAGGGAGCTCTTCAGTCCCATTTGCAAATTGAATTTTGGGGGTAAGGAAAACTAGTGTGCATGTGCCTGTCCAATTAGCAGGTAGACACATGTAGGTAGAGGATCCACAGGGGAAGAAGAGACCTTGTGCGAGGCAAAACTGGAGATGCAAAGTAAAAAGGTGAGAAGGAGTGCTGAAAGGGGTGTCTTGTACCCAGACTCCTAGGGATCCAGCTAGGGCGGCAGCCGTCAGAGGTTGTAATGGGGACTGATGGGGTAACTGCATAGAGGGGGAGGTTCAATTTTCATGGTGTATGAGAAAACGTTGAGTGTCTATGAGCAACCTTTCACTGTTATTTTTGGGGCTGGGTATAAGTAAACAAGAAGAGGGCCTGGGAGGAGAGTCTGATGAGCAAGGGGAAGGTAGCCAAGGATGGAGTGAAATACAGGGTAAGTGTCTTCCTAAGCAATAATTACTGCTAACGTTTTTAAGTTTGTCAGTATTGATAGAGGGCTTGTCTGTAATACGGAGCTGGAAGGCTCCAATTGTTTCAGTGATGTGTGTAGTTGGGCTTTGGAGAGGAAGAGTAAAGGAACATCGAGAAGGTGAAAGATTACCTAGGGGAATTCCAGTGGGTCTTTGCCGAGAGATACATAAAGGAGCGGCCACAGGAATAGTAGTTTGTGTTGTGAGAGGTCCAAATATGGGAGGAGTAGAGTTAATATAAGGAGAAAGGTTTTTTAAATAAGTGCGGAGGAGGGCGGCAGCTTGCTGATGTGAAATGTCTGGGGAAGTCTTGCTGAACCTGTCTAGAAAGTAATTAGTTCTTTAGGAGAGTAAAGGTGAGGGCTGTCAAAGGAAGTTCGGAGGTGTAAGTAGACAGGAGATGTTGCCCAGTCTGTCTATAAGGCAGGGACAGCTGTGTGGGCACTGGAAGAAAGGGAAATGCAAAGCCAGCAGTTGTTTGCTAAGGAGGGATTAGAAGCGGCTAGGAGAGAATGGGTAAGGTTGATAGTGTGGTGGAGATAGCTGGGGAGAGGTAAAGGGTGGCATAAGAATGGGAATGAGAATAAGAGTGAGTATAAAAGTAAAGAATAGAACTTCATCAGGGTGGAAGTATTGGAGGGTGTCCTGCCAGTAAAGATCACCAACCCACTCTAAGAAGGAATTAAGAGTGGCGGTTTGGGGATAGCACCAAGAGATATCAGCTGTGATGGCTTGAAGAAACAGTGTAAACCAGCAGTGTAAACAAGAGTAGGGCGCGGCCGGGCGCGGCCGGGCGCGGTGGCTCACGCTTGTAATCCCAGCACTTTGGGAGGCCGAGGCGGGTGGATCACGAGGTCAGGAGATCGAGACCATCCTGGCTGACACGGTGAAACCCCGTCTCTACTAAAAATACAAAAAATTAGCCGGGCGTGGTGGTGGGCGCCTGTAGTCCCAGCTACTCGGAGAGGCTGAGGCAGGAGAATGGCGTGAACCCGGGAGGCGGAGCTTGCAATGAGCCGAGATCGCACCACTGCACTCCAGCCTGGGCGACAGAGCGAGACTCCGTCTCAAAAAAAAAAAAAAAAAAGAGTAGGGCATTTATAAGTAGTTGAGAATGGAGAATAGGAGTATGACTAGACAGAAAATAGTAGGGATGACAGGTTTTTTGGGGCTCGGCCTAAGTGGTGGGGTGACTTTGTAAAGCCCTGTTGCAAAAAGTAGGGTAAGGACAAACAGACCAAATAGAATGAAGGGATGTATTAGGCTCATAAGGGCTATTACTGTTCTTCAGAAATACGAGTGAGTTTAAGGGAAGTAGGGGAGAGTACTTGCGACTTCCAGGAGGAAGAGGAGGGATTAGGCTGGCTGTCCGATGGACACAACATTATTCTGGAACGGTGAACCCAGTGGGGAAGATCCTGCAGGCAGACGGCAGTCAGGGTACTATGATGACTAAGTAGGGTCCGGTCCATCGAGGTTGTAGAGTTTGAGGGGTCAGATTCTTAACAAGAACTGATCGTCCAGCTAGGGTGTCTTCATATGGCTGGGGATCTGGAGTAGGCAAAAGAAGATTAGCAGCCTGGCGAATTTCCTGTCTAGCCTGTTGGAGGACTGGAAGATAGTTGCCTAGAGGGCTGGTGTCTGGGATGAGCTTGGGGCCAAGCAACAAAGTGCGTCCATATAGAAGTTCAAATGGACTGTACCCTGTAGCATCTCGAGGACAGGCTTTAATTCTGAGAAGGGCAAGAGGTAAAAGTACTGTCCAATCTTTTTTAAGTTGGAGGCTGAGCTTGGTGAGGTGTGTCTTTAAAAGACCATTAGTCTGTTCTACTTTTCCTGAAGATTGAGGATGGTAAGGGATATGAAGGTTCCACTGAATACCAAGAGCCTGAGAAACTGCTTGGGTGATTTGACTAGTAAAGGCTGGTCCATTATCAGACTGTATAGAGGTGGGAAGGCCAAACCGAGGAATTATGTCTGACAGAAAGGAAGAAATGACCATGGTGGTCTTCTCAGACCCTGTAGGAAAGGACTCTACCTATCCAATGAAAGTGTCTACCTAGACTAAGAGGTATTTTAGTTATCTGACTCGGGGCATGTGAGTAAAGTCAATTTACCAGTCCTAGGCAGGGACAAATCTTCGAGCTTGATGTGTAGGAAAGGGAGGGGACCTGAACAATCCCTGAGGGGTAGTGGAATAGCAGATGGAACACTGAGAAGGGATCTCCTTGAGGATAGACTTCCATGATGGAAATGAAATGAGAGGTTCTAAGAGACGGGCTAGTGGCTTGTACTATAGCATAGCCTGCCTTTGCTGGTGTGTGACGATTAGGCCTGGTGGAACTGCCATCAATAAATCAAGCATGATCAGGGTGAGAAACAGGGAAGAAGGAAATGTGGGGATATGAGGTGAACATCAGGTGGATCAGAGAGATACAGTCATGGGGGTCAGGTGTGGTATCAGGAATAATGTGGGAGTCCGGGCCAGGAACAATGGTAATTGTGGGACTTAACAAAGAGTGAGTACAGCTGAAGGAGCCAGGGAGCAGAAATTGAAATAATTGAAGTCCGGGCCAGGAACAATGGTAATTGTGGGACTTAGCAAAGAGTGAGTACAGCTGAAGGAGCCAGGGAGCAGAAAGTATATGCGTCAGGTATGAGGAAGAAAATAGATTTTGGAAGTTATGAGAAATGTAGAGAGTAAGTTGAGGATAGTTTGTGATTTTGAGGGCCTCTAAAAGTATTAGGGCAGCAGCAGCTGCTGCACGGAGACATGGTGGCTAGGCTAAAATAGTAAGGTCAAGTTGTTTGGACAGAAAGGCTACAGGGTACGGTCCTGGCTCTTATGTAAGAATTCTGACCTCACTAACCATGCCTAGGAAGGAAAGGAGTTGTTGTTTTGTAAGAGATTGACGTTTGGGAGATTAATCGGACATGATCAGCAGGGAGAACACATGTGTTTTTATGAGAATTATGCTGAGATAGGTAACAGATAAGGAAGAAATTTAGGCTTGACTGAAGTAATGGGGGCTATCTGTGAAGCTTTGCGGCAGTACAGCCCAGGTCATTTGCTGAGCCTGATGGGTGTCAGGGTCAGTCCAAGTGAAAGCGAAGAGAGGCTAGGATGACAGGTGCAAAGGAATAGTAAAGAAAGCATGTTTGACATCCAGAACAGAATAATGGATTGTGGAGGGAGGTATTGAGGATAGGAGAGTATATGGGTTTGGCACCATGGGGTGGATAGGCAAAACAATTTGGTTGATAAGGCATAGATCCTGAACTAACTTGTAAGGCTTGTCTGGTTTTAGGACAGGTAAAATGAGGGAATAATAAGGAGAGTTTATAGGCTTTAAAAGGCCATGCTGTAGCAGGTGAGTGATAACAGGCTTTAATTCTTTCAAAGCATGCTGTGGGATGGGATATTGGTGTTGAGCGCGGTAAGGGTGGTTAGGTTTTAATGAGATGGTAAGGGGTGCATGATCCATCACCAAGGAGGGAGTAGAGGTATCTTATACTTGTGGGTTAAGGTGGGGGGATAAAACAGGAGGACGCAAAGGAGGCTTTGGACTGGGAAGAAGGGCAGCAATGAGATGTAGCTGTAATCCAGGAATAGTCAGGGAAGCAGATAATTTAGTTAAAGTGTCTCGGCCTAACAAGGGAACTGGGCAGGTGGGGATAATTAAAAGGAGTGCTTAAAAGAGTATTGTCTAAGTTGGCCCCAGAGTTGGGGAGTTTTAAGAGGTTTAGAAGCCTGGCTGTCAATACCCACAGCAGTTATGGAGGCAAGGGAAACAGGCCCTTGAAAATAAGGTAATGTGGAGTGGGTAGCCTCCGTATTGATTAAGAAGGGGACGGACTTATCTTCCACTCTGAGAGTTACCCGAAGCTCGGCGTCCGTGATGGTCTAGGAGGCTTCCGAGGCGATCAGGCAGCGTCAGTCTTCAGCCGCTAAGCCAAGAAGATCTGGGAAGGAGTCAGAGGGAGGCCAGAGTTCCAGGGGCTCTGGAAGTGGCTGCCAGGTGAGTTGGACAGTCCGATTTCCAGTGGGGTCCCACACAGATGGGACGCAGCTTAGGAAGAATCCTGGGCTGCAGGCATTCCTTGGCCTGGTGGCCAGATTTCTGGCACTTGTAGCAAGCTCCTGGGGGAGGAGGTTCTGGAGGAATGCCTGGCCGCTGCGGTTCAGGCATTTGGAAGTTCTTGTGTGCTGGAGATGTGGCTGGGGTTTGTCTCACAGTGGAGGCAAGGAATTGCAACTTTTTTCTATTATTGTACACCTTGAAGGCGAGGTTAATTAAATCCTGTTGTGGGGTTGAGGCCCGGAATTTAATTTTTGGAGTTTTATTTAATGTCAGGGGCAGATTGGGTAATAAAATGTATTTTGAGAGTAAGATGGGCTTTTGACCTTTCAGGGTCTAGGGCTGTAAAGTGTCTCAGGGTTGCTGCCAAATGAGTCATGAACTGGGCTGGATTTTTATATTTGATGAAAAAGAGTCTAAACGCTATCTGATTTGGGATAAAGAAAAAGGAGCATTAACCTTGACTATGCCTTTAGCTCCAGCCACCTTTTTAAGAGTAAATTGCTGGGCAGGTGGGGGAGGGCTAGTCACGGAACGAAACTGTAAGCCAGACCCGGTGTGAGGAGGGGAGGTGATAAAAGGATTATAGGGTGGAGGAGCGGAGGCTGAGGAAGAATTGGGACCTAGCTCGGCCTGGCGAGGAGCAGCCTGGGGAGGAGAGGAGAGGTCAGATGGGTCTGTAGTAAAGGAAGATTAGAAAGACTTAGCGACGCTTGGGGTTGGGACTGAGGGGACAGGTGGGAGGGAAAGAAGGAAGATTTGGGATGAGTTGCACTGAGCACAGAGACCAGGGAGGGACTGATGTGTAAAAGAATGCCTGGACATCAGGTACCTCAGACCGTTTCCCCATTTTACAACAAGAATTATTTAGATCTTGCAGGATGGAAAAATTGAAAGTGCTGTTTTCCGGCAATTTGGAACTACTGTTGAGTTTGGATTGGGGTCAAGTGGCATTGCAGAAGAAAAAAAGACACTTAGATTTTAGGTCAGGTGAGAGTTGAAGAGGTTTTAAGTTCTTAAGAACACAGGCTAAGGGAGAAGAAGGAGGAATGGAGAGTAGAAGGTTGCCCAGAGTGAAGGAGGCAAGTTTAAAGAAAAGGGAGAGTAGAGATATGGAGGGAAGCAGTTCAGGGGTTCTTACTCTCCAGAAAAGCGGGAAAGGGGTCAGGGTGCAGAGATACGAGGTCAGGGTGCAGAAATAAGGGATTGGGGTGCAGAGATATAAGAGGTCAGGACACGGAAATAAGGGATTGGGGTGCAGAGAAAAGAGGTCTGTGCACGGAAATAAGGGTTTGCGGCGCAGAGATATAAGAGGTTGGAGCACTGAAATAAGGGATTGGGGTGCAGAGATACGAGGTTGGGGTACTTGCCCTTCCTCTAGAAAAGCGGGACTTGCCACTAAGAGTGAAGGAGAAGGGGTTGGGGGTTTCTTGCCCCCCCAGAAAGGCGGAGAAGGGGTAGAGACACAGAGAGAAGGGGTTGGGGTACTTGCCCCTTCCCCAAAAAAGCGGGACTTGCTGCTAAGGGTGAAGGACCAAGGCAGGCATCCCTGCGTGGTCTGACACCTCTGAAACCTGGGTGAATAATCAGAGAGGTGTCCCTGCAATGATTAAACACCAAGGGAAGGCTGCCTTCCCTAGTCCGTGACCGGCGCCGGAGTTTTGGGTCCACAGATAAAACGTGTCTCCTTTGTCTCTACCAGAAAATGAAAGGAATTGAAATTAAGAGAAGGGAGAGATTGAAGTGTGGCACCAAGATTGAAAGGAGAAAGAGGCTGAGGGATAGTGAGGGAGGTTGAGAAGAGAGTAAAAAGAGGCCGCTTACTGGAATTGATGAGCTGTTTCTTGGGCTGGTTGGTCTAAGGACCTGAGGTCGTAGGTGGATCTTTCTCACGGAGCGAAGAGCAGGAGGACAGGGGATTGATCTCCCAAGGGAGGTCCCCCCCGCCCCCGATCCAAGTCATGGCACCAAATTTCATGTGCGTCGGTGTGAAGAGACCACCAAACGTGCTTTGTGTGAGCAACATGGCTGTTTAGTTCACCTGGATGCAGGCAGGCTGAGTCTAAAAAGAAAGTCAGTGAAGGGAGATGGGGTGGGGCTGTTTTATAAGGTTTAGGCAGGTAAAGGAAAATTACAGTCAAAGGGGGTTTGTTCTCTGGAGGGCAAGATTGGGGGTCACAAGGTGCTCAGTGGGGGAGCTTTTTGAGCCAGGATGAGCCAGGAAAAAGATTTTCACAAGGTAATGTCATCACTTAAGGCAAGGACCGGCCATTTACACTTCTTTTGTGGTGGAATGTTATCAGTTAAGGCGGGGCAGGGCATTTTCACTTCTTTTGTGATTCTTCAGTTACTTCAGGCCATCTGGACATATACGTGCAAGTCACAGGGGATGTGATGGCTTGGCTTGGGCTCAGAGGCCTGACAAAGCCCCTTAGGGAAATTCCCCAGTGAGTCCACCAAAGGATTTGTGCTTATGAGGTGGACTCCTAGAAATGAGGGTTCTGCATCATGACCGAGCCACTATATCCTCGTGTCTGTACATGTGTGTGCATTTCTGTGTGTCCATATGTGGGCATATGTGTATGTGTGCATGCATATGTGTTCATATTCATGTGTGTACACTTGTGTTATGGTCATGTGTGTGCATGTGCTTATGTGTGCATGTATGTGCGTGTGTGCATGCCTGTGTATTAATATGTGTGTGCATATGTGTGTGTGTGTGGTCTTTATCCGCCTGTTGGATTGACATGGGAATATGGGAATGCTATTTGGCTGGTGCCGACCTTCTTCTGATCTGCACAATGGCACTGCAGCACTGTAGAAAATATATTGATTGACTGATTGATTGATCAATCTTTTTGAAATTAAATGAGCAGGGATCTGGGAGTCATGAGACCTGGAATCTGACCAGTGGATCAGTCAGCAGATATCTACTGAGCACGAGGAAGCACTATGCTGGGCACTATGGAGGAATTGAAGAAGCAAATGATACTCTTCTGCCTCCAGTTAACAAAAGTGTGTGGGGCAGTCATCAATTTCTATTGGGCCCTCTGACTATGAATCCTGAAATCACAAAACTCTGGAGTTGCACAGGGGCATGGGAATGCCTTTGCCCTGTCCTCTTACCTCCTGGATGAGGAAGCTGAGGATGAGGGAATTGAGCTGACTCATGTCATGTTCCATTGGAGTGTCCCGAATTCCGGTCTGTGATTATTGACCAGTTGAACAGCTCTGCCTTTCCGAAAAGATCATGTGGGCTCTGCTGTCGTTACTGCCAGGGGACCCAGCAGAAATGAGGCCTACCCATCTTCAGAATTTATCTTCTATCAGATGGGCAGGGCAGCCCCTCACAAGTGCTGGGAAGCTCAGCAAAAATGTCCTTGGAAGCTACTTTTCGTCCCTAGCAGGGGGTTGAAAGTGACTCGGATTAGAACTACATTATTATAATGATTACACAACAATTAACTTTTATCTTGCAATAACTAAATTCCAGATGCTTTGCCGAGGGCTTTATATGCATCATCTATTTTAACTCTCAGAACATGATGTGAGTACTATTATTATCTGTGGTTTATGTGTAAGGACACTGAAGCTCAGAGAAGTGACAAGACTTGCCCAGTGATACACAGTTGGTGCCTGGATTTGCGCATGAATACCAGCTCCAGCGGTTGAGCAAAAAATCTCATCAACTTAAGTTATTTTCGTTTCTATGGTTCCCAAGGACAGTCTACCATTTATTTATTACTAAAAACAGTTGCTATTTCTATGTTAATGTAGACAAAGTGTGTGCTAGTCCCCCTTTATAAAGCCGAGGTTGGGCATCAGACAGATACATTTCTAGTAACTAACCCTTTTCATCAAAGGTTGGCAGCATCTTGTCAAACTTCATAGGCATATGGGGAGAGGAACTGTAATTAAGTCTGTGGTGTAACAGACTTAAACAGAATGCGAAATTACTGGAGTCTTGTGGTTTGGGGAAATCCTCCTCCCTCCCCACTAGAAAGACAAATAGTTTTCAAAATAATTATGTTTTTCCATTTTAGAAATTAAAAAAATAGGCCGGGTGCGGTGGCTCATGCCTGTAATCCCAGCACTTTGGGAGGCTGAGGCGGGCAGATCACAAGGTCAGGAGATCAAGACCATCCTGGCTAACACAGTGAAACCCCATCTCTGCTAAAATACAAAAAAATTAGCCGGGCGAGGTGGCGGGCGCCTGTAGTCCCAGCTACTCGGGAGGCTGAGGCAGGAGAATGGCGTGAACCCCGGGGGGCGGAGCCTGCAGTGAGCCGAGATGCGCCACTGCACTCCAGCCTGGGCTACAGCGAGACTCTGTCTCAAAAAAAAAAAAAAAAGAAATTAAAAAAATAAGATTCGAATTGCCTGCCTTATGTGTTGCAAACAATTTCCAGGTAATGATCAAATTCCTTTCTTCTCTGGTGATGAAATTTGTTCATGGTTAAGGATGATCAGCTTTCAGATATCACGGCTATCAGTCAGAAAGACATAAACAATACAGTGCATTGTATTGTGTTGTATGATTAGCATTTCCCCCAATTAGAGTATTAGGAGAAGCATAACATCAAGACTTGGTTTGATGTTGGGCATGCTGTTTATTTGTGGCATCGTCTTCGGGAATAATGGCATTTAGCTATATACAAAGAAATATCTATAGAGCGAGCACCAGGCAGAGGCTAGCTGGTCCCCTAGCCAGCTAGGTGGTGTCGTTCAGACTCCATCTTGCAGGAAGAATTTTGTGCTAGAGAAGAATTAGGTGCTAGAAATTTCAAGGGCAACCACTTGTACACCCTTCTCTTCTCCACCTCTGCCCCTGCCCCCTTTAATTAGGTTGTTTGGTTTGTCCTTGACAGTAACCAAGGTTACCAGGGCCTACACAGAAAGGAGACTTCTTGGTCTCTGTCTCCAGTGAGAGGATGAACACCTCACAAGGGGTTAAACTCAGAGGGGACCCTGGAGACCAGCGTTGCAGAGTCCCCGTCCTGGGAGCCACTGTGGCTGAGTGACAGCTGAAAGGCTGGAAAGTGTCACCGAGAGACAGAGGAGGACCCAGCACTCTGGGTAGATTTTTATCACTTTCTTGAACACTTCAAATTACAGACATTAGTTCTGAGGCTTTGTTTCGCAATTGGTGCCACAGCAATTGGTTTTTGTTCATTGATTTACATGAATGCATATTGTAGCTGGTTTCTTGGGATACATAATTTGTGTCGAGGGGTTGCTTTTGTTCCTGGGAACTCTTGAGGGAATGTGGGAGAATGAAAATATCACCGCAATGCATCCCTCCCCTCCTGGGGGTCTCATCTGTTGTTGGGGTGGGGGGCTGGCAACATCCACTTGTTCACAGGTCAGTGGGCAGCGAGAGGAGGTGACGGGTGTCTGTCTCTGTCTTGGCCCTATTTTCACTTTGGCCTCATGCTCAGGGCATTGTTGACATTTTGAGCTGGGGGTAGGAGGGCTGTCCTGTGCATTGTAGGGTAATTAATAGTGTCCTGGGATTGTACCCACTAGATGCCAGTGGCACCCCCTTCCCCAGTTTCAATAACCAAAAATGCCCCCAGATGTTGCCAGATGTCCTCTGGGGTAAAACCATCCCTGGATGAGAACCACTGGCTCAAGATAACTAGAAACTCCACAGACCTAGACTACATGCCCAGGTGTGGCACCTGGAGTGTAAGGTTCCTAGTGCCATGGAAGCATGTGGGCATTGGGGAAGGGGAGGAAGTTGGGGGAGAGTCACCCTCTAGGAAAAAAAAATTCTCACCAGAAAAATAATAAAGTTAGCCAACTCTTATATAGACCTCATAGTGACCCGACACTAGACTAGATCACTTTTAGCATCTAATTTTCCCAACAGTCCCATAAGAGAGATCCTGTCATTCTTTTCACTTTGCGGATGAGGAAACTCAGGCAAAGAAAAATTGTTTGCCCAAGGCCAAAATCTAATTAGAAGCAAAACTGGGATTTGAACCTAGGTCTCCCTGGCATCTTGTACCTCGCCAGTGGATGGCTTAAGAGCATGGAGAAATCAACTGCCCCAGAACCTGTGCTTGCTCCCTTGGGAGGCTGTTATTGCATCTGCTGCAGCTGTGCCCACTGCCAGGATGCCTCTGGCCAGCTCTTTGCATAACAATGCTCAGAAAAAGAACAAAGAATGACTCTGCTTAAGGGCGCTGTGACTTAAGGAAATGCTTACTCTCCCAGAGGAGCACCGAGAACCTCACTTGGAGACACAGAATCCAGAACCCAGTGAACACCACTTGGCACCGGCCCTCCCAGGCTCAGTCCTTTGCTGCCTGCGAAGAGCGTGTGGCTTCCTCTGAAGGTGCCACGCCAGCGTCCTGCATTTAACCTCCCCCACTGGGGAGCCTTGTTTACTAAACAAAGCGACTGCACAGAATCGGGCCTCTGGGGAAGGCGGCAAGGTGGAAGGGCAGGGGTCAAGAAGCGGGTTCAAAGGGCTGAGACCCTGGGGAAAACGGGAGATTAAACATCCTCCTTTTCAAATCGGGAGGTTCAGATAATTAATTGGTCCCCGAACATGAAAGCTTTCAATGATTGTCCCGGGCAGCGGCCATTCTGCCTTGCTTCTTGTCTGGCTTGCTGGGATCCTCTTCTGCACTGCCCAAGCTGGGGCCAGACCAGCTGATAGCCAAGCGGACAGAGGTCTGGCCCAAAGGAGGCCTGCGCCAGTGTCTGTCTCCACAGAATCTCTTCTTCACTGTTACAGTGGCTGTCTGTCTTTCACACAGACGGCAAACCTCTGGAAGGACCGGGCCTCTGAGGACAAGGAGAGTCAGGGATAGGGGGCCGCTTCCATGCTGGGACCACCATGGCATGCGTGGCCTCCTGGCCAATTGGAACTCCCTGGCAGAGAGAAGGCAGCTGAGGGATCATGTCCTGCCTCGCTGCCCTGGGAGAATCTGAGGCTGGCTGATCTCAGCAGGATTGCTCCCACTTTCTGAACCAGAAACACCCCAAAAGCCTTCTGACATCACAGTGATCCGTGAGAGTGGGGTGACAATTTCCCCCATGGCATACCGTGGGAAGGTGAGAGATGGGTGCCTTGAAGTCTTTTAAAATTCCTCTTTGACAAGGATGATGGTCATAAACGTGAACGAGGACCACACACACATAGATGTTCACCTGCCGCCCTCAAGTCTCTTGCCCGTCATGATGTGTGATCCCATTTTACAGATGAGAAGACGGAGACTTCTCATAAGCACTCTCTGGAGCCAGGGGCTCCTGGCTGCACAGTGGTCTCTCTCCGCGGAACAAGAGAGACCTTCGAGCAGGCATCTTCTCCACCCTGGAGAGTGAGCTGCTGCAGGGCTGGGCCAGGGAAGGGAGTGATTGTGGAGCTGCAGCCTGGGGCTGCAGGGCAGAGGGCCCAGTTTGCCGGTGGCGACCTTGCCTGTCCTCTGCAGGGCTCCCGTGGGCTTGGGAAGGGGCCATGTGGAGAACCCTCCTGGGTGCTGAGGAGCCAGGCTCTGGGAGTGGCCACTCTGGGCAGGACTCCCCAGAACCGTGCTCAGGCCAAGGCCAGCTCTGGTAGAGTCAGGATGCCCACTGGAAAGCCCCCAGAGGGGGCAAAACTTAGCCGTGGGGATTGGGCAGGGTGGGCGCAGGAAGCCAGAGGCCCCTGCCAAGGGAGCAGTGCACCCCACTGGCAGCTCCTTGGTCAAGGGTGGGGCCCGGGGTGAGGGACTCGCAGCAGTATGGGAGGGGCGGGGGTGGGGTTGCTGATGACTGCTAAGTGCCCTAGCAATGAAGCTGAAAGGGCTCTTAGGCGCCCCTTTCTTCTATCCTGAAAGGATCAATCGCAGAGCTCTGCCTTTGCGTGTGTGATGGCCCCACTGTGAAGTACACTTAAGGAATCAAGTTTTCTAAAATTCTATAAATCATTATTCCAGCCTCTTGCTCACCCCCTCCAAAATCATTCATCTGCTGAAATATTTAGCGATGGGCGCGTCTGCGCACACACACCCTGTAGGCAGGCATGCGGGAGAGGGCACAGGAGCCGTTGCCGAGGTGTCCCAAGGCCTCTGCCTCCCTGCTCTCCCTTCACAGTGACCTTGACAGCCCCCATGATCGTCATGTGCAGGTGATCCTGACCAAATCGTGAGATGTGGCTTCCTCCGCCATTCTCGAGGGCTCCATAAAAGGAAGTCCCCAGGGTACTGCGGTAACACCCTGGTGGCTCCCTCTGGGGTCCCAATGAGGAAGGCGTGGGTGTGTGCACAGGTTTGTGGTCAGGTCTGCTAGGGTGGCTGGGGAATGCCACCCTGTAGAAGTTGTTCCTGGCTCCTGTCCTCTGCACTGTTGGCCACTCTTAGCAAGCATCTGGGGAGAGCAGTGTTGTGCTGATGTAATGAGTTTGGCCTGTGAGTTGTGGGCTGGGCAGGGCAGACTGGAAGTGCTGGCCCTTTGGTGGACTTGGTTCTTTGAGAGTGAGGGTTTTGGCCTGGTTCCTCTGTCCTCACCAGGGCTAGAAGCTCCAGAATTTTCCACCCCTCCCTCCCTGTACACACACATCCTGACACATGACACGGCAGACCACAGCAGCCACAGCCAATGTCCCTGAAAGGCAAGGCAGGCCTGACTGATTTGCAGTGGTTGATCTGTGTAATGTTCCTTCTCCCCAAGCACCCATCTCGCCTGCAGAGGCGCTACATTACTTCACAGGCCTGGCTGCCAGCCTGACACCCTATGCCCTGGAGGATGCTTGGGAGGTTACGGGTGCAACAAGCAAAATGAAAATCCATAGTTTTAAACCTTTATGAATTGAGAATGTGAACCTGGCAAATGGACCCGGAGTTACTAATGGACAATTGGTGTAACGAGCCCATCTATCCTCCAGGACCTGGCGAGGCCATTCCCGTGACTGCTGGCTCCTGAACACGGAGCCTTCCCTGAGCCTGCCTTCCCTCCCCCTTCTCAGAGTCAGGGAAACAGATGCAGGCATGGGAAAAAGACCAGCAGATGTCCTGCCAGGGGCCCCTGGCTCTGTGTGCCCAGGTGAGGCCTTAGGAGGAGGCAGCAGTGGGTGTGGGGGAGGGGATTCAGGCCTCCTGGGCTGTCCAGGACTTCAGCCAACCATCAATGGGCAAAACAGAGCCCCATCCTGACCTCCACATACAAGCATTAGAAATCTCCTCTTGTACAAAGGAAGACCATATCCCAACCATACATGTGCTCTTGACTCAATGGCTGTGCTATCAAGTGGGAGGGGCATCCAGCCCTGGGTCCCCCCGGTCCTAGCCATCTGTATGTACTAAGGACACTGTCTCTCAGGGCCTGCAAACATGCCGTCCCTGCAATACCCATGAGTCACTCACCTTCTCAGAGCAGCCTTTTCTGGCAATTCTGTTGAATGTTGCGCCAACCCTGTATTCCCTGCACTCTGCCTGCTTTACTTTCTCTATGGCGGTGGTCACAATTGGACGGACTGTATATTTTACTTATTTGTGGGTTTCGTATCTGTTTTTCTCCTCTAGGACAGAAGCTCCACGAGGGCTTCAATTATTGTCTGTTCTGTTTGCTATTTTTTCCAAGCACCTAGAAAAGTACCTGGCACATAGTAGGTGAATAATAAGTATTTGTTTAGTGAGTAAATGAATGGTTGGATGTCCCAGAGGTGTGAGGCTTTTCCTTGTTTGGACCCGGGCACTCTGATCTCCACCCTCTAGAGGGGATTGTCCCTTTCCTGTTGCTGCTTCATTAGCTGTCCTGACCTTGCCAGGACCTGCCTGCTCGGCTGCCTTCCCGCTCTTGTTTCTCCTGTCCAGCCCCATGCCATTCGCATGCTCCTGGTGCATGACAGCAGTTTACTGTTCTGCTCCCATCTGGGTGTTCTCTCTTTTCCTGCAGGCCCAAGATCACTAATTAAATGAAGGGACTTGGCATTTTTCTCCCTGCATGCCCCTATCCTTCACCAAGCACCCCCCAACCCCAACACTTGCATACAACTGATGCTGAGTTGGAAGTTTCCTAAAAGTTACTGTGGACTTTCTCTCTAGACAGCAGCATGAGCCGCTCCTCACCTTCACAAACAAGGGAACAAGGGGCCAAGGTCAGCCCTTTGAGGATTAAACTCTGAAATCAACCCGTGATTGATGGGGGCAGAGATAAACAGCCCTGAGAAGCAGAAGGGACACAAAAGAAGTGATCAATAAATGTTAGTTTCCTTCTGCTGTGGTCTGAATGTTTGTGTCCCTTCAAAATTCATATCTTCATACCTAATCTCCAATGAGACAGTGTTAAGGGGTGGAGCTTTGGGCAGAGTCCTCATGAATGGGATTAGCACCCTTAAAATATAGGCCTGAGGAAGCTTGTTTTCCCTTCTGCCATGTGAGCACACAGCTGGAAGGTGCCATCTATGAAACAGAGCATGGGTCCTCGCCAGACACCAAATCTGTTGTCACCTTGATCTTGGACTTCCCAGCCTCCAGAACTGTGAGCAGCAAGTTTCTGTTGTTTATAAATTATCCAGTCTAAGATACTGTGTTACAGCAGCCTAAATGGACTAAGACACCTTCCTTTTCCCTTCATTTTTTCACTGCACAAGTCTGGGGTATTTGTTCATCAGATGATGTATCACTCAGGATGAGTTAGGTGATCATGCTGCAGTAACAAACAAAAGACTATTTCTAGATTATGCTATGGTCATGAAAGTTTCTTTCTGCCTCATGCTACAGATCCCCCATGGCTGAGGAGTTTTGTTGTAGTTCTCTTCATTCTGCACTGCAGGCAGATGCAAGAGTCAGTATTTTTGACATTCCCTGTTGCAGACAGAAAGAGAATGTATCATGAGTGGATGCTTTCTTAAGTCTACCCAGGAAGTGACATTTATATTCCCACTCACTTTTCACTGGCTTGAACACGTCACATGGCTATGTGGAGCAGGAAGGGCAATCTTGCCATGTGCCCCAGGGGAGATCCAGAAGTCATCTGATGAACAGCACTGACTCCCACTGTGAGAGGCCTTTTTCTGAAAGAACGGGTGCACCGGGTCACTGCCGACACTTTTCCTGTTTTGAGGAAACTGTGAGTCCCTGTCTGCTTTCATGCCAGCCTTGCTGAGGAGCCCCAGGAATCTTCCCCTAGTCTGTCTGGGCTCCTTTGCAACAGTCTGCTCTGAAGGCAGCTCTTGTTCTTTGCCTCCCACAGGTGACCTGATGGCTCCAGAGGGCAGCCTCTCAGTGACAGGGCTGTTTTTATGGATTGCTGGGGTTGGATGGAGGTTGATCAGCAGAATGGCCCACATCCTACGGTCACTCACCTTTGGCCTGAGCCCAGATGTAGGGTGCTGCTGCTGCACTTGCAGAGGAAAGGGGGCAGGTGGCCAGGGTTGCAGACTTAGGCCCACTTGCTCTGGTGCCCAGGCCAGAAAGCACTGATTCGGAGGCTCCATCAAAGACCCTCTTCAGGGGCACAGAGCTTAGGAAGGCAGTGAATGCCTCCTAAGAGGCAGAGTTGGTTTGGGAACTCTGCGTCTTTTTCTCTTTGTTAAAAAAAAAAAGAAAAAGACTGACTCAGCACATCATTTCAATAGCACCCTTTTCAGCAGATCAGACCCTCTGGTTCTTCTATCTTTTCAACACAAGCCAATCTTGGATGAACCCAATTATCTGCCTTCATTCAAGGAACTGAGGACTGTTGAAGGAAGTCTCACAATAGGACAGACAGATAGATGCCACTGGAAACATACAAACTCCAATCTCAAATAAAGCCTCAAAACTGCCCAGCAACCCTACAGTGGTTCTCTGCCAACTTTCCCTCCTTCGCTCTCCAGAGTGATGAGTTCAGAACTTTGCCATTGCCTTCACACTTTCAAGCTCTTCCATCTTTGCCTTTCTTCTCACTCTTCACAGCATTTCTCAAAGATCTTATTCTGGAAAACACTTTAAAATACTTTCTAGGTCTGAGGTAACTCATGCATAAAATTTATTTTATCTATGGCTTGTCGTACATTAACATAATCAGGAAATTATAGATATTATAACCCAATAAAATGTCAATGCGTTTTTGAGTAGAAAAAAATAGTGGGAGGGGGAGGGGGGTGGGGAGTGGGGTGGGGCATGGAAGGGAAATGGCTGAGAGTCACCAAAGGCTATGGAGATGTCAAGTTTCTTTCAAGACAGGCTTTTAATGAAGGAAGTGAAAATACAGCAGATGAAAAAGATGCATGTGCAACATAATCATGGCAAATGCATCTTCACAAATGCCTTTTCTAAGTTGTTAGTGATACAAAAGCCCCTGTAGAATCTGTTTCCTTGTGAGCCTTCTGGTGGTCTTGAACTATTTAAAACACACCAAAATGCAGACGGAAGGGAGCACCATAGAGCACAGCAGACTGCAGGACGTTTGTGCGGAGGGGCACTGTGTGGCACGCAGCAAAGGTGTCGAAACTTAAAATAGAGCATCACTTCTTCCTGAAACAGGAAAATATTCATGGGGGATTTTGCTCTCTTTTTGAATACATGTTCTATGTGGCTCTTTTCTCCCTTTATTCATTAGCTATATGCAGGAACCTGCATAGAAGTGGCACAGATGCCTTAGTGGGTCTGGAATGTTAAAAAACAAGCTATTTAAAAAAAAAAAAAAACTACTGTAGTGAGATATAATTCACATACCATGCACTTCATCCATTTAAAGCATATAATTCAATGATTCTAGTGTATTCACAGTTGTGTATCCATCACCACAATCAACTTTGGAACATTTTCACTACCCCAGAAAGCAACCCCCCACATTTTAGCCATCACTCCCCAATCTCTCTATCTCTCCCAGCCAAAGGAAAGCACTCGCCTACCTTTTGTCTCAATAGGTTTATCTATCTGGGCATATCATATAAACAGAATCATAAATAAGCGGTCCTCTGAGACTGATTTTTTTTTCACGTAGCTGATGTTTTAAAGGATCAGCCATGTTGTAGCATGTATTAGTACTTTATTTCTTTTTGTTGATGAATAATATTCTATTGTAGATATATAGGTCATTTTTTGAATTACTGTAGTTCAAAAACCTAAGTATGTGACTGAGGAGAAAAGGGGTCACAACAAGTGAAGAAAAGAAACCTGCAGGCATTTTACTGCCAACCTGAACTCCTCCACTTTAGGCTGAGCAGAAAGGATTATGGCCTCAAAAGGGTTCATGGAAAACTAAAAAGAAGCATTTGGATCAGTCTTGTTGATAAGATCTGGAAAAGGTTACGTGAGAGGACCCAGAGAAGCTTTTAAATTCCATGTTTTATAAATATGTTTAACATTATTTGTTTGGAGAGAAAAGTAGGAAAAAATATGTATTTCAATGTTAGTCATTAATTTTCTTAGGGCCATGTGATTGATCAAATATAGCTCCCCTATCCCCAGGGAAGCATCTCTCAAGATAGAAGGGAAGGTCTTCAGGGCACTGAGACACAAACATGAAGCTGTAAAGTGAAGGTAAATCCCCAGTCTCTGTGCAGATGTTGCTACTCCTGCTGTCTGCTTACTGCTGGCATGTTGCTTGCTAAAGTCTAGATCCTCCAGCCACAGAGTATGTCTGTGCCCCTCAGTGCTGTATGTAATTACAACATTCTCAAGCCCAGCCTAGGGTCAAGAGGTTAGAGACTCAGAACAGTGGTAACTACTGATGAAGCAGTTGCTCTTGAACTTTTTCTAAGTGTGATACTCCTGCTTGGTTGCAACAGTGGCCCCAATTTTTCACCCTTCTCTATAGCCATACTCTTCACTGTGTGAATCTGAGCTTCCTCCCACTGCACTTCAGGCAGTGTGACCTGCCCTATCCTTTAACACTGACCTCAGCCGTGTCACTTGTTGTGGTCAATGGGATGTCAGCAGAGGCATGAGCAAGCCAGCTGAACTGCAGTGCCTGGATGAACCTAGCCAAGATCAGCCGACCTTGACCTGTGAGCAATTAGCAGTTCAGCAGAAGCATGTAGTCGGCCCTTCACTGATTCCAGATGTTTGGATGTGAGCATACACTTATTGTTGAATGCCATTGAGACTTTGTGGTTGTCCATTACCGGCATATAGTGGCAATGCATAACCGACACAGGACCTTCACAAAGTCGTTCTTAAATTCACTGTTTTTGCTAGGTGAATCTAACATTCACATTCTCCTTGCTTCATGCATTCCATCCCTGGATTTATGATTTTCTCAGACTGCATCTCACTTTCTAGTTCCTCATGTGTTCTCTCTGCAAGTCCTCTTCTTGCTCTTCTCTGCTGTTTTATATGCCAGTGGTTCATTATACTAAGTTTCTCTCCCAGTCTCTCATTCCTTCATTATACACCATGAACAAGGGAGCAAGAAAATGAAAAAACCCAGAACTTTGGTGAGTTGACTGTTCAACTGCAAGATTGAGATATGGAATGAATGAATGAATTAGAAAATAGAAAACATTGATTGCTTTACATTTTCATTCATTCCATGTTCATCATAGAATGCCCTCACATGGTGGCAGGACAATCATTAACCTGTCTTAACTATACCAGAAGAACTTTTCAGTGAGTACTTTCATTAAAGGTATTAATAGGTGCGACACAGGCTGGTGCAGGACATATAAGAGCAAAGAAGTAGAGGAAGGGGGAGGTGTAGCTTCCTGTCACAGCCAGCCTAGATCCTACTGGCATTTTTACAAATGAAACTGTAAGCACCAACTGTGTATGCTTCAATACAGAATGTCGCCAAGCAGTGAGGCTGCACTACATGAGGTCAACTGTTTTCTAAATAACCTTCTGCCCTGTTATTTAGGAGGATGGAAACAAGAGACTGAACAAAACAAACAGAAAATGAAAGACAGGGAAGGAAGTGGGGGTAATAGAGATGTGAGGAGAGGGGAAGCTGAGAGCACCTATCTGTGTCTTTGATTCGGAACAAGTGCATCAGGGCTTTTGAGACTGGCCAGCCTCACTCTACCTCCCGGAGACTGCTTGCCTCGCCACGGCTGGTGGAAAACAGGACAGTCAAGTTACTTTCCCCAGATATTTAGAACTGGGGCTCAGGAGTCTCTGTTAGCCTCTGTGCTGTGCACATGTGCAATGCTAAAGGTTGTGGAGATGCTTGGCTGCCCGATCTGTGTAGGGAAGCAGAGAAACCTGGGAAGAGAGAAACAGAGGAGTAAATGAGGCATGAGGATGGTATTTGTGTACTGCGTTCTAGCCCTCAGCGGGGGGATTAGGGTCCTTTTTGCTCTTGGTTGGGTTCCATGAGGCACACTTATAATGACCTCGTCTCCACATGCTTAAGCTGGTTTGAGTCACTTCCTGTCACAACTAAAAGAGCCTTAAGGGAACTGGGAAATAATTCATAGTCAATCTATTTTACTCTCTTCCTCTTTCTTTTTTTTGTCTGTCTCCAACTTGAGAGTTCAAGTCACTATCCCGCTTTCCCCAGTGCTGCATGTTGTTGAGTGGGCAGTATTGCTCAGAAGTGCAATCCATTGTATTGGAAGAAGGAAAATATCATGGCGAATTAGTAAAACTGAAGTGAGTTGAGGCAGTGGCTTTAGGAAAGAACGTGTGGGTTGATGGAGGCTGACACAGGCATAGATGGGAAACGATGAACTCTAGAATGTTTTGTGCCCTTCCATTTGGAGGATTAGGGAGAACTAAGAACCCTATTAGAGTTTGACCAAGTAGAGTTAAGGTTTGGCCAAAGGCCACCTGGATTGCCCAGGCAATGATGCTGTAACCTTACGATAATGATCCTACAGGAAATTCATATGCAAATAAAGTGCAAAGTAATTAGAGTAATTAATGGCAAAGCAATATGTGGTTCCAACAGCTCTGCCTTGGGGGGCTGGCGAGGAGGGGTGGAGATTGTGTTGCAGCAAAGACAAGAGAAAACTGAGTTACATAAAAAAAGAGAATCTGTGGGCCTATGAGGCAGACAATAAATGCACACATACATGTACAAGAAAAATATCTGCCAGTGAAGCTGTTTGTGGAGAATTGAAATAGGGCAATGTGATTATGGTAGGGTGGCAATTTGAGATTAGATGATTAGGGTATCTGAATTAATTTTTCAAAGTTTTTACTTACAATGAAACTTTGACACCAGGAGCTGTGCCTTATGACCACGTTTGAGAACCACTGCAGCAGGGAGTATAGGAAACGTGGCCATAATAGGACATAGCCTGTTGCATAGCAAGTCAATACACTGACACCGAGGGTTGCAGCAGAGAAAGTGTTTTAGGATGGGCGCGGTGGCTCACACCTGTAATCTGGCACTTTGGGAGGCCGAGGAAGGCAGATCATTGAGGTCAGGAGTTCGAGACCAGCCTGAGAAACATGGCAAAACCCTTTCTCTACTAAAAATAAAAAAAAAATTAGCCAGGTGTAGTGGTGTGCACCTGTAGTCCCAGCTACTTGGGAGACTAAGGCAGGAGAATCACTTGAACCTGGGAGGCAAAGGTTGCAGTGGGCAAAGATCATGCCACTGCACTCTAGCCTGGGCGACAGAGCAAGACTCTGTAACAACAACAACAACAAAAACAAAGTGTTTTAATAGTAGGTTAACAAGAGGAAACCTCAAATTTGCCTCCCTGAGGAGTTTGGGGCTAGGGACTTTAAGGGTTTTGAAATGGGCTAAGGTGTGAGAATTGTGAATTGGTCAAAGAATGCAGGGTGAAATCATGGGTCAGGGTGACAAAGAAACTACATTCTCAAGCTGATTCAGTCCCTCTGTTGGGGTCTTCAAACTGGTTGGCATCAGCCTTTCCAGGGAATTCAGGTTCTGAAGAACATCTTAAGCAATTCATCCTACCTATAGAAACAATAGGGATGCAAGTGGTCAGTCCCTAGTGCCATGTGACTTTTGGTTACAAGGAAGCGGGCCACAGAATGTGGCCTGATTAATGCTTAATTATAACTATATTTCAGAACCTGGCATGTAATTCTTATTAAACCTGTGAGGACAATTTCAGAAATGCAGATCAAATCCAGCCACCTGAGGCATTGACCATGTCCTAGGGGAGAGAATCAGAAAGCTTGTAGAAAGTGCTCACTGGACATGGGATGGAGTAAATTTAATAGGGTTTATCTGAAGATGCTTCTTTAAATCAGTTCTCCAAGCCCTCTTAGCCACAGCCTTCTCGGTGAACCAGGAGAATTTCATATTTGTTGGCATTAGCCCCTCAATTCTGAAACTATCTTTGCAAAAGTTATCATAAGAAAATCTAACATAGAAAAATGAGGACAGTAAGAGAAATCTGACATAGCTGACTCCATCTTGCTTCTATCCTCTCAGCTGTCCTTGTTCATTCCTGGGCATAAGCCAAGCTAACACAAAGAGGAATTTAGTTTATAGTTTAACCTTAAAGCAGAGATGATAATAACCCTTTCCCACACTATCCCCTCCTTGCTTGGGGACTGAGATTACCTTTGTAAAATTAACAAATTAGTCACTAGGTTAAAATTATGGCTCAGGAGTCATGCAGACAGAAGCTGCAAGATTTCTAACCTCCCCAGTTGCTCCTATCGATAACATTGTAAAACCTACGACTGGTGTTCAAGGTAGTTTTAAGACCCTGCATTCTGATGGACCTGCTGGTATCACACAGTCTGATAAACTGGCTTAATTAGTTTTGTGATTCTATCCAGGAACTGAAGACAGCAAGAAGCCACTTTGACTCCCGATGATTTCATCCCTAACCCAACCAGTCAGCATTCCCCATTCCCTAGCTCCTTGCCAACTAAACTGTCCTTTAAAAAACCCTAGACTTCAAATTTTGGGGGAGATAGATTAGAGTAATAACTCCTATCCTTCCTGTCAGTTGCCTTGCAATAATTAAACTCTTTCTCTACTGTACTAATACTGTCTCAGTGAATTGGGCTTATCTGTACAGCAGGCAAAAAGAACCCATTGGGTGATTATAATTCTATGAGGATAGCTGGGGACCCCTGCCATAAATGCTAACAGCTACCTGACAATCCTTCTCTTTGAATCCAGACACATTCTTTTCTGCATCCCGTGTTCCAAATCTACCAAGCATCACAGGCAGTAGGGTGGAGGTGAATTGGGACACCTCAGATTTGCATAATAATAACTAGCTCTAACCTCTGAAAAAAATGGAAAATGACATCCAGGAGTCTCAGGGAATAAAGAAATGCAGACATTTTGGGGGGGATTTGGAGTCCTTGCCACTCCGTCCTTCACTTGCATTCTTTATACATTTCTAACTTTTTCATTACTTGGATTTTAAAAAGCAAAGATGCCTTCTTTCCTCAGCTCCCTCCTCACTAAACATTTCCCTGGTGAAGGTAGAAGCCTCCAGGGAATGAACTTCTCAGGAGATAATGACATCAGTCTAGAAATATTCACACTTCCCAGACTGGGTGTGTTAGTGGTGAGGGTGGGGCTGGGTGTGTGAACCAATCAGTCAGGGAGACCATGGGGCTGGGGGGTGGGGGGAGAAAGTTGAGGAGACAGGCTGGAAAGGAAGCCTTAGATGGGCACAAGGGAAGAAGTTGGGGCCCTATATCCCTGCGGCAGGGTCGCATAGAAACAGGGCCTAGGCTGGGCGTGGTGGCTTACACCTGTAATCCCAGCACTTTGGGAGGCTGAAGCGGAGGGATCACCTGGGGTCAGGAGTTCAAGACCAGCCTGGCCAGCCCCACTCTACTAAAGACCATCCTAGTGAAACCCCGTCTCTAAGAAAAATACAAAAATTAGTCAGGCATGGTGGCAGGTGCCTCTAGTCCCAGGTACTCAGGAGGGTGAGGCAGGAGAATCTCTTGAACCCGGGAGGCAGAGGTTGCAGTGAGTCAAGATCGCACCACTGCATTCCAGCCTGGGCGATAGAGTAAAACTCTGTCTCAAAAAACAAAAAACAGAAAAAAAAGAAAAGAAAAGAAAAAAGAAGCAGGGCCTAACACTCAAGGTCTCCATCATCTTATTTTGTTGCGGTAGAGGACAGGGAGAAAAGAAGCTGGTCTGACCTGTTCATGTTCAAGTGGCCACAGGACTCTCTGGGGTGATGGAAAGTTTTCCTCAGAGCTGGAACCACCCTGCTCACGGAGAATAGACCAAAAAGACTTCCCAGGAACCTGGGTTCTGATGCACTGGGTCCTGAAGGTTGGCAGGTCCTCACTGCTCAAAGTGTGGTCTTGGACCAGCAGCCCTGGCATCACCTGGGAGCTTGGGTGCTGTGCAGAATCTCATCAGATCTGCCCCAGAGCTGCTAACTCTGAATCTGCACTTCAGTGAGATCCCCGGGGAACTCAGAGTGCACTGGAGTTTGAGAAGCATGTCTGCAGGTGGCTCTGCAATATCAGACTTCCAGGTTTTAATCACAGGATGTTTACTGAACTGCGTGCATGTGTTATGTAATTTTGTGAGTATGCAGAGGCAAGATGCTAGTCCATATGGTAAATGACTAGAGCATTGGATAACACTCACGATGTCAAGGAAAAGTTTTTGTTTGTTTGTTCATTTTGAGATGGAGTCTGTCTCTGTTGCCCAGGTTGGAGTGCAGTGGCGTGATCTTGGCTCACTGTAATCTCCGCCTCACGAGTTGAAGCGATTCTCCTTCCTCGGCCCCCCGAGTAGCTGGGATTACAGGCATGCACCACCATGCCTGGCTGATTTTTGTATTTTTAGTAGAGGTGGGGTTTCACCATGTTGGCCAGGCTGGTCTCAAACTCCTGACCTCAAGTGATCCACTCACCTCAGCCTCCGAAAGTGCTGGGATTACAGGTGTGAGCCACTGCACCTGGCCAAGGAAACAGTTTTATGGATAGTTTATCCCTCACCACAGCATGCAGGACAGGGCCACTAGTCCATTAGGGATCTACAGATCATTTGCTTGTGGTCTCCCTGCCTGCCCCTGCCCCATCACTGTGCTTCCCAAAGCCTGCAAACCAACACACCTTCACTCTTCTCCTAGCCTGTCTTGCAGCCAGGTTGATTATATTTGCCTTTTCAGAAATGTGCTGTTTCTTAATGATAAAAAATCAGGACATGAAAGGAAGGGGCAAAAGTGAAGAAGGTGACCCAGATGAATGACACACTGGATGTCACTGTTTAAACCACATTCCCTTGGGTAGAGTGTGGTGAGGCCAGCGCAGATGGAAAGGGGGGAACCAGGAGGAGTTTTTACTGTTGTTACTCACAGCTCCCTGGGGAGAACACAGCCTAGCACCGACGGTTGCTCGGGAAGTGGAGGGAGGGAGGAGAGCTGTGGGCAAGTAGTTTCCACCGGAAGGAAAGGGGGGGCAGCCGGTTTAGGATTGGCTAGTTTGAATAATTTCAGTGGACTGTAGGGTGTTGAGGCTGTCCCTTGTTTTCTGGTACCTGGCCCTGGGGTGGTCAGAACAGAGGAAGAGTGACCCTGAGTGTGAGAGCCCCATCAGGGAGGTGGTTGGGGGTGTGGACTTAATCAGTTTCAGGAAGAAGAATGGACCTGCCTCTAACCGGGGCTTAAACTGGGTCAAGACAATCTTTGAAAAAATTGCAATACAGTCAGGCCCCAAATTAAGTTTGTTTCCGTGTTATCTCATCCAATCCTACCAAATGTGTAAGGCTGCTCCCAAATATTCCGGTTATTGATGGCATAACCAGCCACCCCCAACCTGAACAGCATAAAAGAATAGCATTTATGATACTCACCAGCTCCATGGGACAGAAAGCTGTATGGATGGCTCTTCTGGCTTGATTCAAATGGCTGGAGCTGGGGCTAAAAGAGCCAGGGCTGGCATATCCATTTACAAGGTGGCCTGGCTGGCCAGCTGAAAGATGGGCTTAGCTGGGGTTGTTGACCATAGCGTTCACATGTGGCCTCTCCAGCATGGTGGTCTCAGCACAGCAAAACTTCTTGCATGGAGGTGGAGGGTTCCAAGAACACGTGTTCCTAGCCACGAAGGTGGAAGCTGCATGGCTTTATGATTGAGCCTCAGAAGTCACATAGTGTCATTTCCACCCCAATCCTTAGGTCAAAGAAGTCATTAGGCCCCTCTTCCAACTACAGATTCAAAAAGAGTGCACAGAGACTCCACTTCTCCTGGAGGGAATGTCAAAGATTCTGTGACTATGATTTTAAAACATTGCACCGCATTATAGAAAATGGATGGCCCTGCACAAGGTCAGAGTTTTGCAGACAATATAAAAATATTAGACCTGGTGGGCTTCCAGTGTCATGACTTTCCACAACAGGCATCAAAAAGACCTCAGGAAAGAGTTCAATTAAAGAGACTTCTCTCTCCTTTTCCTGGAACCTCACCTCCAATTTCCTACTCCTGAACTGCCTCTCTTTCTGGCATTTAGAACCTAGTGAACAGTCAGCAGAAGGGAGGATTGTGAACTTCTGCTATGAGTATTTGCTGTAGGGATCTCCTCTGTTAACTTTCATTTAATCCCACACACTTGTATTGAATGCCTAAAGATAAATATGATAGCACCATGGTTAAGAGCAGGAGCTTCAAAATCCAGTTGCCTGTTTGAAATCCTAGCTCTGCCCCTATGCAAAGGCCACAGCCAAGTTATTTAAACTTTTGGTGACTCAGTTTTCTCAACTTTAAAATGAGTATACTATAATAATACTATGGACTGTCATGAGGATAGAATAAACATATGCAAGGTAAGCACTATGTCAGTGTTTTCTAGAGTTGTTTCTACAGAGCAGAACTTCTGTCCCTCCTTGCTCTCAAGGATTGCACAGGTCAGCCAGGTGGGAGAAAAGTACACAAGTAACAATTCCACCAGACAGGCTGCGGTGGATGCTGAAATAGAACCGCAGACAGCTGTGGGACAAGGCAAGGCAGCCAGAAAAATGGAATATTGACCACATTGTAAAACTGCAAACTCATGTGTATTAGGCTGCTGGGGTTTTCCCTAAACCTCCAGTCTTTGAAATCTACTTCCAATAGCCATGACTCCAAAGTGGGAGTTTTATAATCGTATTTGAGCTCCAGAGATTGCTGAATGCAGTCTTTTAGAAAAACGGAGATTTGCTTAGAAATCCACCTGAGGACTGGAAGCTTCTTGACTCTCTTTCTGGAGCAGGGCCTCACCCAATAAGTTAGTGCCTAATTGGATTGAATTATCCAGCTTTCCTGGTGCTGTAATTGATGCTTGTGTATCACTATTGCCTTCCCAGCTCAACATGAGCTTCCTGAGCCAGGAACGGTGGTGTCCATTCCAGCTCAAACTCTTGACTCTCAGGGAGTTTTCAAGAACCTCAGACAAAAGTTCCATAGCAATTGCCCTAAGGTAACCACAAAGAAACATTTCCGTGGAGGAAATCATGGATAAAACACACTGTACCTGACGAGGTTACAAATGGGCTTAAGATGCTATTTAGCGGTAAAATTCTTGACTTGCTTTTCTCTCTATTCCTAGTGCCCACCACAATGGTTGGCACATAACGAATTTCATAAAAGTTCTCTGAGTGAGTGAATGAATGAATGAATGAATCAATGAAGAAGTAGGGCCTGTGGCTGACATTGCCAAGTTTAAAACCTGAGCCCTAGATCCAGGTGAAAGGAGTTTGGCAAACAGGTAGTGAGGCCAAGAACACATATCTGAGACAAGTTGCCTATCCCAATGAAGACACTGATATCTGAGCCAAAGACATCAGGGAAACACCAGTGTTCAGAAGCAAATGTAAGAGGATGTTTTCAGTTGCAAAAAACAGAAACTCTCATTCAAACTGACATTAACAAGTGAATGCAGAGTCTCCCATAGCTGAAAATTTCAGAGGTGGGTGGACTTCAGAATGCTTGATCCAGCCACTCAGTTAGACCCATGTCCCTGTTAGCAATCAGTGACCCAGGTTCTTCGGTTCTTTTTCTCTGGAGATCAGTGTAAATGCTGACTTCTCTCATAGTAGCCAGCAGCAACTGAGGCTGTATGTGTCTTTGTTCAATTTCAGTAACTGGTTGTTCACAACCTTAGAACAAGAGCCCTGGGGTTTGGGCTGATTGGACCACCCTGAGTCAATCGCCATGGCCAGGATAATGTTAGGCCCTGGACAGGTGAACCTGAATTAGCAAAACCAATCACTGTGGCCGGGGAGGGTGTCAGGTGGGGTTAATCTGAACATCTCTGAACATCAGCACTGCTTTACTGCGATGATTCTGGGGCTGGATGCTGGGGAGGCAACTGCAGTACCCAATGGCAGAAGAGTACTTATCCGTGAATCCTCTCCTCTGACCCTCCACCACTCATCTGTCCTCCTGTGGCTGCTTCCAGATATCATTCATATAGCTTTGGGGATGAAAAGATTGGGATGAATTTATCATGCTTCCTATACTAAAAGCTGTTTTCATTTTCTAAAGCCCTACTACATTCTTATTAGAAAGATGAACTCAATCCAATACATCTGAAGAAGAGTGAATACAGAGGCAGAAATGTCCATGTCTTAGGACAGATACCAGGGCTAGACTGGTGGCTCTAGGGAAGGTGACAATGTGTGCAAACTTTTCCTTTGCTCTTTTCTCTCCAGCTTAACCTGGTTCTAACCAGGTGTTCCTAGGGACTTCCTAGCCCACCTTGTCCTTTGCTCTCAGACCCTCACTGGGTCCCTTGCTGCATTTCTGTCTTTGGAAGGCCTCTCCATGCTCTAAGACCCATCTCTTCAGGAGCTCGTTAAGGGACTGAAGCTAATGATTGAGTAAACCTAGGTGCTAAAAGGTTCTCATGACATTCATGGATCCTGTGTTTGTATTTTGTAAAGGCAGTTCAAGGAGAACAGACTGATTGACTGCACAGATGTCAGTGCAGATTCCCAGACAACAAAAGAACAAGTGCTCTCACCCTCCCAGCCTGGGGCTTTTCTCATCCAGGACACTCCTGCCATGTCTGCATGGGCAAGGGAGTGGAGTGAAGAGTGCGGATGTCCCAGGAAGGGGGCATTTCTCTCTACAGCAGAGTTGGGGAGAAGAAAAGGAAAACCAAACCTCCCTGAGACAAACCAACAATAATATCCAAACCAACCCAAACACACACACATACAGGAACACACACAAACACATACATGCCTATACACAAACACACACACACAATTACATACACACATGCGTACAACCACACATGCACACACACATAGGAACATACATGCACACACAAACACACATGCATTTACAAACAAACATACAGGCACACACAAGCACATGCACACAAACACACACATAAAGGAACACACACAAACACACCCCCACACACATGCATATACACAAACATGCACACACATATATGTATACACACACACATGCGCTCATACATACCTGAGCACAGGCTGCTAATTGCTAGCAGATAGAATCCGAAGCAGCCTTTTGCAGAACGGTGCCACAAAGATTGTCCCCAGAAAAGAAGGGCTTCTTGTGCCCCTCGTGTCTGAGAGTACAACCACTTGCATGGCGAGGAGATAAAGCTAAATGTTGATAATGAGGAAATTGCAGATGGCAAAATGAAACACAGCTGTTCCAGGGTAAAATCAGTAAAAGAGGGAAGGGTGGTAGGGGAGAGAGAGGGAGGAAATAAGAAGAGAGAGATTTTTAATGATGGCCATTCTAACTGGTGTGAGATGGTATCTCACTGTGGTTTTGATTTGCATTTCTCTGATGGCCAGTGATGAGGAGCATTTCTTCATGTGTTTTTTGGCTGCATAAATGTCTTCTTTTGAGAAGTGTCTGTTCATGTCCTCTGCCCACTTTTTGATGGGGTTGTTTGTTTTTTTCTTGTAAATTTGTTTGAGTTCATTGTAGATTCTGGATATTAGCCCTTTGTCAGATGAGTAGGTTGCAAAAATTTTCTCCCATTGTGTAGGTTGCCTGTTCACTCTGATGATAGTTTCTTTTGCTGTGCAGAAGCTCTTTAGTTTAATGAGATCCCATTTGTCGATTTTGGCTTTTGTTGCCATTGCTTTTGGTGTTTTAGACATGAAGTCCTTGCCCACGCCTATGTCCTGAATGGTATTGCCTAGGTTTTCTTGTAGGATTTTAATGGTTTTAGGTCTAACATATAAGTCTTTAATCCATCTTGAATTAATTTTTGTATAAGGTGTAAGGAAGGGATCCAGTTTCAGCTTTCTACATATGGCTAGCCAGTTTTCCCAGCACCATTTATTAAATAGGGAATCCTTTCCCCATTTCTTGTTTTTGTCAGGTTTGTCAAAGATCAGATAGTTGTAGCTATGCGGCATCATTTCTGAGGGCTCTGTTCTGTTCCATTGATCTATGACTCTGTTGTGGTACCAGTACCATGCTGTTTTGGTTACTGTAGCCTTGTAGTATAGTTTAAAGTCAGGTAGTGTGATGCCTCCAGCTTTGTTCTTTTGGCTTAGGATTGACTTGGCGATGTGGGCTCTTTTTTGGTTCCATATGAACTTTAAAGAAAATCAGGAAACAACAGGTGCTGGAGAGGATGTGGAGAAATAGGAACACTTTTACACTGTTGGTGGGACTGTAAACTAGTTCAACCATTGTGGAAGTCAGTGTGGCGATTCCTCAGGGATCTAGAACTAGAAATACCATTTGACCCAGCCATCCCATTACTGGGTATATACCCAAAGGACTATAAATCATGCTGCTATAAAGACACATGCACACGTATGTTTATTGCGGCACTATTCACAATAGCAAAGAGTTGGAACCAACCCAAATGTCCAACAACGATAGACTGGATTAAGAAAATGTGGCACATATACACCATGGAATACTATGCAGCCATAAAAAATGATGAGTTCGTGTCCTTTGTAGGGACATGGATGAAACTGGAAAACATCATTCTCAGTAAACTATCCCAAGGACAAAAAACCAAACACCGCATGTTCTCACTCATAGGTGGGAATTGAACAATGAGAACTCATGGACACAGGAAGGGGAACATCACGCTCCGGGGACTGTTGTGGGGTGGGGGGAGGGGGGAGGGACAGCATTAGGAGATACACCTAATGCTAAATGACGAGTTAATGGGTGCAGGAAATCAACATGGCACATGGATACATATGTAACAAACCTGCACATTGTGCACATGTACCCTAAAACCCTAAAGTATAATAAAAAAATAAATAAATAAATAAATAAATAAATAAATAAAAAAGAAGAGAGAGAGAGAATGCAGATGTTGAGCACAGGAGAGGTTGGGGCTCTGTCCAGCTCTCCAGTGCCTTAAACCAGCCATCTGTTTTGAGAGCTCTGGAGCTCTGGTAGTGTGGCGCCTGCATTTTCTCCCACTCTGTCCCTTTCTTCTCCATACTGGTCTTATGCTCTATTGATTGTTCTGGCCTTTGCAAAGCCTCAGGCTCTTCTCAGAATCCTCGGACCCCAGGGAGCCCTGCTCTTTGCTCATCTCTGCTCCAGCAAGAATGTGGTCTTCCAACAGCACCAGCTATGGTTAGAGGAAGAGATCCCAGCCTCACCCCAGAGCCTACAGATCTCATACCCTCTGCGTTCCTGCCATGGGTCCACCACTCTGTCCAGTGCTGTGACCCAGTGCATCCCTCACCTTTATGCATCTCCTTCTGCTTGGGCTCCAGCCACCCTCCCCACTCCTGTGCGGCCCGCAGTGTCAATGGAGCCTTATACCCTGCTCTTCGGAACAAGTCTCTGGCTTGCCCCAGCTCTCAGATCAAGGTTTTGAGCTCTGGCCAGTACCTCCCTCTTCACCTCATCTTCTATCCTCCCTGGCATGGACTTCTGGTTAGTAAGGCTGAACCACATGCAGCCTCCTTGAGGGGTTCTCATGAGTCCCACCAGGGGTCCTGGGATCCAGAGGAGAAGGCCCTGCTCAAAGGGCTCAAGTTCTTTTCTTTATGGACCTCTGTTCAATGACTTCCAACTCTGGAAGGTGTTCACTATGGGCTTTTTATACTCCTAATTTTCACAAGAAAATTGGAAGTGTGTCAAAAGATACTGGCCTGGGATTCAGAGCCTGGGGCTCTAAACCAAATGCTACCACTAATTAGATGAGTGGCCCTGGCAGCCAGCCTTTTTGTGAGGTGAAGGGACTGGAACTCTAGGCCCCTTTCGGTGGGGAATCTGTGCTTCAGAAGGGCCGCAGAGCCCCCAGAAATCTGGCTTAACAAGATCACATTTTGACATTTTCTGACTTGCGCATTTCCTGGGGAAAACCAATGAGCTTACACCTCAAAGCACTTTGAGAGGCCCAGATGTGTAAATCGCCTGAGCTCAGTACTTTGAGACCAGCCTGGCCAACATGGTGAAACCCCATCTCTACTAAAAATACAAAAATTAGCCAGGCATGGTGGTGGGCGTCTGTAATCCCAGCTACTTGGGAGGCTGAGGCAGGAGAATCACTTGAATCCGGGAGGTGGAGGTTGCAGTGAGCTGAGATCGCTCCATTGCACTCCAGTCTGGTAACAAAGCAAGACTCCATGAAGAAAAAGAAGAAGGAGAAGGAGAAGGCGAAGGAGGAGAAGGAGAAGGCGAAGGAGAAGGAAAAGGAATAGTAATGTTAAATCGAAGCAGCAATGCTGTGAGGTAGTTGCCACTTAGGCAAAAGCAAAGCTTTCGGATGAATATAAAACTTTGCACTATACCCAGGCAAACCTGCTGCTTGGTGCAATATAGCCTGTGATGTGGGGTCTCATGCTCCCCACCCCCCACACTCAGTTTGCCTTCTCTGAGCAGTTTCTGAGCACTGCCCAGGCTGGGATGCCCTTCAGGATGGCTGCTGACAAGCACATGTGCCAGAGGAAACTAGAGGCTGAAGGGTTCTTGGATGCTGTGATACGCACTGAAAAGAAGTCAGGCTTCAGTTAGGAATGAAATCTGAGACTTGGTTTCCTGCAGAGAGCAAAGGGAGAAGGCAGAAATATTGAGGCTAAGAAGTCAGGCAGTGGGAAACGAGACAGTGATTCATGCAGGGGAAGACAGCTTGGGAGCAGTGATAAGAGAACGAACAATACCAGACACACAGGCTGGTAGAGTCAAAGGAAAATGATTTTGCAAGATAGCGTGAGTCCCGGATGGACACACACTGCAACCTTCTGGCTGAGTCTTCCCCGGGTAGGTTTGGGACCTGAGTTGTTTTGCAGGAAGACCCCAGCTCCTGATGGAGAAAGCCCACAATATAGACAAACTGGAACATAATAAAAACACTTAAAATAGGCTGAGTGCAATGCCTTATGCCTGTAATCCTAGCACTTCAAGAGGCCAAGGCAGGAGGATAGCTTGAGCCCAGGAGTTCAAGATCAGCCTGGGCAACATAGCGAGGCCGTATCTCAAGAACAACAACAACAACAACAACAACAAAACACTTAAAACACACTTTGGAGGAGCTTCTAGCTTTTTACCTGATATGCCCAGTGGCCAGAACAATTTCCTGTAGGAACTGACCCGATCTGCGTGGTCCAGAATCCAAATTGTAAAATCAGAGAAGCTGGTCTTCGTTCTTCACCTTTATTTTCTGAATCTGTCTCCCCCACCTCCCTACCTTCCATGTTTTCAGTGCCAACTTCCCTATCTTTACATTTTCTACCCTCTCTCTCTCCCATAAACCCTTGTGACAACCTTACTGTTAGAATGGGAGTATGTCTGGTAAAGTTCTTCATACCATGAAGTCTTAGGGACTTAATGTGCAATTTCTTTGAAGGGATTAAATTATTAATAGCAAGGTTTTTGACACCAGTTAGAAAATATTTTGTCAAGGACCTTCCCATGAGCCCTATATCTTCCCATAAGCCCTCTATCTATATCTTACAATGCAGGGCAACTCTTTCTACCGCCCATGACTGAGACTCACTGGGTGCAAAGTCTGTGGGAAAGTTATGTTTTGATGACCATGATGGTCACCAAAATGACTTCTTTGGGAAGTGGCCTAGTGCAGTCATTTGGATTCCAGCCTAGCCACTTTCTAGGTGTGTGACATGATGCACATCTCTTTTAAAGTTTCAGTTTCCTGGTCTGGAAAACAGATGTAAGGATGGTATGCCCCTCATGGAGCTATCTTGGGGATAAGATAGTATGGCATGAAACAAGTGCTCAATAAGTATTTGCAATCATGCTTCCTTGATTGTGAGATAGGCTTATGTGAAGATGTATTTGAAGTCTCACTTGATTCTGTTGTTGGAGATCCATTGTATACCTTTATCTCCTATAATTTCAACCTCAAAGTAGAGTTTGAACAAAACTTAGAGACACTTATGGGGCATCTACTCCATATCCCAGGCTCTGTGCTTGGCACTAAAGTATAGAGATAAAAATCCCTTTTTTCCCTCAAAGGGAGGATAATCAAATAAGGAAAGAAATCTAATATACTATATTCAGGGCAATCATCTAGTGATGCTAAGGGAGAGGAAGGATGCAGCAGAGGGAGGCATTCTCTCTGTTTGGTGGAGTGGGGTTTGAAGTTTCAGGAACATCTTCATTGACGAGGTGACACCCAAGGAGGTTTAGGGAGGAAAATGGGAGTTTCCTAGGTAACAAGAAGGGAGGAGGGCATCCCAGTAAGAGGAAAGAGCAGGTATAAAGTTATATTGCATTTGCAAAAGTGTAGAACCAGCCCAAATGCCCATCAATCCATGAGTGGATAAAGAAACTGTGGTATAGGCCAGGCGCAGTGGCTCATGCTTGTAATCCCAGCACTTTGGGAGGCTGAGGCAGGCAGATCACGAGGTTAAGAGATCAAGACCATCCTGGCCAACATGGTGAAACCCTGTCTCTATTAAAAATACAAAAATTAGCTGGGCATGATGGCATGCACCTGTAGTCCCAGCTACTCAGGAGGCTGAGGCAGGAGAATTGCTTGAACCCAGGAGCTGGAGGTTGCAGTGAGCCGAGATCGCACCACTGCACTCCAGCCTGGTGACAGACGGAGACTCGGTCTCAAAAAAAAAAAAAAAAAGAAAAAGAAAGAAACTGTGGTATGTATGTACGATGGAATATTAGTTAGCCATAAAAATGAATGAATTAATAGCATTAGCAGCCACCTGGATGGGATTGGAGGCTATTATCCTAAGTGAAGTAACTCAGGAATGGAAAACCAAACATTGCAGATTCTTACTTACAAGTGGGAGCTAAGCTGAGGAGGCAAAGGCATAAAAAGGATACAGTGGACTTTGGGGACTCTAGGGGAAGGGTGGGAAGGAGGTGAGGGATAAAAGACTACAAATTGGGTTCAGTGTATACTGCTCAGGTGATGGGTGCACCAAAATCTCACAAATCACCACTAAAGAACTTACTTATGTAACCAAGGACAGCCTGTTTCCCAAAAACCTATGGAAATAAAAAAAAATTTAAACGGTTATATTGCTTAAGACAGGAGGGAAAAGTGAGGGAGAGAAGTGAGACATGAAGCTGGAGGGGGACCAAGTAGAGCGCAAGGAGGATGCCAAGGAGAGGGGACATTTTCTTGGGGTAATGGAAGGTGTGTTTAGACAGGGGGAACCTGAGCAGATCCAGTGTCAGAGCAGAGGTTGGGCTGGAAAGAGACATGAGCATAGGAGGTGATGTTTGTCCAGCTTCTCTTATGAACTGCTTTTGGCTATGTTGATTAGGCCTTCCTTGTAGTCCTTCTGAAATATAGTTTTGGACTTAAAACTAAGTTCCAAATCCTTTATCTGAAATTTGGAAATCCAAAAGGTTCTGAAAGCTTTTTCATAACTCATTTGGTGCCAGTGACTGACTTGAAGCTATTTGGTAGCTATCTGAGTGGAACGGATATGGGGCTATGTACAATATTTTATTTATCCTACATGGTGTAAATATTCCCACATTTTGCTGCAGAAATTTTGAAGTTTGATTATAGGGTGTTATCCCAGATTCTTTGGGTATATTCTGTGACATACAGCATACACAACTGTGTTGTCTTTCTAACATTCAAAAAATCCTGAATTCTGAAACACATTTGGTCCTGAGGGTTTTGAATAAGGAAATATATGACAGTAATGCATTCTACCTGTCATGTAAAAGAGTAATTACTTTGTATCATCTAAACTTCCCTTCACTCCCTCCTCCACATTTCAGGTTTTAAAAATATCTCATTGTGGTTTTGATTTGCATTTCTCTAATGATCAGTGGTGATCAGCTTTTTTTTCATATGTTTGTTGGCCGCATAAATGTCTTCTTTTGAAAATGGCTGTTCATATCCTTCACCCACTTTTTGATAGGGTTGTTTGTTTTTTTTTCTTGTAAATTTAAGTCCCTTGTAGATTCTGGATATTAACCCTTTGTCAGATGGATAGCTTGCAAAAATTTTCTCCCATTCTGTAGGTTGCTTGTTCACTCCGATGATAGTTTCTTTTGCTGTGCAGAAGCTCTTTAGTTTAATTAGATCCCATTTGTCAATTTTGGCTTTTGTTGCAATTGCTTTTGTATAAGGTGTGAGTAAGGGGTCCAGTTTCAGTTTTCTGCATATGGGTAGCCAGTTTTCCTAACACTATTTATTAAATAGGGAATCCTTTCCCCATTGCTTGTTTTTGTCAGGTTTGTCAAAGATCAGATGGCTGAAGATGTGTGGTGTTATTTATGAGGGCTCTGTTCTGTTCCATTGGTGTATATATCTGTTTTGGTACCAGTACCATGCTGTTTTGGTTACTGTAGCCTTGTAGTATAGTTTGAAGTCAGGTAGCGTGATGCCTCCAGCTTTGTTCTGTTTGTTTAAGGATTGTCTTGGCTATATGGGCTGTTTTTTGGTTCCATAAGAAATTTAAAGTAGTTTTTTCTAATTCTGTGAAGAAAGTTAATGGTATCTTGATGGGAATAGCATTGAATCTATAAATTACTTTGGACAGTATGGCCATTTTCACAATATTGATTCTTCCTATTCATGAGCATGGAATGTTTTTCCATTTGTTTGTGTCCTCTTTTATTTCACTGAGCAGTGATTTGTAGCTCTCCTTGAAGAGGTCCTTCACATCCCTTGTAAGTTGTATTCTTAGGTATTTTATTCTCTTTGTAGCAATTGTGAATAGGAGTTTGCTCATAATTTGGCTCTCTGTTTGTCTATTATTGGTGTATGGGAATGCTTGTAATTTTTGCACATTGATTTTGTATCCTGAGACTTTGCTGAAGTTGCTTATCAGCTTAAGGAGTTTTTGGCCTGAGATGATGGGGTTTTCTAAATATACAATCATGTCACCTGCAAACAGAGATAATTTGACTTCCTCTTTTCGTATTTGAATACTGTTTATTTCTTTCTCTTGCCTGATTCCCCGGGCCAGAACTTCCAATACTATGTTGAATAGGAGTGGTGAGAGAGGGCATCCTTGTTTTATGCCAGTTTTCAAAGGGAATGCTTCCAGCTTTTGCCCATTCAGTATGATATTGGCTGTGGGTTTGTCACAGATAGCTCTTATTATTTTAAGATATGTTCCATCAATACTTAGTTTACTGAGTGTTTTTAGCATGAAGGGGAGTTGAATTTTATTGAAGGCCTTTTCTGTATCTATTGAGATAATTATGTGGTTTTTGCCATTGGTTCTCTTTATGTGATGGATTACGTTTATTGATTTGCATATGTTGAACCAGCCTTGCATCCCAGGGATGAAGCCAAGTTGATCATGGTGGATAAGCTTTTTAATATGCTGCTGCATTCAGTTTGCCAGTATTTTATTGAGGATTTTTGCATCAATGTTCATCAGGGATATTGGCCTGAAAGTTTCTTTTTTTGTTGTTGTTGTGTCTCTGCCAGGTTTTGGTATCAGGATGATGCTGGCCTCATAAAATGAGTTAGGGAGGAGTCCCTCTTTTTCTGTTGTTTGGAAAACTTTCAGAAGGAATGGTACCAGCTCCTCTTTGTACCTCTGGTAGAATTCAGCTGTGAATCCATCTGGTCCTGGACTTTTTTTGGTTGGTAGGCTATTAACTACTGCCTCTATTTCAGGACTTGTTATTGGTCTACTCAGGGAGTTAACTACTTCCTGGTTTAGCCATTGGAGAGTGTATGTCTCCAGGAATTTATCCATTTCTTCTAGATTTTCTAGTTTATTTGCATAGAGGTGTTCATAGTATTCTCTGATGGTAGTTTGTATTTCTGTGATATTACTGGTGATCTTCCCTTTATCATTTTTTATTGTGTCTCTTTGATTCTTCTCTCTTTTCTTCTTTATTAGTCTTGCTAGCGGTCTATCTATTTTGTTGATCTGTTCAAAAACACAGCTCCTGGATTCACTGATTTTTTGAAGGGTTTTTTGTGTCTCTATCTCCTTCAGTCCTTATCTTAGTTATTTCTTGTCTTTTGCTAGCTTTTGAATTTGTTTGCTCTTTCTTCTCTAGTTCTTTTAATTGTGATGTTAGGGTGTTGATTTTAGATCTTTCCCACTTTCTCCTGTAGGCATTTAGTGCTATAAATTTCCCTCTAAACACTGCTTTAGCTGTGTCCCAGAGATTCTGGTACGTTGTGTCTTTGTTCTCATTGGCTTCAAAGAACTTATTTATTTCTGCCTTAATTTTGTTATTTACCCAGTAGTCATTCATGAGCACATTGTCCAGTTTTCATGTAGTTGTGCAGTTTTGAGTGAGTTTCTTAATCCTGAGTTCTAATTTGATTGCACTGTGGTCTAAGAGACTGTTTGTTATAATTTCTGTTCTTTTGCATTTGCTAAGGAGTGTTTTACTTCCAATTATGTGGTCAATTTTAGAATAAGTGTGAAGTGGTGCTGAGAAGAATGTATATTCTGTTGATTTGGGGTGGAGGGTTTTGTAGATGTCTATTAGACCCGCTTGGTCCAGAGCTGAGTTCTAGTCCTGAATATCCTTGTTAATTTTCTGTCTTGTTGATCTAATATTGACAGTGGGGTGTTAAAATGTCCCACTATTATTGTGTGGGAGTCTAAGTGTCTTCATAGGTGTTTAAGAACTTGCTTTATGAATCTGGGTGCTCCTGTATTGGGTGCATATATATTTAGGATAGTTAGTTCTTCTTGTTGCATTGATCCCTTTACCAACAAGTAATGCCCTTCTTTGTCTCTTTTAATCTTTGTTGGTTTAAAGTCTGTTTTATCAGAGACTAGGATTGCAACCCCTGCTTTTTTATTTTTATTTTTTAATTAATAAATTAATTAATTATATTTATTTTTTGCTTTCCATTTGCTTGGTATATCTTCCTCCATCCCTTTATTTTGAGCCTATGTGTGTTTCTGCACATGAGATGGGTCTCCTGAATACAGCATGCTGATGGGTCTTGACTCTTTATCCAATTTGCCAGTCTGTGCCTTTTAATTGGGATATTTAACTGGTTACATTTAAGGTTAATATTGTTATGTGTTAATTTGATCTGGTCATTATGATGCTTGCTAGTTATTTTGCCCGTTAGTTCATGCTGTTTCTTCATAATGTCAATGATCTTCACATTTTGGTTTGTTTTTGCAGTGGCTGGTACCAGTTTTGCCTTTCCATATTTAGTGCTTCCTTCAGGAGCTCTTGTAAGGCAGGCCTGGTGGTGACAAAATCACTCAGTACTTGCTTGTCTGTAAAGGATTTTATTTCTCCTTCACTTGTGAAGCTTAGTTTGGCTGGATATGAAATTCTGGTTGAAAATTCTTTTCTTTAAGAATGTTGAATATTGGCCCCCACTCTCTTCTGGCTTGTAGGGTTTCTGCAGAGAGATCTGCTGTTAGTCTGATGGGCTTCTCTTTGTGAGTAACCTGACCTTTCTCTCTGGATGCCCTTAACATTTTTTCCTTCATTTCAACCTTGGTGAATCTGACAATTATGTGTCTTGGGGTTGCTCTTCTTGAGGAGTATCTTTGTGGTGTTCTCTGTATTTCCTGAATTTGAATGTTGGCCTGTCTTGCTAGGTTGGGGAAGTTCTCCTGGATAATATCCTGAAGTGTGTTTTCCAACTTGGTTGCATTCTCCCCATCACTTTCAGGTCCACCAATCAAATGTAGGGTCGGTCTTTTCACATAGTCCCATATATCTTGTAGGATTTTTCATTCCTTTTCATTCTTTTTTCTCTAATCTTGTTTTCATGCTTTATTTCATTAAGTTGATCTTCAATCTCTGATATCCTTTCTTCTGCCTGATCGATTTGGCTACGATACTTGTGTATGTTTCACGAAGTTCTCGTATTGTGTTTTTCAGCTCCATCAGGTCATTTATGTTCTTCTATAAACTGGTTATTCTAGTTAGCAATTCCTGTAACCTTTTATCAAAGTTCCTAGCTTCCTTGTGTTGGATTAGAACATGCTTCTTTAGCTCAGAGGAGTTTGTTATTACCCACCTTCCGAAGCCTACTTCTGTCAATTTGTCAAATTCATTCTCCATTCGGTTTTGTTCCCTTGCTGGCGAGGAGTTGTGATCCTTTGAAGGAGAAGAGGCATTCTGATTTTTGGAATTTTCAGCCTTTTTGTGCTGGTTTTTCCTCATCTTCATGGATTTATCTACCTTTGGTCTTTTCTGTTGGTGACCTTTGGATGGAGTTTTGCATGGTCATCCTTTTTATTGATATTGATGCTCTTGCTTTCTGTTTGTTAGTTTTCCTTCTAACAGTCAGGCCTCTCTACTGCAGGTCTGCTGGAATTTGCTGGGGTCCCACTTCAGACCTGTTTGACCAGTTATCACCAGCAGAGGCTGCAGAACAGCAAAGATTGCTGCCTGCTCCTCCCTCTGGAAGCTTCGTTTCAGAGGGGCACCTGCCAGAGGCCAACCAGAGCTCTCCTATATGAGGTGTCTGTCGACCCCTGCTGGGAGATGTCTCCCTATCAGGAGGCACAGGGGTCAGGGACCGACTTGAGGAGGCAGTCTGTCCCTTAGCAGAGCTCGAGTGCTGTGCTGGGAGATCTGCTGTTCTCTTCAGAGCCAGCAGGCCAGAACGTTTAAGTCTGCTGAAGCTGCACCCACAGCCACCACTTCCCCTAGGCACAGCCCCTTTCCCCAGGAGCTTTGTCTCAGGGAGATGGGAGTTTTATCTATAAGCCCCTGACTGGGGCTGCTGCTTTTCTTTCAGAGATGCCCTGCACAGACAGCAGGAATCTAGAGAGGCAGTCTGGCTACAGAAGATTTGTGGCACTGTGATGGGCTCTGGCCAGTCCAAACTTTCTGGTAGCTTTATTTACACTGTGAGGGGAAAACCTCCTACTCAAGCCTCAGTAATGGTGGATGCCCCTCCTGCCACCAAGCTTGAGCATCCCAGGTTGACTTCACACTGCTGTGCTGGCAGCAAGAATTTCAAGCCAGTGGATCTTAGCTAGCTTGCTGGGCTCCATGGGGGTGGGATCCACTGAGCAAGACCTCTTGTCTCCCTAGCTTCAGCCCCCTTTGCAGAGGAGTGAACAATTCTGTCTTGCTGGCATTCCAGGTGCCACTGGGGGAAAAAAAAAAAAAAAAACAAACTCCTGCAGCTAGCTCAATGTCTGCCCAAACAGCCACCCAGTTTTGTGCTTGAAACCCAGGGCCCTTGTGGTGTAGGCACCTGAAGGAATCTCCTGGTCTGTGGGTTGGGAAGACTGCGGGAAAAGCATAGTATCTGGACTGGATAGCACCATCCAGCAAGTCCCTCACGGCTCCCCTTGTCTAGGGGAGGGAGTTCCCCGACCCTTTGTGCTTCCTGGTGAGGCGACACCCCACCCTGCTTCTGCTTGCTCTCTGTGGTCTGCACCCACTGTCTAACCAGTCCCAGTGAGATGAACTGGGTACCTCAGTTGGAAATACAGAAATCATCCATCTCTGCATTGGTCTCACTGGGAGCTGCAGACTGGAGCTATTCCTATTGGTCTTGGGCCATCTTGCCTGGGAATCGAGTTCACATATTTTTAAAGCCCTTCACATGACTTTCATACGAAAACAGATTAAGAAATGACTGATCAGCTTGGTGCGGTGACTCACGCCTGTAATCACAGCACTTTGGGAGGCCAAGGTGGGCAGATCATGAGGTCAGGAGAACGAGACCATCCTGGCTAACATATTGAAACCCCATCTCTACTAAAAATACAAAAAATTAGCCAGGCCTGTAATCCCAGCTACTCAGGAGGCTGAGGCAGGAGAATCTCTTGAACCTGGGAGGCAGAGGTTGCAGTGAGCTGAGATCGCACCACTGCACTCCAGGCTGGATGACAGAGCAAGACTCTGTCCAAAAAAAAAAAAAAAAAAAAAAGAAATAACTCATCCAGTACCCAGTAGCAATACTTTTTATAAAGTCAGTGAGTTTCTACAAGTATTTGGTATTATGAAAGCCTGTATTCTTTATTAAGTATAATTTGTTAAAAATTGTATTAGGAGTGTCATAGTTCTCTAAACCAATCCTATGACATGTAGAAATAGATAGTGAGGTAGGCATCTATTGGGTTTCCTGCCTAACAATACCCCTTGCACAGGAACTACCCCCTACACACATGGTTCACATGTGATTCCACCACCCCAAAACACAGTTAATTGATCCAAGAAGAGAGACGTTACTTCACCTGGAACAATGATCTTTTCTTTGATAATTTTGGATTTGAGACTGTTAGTCTCCTTGGACTGCCATAACAAAATATCATAAATTGGGTGGCTTAAATACCAGAGATTTCTATCTCACAGTTTTAGAAGCTGTGTGAGCTGATTCAATTTCTGCTGAGGGCTCTCTTCCTGGCTTGCAGATGGCAGCCTTCTCAGTATGTCCTCACATGGCCTTTCCTTGGTGAGTGCTTATGGAAATACAGAGAAAGATCTCTCTTTCTCTCTTCCTTTCTTTAGGAGGCCACATTCTTACTGGATTAGGAGTCTACTCTTAAGACCTCATTCAACCTTAATTATCTCCTAAAAGCTCTAGCTCCAAATGCAGTCACACTGGGAGTTAGGGTTTTAACATACAAATTTTGGGGGAACACAATTCAGTACATATCAGGGACTAAAAGCGATCACTTATTTCACTATGGATCTGTGAGGCTCAGAGCTTGAAAAACACCATTGTTCTCTGCTATGTGGAGAAAGAGGGTGTGTAGAGAGAAGGAAGAAGGTAGTTGACATCCAAGTAAAGCAGACACAAGAAACAGAGTAGTCTTGATATTGTCATGTTCCTGGTACCAGCTGTTTCTGAATCTCAGATGAATCCTTGCGCTTTTAGGGTCTTGGTTTTTCTGTGAGGTGCCCCAGTTTCTTCCCAAAAAATTGCTCATTTGTCTAGATTTAGTTGGTCTCCCCTATTTATAATCAAAAGGCAGTCTTGACTATTATCATTTCCACAATATCAAAATAGATTTTTAATAAAAATTAAGTGGAAATAAAAATAGTATTTAAAAATATAGAATTTTATCTGTGATTGCAAAATTAACCGCAAAAGACATCCTGGAACTTTGATATCCCACTTCAGATTTGGAGCTGAGAAAATCATGATCACAGGACACACTAGGGGTGTTTTCCTTGGCCATGTGCCTGCAAATCAAAGTGATGTGTCCACAGGCTACCCATCTACAGACAACTCCAATGCTTTTTATGGTACCAAGATCATATTTATCCTAATTTATTCTCACTCTTAAAAAAGTATATGGCCCATAACATGTATCCTATTTCCATTTCAGGGCCCCGTGTCTGTCTTGTTGGGCTTAAGACACATGTTGTTCTCTTGGCTTCACATTCAGATCTCACTAAAGGGCTTTACTTCAGAAACACTTTTCGCCATTTTTCACTCTCAGCCACCTCGGGGATGTTACACCTTGGGAAAATCCTAGTTTAAGAAACTTAAGGTGCAATGGTGGGCTATGGCTAATGGCAGAGTGGAGCCAGCTTGCACTAGCCCATGAGAGCTGATTGCACATATCTTCTCTCAGCTTTTTGTTTAGTGATGTCTTGTGGGTGGCTTGAAGTCAGCCATTGTAGGAGTGCTGCTTATATCATGGAAATTGGAAAGCACTAAAAATTATGCTTTTTTTTTTTCTTGGAGAGCTATTGGTTAAACATGTATCAGCACATCACAAGCTATCACCCACTTGACTTGACAATCCCTTTCCTGGTGAGACATTAAAAAAGAGAACTGGCTTTGAAATGTCTGGTTAACTATATATAATTTATAAGATTTATAATTTATAATCATTATAGACTTCTGCTTTTCCCACTCAGGCTGGACAGTCACTGCTTTTGCTAATATCAGTACCATGGACAGCAAATCTGCAAAGTGGCCAAAATGAGAACCAAAAATAGCACAAAGTGAAGGGTCTGGACTTGGCAGTGGGCTGAAAATTAGAGGACAGTGAGGAATCTCGAATGAGGGAAGAAGTAAATGTAGTATCTACTAATATCTAGAGTCTTTGTTAGGTGATCCACCCAGGATTCAACTGTCAGGGTAAAGCAGACACCATGGATGTAAGCCAAAATGAGAGCACTAAATTTATACCACAATTCAGGAAGGCAATGAGTAAGACATCAGGTGAAATGTTTCATGGTAAAATGGGTGGCCAGAATATAAAATAGGTGGTCAGGAAATAGCTGAATCACAGGAAATGAGAAGATGAGTACAAGAGATTAGAATAAATAGGAGATAGTAGCAGCAAGGCAGTCTATATCCGGGGCAGAGAACATGGTGTGATAAACAGAGCACTGGAAGGGCCTTGGCCTGGCTTTGCTGCTAACTTTCTGAGTGACCTTGGTCAGATCACTCGATCTGTCTAGGCCCTAGTCTTCTCATTTGTGAAATGAGGACATTGAACTATATGATCTTTGAAGTTCCCACTAGCTCTGTGACTCTGTGGAGCATTTTTTCCAAGACAGAAAATTTCTTATAAGCCCTTAGGGGAATTAGAGCAGAAATCGATAAGTAGAATGTTTTGACTAGGGTAGAAATTAAAATGAGGCCCATCGAAATGTGACTTTCTCATTTTGCTGAGACAATTGAGATGGGTGTTCAGAAAGAAAACAAAAACAAATCGCCAGCATCCCAAAGAGACTCAGACTCCGAACCCATGCCTATATCTGACTGACTATTCATCAAATGAATTAAAGCTAAGACATGTTGTGATTTTAATGTCTGCTCCTTACTGCCTTGTCATAATGCAGAAATCAGCTCAACCTTTGTGATTATTTTGGGATTGAACATCACTTAACTGCCAATTTAAAAAAATCTAGGGTTTATCCAACTACACAGAGGAAGAAAGGACATTCTTAACTAATCCCCCCATGCACAACCTATTCAGAAAATATGTCTAAAGAGAAATGTCATCATAGCTGAAAATTAATGAACCAGGAGTCAAGGAGACTGGTCAACCAGTTGTCAGAATTAATGAAAAAATAAAGCTGAATTTTTGAAAACTTCACCTGAGTTTACATAACAGATGTTCATTTAAAAATGTCAGTAAGGAATGAACTATATAGAGTTCATCTCCTTCTTTTAAGAGTTGTCATGCTGCCTATGAGTGATAGGTTAGAAACAAATACTGCATTTTGTGAAGTTTGGAGTTCAGAGGCAGGTGATCTGTTATGAGAAGATCATGCATTGATGTATGATCTAACCGCTGGTCTGAAACATGAGCAGACATTTAAGGAGCTTCTGTGAAGGCTCTGAGGACACCATTTACAGCACAGAGATCTGCAGAAAGGATTATCCCAGAACCTGATAAATGAGAGGCCAACTGTGCCAAAGGAGATGAACATATGTCTGGAGAGTATAATCTCAGATTCCTTGTTGGCTGGCTTATATAAATCAATCTAATACAAAATATACAGGTTTTTTCTCAAATGTTTGCATAATTTAAATTTGGCTGCCTTGGGCATGCAGAAATGCAGAGTGCAGCATGGAAATCAATGTCATTTTCCATAACTTGAGCCACTACTCCCCCTTCTCTCTTTTGAAGGCTGTATCACCTCACCATCATGGGATTGTGTTTGGTGTAACTTTTGTTACAAAATTATCCATGGAAGTGTTTCTGGTTTAAACATTTTTTTGCCTTACATAATCTGATTTTTAAATCATCATAAAACTTTAAATTTTTAGAGCTTGGAGAAATCTAGAAGGGGCATCTGCTGCAACTGATGAGATAGGTGAGTTTACCTGAGATAGGTACAAGGACTTGCATGCGGTAAAATTAATTAGGAAATTGCAGATGCCGGGGGTCGTGGTGTCACATATGACCACTCACCAAGCCTTCCACAAAGGCTGAGCCTTGCTCTTGGCATTCACACAACTCAGCTCTGTGTGGGGAGCTGTCACAGAGCCTGGCATGCTGCCTCCTCCTGGAGAACTTACGGGCTAATGGGAAGGATGGCAAGTCAACCAATAACTAAAACACAGTGAGTGCCCAGCTGCCACTTCGGCGGTACCGTCACCTTTTCTACTTATTCCATGTTAGTCCTAGACACACTTAAACTCTGAGGACATTTTGGGGATTGTAGAATTGTCATCAAAAAAATGTAAAGGTTGTACTCTCTAAAGAGAATATGCTAGAATAACCAGAGTTAAATTCTATGAAAATTTGCTAAGGTCGTTTCTCGTTTCTAGGGTTTCAAAATTCTTGGTTCACTTTCAGTTCATGAAGACGTAAACTTTATAGCTGCTGCTGGAATCCACTCAAAAGCCCCCTTCCAGAAAATGTTCAATTCAGCCACAAGCACTACATTAATTTAGACTTTCTCTATCACGTGTAAGTCAAGGATTGCCATTTTGGTTTGTCTTGTCTCTCCCATTCACCAGCACCTCATTATTTCCTCTGCCTCCATCCCATCTCTTCCAACTAGCTTATAAAGGCAGCAAGCACATGCCCTGTTTTTAATCTATTATCCTGTGCCATGTAGGAGAGTACTTTACAAACAGGAGATGCTTCATCAATGCAGACACAGTGTTCCTTTCATCCTCAAAGCCTGCACAGCTGAGCACGCCCAGTTAAAGAAGAATCTCTTCTGGGGATGGTTCCTTTCACTCTTTTTTCTTTGGTACCTTACGTTTCCTGACCAGACCCAAATTTCCTTCACCTTCAATTCTCTCATTAAACCTTTTAGATTTAGCAAATACACTAACCAAGTATGGAAGTGCAGGTGCCAGAAAATCACTTAAAGTACTTGTTACAACTTCGTAGAAGTTCATCCTTTGCTTGCCACGTTTACAAAAGGGAGCCAATAATAAATAGCAAGTGACAGGAAGTAATGAATTTTCTGTGACCATGAAATGTAGCTTTCACCAAGGTCTCTACTGAGGAGCTGCAGGATGAGGTGTGGGTTGGGGAGGGACAAATTAACAAAATGTTGTTGGTGCCAAAGAATAAGCCAGTTTGTACTGTGACACACATGTTACAGTGTCAATTGGTACAGAGTTTTTCGATGACTCATATGATGAAGAAAGAGCCATGAATTCAAAAGCTGTCATCGTGAGAAGACTCAGTGCTGCATCAACAGCACACTGGTTATCTGCTTTAATAGGATGCAAACAACCTTGTCAGGTATCAGATAAGCTGGGCTGTGAGTCAAGCTGTCATATTGTAAGACAACTGAATTGATTGGTGTTTGGGTTCTCATTTTGTTTCCAATGGGTGAGGAAAATAACCAGAGATGCTTGTCCATTTCTCCTGTCTGCAAGGGATTACCACATTCCATAGTCTTTGGGTTACCCTTTGGGGCTTTGGCTGGGAGATATGTATAAACCTGTCTGATCATCTAGTCCTATAAGAAGGTACATTCCAGCTTCAGTGACTCCAGCAATCTGTGGTGTGCTTCTCAATATCTTACAACAAACTCTTACCCCCCTTGGAAAAAATAAAAGCCCAGATTTGTAGAACTTCCTGATTTCCATGGTGTAGATACTCCCATCAATGTTAATTTCAAGCTACCAAGATAACATCACTGAATGTAGAGCTGGGAAGGTATGTGCCAGTTGTGCCATGCACATGCCAAGGTATGTGCCAGTTGGCTGGTACTAGCTGGTTCCAACACAGCACTGGCAGCAATCCCAATACATACCCACAGCTAAATGTTTTTTGTGGACTGGGGACAGAAATGCCATCCTGATCCCCTGGCTGTTGTAAGGTCAGAGTGAGAGTATCTATGTGCCTGTCTTTCGGTGCCTTTAGGGACAGGTATCACTTACTGATATAGTTTGGCTGTGTCCCCACTCAAATATTATCTTGAATTGTAGTTCCCATAATTTCCATGTGCTGTGGGAAGGACCCAGTGGGGTGGGACATAATTGAATCATGAGGGCAGTTATCCCCTTGCTACTGCTCTCATGATGGTGAGTAAGTTCTCACAAGATCTGGTGGTTAAGAGGCTTGCCCCCCTTTTGATCAGCACTTCTCCTTCCTGCCATCATATGATGAAGGATGTGTTTGCTTCCCCTTCTGCCATGATTGTAAGTTTCCTGAGGCCTCCCCAGCTCTGCAGAACTGTGAGTCAATTAAACCTGTTTCCTTTATAAAGTACCCAGTCTCAGGTATGTCCTTATTAGCAGCAGTGAGAACAGGCTGATACACTTACCTTCCTAGGCACCAAGCTGGGGCCTGAATGGCCCCTTTAATTAGGGTGACCATATATTTTATTATCCTAACAGGAACACTTTTGAACTAAAAGGGGATGATATTAATAATTATACTAGGACAATTAGGGCTGTGCCTGGACAAGCCAGGACAATGTGGTTAACCCCCTCTAAGGCAAAATGTGAACATAGTAGCAAACAAGCCGTATATCCATTGAAGCCTCCTCTGTATTCTGCATCCCTGAAGTTGGTGCTCTGCCCATCTGGGAGAATGGTGCTGGAGTCTCCATTCAGCCTGTGGCTGCCACCAGTCTGGGAGTGGGAGGGTCTGCAGAGCTCATAAAACTGTATGAGTTTTTAGGCTTGCAGCTTCCCTTGATGCATATTTCCAACCACTGCAAGTGTCCCTTCCTGTCCAAGCAATTGTGTCAGTAGCTAAATGCTTTTCTTGTTGGTCTCAGTCCAAACTTCCGTTCTTCTCATAAAAAATAAGAAATATATAAGATTCTATGGGAGAAAAAAAGAATCCAGTAAATAATCCTCTACGTACACCACTCTAAATTTGCTTCCAGCCCTTGCTGATGAGTGTGCAGACATAATTATTGATGGAGTTGTAATCCGTGTGTGCAAACTATTGGGTGTTGTACTTGTTTCCATTTAGCACTATTTCACATACTCATTTCCATATATTGACACAATCCACATGCTTATCATTTTTTATGGCAGCATAGTACTCCATCATGTTGACACACTCTAGTTTTACATTCTGCTCTCCAAAGACAAAATGCCATATTTTCATGAAAACTGGTATTCATGAATGCAGGCCAGCAGGGAAAGCTCTGGCTGGCTGGCGGTGTAGGAGGAGCAATGGTGGGCAGGGAATCAAGGTCTGTCAATAACTCATGCTTTCTTTTGGAACAGAATCACCGTGACATGTGCAGATGTTCACTGTGACGTGCAGATGGGGGCACTGAGATAATTATAATTTTTTTGTGTGTGTGTGGTCAAATTCAATGTTAACACTCACCAGTCTTTTGCTTTTATAACCTTCAGCTCCTCAAAGTCCCAGACACAAAAACAAGCCACACATCGATAAGCATGTTTAACAAAGGGGCAGCTAACATTAATGTAGGTGTTGGGGCAACTTCTAAGTAATGCCTAGAAGAATATAGGCATTTAAATTATGTAGAGCAGGATAAAGTCTTCCAACTCTTCCTGGCTTCTGAGGGACATCTAGCTGCCTGGGTGGTTTTTCAAAGGCCACCACAGCAGAAGGTAGTGAATTATGTCCTGGAGGTACAAGCCTTAGGATGAGGGCTTGGCTTAGGGCCCCAGCCTGACAATTCACTTCCTGTTCATTCAGAGTCCAGCCTAGCTTGGGCTATTGATTTGAAGGGATGTTGCTTTGGTTGTTGAGGAAGATCAATAAACAATATAAGGGAAGAGGGTTGCACTTAAGTGCAACCTTTGGCCTTGCACCCAAGGCTGAGTTAGTTAAATTTGATTATCTTCTTGTTGAGGTTAAAGTCTCTTCGTTTGTGTAACAAACTTGCTTATTTGGAGGGTCTAGAGAAGAGATTTGACTTACTCCCCATTGTGCTTACTGTACATCAGCCTCTCTTCTAAACACTTAAGGCACATGAGCTCACTAATCATCACAACAATTGTACAAGGTATGTGCTATTACTCTCCACATTTTATAAATGGGGAAACTGAGGCATGGAGAGGTTAGGTAACTTGTTGAAGTCACAAAGTTAGCACATAGCAGATCTGGGGTTTCAACCCTAGGGGTTTGGCACCAGGGTCTATGCCACATTCATCTACCACACCCCTCTAATGAAATTCCAATTATTTCACCCAGAGGAGGGCCTGGTGTCCCTTTGTGCTTGGCTCTCTTTGGCCCCGGGCCACACCAGGTCATCTCCAGCCTCAGAGGAAGAGCCACAGATGGGATGGGCTGATGGCATCCATCCGAGCCATGTGAGCCGAACAACAGAAAACACAGCTAAAATGATTAACCCCAATTTTTCCTCTAATTTCCTCTCTAAATAGATTTTTCCCCTGCTGATAAAATCTGTCTCAATTTGGTGGTGAGTGGGTAAGTAGGGGAATCTGGATTGATTTGGTATTAGAAAGTCTCACATGTCTGTAGGGAAAAATATAGGGGGTGGATTATTCTCCCCAAATACAGTAGGGAAACCAGAACTCCTATCATGTTTTATCCATCCAGCCAGCCAGCCATCCACCCACTCGTTTGTCCATTATTCATTTGTCTATCAATCAATCTATTTATCTGTCTTTCTACCTATCTACCTACCTACCTGTCCATCATTTTCACAGGAGGTGGTAATAGCAGTGTTGAGACCACTAATCAGGATGCTGCCTGCTGTGTCATCTAGCCACAGCCCTGTTTATGGCCATCATAAAATGTCTGTGGATAGTCCAGCAGCTGATTTTCCAGGGTCTTTTTCTACTGTCTGAAGGATCAGGAAAAAAAATCTATCAGCTGGAGAAATTAAGCCATTTTTCTTCAGGGGAGAGAAATGGAGTAGCAGGCTTTCCACATTAAAATGCTACAGTGGATTCCAGATGAATGAAAAATTGGTCTGCATAGCAATGAGAATAGAGAGAGAGAGATTTGGAAGGTTTGTAACTGGCTCCTGGCAGAAGCCCCGGGCTGAGACACTACATCAAACCTGGTGCAGTCGGGCAAGCTTGGCTCTTGGGACTTCCACTCTGGGGAGCTGGGTCCTAAAACATCATTCTCTTTATTTTTTCTGTCTTTTATTTTTCCAACAGGCTAGTTGTCTGGGTGGTTTTATTAGAGAGGTGCAAGTACTGGGTTCCTCTTCCAGCTATGGCCCTTTGTTCCCATTGCTGCTGGGAACCTGCTGCCTGACAAAAGCCCTACTCCTCCTCACAACTCTCACAGGCCAAGTCTGTCAGAAAGAGGGGTTCAGCCTTTGGAGGGTACGGAGTCTGTCCCAGAGGGAGAACATTAACCCAGCTTCAGATGATTAACCCAAATATGATCCAGGTATAATGTTACAACCAGCTGGAAACTTAATTACGGGCCCTCTATGGACCTTAACAAATAGGGGTGGCTGTGTGCATGACAGTAAGCAGGTTAATAGGAAGCCACAAAAGCAAGAGAATTTACTTAAGGATGCCATCCAGACTCCACCCTTACAAGAGATTAGTTTTCTGTGGGGTGCAGACGCCTGACCTTCCTGATTTACCCTGGAGTTCCTGGCCATTTCTCACCTCTGGGGACAGAGGCTACTTTGTCTTGTCATTGTTTTTTCAGGATGAGTCTTTTGCCTACAGCTAGTTTTGCTTCCTAATGAGGGAGCCCCATTATGGAAGGGAATAACTGGGGCTCTAGCAACCTAAATGCAAATCTTACCTGTTGTGGGTGTGACTAGTCCTCTAATTGCTCTGAGGGTCAGTTTCATCATTGACAAGGTAGAAATAGAGATGCTATCCTTCAGAGATGCTGTATGGACCTAATAGATGCTCAATAAATGCTAGCTGCTATTTTATTATTATTTGTCTGCCTGACGTGAATTAAGGGGCCCAGAATTCCTGCTTTTCCAAACATTGCCTGATCTACAGGGTCTACAGTTCTGCCATTATTTTCATTTATTTATGTCTAATTTCATTTCTGAGAGGTTTATGGGCTCTTCTCCCTGATGTGCTATTAAAGGGCAAGTATTCGTGGGAGAGGCAACAACACATCAGACCTGCTATTTCATATTTTCCCACCAAGCATCCTAATGGCAGTGGGGAGTGAATGTTTATATCCTGGGTGAGTGTGTGGGTGAGGCCACAAAGCATAGCAAATGTGAAATTTGAGAGTTTTTTTTAAGCTTGTGCAAATTTTGAAGTCTATGCTATAGAATAAGCATACTCCAAGTGATTTATTTAGAAAAAGTAAAAATTTGGTGCTGCCGAAAAATGACGGATAACTACTCTTTGGTTTAGAGTGGGGGTTTCCAATGCTGCTCCCGAGACCAGCTGCATTGGAATCACTGGGAGAACTTAAAAACACCCCAGCTGCTCAGATCCCCTACTGAAAATTCTGACCCACGTGTCTGGACTGCAACACGAGAATCTGGGCTTTCAACGGTGTCCCTAAGCAATTCTTCCTTGAGATGACATCTGGGATCCATTGTACAATAGATACCCCTGGCCTATGCCAGATCCTCTGCAGCGAGATGCATGTGTTTACAGGTGTTGGGGCCTTCTCAATTGTCCTCCATGCAGAAGGAAGGGGCTGGTGGGAGCACAGCTGTGTGTAGAGCTCAGAGCTGGGTGAAGAAGGCTCACACACAGGCAAAGAGTAGGGGCTGGGGGTGGGAGGTCAATCAGATGGGCCTTTTGAAAGCAGTTTCCACGTTTGTGCATTTTGCCTTAGAATCATCTTTACTTGTCTTAGTTCTTTTGGGCTGTGATAACAAAAGACCTTAAACTGGGATGATTTATACACAACAAACATTTCTCACAGATTTGGAGGCTGGGAAGTCCAACATCAAGGCACCTGCAGATTTGGTATCTGGTGAGGGCTCAATCTCTGCTCCATAGATGTTGCTGCATCCTCACACGGCAGAAGGAGAAAACTAGCTCCTCTTAAAAAAAATAATAAGGGCTTCTTTTATAAGGGCCTAATCCCATTCATAAGGGCAAAGCCCTCTTTACTTAATCACTTCCCAAAAGGCTCCACCTCTTCCTGCTACCACATTGGGGATTACGTTTCAACACATGGGTTTGGGAGAACACCAACATTCAGATCATAGCAGTACTGAAGTCAAATTTGATCCAAGCCTTTGGCTTTGTACTCATCTGTAGTCTGAATGTGGATGTTGCTTAAGGAAGCAAAAGGTACCTGGGCTGGACTCTGACAGTGCCATCTGGCTCTGTCCAGTGACCTGATCTGAGCTTGTCATTTGAGCAGATTCAGCGTGGGTTGGTCACAAAAGCTGCAGGGACCACATAGCATTGTTCTCTGACTGTTGGAGAAAAGCAGAGCCTGGGGAGCGGGGTGTCGGGGCACAGATGCTATTGTCCCTCAAAAGACAGAGCTCTGGAAGTTTCTGTAGACTCCAAGTCCAGGACAGTACTTCCCGTAATCTTGGCCACAGCCGGTGCTGCACTGCTGAGAATGTCACCCCCTCTGGCTCACCTGTGTGTGCTCCTTCCCATCTCACAGCCCCCATGGGGCAGCAGCCCCGTGCACTGGCCACCCCTTCTCCTGACAGTCAGACTTAAGGGAGATGGCCGGCCCCAGGCAGGCTGGCCATGAGCTTCCCACTTCAGGTTTTCCAGTTTGCCAACCAGCCAGGCCTCAGGCCTGGATTTCTGCTGATGCAGGTGAACCCCTGGGACCTGACCTCTGCCCCCCTGTCCCTCAGCAGGGCCAGTTATCAAGGAGATGACAGGATTGAATTCCGAGTTAAGGGAACCAATCTTGTCTTTCTAATTTTATCTTCACTCTCTTTTCCTCCTGCATCCCCTTCCTCCCTGTCATCCTTTTTTTGTTTGTTTGTTTATTGAGTGGCATGCAGCCATTAAAAGAATAGTGGTCATTCTCTAAATTGAGACCAACTCATTATTTTGTTAAAGCAGTACCTTTTACTGGCTTTTTAGGAAATCTCTGCTGTAGGTTTGCTTCTGCGTGTAATATACTCCGTGCTACCTTACATTATTGATGACTGCCAAGCACTTTGACAATCTGAGGAAGACTTTATTACCTCCAATTGTTTGATGCAAAAAATAGAAATCAAAAGGTGAGGCCCACAGCTAACCAGGGACTGAGCTGGGCTTAGATCCCAGGTCTTAGAGCTGGCCAGGACTTAGGGCAGGACGTGTAACTGTTCTTGGGCTCCCTGAGGCACCACACCTCTGGGGACAGGCTAAATACATTCTGTAAGCTGTAAACAGCTGGGCTTTGAGCTCATTTTAATGCCTCGTTCAGATAATGCTGATGCCAATGCAGATGCTGCTCACTTTGGGATGTGACATCATGTCTATAATTTGTCAAAAGCTGTCAACTTTCCAGGACTAACCTGCATATGGTGCTTCTTGTTTCTCCTTTCAACACTCACTTGCTCCTGTCCACTTTAAGACAATAAAATATATATGACATTTGTAAAACTTTACTCATCAGGGGATTTTAGAAGTTAACTTAGAAACTTGCAAGGACATGGAATAAAAACTCAGTGGGGTAGACTTCGCTTCTTCCTCTCAGAAGGTGATGACCAGAGTCCTTTTCTGTTCACCTAGTACTTACAAACAGTCTTCTAGAATGAGCCCCACTGTATCCATTATCATCCCACTGTGTAACCCAGAAACATTTTTGTTTGTTCATATTTCAATTTCAGTAAAGGACAATCAGCGGGAAAGAGCCCCGCTATTCTAAGACTCAGGTGGGCCCGGCTGAGACGTCCTCTTTCTTTGTCTCCACTCACACCCTTTGGTTGGAACTTTTCTCCCTGGGTCCCACCGCAGCTGCCCACTCCTTAGGTCCCCACTCTTGCTTTATAGATACTCAGGATTCTCCCCCACATACACATAGTGTCCACATGTCTTCTTCCTACCCATGGAGGATTTTCCAACCTGCATCTCCAGTTACTAACTTTCTTTTTTTTTTTTGAGACTGAGTTTCACTCTGGTCTCCCAGGCTGGAGTGCAATGGCGCGATCTCAGCTCACTGCAACCTCCACCCCCCAGGTTCAAGTGATTCTCCTGCCTCAGCCTCCTGAGTAGCTGGAATCGTAGGTGTGCACCACCACGCCCAGCTAATTTTTGTATTTTTAGTAGAGACGGGATTTCACCATGTTGGCCAGGCTGGTCTCGAACTCCTGAGCTCAGGTGATCCACCCACTTCAGCTTCCCAAAGTGCTGGGATTACAGGCGTGAACCACTGCGCCCGGTGACTCCAGTTACTTTCAAGAGCACAAAATCGACTTTTCTGTAGGAGGTATGACAGGATGACTATCATCCCAGCATAATCATGAATAGCATGGTCCTTTTAACTCAAATCAAGTATTCTGGTTTGTACAGTAAGTTGTGTGATCTCCCAGTTAGTGGGTTCTGAAAAAGGACACCATCATTCATATTACCTAATGTGAGTGGCTCCTTATACGAAATTGAAGCAAGCCATGCCGAGAGGGAGACGGACATCAAGAGGGGACCTCTCAGGCCTCTGAGGTGACTTGTCTCATTGAGGCTCAAGCTCATTTATCTTGGTGTCCGCAGAGCTTAGCATGGAGTCCCACACATCCTTTTTGGCCTCAGAACACTTTTACATTCTTACTGAGGACTCCGAAGAGGTTTAGTTTATGTGGATTGTATCTAACATATTTACTGCAATAGAACTTAAAACTAAGAACAATTTAAGATATGTATTAATGTATTTAAAACAATAATGAAGGCTGGGTGCAGTGGCTCACATCTGTAATCCCAGCACTTTGGTAGGCCGGGATGGGCGGATCTCCTGAGGTCAGGAGTTTGAGATCAACCTGGTGAAACCCCGTCTCTACTAAAAATACAAAAAAATTAGCCGGGCATGGAGGTGTACACATGTAGTCCCAGCTACTTGGCTGACTGAGGCAGGAGAATCACTTGAACCTGGGAGGTGGAGGTTGCTATGAGCCGAGATTGCGCCACTGCACTCCAGCCTCGGCGATAGAGCAAGTCTCAACCACAACCACAGCAAAAACAAACAAACAAATGAAAACATATTAAATATTAAAATAAATCATGGTTTATGAAAAATAACTATATTTTCTGACACAAAGATGTGTAACAAGGAGAGTGATTTGATTTAAATTTATTGAGAAGCATGGCATTGATTTATGTTTTTGTAAATCTCTTTGAAGTCTGGCTTAATAGCAAATAGTTACATTTGATTCCCATATCTGTTTCTAGATTTCATCTCACATCAACACCCATCATGTAGCCTCTGAAAACTCTACTGTGCTCTCAAGAGGGAATGAGACAAAAAGGCAAAGTCTAGTATTATTATGAATATAGTTCTGAACCCCTGGGCCTCCAGAAGCATCTCGGAGACTCCCAGGACTCTCTAGACCACACTTGGAAAACTGCTGCCCTGGACATTCAGTTAGCACCTATTGAATAAAACAAATTTTAGTGTGGAAAATCTTTAAGAGAAGTGTGGAAGCTTTCAATAGGTAGAAAAAGGTATTATATGTGATTTAAGCAGCTACCTTAGATATCACATTTTGGTTCAAATTTTGGGAGGTAGTGTGGGCATAGGGGTGGTCCTGAGGCCTATTATAAAAAACTATCATAGAAAAATCTTCCGTAGAAAAAGGTAAAACCAAATCCAAGCAAAAAATTCGCCAAATTTTGAACATATTTCTTTTTGTTTGTTTGTTTGAGACAGAGTCTCACTCTGTCACCCAGGCTGGAGTGCAGTGGTGTGATCTCGGCTCACTGCGATGTCCACCTCCCAGGCTGAAGAAATTCTCCTGCCTCAGCCTCCCGAGAAGCTGGGATTACAGGCATGCAACACCACACGTGGCTGATATTTGTATTTTTAGTAGAGACGGGGTTTTACCGTGTTGGCCATGCTGGTCTTGGACTCCTGACCCCAAATGATCCACCAGCCTTGGCCTCCCAAAGTGTTGGGATTACAGGCGTGAACCACTACACCTAGCCATATATTTGTATTTGCATGAAAGGGATGCATGCAATTCTCAAGTCATGGGGTCTCTGTGTGTGTGTGTGTGTGAGAAGAGTAGATATTCTATCTCTTCTGATAAAATTATACACTCGCCAAAGTTGGAGCTATATTTTCTCTTTCTTTAGATCTATGGTGTCCAATATGGTAGCCACCTGGGGCTATTGAGCCCTTGAAAGGCGGCAAGTCAAGTTGAGATGCACTATAAATATAAAATACACACTGTGGATTTTAAAGACTTAGTATAAAAAAAAATGTAAAGTAGTGAGATCATTTAAAAATATTGAGTGAATGTTGAAATGATATTTTGGCTATATTGAATAAAATATATTATTAAAAATTAATTTCACAGCCAAGATGTCCTTTGGTAGATGAATGAATTAAAAAAAAAAGGAATGCATTCATAAAATGGGATATTATTCAGTGCAAAAAGGAAATGAGCTCTCAAGCTGTGAAAAGATATGGAGGAACTTTAAATGCATATTGCTAAGTGAAAGAAACCATACTGAAAAAGCTACACATTGTAAGATTCTGATTATTTAACACTCTAGGATAGGCAAAACTATGGAGACAGTGAAAAGATCAATGGTTACCAGAGGGTTGGGGAGGGGAGGCAAGGATAGAGGAACAGGTGGATCACAGGGATTTTTAAAGCAGTGATACTATTCTGTATGATTCTACATTGGTAACACGTCATTTATACATTTGTTAAAGTCCATAAAAGTATACAACACAGTGAGCCCTAATGTAAACTATGGGCTTTAGTTAACAATAATGTATGAACATCGGTTCATCATTTGTAACAAATGTACCACACTAATGCAAGATGCTAATAGGGGAAAGTGTGAAGTGTGTGTGCGTGTGTGTGCACGCGCGTGCGCAGGCCTGAGTATGTATGGCAGGGGTGCTATATGGGAACTCTGAACTTCCTGTTCAACTTTTGTGTAAACCTAAAACTGATTTTTATTAAGTCTATTAATTGAAAAATTAATTCTACTTATTTCTTTGTACGTTTATTAATGTGGCTACTAGAAAAATTAAAATTGCATTTGTGGCTTGCTTTTTAGATTTCTATTGGACAGAGCTCCTTAGACTAGGCCTGTACCTCCAGGGCCAGGTGCTTAAGTTGCATAAGCACTTAGCAAAGGTTTACTTGGCTTGATTAACCAGCAGGCCCGTGATCATTTGTAAGGCGCAAAAACAGAACCAATCAAGGCCCAGAGAGATTCCCTAGAGCTGATGGGCTCCATTTTCCTTGCAGCCCACTTTGGGGAGGAGTAGTGGGAATGGCCAGAGAGAGGGGACGGTGGCTTCCTGCTTTCTGCTGGCTTGAGCTGCTCGGGAAAGCGGAGTGGTCTTTGTGTAGCCAGAAAACGTGGGGTTCCTGGACCTCCTTCCACGCCCTAACCGCCGCCTGCAAACTCAGGGGAGGCAGGGCAGGAGCAGCTGCCAGCCCCCCACTTCCAGCGCTTCTGGGAGTGCACGTGCGTTGCTGCGCGGCCTGAGCGCCGGTCGCAGCCCCCGGTCCCGCGGCGACCCTGGCCCAGGAAGGAGCCCGGTAGGGGGTGCGCTTTCCCCGGCCTCCCGAGGCGGGATGGGGCCGGGCTCCACTCGGTGAGAGGAGCCTGCCAGCCAGCTGGGTGAAAGACCCACAGAAATCCTGAACTGGCTGCAATCTTGGTAGCTGGCGCCTTTAGCTGGGTTCCTGCAGTTTTGCAGAGAAGTCTATGAGTGATGGTTTTCATAAATCCCAAAGTAGGAGTGGAAACAACCTCCCTTCTTCCTAGCTGCACCCGGAAGCGCAACCCAGCAAAGAGCCTGTCGGTCGTTCACCTCTGGGGGATTGTCCCAGGGAAGCCACGTCGCAGAGCCTTCTCTCCTCCTCCACTGCCCATCTCTGCAATCAAGAAGTCTGAATACAAACCGGGCACCCCCTGTGCCTTGGGCTGTTGGATTTAATCAGGCCCATGGTCCAAATGCAATAGAGGGATCAGGGCAGCCCCCAGGCCCCATGGTTGGATTAGAAGCTCCTTCAGTTCACAAATACCTGTATGTATTTTTCTTTTAAATTTTGAAATATTTCAAACACACAGAAAAGCAGACAAAGAATACTGTAGGGCTCCTATAGAACCACCACCCAGATATAACAAACGTTAATATGTTGCCAAAAGGCTTCCGGTAATTTTTTAAAGAATAAAAACTGTTACAGAGTAGGAGAGCTCCAGCATCCCCAACCCCATCCTGTGCCTTCTCTCTCCTCCCCGAGGGAGCCTCTCTCCTGATATTACTGGACTCCTTTCCTACCCAGGCTTCATATGTTATCTGTGACATAGCCATGAACAATATGTATTATTGTTCTTATCAATGTCCAATCAATATTTATTGGATGCCTAGTATGCACCTGCCATTGTTCTAGGCTTTGAGGACAGAGCAATGAAAAACCGAATCCCAATACTCGAGCTTAAATGCTAGTAAGGAAGACAAATGAAAAACAAACAAGTACGAGTGTGCTGAAGAAAAATCAGCCAGGAGTGCAGTCCACTGCCCTCCTTGGAGTGGTTCCTGTCTTCCGCTTTTGACTTCTCATTGGAGGTCATTTTTCCTGAGGGCGTCCCCTTCCCCTGGGTGGTGGAAACTTACAGAGAGGTTTTACATTTGCTTCCGCTGGGAGCACCAGGGGCTCATTGGTTTGTGAATGGTTTGTATAGACACCTTAGCCTGCAGTTTACATTTGGACTTCACCTCTACAGGAGCTGCAGTCTTGGGATGTCAATATCACATGGTAGACGGTTTTTCCTCCGGCAGATGGTATGTCTCTTTGCCACTCCCCCAAGCCATCAAGAGAGATTTTCCAGCCTTCTTTTCATGGAGGCTGCAGGTTTTTCAAAGGTTTAGGAAGAGGCAGGGTCTTGGGTTTGCTCCCTATGTCAAGCAAACCTGGGCTGCAGGCCACATGTGCTGTTTGTGTGCCAGCCAGTGGGGCCAAAGTCCAGGGCCAATATCACTTTTTTACCCCATTTTGTAGTCTCTTTATGCCTCTGGCACCTGGAGAGTTTTATTTCTTTTCAGCTTGGCTATAAATTTAAACCTTTTTTTGGTTATCTTTTATCCAGTGTTTCTATGTGTTTGGAGGATGAGGGGGCTCCGTTGTCAGCACCGATTACTGTGCTGCCAGGTATATAAACCACGCCTTTGTTGGCTTGTCTCAGCCCCTTAAATCTTCCCTCAGATCTCTAGCATTGTGGTTAAAAGCACTGATTCCAGAGCCACACTCTCTTGGTTCAAACTCTGGTTCCACCACTTAATAAATGTGGGCCTGAGAAAAGTTAATTAGCCTCAGTTTCCTCATCTGTAAACTGGGGACAATCATAATACTGACATCCTTAGATTGTTAGGAAGATTAAATAGATTAGCTTTGGTAAAGTGCTTAGAATTGTGCCTAGAACCTGGTAAGTGCCATATAAGCATTGGCCACTATTAGTTTTGGTGTAAGGTCTTTATTGTTAGTTTGCTCTTAATAAACATTCAACTCTTGGAAAATAGAAACCATCAGGTTAATGCCATGAATCTAACCTCTAGCATGTTTTGTTTATTCAGTTCTTACTAGTTGTCATTTTGGAGAATAGAGACAAGGAATCCATAGGAAGAAGAATCCACGGGCAAGCTGTGGTGGGGATGGATAATCCCGGAGGCTGGACTGTCCAGGTGTGGCCCTGGAAGGGAGTGATCTTGCCACCATGGGGGCCTATAGTTCTTTGATAAATAGTTACATTTTTAAATTTAAAAAGGTGTTTCAGCTTTTGGCTCTTTCCTGTGATTTTGAGAAAGGAGTCTGTCTTTTTTACTGGAGTCTTTGTCTTGGCCACTTTTCACTTCCCGTTAGATGGTGTCTAGGAAAGATTTTAAGAATTCCTGTGAGATACAAATGTGGCTGGTGAGTCTCTCCTCTTGGCATTATGAGTTAAGTGCTCCAGCTCCAGAGGCTGTGCTTCCTGGGCTTTGCTGAAATGCGGTTGGATGTGTCAGGCTGCAAAGATGTTTGTTACAGAAGGACATTCACTCCATAAAGCCCAGGAATCTGGATGTGTGTCCCGGTGTCAATTTTAGGGAATAAGAATAATTGGATACATAGACTTCTATTTTGTGCCTTGTTGAAAGCCAATATTGATTAAGGTGGATGTTTTCCTTCCAATAACAAGTATTCATTGAGCACTTACTAAGTGCCAAGCATTGGCACCCAAAAGGCAACCACTGTTTCCAGTGTCTTAGACATTCTTCTAGAATTATTTGATACAGGCAAACACACACACACACACACACACACACACTGCAAAATTGGCAGCATAGCACACACACTGTTGTGTATCTTGCTTAATGTTGTAGCTTGTAGGTCTTTCATAGCAGTACGTACACTTTATTATCGCTGCTTCATTCTTTTTAATCACTGCATAGTATTCTACCACATAGATACACCATAACTTATATCAATAATCCCCTACTGATGGACATTTAGGTTGTTTCAAATAATTACCACAAAAAATGCAGTGCATAGTCTTGTATACACATTGTTTCACAGATATATATATATATATATATATATATATATATATGAATATATCCGCAGGATAAGCTCATAGAAGTGGAACTATGCGATTCTCCCTGCCCTCTTTTCTTTAAAAAACAATTTACATTCATCTTTTCTCAAGTTGGCAAGCAGCAGAAATATGTGCTATTAAATGAAAGAGTTGGATGTGGGAGGACACTGTGGCAGAGAGCACGGGGCTGAGGATAAGGTCCCACGGTCTTTATTTCATCAGGTAACTTGCTGGATGACCCTGGCCATGTCTTTTAACTTCTCTGAACCATAGTTTCTTCATTTGTGAAATGAATCATTGGGCCATTCAAGGCTGGGGAAGAAATATTCATGAACCTATGCATCTTTTTAGAGCATCTACTGTCCTGAGGTCCACTGTAGCTTTCCCCTCGGACTCTTAGGCTTCTCTTTGCCGAACTATGTGAGGTCTTGGTCTTGGGTTCTATTAATTTCTGGGAGGTTGGTAACCGCTCCAAGGCCAGCTCCAAGGCCAGCTCCCATTTTGTAAGAACATGTGGTGCAGTGAAAATAGGCCTGGGGTGTTGAAGAGTCCGATCTGGGCTCTTGCCCCAGCTCCATGACACTGGGAAGTTATCTTCTCTTATAGAACTTCATTCCATTGTTAAGTGGATAAGCTCAGTGAGGTTTTGAAGTTCCAAAAAAGGGCAAAGCCTCGTTTCTTACCTTTTACACAGGGACTTTTTGCAGAATAAACATGCCTTACTGTGTTCAGTTTTCAAACGTGACTGAGTCCCTATAAGCTTCCTTCCTTCCTGTGGCCACTGTTTGCTTACAGTGGTCATGGGTCGACTAGAGGAACCCCAGGTAGACAGAGGAAAGAGAACTGCTGGTTGGAGAGATTAGGCTAATCCCCATAAACAAGCAGGGCCATTAGTGAAATCTTTTCTCAGGATTCCGTCCATGTTGTCATTGTGACAGAAACCATTTATTACCTGAAGTATGTCCTGAGCCTTCCCAAGAGTAAAATTGTTCAGAAAACACTGACCTGAGTGGAGGCACCAATGGAAGACCTGAGCAACCTGGAACAACTCCATGCACAGGAAGCCCTTAATCGTTCAGTGATCAGCATTAAGGACTAGTGGCAAAAGGAGAATGTCATGAACGAAAGACTACTACTGGCTGGTAGTGTAAGTGTAAACATTACCTTAATGAATGAACTTTGCTAATAATATCATGTTATAAATATTTTAGCTCAAGTTCAGCATAAAGGGATGATTAAGGAAGGTTGGGGGAGTCCATAAACAGAGAAATAGATGGAGTCTTAGCAAAAGGATTTGACTGATAAAATTTTACAAAATTGAGAAATGTAGATGAATAGAACTTACTGTTGTATAGAAGCTTCTTAAAGTCTCACCTTTTAACAGAATCTTTTTCCATCCTTGAACTGGTTTGTCACCATGGACATTCCCATTTTCCTTAATGTTCAGTCTAGGGAGAATCTCATACCTGCACAATCCTCAGATGGGAAAGAAGATCAGGTGGCTCCTTAAATTGGAGGCTCCTTCTGCCTTCAGGCCATCTGAGACGGCTCTCCTGGGACCCAGCCCATGCAGGCTGCAGGGAAAGTGGTTACCATATTGGTCAGATCTTGTCCAAATCAAGCCCCGAAGACATATGCTTGGACATTTTTGGAAGCTCAGTGTATGGGAAATCGGCATCTAAGTCAGACTTTTCACCATACAGCTACAACATGGAGCTTAACTGTTCTCACTTCCGGCGCTTTCTCACCTAATCCAGCTCCATTCTTCCCCATGATTGCAATGCACCCTCCCCACCTCTGTCCTTGTTGTCTCAGTCATTCTATGCTTACAGACTCCCTGGTCATTGACCACCTTGGATTAGGCTTCCAGTGATGCTAGTTCTGGGCTCTCTCCTGCTAACCAGAAGCTTTCTCTGTCTGCATTTGCCCCATATCTAGATGTCAGGCTTAGAGACTGAGGCTTTGGGAAAAGAACTGCTGAGGCAGTGGCAAGAGACCCAGCTGTGGGGTTGTGAAGGAAGGGAGGTTCTTTGTGCAACCATAGCCATCCCTTCTGTCTGTCTGTTGTTGCCTTTCTCTCCTTGGTTCTTTTCTAGCTCCTTAGACCCTAACCTTCATGGCTCCCCCTGCATGGCTGTGTCACCCTGCTGGTTGACTTCACTCACTAGTTGGCAGCAGGTATGACCCACAGCCTCTCACTGGCTGGTCCCGCTCTGTTTTAAGCTGGTGTCTAACTTTAGAGCTTAGCCCTTTTCACGTTGCTTCTGACCTATCCGATGGCCCAGCCCTGCTCTGGTGTGTATGTGAGGGGTGGGGGGAACCTTTGTCTTCCTCCCCTTCAGGTTTTCATAAGGTGGAGTGGTGCTGGGGTGAACTCTTGGTCTGCTCTCCACCTCTTTCAGAGTGTGTGGTGCAATCAGCTGGAGTCTGGATCTGCGAGGCCACAATTTCCAGAGGCAGGATCCCTCCATGGAGACAGACAACATGGACCCATCTTTCTTGCCCTCGCCTAATCCTGCCTACTCTCCATTACATTGTGCTTTCTCTTCAAATTCCCAGCATCTCCACCCAGGTTCATTCACATTTGGGTGGCAGGTAGGGTTCCCTGCAGGCTCTACAGATGAACCTTCTCAGATCCTCACACTATGGGTTTAGTAGGAAATATTTTGATCATTTTTAGGCAAATTCGGTCTACTTATCAACTGGACAGAACCTGGGAGGGAAGGAAAACTAAAGAACAGGATCTCCACACTTCCAGGAAGTAGCAAGAATTAAGATGCCATTGATTGCTTCTCTGCTCTGTTGCTAACTCCCAGAGCTTTGCTGGTTTAATTCATTCTAATAGCTTCCTGGCTGCAGCTCCCAGGAAAGTGACCTTCTGATTTATAAATTCTGGGCTGGGCACAGTGGCTCACTCCTGTAATACCAGCACTTTGGGAGACCAAGGCGGGTGGATTGCTTGAGCTCAGGAGTTTGACACCAGCCTGGGCAACATAGCAAGACTTTGCCTCTACAAAAGTTACGAAAATTAGCTTGGCATGGTGGTCACCACACCTGTGGTCCCAGCTACTCTGGCAGCTGAGATGGGTGAATTGCTTGAATCCTGGAAGTCAAGTCTGCAGTGAGCTGTGATCATGCCAGTGAACTCCAGCCTGGGTGATAGAGTGAAACCCTATCTCAGAAAACAAACAAACAAAACATAAATCCGACTTCCTTCCTAAGGAAGTCTTCCTGTACCCCTTTGGGCAAGGGACATCTCTCAGGCCACAGAGTGGACATGGGTGCTGTGTCCTCTTTTGCAGTCACACAAGAGCAACCTCTTCCTCCCTTCCACCTGTCCACCCTTCCAGAGCAAAAGACACTGGCAAGTATCCATGTTCTTGTTCCGAGGGGCATGCCATCAGGATTCTGCAATGCTGATTTCAGCACCATCCTGCTGGACTACGAAAATGTCTTGTGCCTTCTGGGCATTTTATCTACTTGGAGGATCAAGTGCATCAACCTGGGAAATCTTTGGCTGCCAGTGCCATTGTGACACAGCCCGCCCTGTGGTGACCTTTCCCACCACCTTCCTGCAGACACAAAGCAGGTCCCCAGAGATGGCTGTCAACTGCAGCAGCCACCACATAAAATCAGGTTCCGGTATTGCTGAAGAGCTTCACCTTGCCTTAATACAGCAGCCAGGGGAAGGTTTGCCAGGACCAGACAATGCCTTCCTCTTGTCTGCCTTCTCAGCTCTATCTTTCTGCCTGCTCCTGACTTTGTTCTTTGTTAGAAAGGTCCAGAGAGGCAGAGCAGTGGCTGCTGTTGTGCAAGGCATGTAATTTTGACCCCTTCTGCTCCTAAAAAAATCAATACTCCTTTTGAGCCTCTGTGAAGAGTGTTTTATAGCATCCCTCTGAGAAGCCCCGATCTGTAAAAGCTGATATTATCTGATGACCCCTCTCATACTTACACAGTGTTTTTTTTTCACAAAATATTTCCAGAACCTCACCTTCCTCTATAGCTGACACCCTACTGCACATGTCTGCTTGGTGACATGCAAGTATAGTACATCTTATCTGTCCAGTTTGGATAGAAAACTCCCATTTACATACCTGAAGGCACTGGGGTGTAACAAAGGTCATTGGCTGACATGGGCACCCTCAGTGAGATGGGAGCCTGAAGTAGCACAGCCGTGTTAAACACAGGATAGGGAGTCAGCTGAGGGCTCGCTATGGAGTTGGAGAAAAATTCATTGGCTTGAGAATGTCACCTGTTGTTGGTTCCAGCCTTCACCAGTGTTGCCTCAAAGATAGAAAGCACCTCGGTTTGACCTTCCCTATTGTACATGTCACATCTCAAGAGGAGAAACAAGACATCACTGAATTGCAAAGTTCCAGAGCTTGAAGAGACTTCAGAGATCACATAATGCAGATGTCGTGAACTGGTGACCAGATGTATCCCCATGGTGGACGTGTCTTTTTTGACCTTTGTAGTGTTTTGGATTGTTTCTTGGTTTATTTGTGTTAAGCTGAATTCATCATCAATATTTTACATCAGGAGACTTCAAATAAGAATAAAGTTTGAGAGATTTTCTTTAAAAATTGGAAGCGCCAGCAGCTCTGTTCCTGTTCTTGAGTGGGAATAGGTGAACAGTCTTTCACAGCTCCGGCAGCTCTTATTCCTGAACAGTCTACCCAATGGCCTAGCTCACTTCTGGTGAAGGCTGAAGGCACCTGGGTTGGTAATAGTCCCTCACCTAAAGTCAGCCCCTCCCCATTTTCCCATATGAAAACACAGGATCCTATTATAAAAGGTGGAGGAGAGTTCACTTCCCCAAGTCTCACAGGGACTAAGTGGCAGAGCTCTTGTGGAGTTCTCTCTGGTTGTGGGGAACTATGTCTCATGTACCATATGGGTCTTCAGTGTGATTGTTGTTGTTTCCAAGAACCTTGTTAGAGCTTTGTGATGAAGTGGCCTGTAGAGATGGCTTATTTTACTTCTGAAGTTGCCTCCAGACAGCTGGGGCAGTCAAGTCTCTGATTTCTGTGTTGGTTTCCTCCCAAATATTATTTTCTTAATACATTCACAAAATAATACTGAGAGTTTCTTACCACTAGATCTATCCTGCAAGAAGTGCTAAAGGGAGAAGTCTGTCCCTCAGATTGAAATGAAAAGAAGCTAGATGGCCAGGTGTGGTGGCTCAAACCTATCTCAGGCTTTGGAATGTGGAGGGGAAAGGATGGCTTGAGGCCAAGAGTCCGACACCAGCCTGGGCAACATAGAGAGACTCTGTCTCTACAAAAAATAAAATAAAAATTAGCTGGGTGTGGTGTTGTGCGTGTATAGTCCAGGCTACTCAGGAGGCTGAGGCAGGAGGATCATTTGAGCCCAGGAATTGAAGGCTGCAGTGACATGCATCACTGCACTCCAGTCTGAGTGACTGACACCCTATCTCTAAAATAATAAAAAGAAGAAGCTAGACAGTAATTTGAAGCCATATATAGAAATACAGGTCTCCAGTAAGGGTAAATATATGAGAAATTATAAGGCTAGTATTATAAATTTGATGTGTAAATTCACTTTACATTTTCTTTTTTTATTATTATTATTATACTTTAAGTTTTAGGGTACATGTGCACAATGTGCAGGTTTGTTACATATGTATCCATGTGCCATGTTGTTTTGCTGCACCCATTAACTCGTCATTTAGCATTAGGTATATCTCCTAATGCTGTCCCTCCCCCCTCCCCCCACCCCACAACAGTCCCCGGAGTGTGACGTTCCCCTTCCTGTGTCCATGAGTTCTCATTGTTCAATTCCCACCTATGAGTGAGAACACGCGGTGTTTCGTTTTTTGTCCTTGAGATAGTTTACTGAGAATGATGTTTTCCAGTTTCGTCCATGTCCCTACAAAGGACATGAACTCATCATGTTTTATGGCTGCATAGTATTCCATGGTGTATATGTGCCACATTTTCTTAATCCAGTCTATCGTTGTTGGACATTTGGGTTGGTTCCAAGCCTTTGCTCTTGTGAATAGTGCCGCAACAAACATACGTGTGCATGTATCTTTATAGCAGCATGATTTATAGTCCTTTGGGTATATACCCAGTAATGGGATGGCTGGGTCAAATGGTATTTCTAGTTCTAGATCCCTGAGGAATCGCCACACTGACTTCCACAATGGTTGAACTAGTTTACAGTCCCACCAACAGTGTAAAAGTGTTCCTATTTCTCCACATCCTATCCAGCACCTGTTATTTCCTGACTTTTTAATGATGGCCATTCTAACTGGTGTGAGATGGTATCTCATTGTGGTTTTGATTTGCATTTCTCTGATGGCCAGTGATGATGAGCATTTTTTCATGTGTTTTTTGGCTGCATAAATGTCTTCTTTTGAGAAGTGTCTGTTCATGTCCTTCACCCACTTTTTGATGGGGTTGTTTTTTTCTTGTAAATTTGTTTGAGTTCATCGTAGATTCTGGATATTAGCCCTTTGTCAGATGAGTAGGTTGCAAAACTTTTCTCCCATTCTGTAGGTTGCCTGTTCACTCTGATGGTAGTTTGTTTTGCTGTGCAGAAGCTCTTTAGTTTAATGAGATCCCATTTGTCAATTTTGGCTTTTGTTGCCATTGCTTTTGGTGTTTTAGACATGAAGTCCTTGCCCACGCCTATGTCCTGAATGGTATTGCCTAGGTTTTCTTGTAGGGTTTTTATGGTTTTAGGTCTAACATGTAAGTCTTTAATCCATCTTGAATTAATTTTTGTATAAGGTCTAAGGAAGGGATCCAGTTTCAGCTTTCTACATATGGCTAGCCAGTTTTCCCAGCACCATTTATTAAATAGGGAATCCTTTCCCCATTTCTTGTTTTTGTCAGGTTTGTCAAAGATCAGATAGTTGTAGATATGCGGCATTATTTCTGAGGGCTCTGTTCTGTTCCATTGATCTATGTCTTTGTTGTGGTACCAGTACCATGCTGTTTTGGTTACTGTAGCCTTGTAGTATAGTTTGAAGTCAGGTAGCGTGATGCCTCCAGCTTTGTTCTTTTGGCTTAGGATTGACTTGGCAATACGGGGTCCTTTTTGGTTCCATATGAACTTTAAAGTAGTTTTTTCCAATTCTGTGAAGAAAGTCATTGGTAGCTTGATGGGGATGGCATTGAATCTATAAATTACCTTGGGCAGTGTGGCCATTTTCACGATATTGATTCTTCCAACCCATGAGCATGGAATGTTCTCCCATTTGTTTGTATCCTCTTTTGTTTCATTGAGCAGTGGTTTGTAGTTCTCCTTGAGGAGGTCCTTCACGTCCCTTGTAAGTTGGATTCCTAGGTATTTTATTCTCTTTGAAGCAATTGTGAATGGGAGTTCACTCATGATTTGGCTCTCTGTCTGTGATTGGTGTGCAAGAATGCTTGTGATTTTTGTGTAATATTGTTATGTGTGAATTTGATCCTGTCATTATGATGTTAGTTGGTTATTTTGCTCGTTAGTTGATGCAGTTTCTTCCTAGCCTCGATGGTCTTTACAATTTGGCATGTTTTTGCAGTGGCTGGTACCAGTTGTTCCTTTCCATGTTTAGTGCTTCCTTCAGGAGCTCTTTTAGGGCAGGCCTGGTGGTGACAAAATCACTCAGCGTTTGCTTGTCTGTAAAGTATTTTATTTCTCCTTCACTTATGAAGCTTAGTTTGGCTGGATATGAAATTCTGGGTTGAAAATTCTTTTCTTTAAGAATGTTGAATATCGGCCCCCACTCTCTTCTGGCTTGTAGAGTTTCTCAAACAGAAATGCAGAAATCACCCGTCTTCTGTGTCGCTCAGGCTGAGAGCTGTAGACTGGAGCTGCTCCTATTCAGCCATCTTGGCTCCACCCCCTCACTTTACATTTTCTACATGATTTTAAAAAGTAATGCTAATGGAAACTAGATAAAATCACTACAGAAGAAAACCAATCACTCATAATTGCACTATTCAGGGAAAATTGCTGGCAGCAACTTAGTGGGCTTACTGGTCATTTTAATATTTGATTGGGATCTTACTCTATACACTCATCAGTTCCCTGCCTGTTTCACTCTACACTATATTGGAGATGTTCTTCCATGTCACTATAGTCATTTTTACAGCAAACTTCTCTAATGTTGTTAAGGCTTCCACAGCATGGATGAGCCACAGCTGATGGACTTGTGTGTGGGGTGCTATCAGCTACACTGGGAGGAGGGGCCCATTTTGGGTAACATTGTGAAACTGCCTTCTTCCCTCTCTCACTCTGTAGCACCTGCCCCTATGTCTCACTTTATATCGTAAGGCCTGAAATTTCTTTCATGTGGTACCTTGACGTCTTTGAGCCTCACACAGCCCCAGAGGCCTAACTGTGAATTCCCCTGCTCTTCCCAGATATGCCCCCATTTAGCAAAGAAAGGCTCCCACCAGCATAATTCCTTCAATGGCTGGACTAACCACACTCCACCTGGTCCTCAACCCAATGTGTTTCACGCCCCTCCCAGCCTGCAACATTATTCAAACAAGCCAATCACATGCCCCTGCAGGAGCTGGGGGCATCTCCGGCTCTTGTTACTATGAAGCTTGCCTCCCGCAGTCCCTGCCAGCTCACTCTTCTCTAGAGTGCAACCCCATGTGATCCTGCATGGAATGAGCTGTCTTCCCCCTCTGGGCTGTGAGTCCATGTGACAAATAAACTGCTATCAACCTCATCAGTCCAGTGTCGATGGCATGTGTTTGGCCATCCCCAGAGCCCTAGGGCAGGAATCCCTCCTTCACCAATAAGGTGAAAAGGAGATAGACAAGATGCTCTTGCTCTGCTCCACCCACTATTAAGACGTGGCTTTAGATGGGATTGAAAACTTATTCCTTCTAAGGTAAAGATTTAAAGAAGTTTAAGTATTAGTTATTTTGTATTGGGGGGTACATTTTCATAGGCATCAGTATTTGGTTAAAGTTAGAAGAGCAGAGTTCTACTAGGGCCTAGGAATGAGGAAAGAAGAGAAATCCCAACTCAGTGGTGTCCTGTGCCCCCTGAATGTACTCCTTGGCTGCTGCCTGTTGTCTACTTCAATCAGTGACTGTGTTCAGAAGCCGTGTGGCCCATTTCTGCCACTTGCTGAGTGATTTTGGGGCAAGGAACCTCATATCTTTGAGCTTCACTCTACTTATCCCTCAAATAGAAAAACCAATACCTGGTCCTCCTATGCCATTGATGCCCAATGTGCCTGGCATGCTCCTGGCACTGCATCTGCCCTCTTCTCCTCTTCCCATCTGTCTCTCATTTTCTTGGCACCTGCCAGGCACCAGCCACATTGCCTCATTCAGTAAATATTTAAGCAACACTGATAGTGTGCCAGGGACTATTCTAGGTACTTCACTTTCATTGGAGTATGCCTATAAACTTAAAACAACAACAATAAATGAATTCTGATTTTTTTTTTCAACAAAAAGAAGGCAGCATTCTGAGGTAGAGAGAGTGTTGTGTTGCATTTCAGATAGACCCAGATTCCAGCCCTGATGTTTAGTACTCAAGCAGTGCTAGGTGGATATGCAGCAGTGAGCAAAGCAAAGAGGAAATATCCTTGGTTCCCACGCTCCCTAGCTTTGTGACCTTGGCCAGCATTTTAATCTCTCTCACCTTCAGCTGTCTCATCTGCACAATGGCCATATGAATACTTACCCTGGGGGGTAATTGTGAAGACTGTTGCTAATCCTGTGAGGCCTTTACTGACACTCCATGCCTGGTCAACAGTCCCTTGTGCCCCATTAGCCCCAAGAGATGTGACAGCGCCTTCCTTTGTGCCATGTGACCCTATGGACACCTGTGCCTGCACTTGTTACATGAGTATTGCATTTGCCCCCATTAGGTTGCAAATCCAGATATCAGAACCCTGCATCTTTCGTTATGACTCCACACCTGACACTTAGCGGGCACTTTTGAATGTTTGTTGAAGGCCCCTGGTGCAATGGCTGTGGTTGTTAACAACTCGCACGTTGGAATGAAGACATCCAAATCTGTGCCCTTTGCTAAAGCTATAACTCTGGCTACCCAGTGGAGCTACCACTACTCAGAGGGGTTGGCCCAGAACTCAACTCTTGGCTATGCTTTTGGGCCACTCTTGAACCACCCCCAAAACTTGTCTCTTTCCTTTGTTTTATGTCAAATTTTCTACTCAAAGAAAAGTCACCATTTTCTTTCGTCTTAAGTCTTAATTTGAATCTATCAACACCAAGGACATCCTAGTCTCTAAAGCTGTAAAATGTTTCATACAGTTACGTTGTTGTTATCTGGCAAAAAAGCCACAGCCAAACCCACCCTCAGGGATGGAAAATTGTTGCCACCATTAAGAATTATCCAAAAGAATACTCAATAAGCAATTAAAGAAATTCCAGAAGAGACATTAATATGTTTTGAACAATGGGATGTCAGAAAAGGAAAGTAATTTGAGAGAAAGTCTTTTCATTTAAATGAATGAAAAAAAACCCAAAAACCCAACGCCATTGCTTACAGTTACCCTGTGCCCCAGAGAATAGGGGGAAGGAAGGAGTGAGCTCAACGAGCAACAACACAAGAAGTGTCCAAAATAATTAGAGCCACAGTAGCTTATGCGCCAACCATTCTCCCACACTTCCTGATTTGTGATTTCCTCCACTTATCAGTAGGAAGAGGAGTAACCCTTCTTTTTTTTGAAATGGAGTCTTCCTTTGTTGCCCAGGTTAGAGTGCAGTGGTGCAACCTCAGTTCACTGCAACCTCTGCCTCCCAGGTTCAAGCGATTCTCCTGCCTCAGCCTCCCAAGCAATTGGGATTACAGGTGCGTGCCACCATGCCCAGTGAATTTTTTACATTTTTAGTAGAGACGGGGTTTCACTGTGTTAGCCAGGATGGTCTCGATCTCCTGACCTCATGATCTGCCCGCCTCAGCCTCCCAAAGTGTTGGGATTACAGGCATGAGCCACTGTGCCTTGCCAGAGCAACCCTTCCTAGTGGTCTTGTTTGTGCCCCAAGATAATTGATAAAAATATCTCCTCCAACTAGACTTTTCCCAAGTGTAGTGGGATTGGCCATCCAGGCAAGGCTGTGAATGTCCCTGGGCTGGGTCCATGGATACAGCAAAGAGGAGCCAGGATAGAAAATCATGAGCAGCCTCAGGGAGGCACCAGGGAGGAAGAGTTTACTTCCATGCGTGGGTCTCAGGATGGCACCAGGGAAGAAACAGGGGTTCTGTTGGACCATGAAAGACTGGGAGCACTGGGAGATGCCAGTGGATCAGAGTTGGGAGGGAAATGGGGCCACCCCAAGCTGAGAGAGCAGGGCTAGTTACTTATCAACTAAATGGCTCAACTGAAAATGGGCATAAGCAAGACATAGTTTGTGGACTATCCACTTAGAGTATTGTAAGTTCTAATTCAGTGTCACTCATTCTCCATGTGACCTTAGGATGTTGTTAAATCCCTCTGTACCTCAGTTTGCACATCTGTTAAAAGTGGAGGAATACATGACTTGTGTAGCTCACCAGATTGTTCTGAGGATAGAATGATCTATTCCATTAGAAAAATTATTCATTCCTTCATCCATCCTTCATTCATTCAAACAATCATCTATTGGGCCCTCTAGGCTTCCATCAAGAGCAGGGGGTGGGGAAAGACATGGATGTGAAATTTTATTCAGATTAAGAACTACAACCAGCTCTATTAGGAGACAGAATTGGAGAATAATGACTAGAGACATCTGAGCATTAGCTTTGGAAATGCTCTCTTGGCCCCTAAACTGCTGGTAATGGTATCTTTTCTCTCCTTTCATTAACTGTTAAAAAGATAAAATCTCAATATAGATAGAGGGGCATCTCTGGTAAGAAAGGCAGCCAGGAGTAGGACAAAACTGGGCTCTGGGTTGGAGTGCCGAGGCAGTTCCTGGGGCACTACCCAACCCTCACCCGTAGCTGGCTTGCCTACACTGCCCCTTCCTCTTGAGCAAACCTCAACCCTCCACTAGGAGATGGGAGAGCTTGGTGTCTCGCTTCTCTGAGCAAAATGAAAGAATGCATGAGGCATGGACACACCTGACCTAGAGGTTGCGTCATCCCCTGAGAGACAGCTTAACTAACTTGATAAAGATCCCAGAAGGAAGCCTCCCAGCTTCCCTTATCCTGGTTGATACTGGTCAAAAGACCTAATTGCTTTGTCTGAGCTCACATCCTTCCCTTCTCTTGGTTGATATTGGTTCAAAGATTTAATTGCTTTGTCTGAGCTTACACCCTTCCCTTCTCTTGGTTGATATTGGTCAAAAGGCCTAATTGCTTTGTCTGAGCTCACAACCCTCCACTTTTTACTGTGTTCTCGGGGTCAGGACAGTTGCTAGGAGCCCCTAAAGGAAGATTAGGACGAGGTGAAAAGGTAAGGTCTAGGGCTGTGTTTACTCTCCCATGGCAACCTGTGTGACCCAGAGAATGAATGAGGAAGCAGCAGATAAGGTTAATCAGCACAACAAGCTCATTGCTTCATAGGGACACTGGTTACAATCCTAGTAAACCCCAATAATTTTTTTTTCAGATAAAGGAAAAAAATCGTGGAGTTTTTTTACTGTTGCATTCCCCCAGAAAATGAGGCTTTTCAGAAGATGGCTTGACCATTGTCTGTAAACACAATTAGTCTGGAGTCCCTGCCACACGGTAGTAAAGATGCCTTCAAGAAAAGCATGAGGGAGATTAAATGATTACATTAAGAGAGCAAATACATGTATGATAAAGTTTTATGAGCTCTTTTTCCAAGAAAGGGGCTCCATAAAAGCAATATTTTATTATCCTTGTTCCAAGGCTGAGGGAAATGTAGCCTCCCTTATTCAACTTGAGAGTTTGTGACTATATTTATCCATTCATGTGTATCTTTTAAAAACATTTGTTTTCAAGAAAATTCAGACAAAGCATCATATTGGTGTTATTAACATTGTTTAGTGCTGAATCTTTAAATATCTTGTTTTATCCTCTTCTGGGCAGTAGCTCAAAATTTCTCTCATAATATAGCAAAACTTTATTGTAGCAAAGCAGACATTAAAATATTAATAGAATGTGATCCCTTGCTAAGATTATGAGAGTTCCTTCTTTGTAGGATTTTAAGAGTAAGTTCATAGACTCTCAGGAGCAGACTAAAAGCTGACGTATAGGTTAATGGTGCTCTGAGCACACTGTTACCTTTTCCGTAAGCACAACTGTTAAGTAAAACGAGAATTTTTGTTTGAGGTGCCCTACCAGTCCTTGCAGCTAGGGGTTTACAGCCCAAGACAGGTAGATAGCAGTAATGAGTAACATCATGCTGTTCTTATTATATAGCAAAACTAATGTAATGCAGGCCAATGTTTTACAGTAGGTAAAGGAAGCATGTACCTACATACAGTAGATGAAAATGAAATTATGGGAGCCACACATTAGTACCAATCACCACTGGTTTTCCTGCTCATTGAGAAAAACATCCCAAATAAAATGTTTCTGTTGTTATTTTTCTATAGTTATAGAAGCTATATAGTTATAGAAATATAGTAGCCAGAAGATCACTGCTTTTCATTTCTAAAGAGTGTAAACTATTTCCAAAAGGCTCATTTCATGGAAACATCATGGAAGTTCTGCTTAACTGTATTAGGCATCTATTGCTGCATAACAAATGACCCCAAAACTTAGTGACTTAAAACAACAATAAATATTTATTATCTCACACAGTTTCTGTGGGTCAGGAACTCAAGAGTGGCTTGTGGCTGGGTAGTTCTGGCTTATAATCTCCCATGAACTCAAATGACAGTTGGGACTGCAGTCATCTGAAGACTGGACTGGGGCTGGAGGATCTGCTTCCAAGATGGCACACTCTTGTGACCAGCAAGCCCACACTGGCTATTGGTGAGGTGCCTCAGTTCTTTACAACATTTGGATCACCCCACTGGGCTGCTTGGGTTCCTCACAGCATAGCAGTCAGCTTCCTCCAGAGTTAGTGTTCCAAGGGAGAGCAAGAAAGAAGCTGAAATGTCTTTTATGACCTAGCCTCAGAAGTCATACACCATCCTTTCTGAAATATCCTACTTAGCAGTACAGGTCAGCCTTATGTGGGAAGGCACTACACAAAAATGGGAATACTAAGAGGTGAGAATCACTGGGAGCCATCTTGGAGGCTGGCCACCATATTAACTTACCTGAGTCTTCACCTTGTCTTCTACCCATGGTAGCAGCAATTTTCTAAATGTCTTTTTGTGTTTTCCTCAAGATGGTATTAATAAAAGGCATTTGGCAAAAACAAATACCTACCCTTACCTTACCCTTTCCACACACACATACACAAACACTACCAACAACAACCTTCCATGGTGAAAATAAACATGGTAAACTATGTTGGGAGATTTGCAATTCACTTGTGATAAAAGCTTTGAAGTACACTGGTGAGGAGATGTGTTTGAACTCCCAGCATTTCTTAAACTCATTTTACATTGAATTCTCCTTCAAGGAATATATGAAACACCATGACCATAGGGGCATAATTTGATAAATGTCTTTCTGGGGTTGTTCCATGTTAGGGGCAATCTGTCTTTAAGTTTGGGAGCCTGCCCAAGGAGGTTTCTATGGCTCTGTGACATTTTTGTGGGAATTCTAGTGGGGTGGAAGGGACATCTGTGTTCGAAACCACCTGCTTCCCCCACCCCCCTAATAATTGCAGTTCCAATACTAACCCTTTATTCCCAGCAATCATAAAACTTTAGGCAAAATCATCCAAAAATTAGTTGGGGGTTATCCTATCACCCACTTTGTTTTAGAAGAAGGGGTTTCTTCTTGAATGTCTTATTCATTGCATTTCTCCTTAATAAGGAAAAGCGAACATGGTGGTAGCAGTCTTCCTGAAGTACCTTGGGTCTCAGGGAAGCAGAACAGCATTGTGGTCAAGCACACAGACGCTGGGGTCTCAGGCCTTCACTTCCCAATCCTGCTGTCGCAGGCATAGCCTGAGTAAGCTTGGGCAAGTCCCTCTAACTTGTTTATGGCTAAGTTTCTTCTTCTGCAAAATGAAAATAAAATAATAAAACTTACCTCACAGAACTGTGAGGAGTATGTGAGCTGAAACTGTTAAAGTCCTCATCCTATACAGGTGCTTTCCCATGGCAGAGTACTAGAGAGCACTCAACCATGAGTTCTCATGTAAGTGAGGAGGCAGACTAGAAAGGCTGGGGGTTCTGCCATCACCACAAAAAACTTACTAACTCTGAGTTGCCAGAATAATAGAGAAGCAGGTGAGAAAGAGTCTTGACCAACAAGAACTCAGGAAAAACTAAGAGATGGAAGAAGAATTCAGCAAAGAACCAGGAATTAGGAATGGGCCCATGAAAGGGTAGGTGTGTGTCAGGAGCATGTTGGATGTCACGGGCACCAATTTTCCAGTGACTTGGTGACTTTATCAGTGCACAGGAATGGTGCAGCCTTATTATCGAATTGCAGAGTTAAAAGAAATGTCACAGATTAGCCAGCCTGAAGCCTCATTTGATAGTTAAAGGAACAGAAAACTACACCAAGGAAGCATGCCGCCAACAGCCCATGGACTGTCAGACATGAACCCAGGCTCCTGGTGCTGGGGCCTGGGTCATTTTTTTCAAATAAAACATGTCTTATGTGAATTTTAACAATCTCCTGCTAAGCCAAAATTTTCCTGATGATACAGACCCCATAGCATTCTCTTGGATGGATGCTGTGTGCTCACTCTGACAAATCTAGATTCTAACAAGTATCACGGGTCAACTCTGTCACAGTCATTGAGTGTCAGAATAGCTGTCTACCAAGGGTAGGGTTAGAACTTCATAGTTGCCAAACTGTGAGGGAAACCTGGTTCTATGTGTTGTTAAAATAACACAGAATTTTTTTCTTTAATTAATTTCATTGAGGAATAATTTACATACATTAAAACACAGATTTTAATTGTACACTTTGGTGAGTTTAGAGAAATGTATACTCCCAAGTAACCACCACCTCAGTCAAGAATTAGAATATTTCCATCACCCCAAAAAATTCTCTCATGTGCCTTTGCAGTCAATCACCTCCTTCTTCCCCACGTGCACGCCCCCAGCAAACACTGATCTGATGTGACATTAAGTTTTCAGTCAACCGAAGCTGGAATAATCCTGGCTTGGCCCAAGCACTGCTCTGGTGCCCTGAGGAAGAAAGGGCAACTCTGTGATCTGCTTAGGAGACAGATGGAGGAAGCAGTAAAGTTGCAATGCCCCTTGTATGTCAACTAAGACCCAAATGACAAGGGATAAGGTGATTTGACAAGTATGGAGGTCACTGCAGGCCAACACGGTCAGGGAGGTCTTGCAGGTCTGAGGAGGGTCGTGGAAGGTGGCAGGTGTGGATGGCTTGGTGTGAGAAGGGAGGGACAAGGAGGAGGTCAGGCAGCCCAGCAGGGAACGAGGCAGCCAGGAGCTGACCTCCAACGTTCATTGCCCTTTTATGAACTTGACAAGGAGTCCTTGGCTGGAGGCAGGTGCAGGATTCCTGCCAAGCAGCTGCAGGATGCGAGTGAAGTCTGGGATAGGAGGATCAGTTTGTTTCTATCATTATTGCATAATACAGCATATGTTGCATTAACATACATTATTTACTAAATAAATGCAGGTTTAAAAAAATGTCGGACTATGATCCTGCTGCCCTTTTGCTTTTGAAAATGGCCTTGGTGCCTCTCAGACCTTGGCCAGCCCTCCTGGGCTTCTGGGAGCTTGGGAGTGTGAGCATTTGCCAAGCCTCTAATGACAGGGGCCCATTAGAGCACATGGCTGGATTCCTGGAACCACCCGTTAGATTAAGAAATGGAGCTGGAGAATTAGCTTGATGCATGCCCTGCCAAGGAGGGACCCGCATCCTCATGGTGGTGGCTCCCTGGAGGTTGAAGCAGATGGGGAAGCTGTGTTCAGGTCATTACCACTGTGTCACCAACAGCAGGTGGGCTCTGAGCAGCCCTCCCCACCCCACCCACTCCCATGCCAAGCAGTTCAATTCCTGTGGCAACCAGGGCCCATGCTGTCAGTAGCAAGGGACATTACACAATGAAGAAAAGGTGGAGAGGGGCAGGCATGTGAAATCACGAACAGAAATGAGAACCTACCCCATGCCAGGCACTGGACTAGAGGGAGGGTCGGACACCATTCCTGCCCTCAGTGAGGGTGATGGAGGAGAAATGAGGCCAGTTAATATCCTATGGTAGGTGAGAAGTAATAAGGGTCCTGTTATGGGCTAAATTTTTTCCTCTTCAAATTCACCTGCTGAAGTCCTAACCTCAGCACCTCAGAATATGGCCTTGTTAGGAGATAGTCTTTACAAAGGTAATCAAGATAAAGGGAGGTCATTAGGGTGGACCTTAATCCAGTATGACTGGTGACTTTATAAACAGAGGAAATCTGGACACAATTAGGTATAGAAGGGAAATGACATGAAGAGACACGGGGAGAAGATGGCCCTCTACAAGGTGAGGAGAGAAGCCTGAGACAGATCCTCCCCTCACAGCCCTCAGAAAGAACCAACCCTGCCAACATCTTGATCTTGGACTTCCAGCCTCCAGAACTGTGTGACAATATATTTCTGTTATTTAAACCAGGGGTCCCCCTGGTACCGGTCTGTGGCCTGTTAGGAACCAGGCCGCACAGCAGGAGGTGAGTGGCAGGGGAGTGAGCGTGACTGCCTGAGCTCCCCCTCCTGTCAGATCAGCAGTGACAATAGATTCTCACAAAAGCATGAACTGTATTGTGAACTGTGCATGTGAGGGATCTAGGTTGCATGCTCCTTGTGAGAATCTAATGCCTAATGATCTGTCACTGCCTCCCATCACACCCAGATAGGACCGTTTAGTTGCAGGAAAACAAGCTCAGGGCTCCCACCGATTCTACATTATGGTAAGTTGTATAATTATTTCATTATATATTACAATGTAATAATAATAGAAATAAAATGCACAACAAATGCAAGGTGCTTGAATCATCCTGAAACAACCTCCACCTGCCCTGCACCAGCCCGTGGAAAAACTGTCTTCCATGAAACTGGTCCCTGGTGCCACAGAGTTTGGGGACCACTGCTTTAAGCCCCCTGTCTGTGGTACTTTGCTACAGCAGCCCCAGGAAATGGGTATAGACCCTATGGGAGAACACCTGAAGGGCCCTTGAGCAGAATGAGGGGTCAAGGAAGGTTGCCTGGACTGAAGAATGTGTAGGCTGAGACCTGAATGACAAACAGGAGGTTTCCAGTGGGGAGGGGAAGGGGTAGTGTCAGTGAAGAAGGAGGAAGGGACTTCTGGGCAGAGGGCCTGGCCAATGGCCCTGCAGCTGGGGAGGCCCTTTGGGAATTGCAAGTCTGCGGGACTGGGGACAACACTGAGTCAGAAACCCAAAGGAGGGTGATATGGTTTGGATGATTGTCTCCTCCAAATCTCCTGTCGAACTGTGATCCCCAACGTTGGAGTGCCGCTTGGTGGGAGGCAAATGGGCCATGGGGGTGGATCCCTCATGAATGGCTTGGGGCCCTCTCTGTGGTATGAGTTCTTACTGTATGGTTTTAGTTTAAAAGAGCCTGGCACCTCCTGCTGTCTCTCCTGCTCCCTCTATCACCAAGAGCCACGCCTGCTCCCCCTGCCTTCCCCCTTCCGGAAAAGCTTCCTGAGAGCCCAGCAGATGATGGTGCCATGCTTCTGGCACAGCCTGCAGAACCATGAGTCAAATAAACCTCTTTTCCTTATAAATTACCCAGTCTCAGGTATTCCTTTATAGCAACACAAAACGGACCAGTGCAGAGGGCATCAAATGTCAAGGGAAGGAAATAGGCCTGAAGGCAGGAATGTCCAATGCAAAGCAGGTTGCTCAGCATGGGTCTCTGGAAATTCTTGGAAATGACCCTATCTTCTACTGGCAGCTTCCTCCCCAGATTCTCACTTCAGACAGCAAGGTTGTAAACCCAGGCCACTGACCTTGTCTACACATTTGTCACTGTAGATCAAGAACAATTTTTTTTTCCTGTAGTGATTGATTTATGTGGGTCTCTTGGATCGGGTTAATTGTCAACAATGTGAGCTCCTACTGCAAGACAGGGAGTGGGGTTATCAGCACACTGTGTTACCCACAGTTCTTCAGACTGAGAGCTGCAGATGATGCAATCCTATGTTGACTTGCTCCTGGCCCTGCGGGGCGGTTGGGCTCACCTGCCCACAGACAAGGCGCGATGACTGATTGCCTTTCGTCAGTAATCAGCTTGACACGGAGCCAGCAAACTCCCAAAGTTAGATTAGGAGGTGAAGTAATTGGCTGAGGACTTTGGATTTTAGTTTACTAATGTCCAAACAATAGGGAAGCTTTCTGAATGGAAACAAGCCAAAATATTTGGCCTTCAAAATCCCTTCCGGGGGCATGGAGGTCTGCTGGTTAAGGGTGGGGCATGGGTTGAACAAAGCCAGTGGGTGAGATGTGTCTCCATGAAAGTGCACAAAAATCAGTGCTGCTGCCTCGTTGGTGAAAAAACAAGAAAGGAAATGCACAAAAAGTGAAACATCGTAGGATGCTGAGAAGGCAACACAGCACTTGCTTGGCAAATGAGTGGAAGTAGGAGGCTGTTAAAACTCAGAGTTTTGGCCTGCAGTTTTTGTTTCTCAGGAAGGTCACATGAGAATGAGTGATGAACTTTCTCAGGGCCAATTTCTGGACGGTGGTTTCTGTCTTATCATTCAGAGAAAGGCAGGGACTATTCTCCAACGTTTTGTAGGCTGTCAAGAGGGAGGATAAATCTGAGACTGCCTTTAAATACTGGGTTTCAATTGCTTCCTTCCTTCCCAGGGCAGATATACAGTCTTCTGGTATGATTTAATGTCTGGGCTCATGTGGGTGGTGTGCTTCTGTAGGATGGAGACAGCACTTTGCAATTATTTTTGTGTTCTCTGCAGAGGACAAGGTTCAGCCCCCAGTAGGGGGCCACTCAGGGCTGATGGTTCTGTTAGGGAGGGAAAGTGGAAGAGCATGGTCACTGCTGGCCTGACTTCCTACTGCTTCTGGGAGAGACCTTCCTGTAATCATCACCACCACCTTCATCATCATCACCATCATTGTTGTCTGCTGCTGCTGTTGTGCTAGAAGGGGTGGAGGTGCTAATTACTTATGCTTTCTCCCCTCTTGGTTTTAGCCAATTAAGGAGCTCAATGGGATCAAAGAGTCAATTATAGTACCCAAAGCATAGGGCTCTCTGGAAAACTGGGCAGCAAGATCTTCCGTGTGGCTCTCCAGTCTGAACATACACATCCAACCACATGCCTGCTAAACAGAAGCAGACTTCCCTTGTGGTTGGGGGTGGGAAAAGGAGGAGGGCAGTGAGCTCCAGATGAAGCCAGGCAGGTCTAAGAGAACCAGCAAGACACGTCCATGTCCCACTCAAGGATTCTGCTCTTGGCAAATGTGGCCTGGTGGATTTGCCTGGTTCTCCCTGATTTCCCCAAGCAGATAAGTCACTCTTCCTCTGGCTGGAGCAGCACATGATGGGGGAAGTCGGGGGAGAGACTGGAAATGTGTATTCTGATACTGGTCTCTTCTGGGCATGGCACAAGGTGGACATGTAAGCAGTGGAGTCATAAGCATGTCCCTTTAATAACTATGATATTTGTGATCACCTCCTAGGTGCCTGGTAGTTTGATCAGGATAGTACAGTCTATACCTGATTAATTTAAGGTAGTTTTGCTTGCTGATGAGGGCCCAGAAACCATGGTTTTACCATTCCTCTAAATTGTCACTGGCTCCCTAAGTCAAGCTTTGGGCTAGCAAAAGGCTTTTGTTCTTGTACAGTTATCAGCAGGGGCCAGGACTGGCCACAGGCTGAGTCTGCCCCGGGTAGTAGAGGTCAAGAGCTGGGAAAGGAGAGGAATTGTCTCTAGTTTAGTCTTCCATGCCTCTGGCCAATGAGATTGGTTTGAGGATGAGGGCTGATCCAAGGTAGACCAAGAGATATGATATTGAGACTTCTGTTGGAATTTCTCTTTCTCAGAACTAGCAGCTCTCCTGTCAGTGGCGGTTGCTGACTATGGGTGATGCACACCTGTAGCTGCTCGGAGAGCCCTGCTAAGACATCCAGCCTGGGAGGAGAGCCAGTCAGGAGGAAACCAGAGATCAAGTTCTGATTATTGTGTTCCAGTACCTGGACCCCACTATGCTTGAGCCAGAGAGATCTTTGGGTCTTTAAGTGAGCCCATATATCCCCGCTCCTTTTCTAAGCTGGGTTTCTGTTGTGTGCAATCAAAAGACTTGGCTAATGCATTTGTGGATCTTTCCAATGGAAGAAACAGTGTTTAGATCATTGATTGTAAAAATAAAGCAGGAAACATACACACATAGTGAGATATGAGGATTCTCCGAGCCTCTATGAGCAAAAGTAGCCCACTCCCACCTTCAAGCAGAACTGGAACCTCTGAGGTTCCAGTATATTTACTCTTTTGAATTTTAGGATTAACTCCAGGAGTGGGAGCTGAAGCTGTCAGCAGCCAGGAACATTTCAGTTTGAGTTGATTAGTCCAGGTTTTTCCTTTATCAGAAGTGGAGAGAAGTGGGCTGGAAAGGAGTGAATATGCAGAAAGTGCTTTGGTATTTGGGGAGGAGCTAGGAAAGGTGTAGGTGATGTGGTCAAGGTGACTGGGGAGGAAACAGAACACAGAGCGTTAGGATGGGGGTGGAGGGGACACTAAAGATGTAGGAAGAGATGAAGGTGGAAAACACCAAAAGTTTTACCTGTAGAGATGTCGCAAGAAGTATAGCAAAGACAAAGTCTTCCTGAGTCATAAAGGCAAGGGTCATTCCTACCCTTGAACAATAGTGGTCTAGGTGCCTACGTAATACATGAGGAAAATTGATACTGATAAAGACTAGTGACTGTTTCCTGCCAGGTAAGATTCAGAACGTCGTCCCTCCTAGGCATCTGTACTTGTATGTTAGAAGCTATGATATGAGATTATTGACAGAGTCTGTAATATTTTCTTGGTGAAATATACAACCTCTGAGTTATGCTAAGGATCATAGAACACTCTGGTATCTACATTTCACAGTCTGACACTAGCGTGATTGCAGGTGTGGGACTAGTGGGTGGGAAGATGGTGTGATCTGTGTGATTGTGGGTGGGTGTGGTGGGGGAATGGATGTTGTCTGAGTTAGATGGCATGTGCCTGTGTGTATCTGTGTGTGTAGTTGCGGTAAGAGGCACTGGTTTGAATCAGCATGGGGCTTGCCTTGTCCGACAGGCAGCTGTCAGCCAAGGGGCACTTCCAGTTGTAACTGAGAAATGGCAGTGTGCTATCTCTCCCGGAGCGGGATGATAGTAATTAATTGTTCATTGATCCCTGCAGGTCAGCTAGAGGTCAGGGAAGTTATTCTAGTGGCCTTATAGTTTGCCAGGCAACCGGGAGCAGTGGTTTGAAACCTTGGTGAGAGGTGAGAACTGTCCTGTGCCCTAAACCCTGATCCAAGGTGATGAGATAATTATGGTAACTTAACGTCTATGATTACAAATAATACACAAGTCAGCTGTTCAGAAGAACCATGCCAGCACACTATTTAAGACTTGGGGAGGAGGTGGAGAAAAGGTGTTTGACAGTGAACATTTTTCAGCACAGAATGGAACACTGCAATATGATTGTTATTACCATCACTTTCAAAAGCTTAGGTAAGTGTCCCTCTGTAGGTGAGACTGTGATTGGAGAACCCCATAGATCTCATCTTGGATCCACATAGGTGATTGCATTCTAAGAGAACTCCTGCACAATCTGAAGGGCTCGTGCACAGTGAGGGGATAAACAAAGACTCAGTTCAGGCTCCAGCACTTCTACAAAGTCTTCTTCCATCTGCCACATTCTTCCAGCCTTCAGTGTTCTCCAACACATGACAGGGACACCCTCCTTTCATCTGTGCAGTCTTTATTCTGCAAATATTAACGGTGCCTCTCTTTTGTTCCAGGCACCATGCTAGGTGTGCATGTTGCATCTAAGTTCCCATGGAGCTTGTGTATGTCCTGAATGGTTTTCTCTGTCAACATCTCCCCTCTCCAACTAGATTGTAAGCTTTTCAAAGGCTGGCCATGTTACCTGTTTTAAACAACAGCCACAGCAAACATTTATTGACTGTTAGACTGGGCCGGGCACGTGGAAAGCTCCATAAAGCTTAGCACAGGGCCACATCGACTAGTCCCTCAATAAATATTGATTAATTAAAAAAAATAGGGAACTGAATTGTCGAGCTGATCATGGGGATGGTGAGGAGTGCAAGTGGGGTGTTGCTGTGGTGAAGTCTTGGTAGGTTCATTGTCTCCTGTGGGATGAGATTCAGAATAACGTCCCTCTGAGGCATCTGTACTTGTATGTCAGAGGCTATGCGGTGAGGTTATTGACAGAGTCTGTTGTGCAAACTTTCTTTGTGAAATATACTATCTCTAAGTTATGTTAGGGCTTATATAACAATCTGGTGTCTACATTTCAGGGGCATTTTAATTCAGAGAAGTGAGTGTTGGGGTGAAATCAGGGATCTGCTTTTCTCTTGAAATATTGATAGAAGGTTCTTTCTGTGCACCTGCACTTCTCTATTGGATGGCGCTGGATGTGGTTGCCTTTTGTGGCTCTTGGTTGCAATACAGTTCTCTTGTTGAAATGACCTCCCTCTGACTGACGCCTCCGCCCTAGGCTCATCAATGGCTACCAAAGCCAATGGACACCTTGTGGAACATAGTGTGGCATTTCACCCATGGCCTTCATGAAATGTGCCCTTTTGTAGTCCATGATCCTAGGCTCTTGTAGTTTTCCCTCCACCTTTTTAGTGTTGTTCTCAGTCCCCCTCATGGGCTCTCCAGGTGTTCCTCTATCTCTTCTAAGTTCTCCATTGTAATTGCTACCTATAGTCTCTATCTTCAGTGAGATAGATGTCTCTCCCCAGCCCCAAGTCCTTGTTTCTTTGGACTTCATAGGCAGATGTCTGCACCTGAATAACCCATACCCATCTTAAACTAGTAAATAAAAATGGAATGCATGATCATGTCTCTGTCTCCCACCTTCACCTCTATACCTGTTCTCCATTTAGTAAATGGCACCTCCATACACCTGCCCAAGTGAGAAGCCTGGGGGTCATCCTTGACCCTCTCCTTTCCCTCGCCCCTCACCCAGTTGTTCTCCAATCCCTGGGATGAGTCTATCTCCTAAATATGTCTTGTATCCCTGTTACCTTCTTCACCTGCCAGGCCACCAAGATCGTTCACTCCTCGCCATCTCCTTCTTAGGGCATTGAAATGGTTGCTGAAATCGTCCCCCTGTTTATCCCTTGCCCACTACCATTTGTTTCCCACCTCCCTCTTAGAGATCTTTTAAGAAATGCAGATTACGGTTGCCGCCCCACAATGCAAAGGTCAACGGTGATGCCATCTGGAGCGTGCTTGGAATCCAGCAGGCGGTTGCTGCCAAGTCTTCCACAACCTCCGCGGTCTGGAGCTGGCCTCCCCCGCCGCCGCCCCAACCGCCGCCCCCGCCGCCATCACCACCACCATCACCTCCGCCGCTGCCTCCTTGGGGCCCTCCTCCTTCACCGCCCCTTTAGCCACCTCTACACATTCTAGGCTTTCTGTCCTGGAGAAGAAGCTATAATCGGTCTCCCTGTGGGCCCGGTGCGCAGCCATGGCGGATGGCAGCGGCTGCAGCGGCGGTGCAGGCCAGGCCTCGGCGGGGGCAGCCACGGGCGCAACCCGGGCCAGCGGGGGCGGCGGCCCCATCGACCCGGCCTCGTTGCCCCCTGGCGACCCTCGGCTCATCGCTTTCATCGTGGGGCAGCTCAAGAGCCGGGGCCTTTTTGACAGCTTCCGCCGGGACTGCAAGGCTGATGTGGACACCAAGCCAGCTTACCAAAACCTGAGCCAGAAAGCGGATAATTTTGTGTCGACACATCTGGACAAGCAGGAATGGAATCCTCCAACGAACGAAAACCAACTGCGCGATGGTCTGAGGCGGAGTGTGGTTCAGTCAGGGAGGTCAGAAGCTGGAGTGGACAGGATTATTTCTCAGGTGGTGGATCCAAAACTAAACCACATCTTCAGGCCACAAATAGAACAAGTAATTCATGAATTCCTGGTGGCCCAGAAAGAAGCAGCTGTGCCAGCACTCCCTCCAGAGCCGGAAGGCCAGGACCCTCCAGCTGCGTCTCAGGACACTTCCTAAGAATATGCCTGACAGCTTTTGAAAGCGCTATTTAATTTTTGGTGAAGAAATGGATTCGGTTACATAAGAGTGCAGTTTCAGACTGAAGATAGGCCAAGTTCATCACTGAGCTCAAGATTTCCACCTCGACCATGAGCAGTGACCAGATTGAAAGGGAAGCAAGTTCAGCAGAGAGAAAGTTGACCGCCTTGCCCCCTGCATTGCGCTGCCATTTGGCCAGCCTTTCCAAGGGCATGACACCAAGCACACACTACAGAGAGGGAAACACTACCGCCACCCAGGATTGTCCTGAAACAGACATCTATACTTGAACATGGAGACTGCACAAGGATTTTAGAGTTTGTGCTCTGGGATAAACGAAAGCTACAGCGACAGAACATAACCAATCCCAAAGACAATTTCAAAGAACAATGACAGTAAAGGTTAACTGGGAGGAGTATTTGACAGTACTTATTTGATATTGTCTCTCAGAGTTGCAAACGAGATTGTATACAACATTAGTGTCAGATAGCTTTAAATTTGTGATCTTCTTGTACATGAATCTTCTAGCCAGTTTCCTTTCCTTTGTAAGAGATAACAAAACATGAAACCCTGGAATAAGTGAGAAGTTCAGACATTAGGTATAAGGAAACTCATTTGCAGACTCTCTGTCCAAGGCTGCTTCCTGTCTTGCAGGGGCTAGTGAGTCTTGGGTGTGTTTATGTTATTCTTACATTTGTGTTGTATTAGAAAAGTGGATGGTCAATAAATGGCTTATCTTTCAACAGCAACAACAAAAAAGAAATGCAGATTTACATCCTTGTCCTCTTTAAGCTCCGTCAGTTTTCTGATATTTCTAGAAGGTCAGACACCTGGCATGGTTTATGAGGCCCATGATAATGGGGCCCCTGGTCACCTCTGCTGCCCCATACACTGTCATTTCTCATACGACGACCATGCCCATGATTATCTTGGACACCCTGTGTTCTCTCTGCTCACTGTGAAGGGAATGCTCTCAACCACTCCTACCTTCCTTTAAGACTCAGCTCCTGAGGAGCCACACATCATGCCCAGCCCCCATCTAAGCAGGAGTGACAGACTCCTTCCTCTGTGCTCCCATAGATCTCATAAGGGATGACCACACTTACTATAGTAGCTAGGTCTAACGAAGCACTTGCTCTATTGCTGTACAGCCGGCAGTGTACTAAACGCTTAACTTCGCTTACCATAGTAAGTCCTCATGATCTAATTGAAGAAATCCTATCTTTATTCCCATTTTTATTCCCATTTATAAATGTAGAAACCAAAGCTCAGACACTGCCTAAGTGGTGGGGCTGGGGCTGAGCCTGTATTGAGCACAGAGCCCTCACTTTTAACCCTTTTAACCATGCTTTTAGCCACACCACCTCACCACAGTGAACTGTCTTTGCTTACAGATCTGTCATCCCCACTTAAATGTGAGCTTCCTCCAGGGTAGGGATTTGCTTTGTTCATTTCTTTTCCTTAACCCCAGGACCTAGCACATCACAGGAGCTCAGCAATTTGTAGAAAGAAACCAGTTCTGGATTTCTCTTTTCCAACATTTAAATTCTCAGATGGTAGTATTTATCATCTAAAAAGTGAACAAAAATTAATTTTGCATCTAGTATCTACATGTCTAAGCAAGAGCTTTCTTATCCCTGGAGGTATTTTATCTGTAATGTTTACCTATGAACTATTTTAAATGATTCTTCAAAATTTAGAGTCCAGAAGGTAGAAGACCATGTCCTTTCTGAAAATGTCCCTTCCTTTCCCAGGTACCAGGCTCTTTTTAAAATTAGCTTCTGAATATGAACAACCCAGCTCTTTAAAGTTTAATGTCCCAGCCATTTTAATTGTTTCTTTCAAAGTACAAAAGAGCAGCTGGGCTACATCGGCACTAATCACTTGCCAACTTTCCTTTTTACAAAAACAGCTAAGCTCTTTCTGAGATTTAAAATCACTCCATCTGAGACCCCAGCTTGGCACCTATCTTTGCACTAACATAAAAGGAACCTAATTTCTGCTTTTAAGAAATGTGTTGCGGAAGTAATTTTTGGTTTGGGGTTTGTTCTCCTTCTTTTTAAAAATAACGTAATAAAGTGTAATACAACTTTTAAAGTTTTTTTTTTCCTTTACCAATTCTCTATTCTCCTTTTCTACTTGAATTGTCCTGAGACAGGTTGCCAGATAAAATACAGGATGCTCAGCAAATGTGAATTTCAGAGAAACAACAGACACTCTCCTAGGGCATAGACCATGCAATATTTGAAACATACTTGTATTAAAAAGTTATTTGTTGTTTATTTGAAATTCGAATTTAGTGGTGCCCCATACTTTAGTTTGCCAGATCTGCCAGCCATAGCCTGAATGCTTCCCGTTCCCACCACGAGTTTGGCAAATGGAAAATGCTAACCTATGCGATGGACACTGCTGTATTCTGAAAATAAATCTGTAAATAAATCAAACTGTACTGTGACTTGAGAGAGCTCATTACGTGCATGCATGCATGCCCACTGGTCCCTGCTAAATAATTCCTTTCTTGCAAACCAGAAGGATAAATAAATGTAATTTCTGGAATTCTATACATTCTTATCAATGAACTACAAGTATTTATTGAAAATGTCTGTTTTGGGAAGACTTGGAGTCCAAAGGGGTAGGTGATACAGTCACTATCCCCAGGGTCACAGTTTAGTTTCATGAAGCAAGAAAGAAAATGATTTTAGTTGTAATCCTAATAATGAGTAAATAGAGTTTCAGGGAAGGAATACAGCAATAGACACCAGTGAGATAGAAAGAGCACGACAGAGAGAGACAGACAGAGGGAAAGAGAGAAACAGAAATACAGAGACAAAGAAGAAACAGAGAAAAAGGGAGGGAGAGAGACAGAGACAAAGATATAGACAGAGACAGAAAGAAGCAGAGAAACAGAGACAGAGAGAGAGAAACAGAGGCAGAGAGACTGAAAAAGAGACAGAGAGATGTGCGTGTGTCCTTTTTAAGCTGCAGGGTGACTCTTCCATTCCCCCTTCCTCCTCCCCCACTCAGATCTCTGGGCTGGGTGGGTCCTGGGGTCTGGGCGGAGTCAGCACCTGTCACAGGCACGCCCCCTGGGGCACCATTTGGCCCTGGGTCTGAAATTGATTCTTTCTGGATTTCAGGGCAGGAGCAGCAGGCAAAAGCTTGGCTGTCACTTCCAAGACTTTTATAGACTCTGACAGCAACGCTGCTCCCTGTCTTTTGTCTTTTGTATTCTGTTTGTGTTCAGCCTCTAATCCACGTGGGGAATAACATGCCGGCCTGCAGGGGAGGCCCTGCCTATGGGCCATGCGCCAGCAGGACAATCTGCGGAGACTGGGAGGCCCGCTCCCCTCCCAGGCTTCCTTTTTGATTCACACATGTGCTCTGGGATCTCCTTTGCAGGAAATGATTTCTGGGCCCACCTCCTGGCAACTTTGAGGGCAAGAACCCTGCACCCCAGGCAATTCTAGGCTTGGGAAAATAAGTATCTAAGATAGGCAGGCCAGTGTAGAAGGAGAGTTACAGAGGTGAGTACATGTGGCTTCATAGCAGGGAGTGTTTCCTAGGACTGAAGTGTCTCGGGGGTCTTTGAAGAGGAGAGATTTGAGTAGGACCTGGAAAGAAAGGATAGGCCAAGCTGGGATGGTGCACCCAAAAGGCAAGGCCAAAGGAAGGTGCAGGAGAGAGGGATGGGAATGGCAGGAGTGTCTGGTGGCAGGGAGCAAGTGGCTGGAGAACCTTCACACTCTGATTTGAATGGTTCCCCATGCAGGAAACCAGGGTGCACCTGAGGTTGAGGACTTCTCAAACTTGAGTGAGCATCAAGGTTAACCAGAGGGTGGTTCTGATTGAAATACACATTACTGGGCTCACCCTTAGAGTTTCTGATGCAGTGGGTCTGGGGTGAGGCCTGAGACTCTGCATTTCTAACAAGGTTCTCAGTGATGCTGGTGCTGCTGCCCCAGGGAACCACACCTTGAGAACCATTGTGTAACGGGCACTGCCCGGAAACCCAGAACTGCTTCCCTCTGCATCCATTCCCTCTCCACTTCCTGGAACTGGCTGTTTTCCAGATTCTTACTAAACACAATAGGTGATGTTGATTAATTATCCATTTTTGTTTTGTTTTGTTTGGCAGGAAGAGAGGAGGAGGAAGAAGATAACTTTACCTGGTTTCTTTTTCCATCTACTCAATCTTTGGAATTTCAGTTATAATTTCTTGGGTACTCTTCCCACCCCCACTGCCAATTCACAGATAATTATTAACAGCCAGCAGGTCTAAATCACTGCACTGCTCTCTCCTCTTCTTTGCCCTTCCAGTGAATGCACCAACAATGAGTGGCGACAGCAGATTTGGGCAGTATTTCTAGGAAGCCTGATGGTTAAACACATTCTTTCTGTTCCCCATCCCTTGGTGTGACTCAAAATCACAGAATCAGAAGAGGGAGAATGGGATTCTATTCAGATTGGAGCTTTAGCTCCATCATTGGTTGTGGGCAGCTATGGGCATAAGGGGTAGGTTCTATGACTGAGAAAATGAATGTCATTCAATGAGGGTCTCACTAGACCAAGGAGTAGTGGCGTGCAGTCCAGCTGGAGGCCGTGTGGAAGGAGTTTGTGTTGCTGACTGGTGACTGCCTACTGAAGAGGTGACCGCTCAGTGATGTTTCAGTTGCATATTTCTTGCTGCTTCCTCTAAATTGTTTTTTTAAATCCTGGTCATAAAAATCATCCTACCTCAAAAATATTGAACAGGTGCCAAAAATGGGGAACAATCACATCCCTTCTATTTTGGACAGCATGGAAGAGGAATTTTCCCCACTTTCCACAGCAGAGCTTTTGAGCTGGTGTACCATTGCATGATCTGGTACCCACCAGCTGTGGCTGTGCATGAACACAGCTGATCTGGCCTAAGTAAGAGGAGACCAAGAAAAGGGAAGCAATATTATTAGAAGTGGTATGAGAAGAGAGGCGGGAAGATCTCTGGGAGGTATCAGGAATGCCCTGGGCTGAGATGGGAAGGGGTTGGCAACCTACAGAGTATGGGCATGGAAGTCAGTTACCCAATGCTCTCTACTCTCAGGCCACATTCACAGTCCTCCCCAGGGCAAGCCAGGACAGACTCTGTAGAGCATCTCTGAAACCCTGCCCAACCAGGAAGAAATAAATCCCTTGCACGAAGAGTTCCAGTGATTTAATATGCACAGTAGGTTGCAGCTTAGCTCTCTTCGCCCTCAGCTTCCACTGAGATTTTTCTCTCCCTTGCGCACTCTTCTTCATTCCTCCCTGGTCCTTGATCTTTCAAGGCAGGCAGCCTCCTGCTGTCCGGGGAGCTAGTAGCTGGGCTGTGAATGGGTTTGTGAGAACACGATTTGCTTCAGGATGAAAACAGATTATTTCCCGGTTTCTGGATTGTGGTGCTGTTGCACAGATTCTCTTTTTATATTCCTGTCCTGTACTGTAGATGCAACATAGGCCGAACATGAATGGCAGGGAGTCAGTGGCATCCTCAACATGGGAAGAGCCGTGTGCTGGGAGGCTGGAGACCGTGGTTCTGGTCACGGCCATCTACATAACCTGCCTGGGACCTTTGGCTGCCAACGTAGCCTCCTGGGCTTCAGTTTCGTCATCCTCCTGAAATGCTCACCTATGGCGCCCCCAACAAAGAAGGCAACAGTTTTAAGATTCAACTTCTGAAATCCCCTATTGTGACCTGGAAGGTTTAGGTGAGGCCTTGGGCCCTCTTTTAGGAGCTCATGTTGATTCCTTAAGTTAGTGCATTGTATCCTGACACTGAAGGGATGAGATCAACCAATGTGTGGGTTGTAATGGCTGCATGTCCTGTTGAGAGACCGGAGGATAGAGGCTAGTCGGGTGCTGGGGGATCAGGAAGCACCAGAGGCTGCATTGAGGAAGGAGGTGCTGGATGGTCAGTGGACTCAGCACCTCTCTCTCCTCCCTTGTGGCTCCCACAAAATACCACCCTCCACGTGAGAAATGTCTACCCCAGAGAATGCATTGATTCTGAAATACTCTATTTCATTGCTTTTATTTATCAGCATACCAAACAGACAACTATACTGAGTGAGAAAATAATTCCAGGCAAAGTTAAAAATACTTTTGGGGGTTAGCCTATACAGCTTATTGTGGATAAATATATTTCTTTTTCCCTTTTCAAGGATTGGAAATAGGCCATGAACTCTGGCTTTTGGGCCCATCCAGGGTCTGGGAAGCTCAGGTTGGGAGGATACATTTCTAGATGAAAAGCAGGAGGAGGGCTCCAGAGTAGAGAATGGTGGATTCTCATCTGGGGCTCCTGCACCCATGGCTCACCTCTCTAGGGGCTGGTCCCCACTGTTGGTGCAGGGAGCGGTGGTCTATGCAGGGCCACCACGCAGGGGCCCTTTGGGTAGTGGGCTTCCAGGCAGCCCTCCCTACTCTGGCACTTCCTACTTCAGCCAGTTCTTGGCAGGCAGCCCTTCTCCCCAGATCCCTGACACAGGCTAATTGCTTGTAACAAAACTTGGCCTTAGAAATGTCAGGCATAATGGGAAGGGGGAGGAGGAGGAAGAAGAGAATCAAAAACAACAAGAGGAATTTGGCAGAAGCCACCGCAGAGGGTGCAGCCTCTGAGGCTCCCAGGGCCGACCAGGTTCATTAACGGATGTGGATTTAGAAGGTCACCACATTGTACGGGCAGTTGCTCCAGCCCGGTGGACGCCAGGTAGCAGCTGTCATGAGAACACCTTGGAAAGGGAAAGGAAGTGTCAATGGGCCTCACAGCACTTCAGAGCTGCTCCAGGGCCTGGCCGAGGCTCCTGCCCTCCTCCAAATAGCAAAGTCAAACATTTATTAAGCCAGTTCCTTCCAGTCCGCTGGGCCCATTGCTGACAGGAGGGAGGTTCCTTCGAAAGCCTGGCCTTGACTCAGGAAGGCCATGGGGGCACTCTTGTGACCTCTTACCTCCTGCTGTGGCTGCTCTGGGGGGCACGGGACTGGCAGCTGAGAAATGACAAGTGTGACTGCCCCCCAGACATGTTATTTTCAGTACTTTACTGATCTCTGCTTTTAGATCCTTGTTTTCACAGTCGTCCAAGAATTGGACAAAGCTGATTCTCACTAAAGCATTAATAACAATGGGATTTGACTTCTGGAGTCTGTGCATTTTCAGTAGAAAGATCTGACTAGGGGCACTGCCCCAGGCAAGGGGAAGCTGGGGCTTCCCGGCTCAGCCTCAGCTTCTCCCTTGGCTTTTCTGCCCCTTCTGCAGTGAGCCCAGCCTGACGCTAGCCCTGTGAGCTCTATGAGGCCCCAAGCTGGACCAGAGGGTGTGTGTGTTGCAGGGGACTGGGAGGAGTCTGCTTCTCCTCGTGCAGATGTCAAAGTCAGTCATTTCTGAGGTCAGCTCTTTGCCCCTTTGCTGAAATCCTATTGTGTGTTCGAAGTCAGATCCTTGGCACACAGCTAAACCCACCCAGCTTCTATGCTGGGGTTCCGGGCAGATTGTGTGGAGATTCAAGGCCAGGCTGCCTGGGTTTTCTTTCTATCCCTGCCACCTCCTAGCTGGGCAAGTCACCTTCCCTCTTTATGCCTCAGTGTCCTCACCTGTAAAACGGCGAGCATGTACCCAACTCGTGGAGTTATGATGAAGATTAAATGAGATGTGAAACACTGAAGAACAGGGTCTGGAACCAGCAAGTGTGATAGAAGAGTTTATGAGTAGTGTACATTGCTAATTGTCTGAAATCTTTGCACTCCAATTATTAAGGGCAGCTCTCCTTTCCCTAAAAACCCACTCTTAGGGAGGTGGGTTTACCCCTAAGTCCTAGGTGGGTTTACCCCTAAGTCCTAGGAGACACTCCCTGCTATGAAGCCACATGTATTCACCTCTGTAACTCTCATTCTACACTGGCCTGCCTATCTTAGATACTTATTTTCCCAAGCCTAGAAGTGCCTGGGGTGCAGGGTCCTTGCCCTCAAAGTTGCCAGGAGGTGGGCCCAGAAATCATTTCCTGCAAAGGAGATCCCAGAGCACGGGTGTGAATCAAAAAGGAAGCTAGGAGGGGAGCGGGCCTCCCAGTCTCCGCAGATTGTCCTGCTGGCGCATGGCCCATAGGCAGGCCCTCCCCTGCAGGCCCGCATGTTATTCCCCACATGGATTAGAGGCTGAACACAATCAGGGAGGACCTGATTGCACAGCATCATCCGGTGGGGATTTATTGAGCATCTACTGTGTGGTGTTAAGTGCAATGTACACAAAAATGGACAAGGCCTCCACAGATGCCAGCCTTCCAGCTTCCTTGATGGAAGCAGACTTCGCCCTTGGCTTCCAGCCAGCATGTGTTTGGAGAGCTCCCTGGGTGGTGAACAGGGCTGGGGCAGCCACAGGCTAGGAATGGGTGGAGGGCTCGGTCCCGGCTGCTGTCAGGTGCTGGAGCCGGGCACTCCTCAGGATAAAAGTTGCTTTTTAAGGGTGAAAGAGGCATAGCAACAAAATTCAAAATTCAATATGTAGACTTTTTGAATCTTGCTTTGGACAAACCAACCGTAAAACCACATTTTTCAGATAACAGAGGGGTTGTTAGGTGTGACAGTGGTATTGTGGTTGTGTTTCAACAAGTCTTTCTTGATAATACAGACACTTTTAAGTGTTTATAGATGAAATGACACAATGTCTGCAATTTGCTTTAAAATACTTCAGTGGGGTTGAGAGGAGGAAGGATGTGACCAGACTGATCAAACGTGGATAATTGTTGAAGCTGGGTAACGCTGCAGGGGGATTTGTATCACAATTCCATTTTTGTGTCTTTGAGAATTTCCATAATAAAAAGTTAAAAATAAAAACACAATGGAGATGCAGCTGCTTTGGTCCAAGCAGGGCCCCATGTGATCCTCAAGCCTCATGAGTGGGCAAAGTCACCTGTTCCTTGTACTTGTAGCCCCAGCCTAACCTCTTCCTCTGTGTCCTTACCATGAAGAGTGCACACTTCAACAGTGAAACTGGTGGTGACGGAGGCAGGAATTCAGATTTTTGAAGGAGATCTGCAAGGAAAACCTGGGGATGCGGAGGGTCCCATCTTCAGTCTGAGCTCCCCAGGCTGTGTGAGGCCTTCGCTCTTGCCCCACTGACCTGGCACTACAAAGACTATCTGGGCCAAGGAATTTCTCTTTCACAGCCTCAGGCACATGCGAGGAAAGGCTTCCCCTGCCTTGAAAGGCCCCTGGGTCCCTCAGTTCTGTCACTGTGCCATTTTCTCTAGAAAAGCCTATCACCAGAGTGGAGGGCAGTCTCATCCAAGCCCCAGGGATGTCCTCCAGGCTTCCTTGCTGGAGGGATCCTTTTCCTGAATGTCTGGAGATCTCTATTGCTTTGGAAGTGTCTACCTGCATATCTTAGATGCTGGCTCACACCCCCAGAACATCTCCAGAAAGTTACTGGAGATCCCTGTTCTTCTCCCTCTCTCCTTCTCTGAGCCTAGTCCACACACTCCCATTTCAGAGCTTGGGAGAGTGGGCAACGTTTACCACTGTGCACAAGAAAACCCTACTGGGTTGAGGTGGACTGAAGGATCCATCTCATAGGATTAGAGGTCTCCAAGCCAATACTACTATTAGGATTTGGAGGCACTCTTCTGTGATGTGATTTGTGTCATCCTGGACAATTCCTTCTACCTCTTTTGAATCCAACTGCTCTCCTTTGAAGGACTGGAGTGATAGGAGATCTGGCTGCAGCACTCTGACTGGTGGCCAGGAATCCGCACTCCCATCGTCCTTCAAGACTGAGAGTTGAGTGGTGCCCAGGTTAATGCTGCCCCTCATACCCATGATGAAAGGAGACGTAGTTTTGATCAGGTCTGCCAGAGTCTGCATTCCAGAACCTTCCTAACGATCCTCTTGATGTCAACAAATCAATCAGCAAGGATCAGTTAAGCCAGCTGCTCCCCAGGCAGCTATATTTCTTGCCGTTTGGAATCTTATTCTGTCTACCTGTAATTCTGGTTTCTCATGTCATGCTAACGGCAAGTGGAGGAGGGGGCGTGGACAGGAGGGAATTGAAGGTTGTCTGGCTGGAGCCCTTCCTAAGCAGTTGCTGACAGTCTAGCCCAGGTCCCTCTGGCATTGGTTGTGTGTTCCCTTTGGTGTCTGGCACAGTCACTACCCATAACCAGTGTGGTGTGGGGGTTACAAGGACTGCTGTGGAGCCTCTGGGGTCAGGACGCTTGGAGCCCACTCCCAGCTCAGCTGCTGACTAAGGTTCTATGTGCTATGGCTGCCATTTAACCTTTCTGGGCCTCAGTTTTCCCATTTGTGAAGTGGGGATAATAACATCCCCTACCTCAGAAAGTTTTTTGGTAAGAATTAAATGAGTCAAGCTCTCAGAAAACTGCCTGGCATGACATAAGGGCTCAAAATCTCTCAGTTAGGGATACGACTGCTCAGTTGCTGCCTCCCTGATGCCCTGTGACTTCCGACTAACTGTCTCCAGCAGGTGAGATTGTGATGGGAGTGGAGGGTGCAGAGTTATTGCATGGTGGGAGAAAAGAGAAAGCAGTTAGTTATTTTATTAGATCACAAGACAGGAAAGAAGCCTGCATCTTGAGTTCTACCCAACACACCTGGGAGCAGCCCATCCCTGCATCTCTCCTTGGCCACAGTCCTAGGGCCATGTTCAGAGCAGGTCGGCTCTTTCTGCTGACTTCCGTATTAGGTCCCTCACCTAGCTACTGCCACTTAACTTTTTCCTTGGCAATTAACCCAAGAAAACTGCCTGGGAGGGGAATTTGTTTCCTTGAATGCCTCATTCGCTGGGTGCCTACTTTGTGCTCCCACTTGGCCAGGTTCTGGGGACCCGTGAATGCACAAGACAGAGACCCAAAGTCTCCCCAGGCCTCAAGGTCTACCGGCCCCATAGCTCTCATCCTCCAGCCTCACCCTCTCCAATCTAGACATGCACCAAGCACCCTCAGAGCCTTCATCCCTTCTCTCCCCTGAGCTCAGAGCCCCCTCCTCACCCACATATATACACATGACTCCCTCCCTGGCTTCCTGCAGGTCTGTGTATGAAAGTCACCTCCTCAGAGAAGCCTTCTCTGATTTCACTCTTTAAATCAACCCTCCACAATCTGGTCTGGTCCCTGCCTTTTGGTCTTCATGGAGCTCATCACTCACTACTTGACATTCCATTATCTATTCATGGGATTTGCTTTTTGTCTCTCCCAGAATTGAATAGCCATCAGATATTAACATTTCTGTGTTCCATGACCCCATTGATAGTCTGGGTGTCTGCAGATCATCCCTTTTCACAGTAAGATTTTATAAATACATAAGACAAAACACATAGTATCACAAAAGAAACCAACTATATTGAAATATGGTTATCAAAATGTAAAAGAAACCCTAAATTTATGATACAAGGATTACATATGCTTATTTGTTAATACATAAAATAACAGAATCTAAAAGTGGCCTCCCAATTTCTACATTTAAGGTAATGCTATTTCCAATAAATATTTCTAAACCTATAAAAGAACTATAATGTGATATGAAAAGACTTATTTTTATTAATAACAAAGCCACAGGCACTGCTAATACTATTGTGGTTTCTTGCCTAAATTCACAATTGAAGAAAATGCTACATTTTTGCAAGTTTAGTGAAAATGAAACTGCATTTTCTGCCCCACTCAAGTTCAATATTCCCTTGGGTTCTTCAGGTCAGGTTGAGCTCTTTAGGCCACAGGTATTGTTTTCTCTCCTGCTAGCACCAAAAACCATGCCTGGAATATCACCGGTGCTCAATTAATATTTCTGGAACAAGCAAATGCTTATGTTACAATCTGGTAGTTAAAGGGTTAAAATTTGTTCCCCAATTTTCACATTCATTTTAATAATAAAATGATAACAATAGGTACTATGCAATGATTGCTTTCTGTATACCAGACCCTCCTTTATAAACACTATCTCATTTAATTCTTCTAATAACCCTGCAGTGTGTACTATTAATACTTTCATTCTGTGGATATAGAAACTGAGACAAAGTTTAAGCAATCTGTTAAGGCCACACAGCTTATATTAGGACTCAGATCTGTCTGTGTTCTTAAACTATTAAAGTTAGCTTCCTGTGAGGGTCTCAGCCTCCAGGACTGGCCCACAGTTCCAACAGGTCCTTCCCTGGTCAACTTCATTGGGTAGAATTCACACCAGCTCTCTTCTACCCTGGTCCTCTTATGCTACCTGTGGTGCCAGCTGGGGGATCTTAACCGCTCACCCAGCTTAACACAAATACCTAAAATCTAATGACTCCCAGGCTAGTATTACCAGGATCAATTTCTCTTCTGCTCTCCAAATCTTAGTGTCCACTCTCCTGTTGAATTCCTTTGTCTAGATGTTCTTCAAGCCTTTCTACATTAATGTAAGAGTCACCTTCACCACACTTTCCTGACTTTTCCCAGGTATATCTGCCACGTTGTGTCCCCATTGTTTTCTGCACACACCCTACCACTACTCCAGTAATATTGTATTTGTTTAGATACCTTCCTCTCTTTACCATTCTGGCAGCTCCTTGATAACAGAGACTATCTCCACTTTGTCTCTAAATCCCTAGGACATAGTGCAATGTCTGACATAGTAGGAAATTGTGAATGCTTGTTGAATGGGCAAATAGATGAATGAATGAATGAATTATATGCACCAATCATAGTCAACATTTGGCTGTTGTGTTCGTTATTAATTGCATATAACCAAGTGTCCAATACCACTATGTGGCCCAAGAGAAATAGATTTTGAAGATGCGGAAACAGGGTTCCACTTTATTTACAAACCTGAAGTTAACCTGAAAGAAAAGTATCTAGAACTAGATCACAACAGGGTAAAATATCTATTTGTTTCAGTTCCTCAAATCAATTCAAACCCCGTTAATACTTAATTTAATTCACTAGCTTTTTTAACAAAGAGCATTAACAGATATGTTATTAAGCTGTGGGGTCATTCATAATTGGTCATCTCTCTGCGAATTAAATTTTAAAAAGGAAAAGTAAAATCAAAGAATAATCAGATTTCCTATTTATGCAGGGCAACTAAGTTAAATTATATTTACTTTCTAAAAATAGATTATTTTCTTAAGAAACAAACATTTATTTTGATTTCAAGTGATCTCAATATATCTTATATAGAGTTAACAAATACATTCCAGGTAATAGTATTATAGACTTAATAGATTTAGCATGCATTTAATGATGTTTGAGTGTAGAGCACTGAGCTGAGACCTGAAGGAAAACAAAGATAGATTGAACACCGCCTCTTCCCTAAAAAGGAGCCTGGAAACAATAGAAGGGTGTAAGCCTCAAGGGATGGGCTGAGCTAAGCTGACGATGGAACTTATGCTTCAAGATATCAAGTACTGAGGCATTTTGAAGTCTTGGTCTAGTGGCATGTCTAATGGTGGAGAGGCCTCTTGGGTGTGCAGAGAAAGCAGGATGTGGGATAAAAGGCCACTTTAAAACCACACTTTCCTTATTAATTCCCAGCAGTTATGGGTACCTCAAGTGTGCTCCAATCGCCAGCTGCCATAAACAATACTGTGGTGAGCATGTGATGACTCTCAATCCGATGACTAGTGTTCTTATAAAGAGAGAAGAGGACACAGAAGGGTGAAGACAAAGGCAGGTGATGAATTGCCGGGAGCCACCAAAAGCTGGAAGATGCAGGGAAGATTTCTTCCTAACATGAAAACAGCACCAAAAGGGATGGTGCTAAACCATTCATGAGAAATTTCCCCCATGATCCAATCACTCCACTGCAGTTTTAGGTCTCTGCAGACCTAGTGAGCTCTCTTGAGATCTTGTTGTTTAAAAGTGTGTGGCACCTCCACTCTCTCTCTCTTGCTCCTCCTCCTATCATGTGACAGTGCTTGTTCCCATTTGCCTTCTGCCATTCAGCGGAGCTAAATAAGCTCCACAAGGACATGGATTCGGCCATGTGTGAAGGGATCTCAATACAATATAACCATTGAAAAGCTAAAACAACTCTTACAGCAGAGTGTAAGTTTCCTGAGGCCTCCCCAGAGGCTGAGCAGATGTCAGTATCATGCTTCCCATACAGCCTGCAGAACTGTGACCCAATTAAACCTCTTTTCTTTACAAATTATCCAGTCTCAGGTATTTCTTTATAGCAATGTGAACTCTCTTATTGAGAAGACATCTGTGTCCCTTCTCCTTGAATCTGGGCTCTGTGATTGATTGACCAATGGAATATGACAGAATTGACAGCATAGTAGGTTCACAACTGAGGAATTTAAGAAACTGGGAGCTGCCACTTTCTGCCTCTTAGAACTCTTATTAATGGAACCCAGCAACCATGCTGTGAGGAAGCCCAAGCAGCCCATGGAGAAGCTAATGGGAGAGAAATTAATGTCCTTAGTTTTCAGCCCCCAGCTGAGCTCCCAGGCAATAGCAAGTCCCAATTTATCAGCCATGTGAGCAGGCCATTTTGGAAGTGAACCTTTCAGCTCCACTTCACCCCAGTCCCACTTCATCCCAGCCCCAACTGGTGCTTCATGGAGCAGAGGTGGGCCTTCTCTGCTAACCTCTGTTCAAATTGCAGATTGGTGAGTTAAATAAATGTTTACTTTTAGTCATTTAATGGTTTTAAGCCACCAACTTTTGGGGTAATTTGTTCCATAGCAATAAATGACTACAATACTTTCTGTCCAATATACTCCCTATTATACCATCAACCAACATCTTCTTGGGTACGGGAGATGGGGCCAGTGGCTGAAGTGCTACATCAGTGTTTCTTGCATTTGGCCAGATATCAGAATGAGCTGGAAAGTTGTTAAAAATGCAAATCTCCTGACTATTTCAGTAGATCTTGGGTAGGTCCAAAAACCTGCATTTTTAACAAGTGTTCCAATTGTCCAAGAATATTGTATTGTCACAGGTTAATTAAATTATGGTTACTCTAATAGAAGAACAAATTCATTGGCTAGAAATACTTTGGGAAAATTACAACTGTCCTTCTGCCCTACCTTCTTTCATACCTTTATCATTTTGCAGTTTGAAAGAGAATGGTATTCTAACCTCCTAGAAAGAAGAACAAAATATTACATTAATCTACTTAGTCATATTAGCTAAACTCCTTAGCTTTGGAGTTGAGGGGCTATTTGCCTTAAAGGTCTGCCATTCAAATTCTGCATGCTCAGGGCTGCCAGCCTACAACTCTGCCCTGTGTCCTCTCAGCTGCCTGTCACTTACTGGAGACAGATTCAGGGTGGTAGGAGCACATACCCGGGAACCAGACAAACCTGGGTTCAAAGCCTAGGGGGCTTCTTGTTAGGTATGTGACGTTTAGCAAGTTATCTTTCTAAGTCTCTGATTACTCATCTATAAGATGATAATAATCATGTTGCCTATCTCACAGGATTGCTGTGAGGATTAAATGACCACTATACATTAAGTGCTCAGTACAATGCCTGGCACACAGTAAGAGCTCAATAGATATGTCCAACAAAAGATAAATACACATCGTGAGTGATGATACATGTCACCCACTACCTACATTTATACCTGGAGATGGGAAAATGGATGAAATCAGTGGTAACCCCACATTGATATGAGCCAGAGTCAAATCACTAGGGCACATTTTAAAAACACGATTTCAAGGCCCTAGTCTCACTGATTCTGGGTCAGTAGATGTGCATGAACCCAAGAATCTGAGCAAATAATTAGAAGGAAGCATCAGGTTTGGGATCCAGTAGAGCACTCAGAGTTTTTTGCTCTGGACCATGCGAAGACCAGTTCATCAAAATTGTCTGTGAGATACTGCTCCATTCCAGCATATTTCCCTGCATTTTATGTACCCCAACTGCAACAACGAGGCTACCATGCTCCTTAACAGACTTGAATGACACAGGCCTCCATGGGTTAGTACCATTTTTAGCTTCCAAGGAGACTGATTCTCTACTCTTCCCAGGACAAGGAGTGAGGAAAGCCCCAGGCATCTTGGCTTCCTTAACTTCTCCCAAAGCTTCACATTCGCCACCTTCACACCTAACCCTGCTCTCTACCCACAGAATAAAAGTAGATGTCACTACCCGAGATTTTAATTAATCATCTTTCTATTTTTTTTTCCTTTTGGGTTAGACTTCCAAGTGTCTATCATGTTGATAGCACTCTAGGGAGTCTTTTGTTCTGAATAGGTGAAAAATTGTACCCACAAAAAGAGTTCCCCATCAGATCAATTCTCTCTAACAACTTTATTGATTAGCTGCAGGAACATTTTTCATTTATTAATTATGAGGAAGATGTTTCAGGGATTCCTTATAGTTAACTATTGTGATTTTTTTTAAATACTGAATTAACATTGACTGACTTGACTCAAACCGCTTAACAGGTCACAGAGTCTTCAGGCAGGTATTTGGAGTCTCAGCACAGGAAGCTATTAAGTGCCTGTGAGCATAGGCAGTGGTCTGAATCTTCATTTGGGGCTGATTAATTGATTACTTGAAAAAAAAACATGGCTTGTCCTTTTCAATAATGTGTCAGCATCAAAATATCATCCCATTATGATGGCCAGGCTGGTGATGGTTAATTAATTAATCGCTGCCAGTTAAAAACAATGTTCGACCCAGGTAAATCTTTCATTTATTGAAATCAATTTTGGTAAAGGCTTTGCAAAGAGATTTGGGAGCAGAGTCAGGAATATTGGCCAGCTCTTCCTTCCCTCCCCACTCCTTCCTTTCTTCCTTCCCTCTTCTCCCTCTCCCCCATTCCTCCCCCCACCTCACCTCTCTCCTCCATCCAGCTGCCCCTGACTCTGGGGTTGGCAGGTGTCTATTAGCACTCCATTCAGCAGTGTGGGTCAGAGGCTCCCTGGGATGTGGATACTCTGTAGGTTGCAGGCTGGCTTCCTCCTCCTCCCCACGAGTTACTTAGCAGAAAACAATCTGACAGCAGACATCCCTGCCAGCTTAATTCCCAAGGCTTCCTGAGGAAGAAGGTTGGGCTGCTCGGAAGAGAGGGAACCTGAACCCAGAAAACAAATTCTTGCTCCCCAGCCCCCAGTAGTATCCCCAGCCCTGTCACTCACCACATCCTTGCTAGACAACATTCATGGCAAGTAACCCTAATCATGAAAGAAGGAAAAAAATGTGTCCAACTTCATCAGTGAACCAGGCACTGTGCTGGACACAAACATGAATAGGGGTCCATCCCTGCCCTCAGGGTGATTCCAGTCTATGGAATCTGTCTTTTTTCAGTTCTAGCAGAACTGAGGAACATGCAGGAGGAAAACTGGTGGTGTGCATTAGTCTGTTTTGATGCTGCTAATAAAGACATATCTGAGACTGGGTAATTTATTCTTTTTATTTTTTTTCCTTTTTTTATTATTATTATACTTTAAGTTTTAGGGTACATGTGCACAATGTGTGGGTTTGTTACATATGTATCCATGTGCCATGTTGGTGTGCTACACCCATTAACTTGTCATTTAGCATTAGGTATATCTCCTAATGCTGTCCCTCCCCCCTACCCCCACCCCACAACAGTCCCCGGAGTGTGGTGTTCCCCTTCCTGTGTCCATGTGTTCTCATTGTTCAATTCCCACCTATGAGTGAGAACATGTGGTGTTTGGTTTTTTGTCCTTGCGATAGTTTACTGAGAATGATGGTTTCCAGTTTCATCCATGTCCCTACAAGAGACTGGGTAATTTATAAAGGAAAGAGATTTAATTGACTCACAGTTCCACATGGCTGGGGAAGACTCACAATCATGGTGGAAGCAAAGGAGGAGCAAAGTCACATCTTACATGGTGGCAGGAAAGAGAGCTTTTTGCAGGGGAACTCCCCTTTATAAAACCATCAGATCTCGTGAAACTTATTCATTATCACAAGAACAGCATGGGAAAAACCCACCCCTATGATTCAATTACCTCCCACCAAGTTCTTCCTACAACACATGGGGATTACAGGAGCTACGATTCAAGATGAGATTTGGGTGGGGACACAGACAAACCATATCATGGCACATGGATAAGATTAGGACAATAGGAGATACCCACCTCATCTCAGGTGCTTCAGAGGAAAAATGGATTTGAATCCAAGGTAAAAGGTTATTAAAAAAATGTATTTCTCATGAGGAATAGGAGGTGGTAAAAATGAATCTGATTGGTGAATGTGAATGATGCTAGGGAAAATGAAAAGGAAGTAAGAGGCAAAACCAAACCAAACCCCAAAATCCTTGTGGCTGCTCAGGGAGCTCACGGTGGAGTTTGAGGTTTTGAGGAGCCCTGGAGCAGAGTGGGCCATGGGTTAGGGTGGAGGGCTGAGTCAGAGGAGCTTGGGGTCCTGAAGAGTCAAGTCGAATATCAAAAGCTTTGAGCCATGTGTTTGATGTAAAAAGATAAGTGAGGGGGGAGGAACACAGATTTGAGAAGACTGTGGGAATATGAGGCCACAGGGCTGGTCTGGGTTCTCTAGCAAGAATCAGCCTTCCCAGGACTGGGGAGAGCTCAGCAGAAGGGAGGCAGTGAGGGACACAGGGAGCATGTGACCATTTAAAATAGATTGAAGTCTCCAGAAAAGTTACATCCCAGGCTCCTCAAAAAACTTGCAAATGTGACCTTAAAACTACTTACTGTTGTTGAGAAATTATGGAAATGAGGATAGGAAAATAACATATTGGCAAAAGTTCCCATTCTCAAAAAGAAAGTGTAGATTCTGGAAACCATAAACTTGATCTCCCCTGACATGCATGCATAGCTCCCTGATAAAATTCCAGATCAAATTATTAAAAGGAAGATTGGAGGCCAAGCGCAGTGGCTCACGCCTGTAATCCCAGCACTTTGGGAGGCCGAGACGGGCAGATCACCAAGTCAAGAGATCGAGACCATCCTGGCCAACATGGTGAAACCCCGTCTCTACTAAAAATACAAAAATTAGCTGGGCATGGTGGTGTGCACCTGTAGTCCCAACTACTTGGGAGGCTGAGGCAGGAGAATTGCTTGAACCCGGGATGCAGAGGTGGCAGTGAGCCGAGATCACACCACTGCACTCCAGCCTGGCGATAGAGTGAGACTCTGTCTCAAAAATAAAGTAAAATAAAATAAAATATATATAAATAATAAAAGGAAGATTGGAGGATTTTAGAAAGAATTCAGAGGTTCTTAGTGGTTAAAATAAAATTGCTAATAACAAGCCAAATGAACCATATTTCCTTTCTGATAAGGTTATAGGCTCATGTATCAGAGGCATGACATAATTGTGGATCTTCTCTATTCTAGCAAAGCAACTGAGCTGAGCTTGCCTGATATTCCTATGGGCAAATGTGTAAATTCTGGGTTGAAACTGGTGCAGTTAGTTTGAATCACTACCAATAAGCATTCTTACTGAAAGAACCTTGATTATTGAACAATGGGAGGAAGTGAGTTTAGAATTCTTTTCCTAACCCTGCCTTGTTCAAAGTTTGTTTGTTTGTTTGTTTGTTTTAAGTGAATGAAGGCACAGGAAACATGCTTATCAGATTTCTACATATGATTCATGTCTGGAAGGGATAGTTAACACAATGAAAGAACAAATCAATATTCAAACTTATTCTGTTAGGTTGGAATATGGAAAAAAACTTAAGAGTATAACAGGAATAAACATAAACTCGAGTTCAGGTTAAAAAATCAATAACAAAGGCACAGCATTGAGAATGTATGGCTTGGTAGCAGTTGACATAAAAAGAAGCTGGGAGTTTATCTGACTTTAAGGATACAACAGCATCATGTGACTGGTAAGGAAGCTGATGCAGCATTAGGCACTGTCTTAGTTTGGGTGTCCCTAAGTCAAAACTTGAGATGAGAATTCCAGTACCAGTAATTACTTTGGAAGGTGAACCCAGGAAGCCTCTTCCCATATGGGATGGGGGAAGTGACACAGGGAAGGAGCCAAGAAAGGATGAGCATCAAGTCAGTAGTGAGAAGGGTAACAGGAACATGATGCTGCTGGGAAACTCTGAAGGGGGTGGAGAGCATGAATCTCAGGGCTACCCCAGCTGAGTGGTGAGGGAGCTGGGGTTTTTATACTCCTCTTTTCATTTTGTTACTGGCTGAAGACTCCTTTGGGGAGTGTTGACTCCTTGGCACTTCTGACTGTGCACAAAGCAGGCTCTGGCAGACAGAGAAAGTCCTCAGGCAAAGATATTTAGGTGCTGACAGTTAGAAATCAGGCCACCATGCACTAAAATGCTAGGGCTCAAGAAGATATGGGCTGGGCACCAGTGACGTCAGCTATAGTCTCTAAGAATTATATAACAAACACATGTCTGTACTGCTGGTCAGCCATTATCTGGGGTGCTCTATTTAATTCTGGGTGCTACATTCAAGAAAAATATTGAAGAACTGGAGTAGAGAACCAAGATCACAAAGGGTTTGAGGACCATGTCATCTGGAGATGGAACTAAGGAGACCCAGTTTGGAAAAGGAAAAACAAGGGCAGATGATATCTGCTTGACATCTTCTCTTGGATGTCTAACAGACATCTTCAACTTAACATGTCCAAATGGGAGTTCAATGTTCTCCCCTAAAGCTAGAATACCATGTTTTAAATATGCTGGATAAATATAGAAAATACACTACGGCCCCTATTGCCACTTCCCCTCCATCCTGCCATGGTCATACTTCTCTTCTTTTTTTGTTTTCTTTTTTATTTATTTATTTATTTATTTATTTATTTATTTATTATTATACTTTATGTTTTAGGGTACATGTGCACAATGTGCAGGTTTGCTACATATGTATCCATGTGTCATGTTGGTTTGCTGCACCCATTAAATCCTCATTTAGCATTAGGTATATCTCCTAATGCTGTCCCTCCCCCCTTCCCCCACCCCACAACAGTCCCCGGAGTGTGATGTTCCCCTTCCTGTGTCCATGAGTTCTCATTGTTCAATTCCCACCTATGAGTGAGAACATGCGGTGTTTGGTTTTTTGTCCTTGCGATAGTTTACTGAGAATGATGGTTTCCAGTTTCATCCATGTCCCTACAAAGGACATGAACACATCATTTTTTATGGCTGCATAGTATTCCATGGTGTATATGTGCCATATTTTCTTAATCCAGTCTATTGTTGTTGGACATTTGGGTGGGTTCCAAGTCTTTGCTATTGTGAATAGTGCTGCAATAAACATACGTGTGCATGTGTCTTTATAGCAGCATGATTTATAGTCCTTTGGGTATATACCCAGTAATGGGATGGCTGGGTCAAATGGTATTTCTAGTTCTAGATCCCTGAGGAATCGCCACACTGTCTTCCACAATGGTTGAACTAGTTTACAGTCCCACCAACAGTGTAAAAGTGTTCCTATTTCTCCACATCCTCTCCAGCACCTGTTATTTCCTGACTTTTTAATGATGGCCATTCTAACTGGTGTGAGGTGGTATCTCATTGTGGTTTTGATTTGCATTTCTCTGATGGCCAGTGATGATGAGCATTTTTTCATTTGTCTTTTGGCTGCATAAATGTCTTCTTTTGAGAAGTGTCTGTTCATGTCCTTCACCCACTTTTTGATGGGGTTGTTTGTTTTTTTTCTTGTAAATTTGTTTGAGTTCATTGTAGATTCTGGATATTAGCCATTTGTCAGATGAGTAGGTTGCAAAAATTTTCTCCCATTTTGTAGGTTGCCTGTTCACTCTGATAGTAGTTTCTTTTGCTGTGCAGAAGCTCTTTAGTTTAATGAGATCCCATTTGTCAATTTTGGCTTTTGTTGCCATTGCTTTTGGTGTTTTAGACATGAAGTCCTTGCCCACGCCTCTGTCCTGAATGGTATTGCCTAGGTTTTCTTCTAGGGTTTTTATGGTTTTAGGTCTAACATGTAAGTCTTTAAGCCATCTTGAATTAATTTTTGTATAAGGTGTAAGGAAGGGATCCAGTTTCAGCTTTCTACATATGGCTAGCCAGTTTTCCCAGCACCATTTATTAAATAGGGAATCTTTCCCCATTGCTTGTTTTTGTCAGGTTTGTCAAAGATCAGATAGTTGTAGATATGCAGCATTATTTCTGAGGGCTCTGTTCTGTTCCATTGATCTATGTCTCTGTTGTGGTACCAGTACCATGCTGTTTTGGTTACTGTAGCCTTGTAGTATAGTTTGACGTCAGGTAGCGTGATGCCTCCAGCTTTGTTCTTTTGGCTTAGGATGGACTTGGTGATGCAGGCTCTTTTTTGGTTCCATATGAACTTTAAAGTAGTTTTTTCCAATTCTGTGAAGAAAGTCATTGGTAGCTTGATGGGGATGGCATTGAATCTATAAATTACCTTGGGCAGTATGGGCATTTTCACGATATTGATTCTTCCAACCCATGAGCATGGAATGTTCTTCCATTTGTTTGTATCCTCTTTTATTTCATTGAGCAGTGGTTTGTAGTTCTCCTTGAAGAGGTCCTTCACATCCCTTGTAAGTTGGATTCCTAGGAATTTTATTCTCTTTGAAGCAATTGTGAATGGGAGTTCACTCATGATTTGGCTCTCTGTTTGTCTGTGATTGGTGTACAATAATGCTTGTGATTTTTGTACATTGATTTTGTATCCTGAGACTTTGCTGAAGTTGCTAATCAGCTTAAGGAGATTTTGGGCTGAGACAATGGGGTTTTCTAGATATACAATCATGTCATCTGCAAACAGGAACAATTTGACTTCCTCTTTTCCTAATTGAATACCCTTTATTTCCTTCTCCTGCCTGATTGCCCTGGCCAGAACTTCCAGCACTATGTTGAATAGGAGTGGTGAGAGAGGGCATCCCTGTCTTGTTCCAGATTTCAAAGGGAATGCTTCCAGTTTTTGCCCATTCAGTATGATATTGGCTGTGGGATGGTCATAGATAGCTCTTATTATTTTGAGATACGTCCCATCAATACCTAATTTATTGAGAGTTTTTAGCATGAAGGGTTGTTGAATTTTGTCAAAGGCCTTTTCTGCATCTATTGAGATAATCATGTGGTTTTTGTCTTTGGTTCTGTTTATATGCTGGATTACATTTATTGATTTGCATATGTTGAACCAGCCTTGCATCCCAGGGATGAAGCCCACTTGATCATGGTGGATAAGCTTTTTGATGTGCTGCTGGATTCGGTTTGCCAATATTTTATTGAGGATTTTTGCATCAATGTTCATCAAGGATATTGGTCTGAAATTCTCTTTTTTGGTTGTGTCTCTGCCAGGCTTTGGTATCAGGACCATGCTGGCTTCATAAAATGTGTTAGGGAGGATTCCCTCTTTTTCTATCGATTGGAATAGTTTCAGAAGGAATGGTACAAGTTCCTCCTTGTACCTCTGGTAGAATTCGGCTGTGAATCCATCAGGTCCTGGACTCTTTGTGGTTGGTAAGCTATTGATTATTGCCACAATTTCAGAACCTGTTATTGGTCTATTCAGAGATTCAACTTCTTCCTGGTTTAGTCTTGGGAGGGTGTATTTGTCGAGGAATTTATCCATTTCTTCTAGATTTTCTAGTTTATTTGCGTAGAGGTGTTTGTAGTATTCTCTGATGGTAGATTGTATTTCTGTGGGATCCGTGGTGATATCCCCTTTTTCATTTTTTATTGCATCTATTTGATTCTTCTCTCTTTTCTTCTTTATTAGTCTTGCTAACGGTCTATCAATTTTGTTGATCTTTTTCAAAAAACCAGCTCCTGGATTCATTAATTTTTTGAAGAGATTTTTGTGTTTCTATTTCCTTCAGTTCTGCTCTGATTTTAGTTATTTCTAGCCTTCTGCTAGCTTTTGAATGTGTTTGCTCTTGCTTTTCTAGTTCTTTTAATTGTGATGTTAGGGTGTCAATTTAGGATCTTTCCTGCTTTCTCTTGTGGGCATTTAGTGCTATAAATTTCCCTCTACACACTGCTTTGAATGTGTCCCAGAGATTCTGATATGTTGTGTCTTTGTTCTCGTTGGTTTCAAAGAATATCTTTATTTCTGCCTTCATTTCATTATGTACACAGTAGTCATTCAGGAGCAGGTTGTTCAGTTTCCATGTAGCTGAGTGGTTTTGAGTGAGTTTCTTAATCCTAAGTTCTAGTTTGATTGCACTGTGGTCTGAGAAACAGTTTGTTATAATTTCTGTTCTTTTACATTTGCTGAGGAGAGCTTTACTTCCAACTATGTGGTCAATTTTGGAATAGGTGTGGTGTGGTGCTGAAGAAAATGTATATTCTGTTGATTTGGGGTGGAGAGTTCTGTAGATGTCTATTAGGTCCACTTTATGCAGAGCTGAGTTCAACTCCTGGATATCCTTGTTAACTTTCTGTCTCGTTGATCTGTCTAATGTTGACAGTGGGGTGTTAAAATCTCCCATTATTATTGTGTGGGAGTTTAAGTCCCTTTGTAGGTCACTGAGGACTTGCTTTATGAATCTGGGTGCTCCTGTGTTGGGTGCATATATATTTAGGATAGTTAGCTCTTCTTGTTGAATTGATCCCTTTACCATTATGTAATGGCCTTCTTTGTCTCTTTTGATCTTTGTTGGTCTAAAGTCTATTTTGTCAGAGACTAGGATTGCAACCCCTGCCTTTTTTTGTTTTCCATTTGCTTGGTAGATCTTCCTCCATCCCTTTATTTTGAGTCTATGTGTGTCTCTGCACGTGAGATGGGTTTCCTGAATACAGCACACTGATGGGTCCTGACTCCTTATCCAATTTGCCAGTCTGTGTCTTTTAATTGGAGCATTTAGCCCATTTATATTTAAAGTTAATATTGTTATGAGTGAATTTGATCCTGTCATTATGATGTTAGTTGGTTATTTTGCTCGTTAGTTGATGCAGTTTCTTCCTAGCCTCAATGGTCTTTCCAATTTGGCATGTTTTTGTAGTGGCTGGTACCAGTTGTTCCTTTCCATGTTTAGTGCTTCCTTCAGGAGCTCTTTTAGGGCAGGCCTGGTGGTGACAAAATCACTCAGCATTTCCTTGTCTGTAAAGTATTTTATTTCTCCTTCACTTATGAAGCTGAGTTTGGCTGGATATGAAATTCTGGGTTGAAAATTCTTTTCTTTAATAATGTTGAATATTGGCCCCCACTCTCTTCTGGCTTGTAGAGTTTCTGCTGAGAGATCAGCTGTTAGTCTGATGGGCTTCCCTTTGTGGGTAACCTGACCTTTCTCTCTGGCTGCTCTGAACATTTTCTCCTTCATTTCAACTTTGGTGAATCTGACAATTATGTGTCTTGGGGTTGCTCTTCTTGAGGAGTATCTTTGTGGCATTCTCTGTATTTCCTGAATCTGCATGTTGGCCTGCCTTGCTAGATTGGGGAAGTTCTCCTGGATAATATCTTGCAGAGTGTTTTCCAACTTGGTTCCATTCTCCCTGTCACTTTCACGTACACCAGTCAGACGTAGGTTTGGTCTTTTCACATAGTCCCATATTTCTTGGAGGCTTTGTTCATTTCTTTTTGTTTTTTTTTCTCTAAACTTCCCTTCTCTCTTCATTTCATTCATTTCATCTTCCATCACTGATACCCTTTCTTCCAGTTGGTCGCATCTGCTACCGAGGCTTCTGCAATCTTCACATAGTTCTCGAAAATTGGCTTTCAGCTCCATCAGCTCCTTTAAGCCCTTCTCTGCATTGGTTATTCTAGTTATACATTCGTCTAATTTTTTTTCAAAGTTTTTAACTTCTTTGCTGTTGTTTTGAATTTCCTCCCATAGCTCGGAGTAGTTTGATCGTCTGAAGTCTTCTTCTCTCAACTCGTCAAAGTCATTCTCCTTCCAGCTTTGTTCCATTGCTGCTGAGGAACTGCGTTCCTTTGGAGGAGGAGAGGTGCTCTGCTTTTTAGAGTTTCCAGTTTTTCTGCTCTGTTTTTTCCCCATCTTTGTGGTTTTATCTACTTTTGGTCTTTGATGATGGTGATGTACAGATGGGTTTTTCGTGTGGATGTCCTTTCTGTTTGTTAGTTTTCCTTCTACCAGACAGGACCCTCAGCTGCAGGTCTGTTGGAGTTTGCTAGAGGTCCACTCCAGACCCTGTTTGGCTGGGTGTCAGCAGCGGTGGCTGCAGAACAGCGGATTTTCGTGAGACCACAAATTCAGATGTCTGATAGTTCCTCTGGAAGTTTTGTCTCAGAGGAGTACCTGGCTGAGTGAGGCTGTCAGTCTGTCCCTACTGGGGGGTGCCTCCCAGTTAGGCTGCTCAGGGGTCAGGGACCCACTTTAGGAGGCAGTCTGCCCGTTCTCTGCTATCCAGCTGCATGCTGGGAGAACCACTACTCTCTTCAAAGCTGTCAGACAGGGACATTTAAGTCTGCAGAGGTTCCTGCTGACTTTTTGTTTATCTGTGCCCTGCCCCCAGAGGTGGAGCCTACAGAGGCAGGCAGGCCTCCTTGAGCTGTGGTGGGCTCCACCCAGTTCGAGCTTCCTGGCTGCTTTGTTTACCTCAGGAAGCCCTGGGTAATGGCAGGCACCCCTCCCCCAGCCTCGCTGCTGCCTTGCAGTTTGATCTCAGACTGCTGTGCTAGCAATCAGCGAGACTCTGTGGGCATAGGACCCTCTGAGCCAGGTGTGGGACACAATCTCCTGGTGTGCCATTTTCCAAGCCTGTTGGAAAAGGGCAATATTACGGTGGGACTGACCCGATTTTCCAGGTGCCACCTGTTACCCCTTTCTTTGACTAGGAAAGGGAACTCCCTGACCCCTTGCACTTCCCAAGTGAGGCAATGCCTCGCCCTGCTTCGGCTTGCACACAGTGCGCTGCACTGATTGTCCTGCACCCACTGTTTGGCACTCCCCAGTGAGATGAACCCGGTACCTCAAATGGAAATGCAGAAATTACCCATCTTCTGTGTCGCTCACGCTGGGAGCTGTAAACCAGAGCTGTTCCTATTCAGCCATCTTGAATAAACATCGACCGGTCATGATCCTCTTCTAAAGGGAGATTGTGAAAGGAGAACTGAGTAAATATGGAATACCAAAGTGCAAATGCCAAAAATGTTAATATCTATACATAGAAGTGATTTTGAAGATGTGCTGGGCTTTGATATTGAAATAACTGAAAAAATATACAAAACTTGGACAAATTCTTAATCCGAGGCTATAAAAGAATAACAAAAGGATCCATTTTTAAAAACTAAAGACAATACCATGGATGAACAAATAAGAGATTATTTACGCTGGGTGCAGTGGCTTATGCCTTTAATCCCAGCACTTTGGGAAGCTGAGGTGGGAGGATTGCTTGAACCCAGAAGTTCCAGACCAGCCTGGGCAACATGACTAAAGCTTGTCTTTACAAAAAAAACAAAAAACAAAAATTAACTGAGTGTGGTGTCACATGGCTGTAGTCCCAGCTACTTGGTAGGCTGAGGCAGGAGGATTGCTTGATCCTTGGGATGTCGAGCTGCTCAATCCCTGAAGGTCCATAATCATGTCATTGCACTCCAGCCTGTATGACAGAGAAAGACCCTGTCTCAAAGAAGAGATTAATTACCACTTATGTGAGCATATATTATATGATTAGATATTCCTACACATAGATAGATATATAGATTTATTTAACTGTTAATTATTCATTCATACAGGCATATAAACATTGCAAATTATAGCTGGGTATGACAGTACTGTGGTTTTGATATTAATACCAATTCTTCCCCATTGGTGAAAATAAATTATGGCATTCCCATCCGATAGACCATTCAGTGGTGGAACTCCCTGCATGTTGATATGGAATCATCTTCAAGACCCAGCTTTCTCGCAGTTAACAGAGTCTTCCTCTTGCCATGCTCACTGGCCCAGGGCTTCACTTGGTTTCAAGGCTGCAATGGCTTGAGGATCCTTGTCTTCCTTGTGTTGCTCCAGGATCCTGGTCAGACTACTTATCAACCATATGGCTTGAAAAAAAGTCCCATAACTTAATAGGATTCTAGTTTTCCCAAAATGTCTTTCTCATGGGCTTGCTGTGGAGAATAAGTAGGGATAGAAATGAGTTTTTGGAGATTTGCGATTTGATTTTCTTTTGAGTTGGCCTGGGGAGAATGAGAAGCCAAAAATATCTCTAAAACTGTTGTAGAAAGAAGCATTTGTTCTTCTTTTCATTTAATATTATTCTGGCTTGGGTCAAAATACTTATTCCTATAATCCCTGCCTCCCTTGAGGAAATCATCCAGGAGGCAGTGACCTGGACCAATTGTAATGGACATGTACAAATATGAACAAATGCAAGAGAATAATGCAGAGAAACAAAGAAAGCATCTGCATCCAAGACACCAGGTTTGTACAATTTAGGACGGAAGCTGTGGCCAGGGTGCTCTAGGAATCCTAAGTTAGTGTGGAGAAGAGAAGCTGTCAGCTTTCATCTAGGCTGTTCCAAAAGACTCCTCATGACAGTCAGGATCCCACAGCAAATTGAATAAGCAGAAAGACACGGTTTGACTGGCAGATATAAGGGACATTTTCCAAAACTTAGAACCAATAGGATGCAGAAAAGACATTTAAATGTCTAGTGCTCAAAAACAAATTCAAATAGAATATCTACCTGTAACATAAAATAAGTTATTTCTGTATAAATCTAAGGAATCAAAGTAAACTTTTGAGGCAGGATGAAAAAATTAGAGCTGACTCTGATGATGTAAGGATTTTAACAAGAGCTTCATTGGATTACCTGTTGCTATCAGTACTTTCTAGAGAATGAGGCAGAGACAAGATAGAACAATTTTGTCTTCTTTCTTGCTAAGTGGCTGCCTTGCAAGGGCCTGGAATTATAGGCAGTTTCAGCACTCTGGGCTTTGTGGGATGCTGGTGAAAGAGTAACAATACCTTGTACCTGAACAAGTCTTTCCTAGTTGCAAAGCACTTTCTCATCAATTATCTTAGTTGAACTCAACATCACTATGAAAAATGCATTGTGAGGCAACGGGTTCTGCAAAGTGAGGGACTGTTGGCATCTCACAGTGAGAAGTGGTGACCTGGAACACCTGTTTTCTTTTGTGTGTTCTTTGTACCCTACCATGCTATCTGTAAGACCCACTCCTCTTTTCCTAAAATATCTCACCCCTGACCCACCTTTATGTGCAAACTGTCATTCCTGAAGTTTCATTCTTTCAGCACAGATAGCTCTGGAGGCTCCATACCAAGATGAAAATACCTCTAGGAGGATGATCACATTGGCGACATTATCTGACAGCGAGGATGAGTTTATCTAATTGGACACTTGGGAGATGGAAGATAAGACAGATATGTTCTGAAACAAGAATGAAGGGAATGTAAAAAAACTGGGCACAAAACACTGCTAAAGACAGAAGGGGAATCCAGACAAAGTGTCCAGAGGAAACTCTGGGACCCAGAGAGCATTTTTAAGGGCATGGAGTGACCCAGAGAAAGTAGAGAGAAAGGCCCTAAGACAAATGTCACCTACATTGTGGTTTTACTGGGAGAAGGTTTAGATCATATGGGTCATGGTAGGTCTTGAGTTTCAATATGGCAGGTCAGCTAAGAGAGGTGAAGAGTTGGGTTTGGTTGAATTAGAAAAGGGAGAACCTGGATGGACAGAGATGTCTGTTGAGGTCAGTTAGCATAGAAAGTTGCCCAAGAACTTTAAATCTAGACAGGGAAGGATATCCCAGGATCTGGAGAATAAGCCCTTCAGAGAGAGAGAAAAAACAAAAACTTTACAACCAACTGTGTTGTGGAAGCCTGAGTAACAAGTCTGAGATGAGGGCCTGGCAGAGTGCACATTGAGCAGGTGAAGGTGAGTAGACTGGCCGGATCCACTGAAATGCCCCTGCAGCCTCCAGTTGCAGGAAGTCAGGGACCCAGGTTAAAGACTGGGGTACATAAATGAGTAGAGGCCTGAGCTCTGTTACCCAGGGTACCAGGAGTTAGAAGCCTGGCTTGGAAAGTACGAGAAATTGGGGTTAAATACAACATACCCTTTGACCTACAATTTCACAGATGTTTTTCTACAGATATTCTCATGCATGTGAGAAATGTCATACATACAAGACTATTCACTGTGGCATTGTTAGAAACAGCCTAAAGGTTCTTCAATAGAAGATGGCTAAAAAATTATTCCATACTCATGCAATAGGAAATTAAGCTGCAGAACTTCCTTGGCACTGATCTGGAACAATCTTTAAGAATGTGTCCTCAACATAAGCAAAGAAAGAATGGTATACATAGTGAGCTACCATGTTTTTTGTTTGTTTGTTTGAGACAAGGTCTCACTCTGTGGCCCAGACTGGAGTGTGGTGGCATGATCACAGCTCACTGCAGCCTTGACTTCCTGGGCTCAAGTCATCCTCCCAGCTCAGCCCCCCGAATAGCTACAGGCTACAGGTGTGTGCCATCGTGCACAATTAATTTGTCTGTTTGTTATTGTTGTTTTTGTTGTTTTTGGTAGGGATGGGGTTTCGTTTTGTTGTCCAAGCTGGTCTCGAACTCCTGGGCTCAAATTATCTTCCTGCTTCGGTCTCCCGAAGTGCTTGGATTAAAGGGGTGAGCCCCTGCACCCTGCCTTGTATTTCTTTTTATGAAACATACCTGAGAAGACTTCTGGGGATGAGATCTGGGTGGCTGAGTAATAGATTGGGAAGAAGGTATTCTCAATATACTCTTGTAACCTTGGAGATTTGTACTGTATATATGCATTAGCTATTAACAACAACAACAATAACAACAACAAAAAGGCCTGGAAGGATTAGATGACAGGGAGAAGGAGCCAGAACCCAAAGAAAAGGTACCAAAATGAGAGGTTAGGCAGAGGCAGGTCAGTGGGCTGGGGCACAATGTTGGGCCAGGGTGTCTTACTTGCAACCTCATCCATGTGGTTCTTGGCAAGATTCAGTTCCTCATGGGCTATTTGACTAAGGGTCTCGTTGCCTTGCTGGCTGTTGTCCAGGGGACCCTACAGTTCCTTGACATGGAGGCCTCTTCACAGGGCAGCTTGCAACATGGCAGTGGGCTTCCCTCAAAGCAAGTGAGAAGACAAGAGAGAGTGCACAGACTTTTTATATACTAATATCAAAAGTGACATCCCATCAACTCTACTGCATTCTATTCTCTAGAAGCAAGTCACTAAATCAGCCCCCACTCAAGGGGAGGGAGGGTTACAAAGGCATGCATACCAGGAGGAGGGGATCACTGGGGCCATCTTGCAGACTGCCTACTGGACATTTGTTTTGGGTAGAAAATCAGGAAAACTCTGAAATACTATACTTCATAGGCAACTTTACCATGAAGATCTTAACTAATTACACACTTTCTTGTGCCTTTTTTCTATATACATATGTATTTTAAAAAATATTTCAAACTGTATATACTATGATTGCCTGCACTGTTAACTCAGAAATATTTCATGTATTGGTGTCGATAAACCTTGTTCTACTACATCACTTTTAATGGCTTAACTTATTTCATCATGTATTTCATCATATGAACTTATTCCACAAATGACTCAGCCACTCTTGCTCCAGCTCTGCATTTAATTTTGTCAAATTAATGTCACAATCATGAAAAATTGTGCTGGGCATTTAATGTGCTAAAGTGCAGCAAATCTCAGCAAGCTCTGTGCCTTCTGGCCAGTCCCTGGGGCTCAGCCTGTAGGTCTCTAACATGAGGGGTTTGAATAGATGGCCACTAAGGTCCCTTTAGAGACCAGAAAGGCCTGTCCCCTGGGAGTGGTGATTCCTCAGAGATGCTACCCAACCCACTGGGTCCAGGAGTTTAGCAGCTGTCTAGGATGCTTTTGTCGATTTTGAGACCTCTGAATCCTTCTATGTCTGTGTAAATATATACAACTTGCTTGTATATATTTATATATATATATACAATATATATACAATATGTATACAACTTGCTTCTTTATTTCTTTTGCAAAAAAATGCTATAACACTTTGCCACAGTTTGCTTTCTTTTTTTTTTTTTTTTGAGACAGAGTCTCGCTCTGTCACCCAGGCTGGAGTGCAGTGGCGCAATCTCTGCTCACTGCCAGCTCCACCTTCCAGGTTCATGCCATTCTCCTGCCTCAGCCTCCTGAGTAGCTGGGACTACAGGCTCCTGCCACCACGCCCGGCTAATTTTTTGAATTTTTAGTAGAGATGGCTTTTCACCGTGTTAGCCAGGATGGTCTGGATCTCCTGACCTCGTGATCCACCCGCCTCGGCCTCCCAAAGTACTGGGATTACAGGCGTGAGCCACCGTGCCCGGCCACTTTCTTTTTTTAAAAAAATATCATAAGCATCTTTCAGGGACAGCTTAGAAATATATGCCCAAACTTCCTAACTACTGTCTGATATTTTTGTAAAGATGTGCTATTGGCCAGGTGTGGTGGCTCACACCTGTAATCCCAGCACTTTGAGAGGCCGAGACAGATGAATTACCTGAGATCAGGAATTAGAGACCTACCTGGCCAACATAGTGAAACTCCATCTCTACTAAAAATACAAAAATTAGCCAGGCGTGCTGGCACACATCTGTAATCCCAGCTACTTGGGAGTCTGAGGCAGAATTGGTTGAGCCTGGGAGACAGAGGTTGCAGTGAGCTGAGATTGTGCCACTGCACTCCATCCTGGCAGACAGAGCAAGACTCCGTCTCAAAAAAAAAAAAATATATATATATATATATATACATTTATATATGCTATCACTTGTTTAGCTGGTCTCTATTGGTGGACATTTAGAATGTTTACAATTTTTTTCCTTCCTCAAGTCTGCTGTGACCACTTACATGCATATAACTTCATGTACCTGTGGGAGCTCTTCTATAGCAGAAATGTTTAGAAATGAAATTATTGGCTCAAAAGGTATGCAGTTTTTAAAACTCTTAAGGTGATCCCAATTTGTCTAATTTCTCCCAAGTCTTTGGCAACACTATGTATCTTTGCAATATTATCTTACTATGGATTTGATTTGCCTTCAATACATTGGTGGGATTATTCACGTTATGTCTGGATTCATAATTTATATATTTCTTCTGAGAAGTGCATGTTTTTGTCCTTTGATTAATATCTTCAAGGAAAAGAACAGCATACTTACCAGGGTGGCAGCCTTAGACAATATCAAATTGTTAAAAGAGAAAAACCCTTTTGATTGCATCTTATTTTCAGTGGTCCTCTCTGCCTACATCTCCTTTTACTTCTTTTTGTGTTGCAAGAATAAGAGAATATGTGATCCGTCTGCAGAAATGACACTAGGTTTCCCTGGGAAACCCATCGCGGAAAGAGACTAGAAGACTTAGGTGAGGGCTAGACTGCAGTTCCAGGGTTAGGCTTCTTGAAACTGCCTCTTAGTGGAGAGGGGTCAGCAGGCTCTTTGTTGGCCACATAAAGCTCTTTCAGCTCCCCACACCCCAATGCTCTATTCTATCACAAGAATGTCTCTATGCTTTGTTCTGTGGCTAAGCTGGAGGGTGTGGTTAGATAAAGGCACAAATCATAGAATATTAGAGCTGGAAGAAGCCTTTGAGATGTAGTCCATTGTGTTTATTTTTACAGGAGAGGGAATGTGGCCTAGAGAGGGGAAGTGACCAAGGCCTGTGCCCAGGCCTCCTGATTTTTGACATTCGCTAGTGCACCCCCACTGAAGCCCCACAACAGGGCAGCTGTGGAAAATGGCCCTAGGACTCCAGTGTTCTTGGCGGATGCTCTCATGAGTGGTTGGCTCTAGGCCCAAGGCTTAATCTCTCCACCTGACTCTTCTTGCCCTTCCATTTGAGAATGGTCAGGGAAGCCCTTCCCAGGAAGATGATCTTTATCATGAGACCTGAAGGAGCCAGAATGCAAAGAAAGAGGAAAAGGGTTCAGGGCAGAGGAATCTGCATGTGCAAATGCCCTGAGCCAGGAGGAGTTTGATGTGTGGAGGAACAGAAAGGAGATCAGTGCAGTGAGAGCAAAGCAGAGAGAGAAGGATCCCGGCCCATATGCAGTAAGCCTTGGTGAAGAGCTTGTGTCAAGTGTAATGGAATGCCAGTAACAGGATCAAAGCAGGAGAAGCCATCTTGTGATTTATCTTGAGTGGCAAAAGTGGAAGCATGAAGAAGATGCAGAAGACTCCTGCAGGTGAGAGATGATAAAGGAATACTGGTAATTGCCAACCTATAGTGAGTATTAATAGGTACAGGAACTGTTCTAAGAACTTTTATGCTCTTAGCATAAAAAACTGTTCTAAGAGCTTTTATGTACATTAACACACATTACTCTCACAGCAACCCTAGGAATAGGAAAAAAAAATGTAGCCGTCTTATAGATGTGGAAACTGAGGCACAGAGAAATTAAGTCTTTTTTCCAAGGTCATACAACTAGTAAGTGACAGAGTCAGGATTGAAATCTGAGCAGTCTGGCTGCAGAGTGTTTTTGACCACAGCTCCATCCGGCCTCCTGGCTTCACAGCAGAAGGCAGGGACAGGCCCAGCATACAGGTGCTGATTCTGAGAATGTCACAGAATCTCAAGGGCATCAGATAAATGAGAGAAAAATAGGAAGAAAGGGAGAGAGATACTGAGATGACTGGCTTTGCTGAGACTGTCCCCGTAGAGAACACAAAGCTACCAAAATAATGGAGCTTCGTAGGAATGCTCAGCTCACGTTCTCAAGTGAATTGTGGTGTCTACTGCAAATATGGGCATTTAACTTCATGGCACACTGCAGAAAGTGCCCAAATCTCTGTCCCAGGCTCTTGAGCACAGCGTACCCTGTGAGATTCCAGCTCTTGGCTCTGTCAGTCTGCAAGGTCAGAGTGGGGGTCCTGTCAGTCCCAGAGCAATGGAGTAGAAGGCAGAGAGAATAGGAGAATCTATCTCAAGACTACCACTTGGATTAGAAACACCATCACATTCTGGGTCAAATGGAGCTGGGAAGTACAATGCTGATAATAAAGAGGGGAAGGCCCAGGAGAAGGGAGCAAAAATGACCATGAGAGGTGAAGGTAGAGCATGGATTCTGGGTCAGAGGGACCAACATGACCAGCTGGACAGAAGACAGAAAGAAGCAAGGTTCTGAGGCTGATCACGAGCTGAAGATGGCTTTCTCAACATGGGGCTGAAAATGGTGGTAGCAGTACAGATAGCCAAGCTAGGAAGGCCAAGTAGGAACCAAGGGAAGCAGGCTTGATCCAGGCCCAGAGATAGGAGGGAGTCTGGGAGACTGAAGGCTGGTGGTCAGGGTAGGAGTAGGTGAGCAGGAAGAGAAACCAGGCAAACAGAGGGTGAGTCAAGATGGAGAGTCGGAAATCAAGCCAGTGGGCAGGTGTGTAGGTGGGAGGTGGCGGGATGTCTCTGGTGATATGCAGTTTCCCACCCAGAGAGAAAACTTACTATATGCTTCCTCTGGGATGGGACCAACTCCTCAGGGGAGGGAACCCAAGCCTGAAGGAGACAGGAAAGCTGGGGAGGTAAGTGCCTACCCAGCCTGAATAGGGTGCTGGGCCAGAGATAGGAGAAGTTTCTGGCTGTAGTGATTTGGGCAGGGGATCTTAACTGCTCTGCGGTGGCTCACTTTTCAAACCTCTATAGGAGGACTGCTAGATTTCAATCAATATGTATGACATTGGCCACTAAGTAATGCTACATTGGTGTCTTTCAGATCAAACCTGAGTGGCTCAAACACCATGGAGTAGCACTAGGTACAACTTTTTGAGAGAAATAAGTAAGAAGCATGGCATAACATCAGGTTGATACAAAAGTAAGAGGGAGTGTTCACTGAAGCAAGTAGGAAGTTTGTCTTGAGATTATATAAGAGCTTGGATAGAACCAAAGTGTTCCAACCCAATAGGAAATGGAAAATCTCTCAATAGCATGTTACAGCAGCAGCTTATAGAGGCATTTATACATTATATGTAAATAACCTGGTGCCGATTGCACTGTACTAATTGCTAGCTGTCAGTGTTGAGTTTTCAAATCACTTCAGGTATGTTGCCAAAAAGCTCAGTTTAAAAGAGTGACACAAACACAGAAAGATTGACAACCATTGCAATGAGGCAACAGAACCAATGCCCTAGAGTGCAGGGAAGAAAGAGACTCAACAGGCTTCTTGGCTCCTCCTAATTTGGGTTGCCTGAAAATATAGAGCAGCAAACTCAGTAGTTCTCAACCTTGGTTGCACATGGCAGTCACTGGGGCAGTTTTGTTTCCTGGGTCCCCAGAGATTCTGATTTAATTGTTCTGGGATGGAAGGGTTTTAAAAAATTATTATTTTTAATTAACATATAGTAATTGTACATATTTGTGGGGTGCAGAGTGATATATCAATATATGCATACAATGCATAATGATCAAATCAGGGTAATTAGCATATCCATCACCTCAAACATTTATCATTTCTTTGTGTTGGGTAAAAATCCTCCCTTCTAGCTATTTGGGAATATACAATTAAATATTGTTAATGATAGCCACGTACGGTGCTAAGGAACACTAGAACTTATTCCTTTTATGTAGGGGTAAGTTTGTTTCCTTTAACCAATCTCTCCCTATTCCTCTTTCCCAGGCTACCTTTCCCAGACTCTAATAATCACTATTCTAGTCTCTACTTCTGTGAGGTAAACTTTTTTAGCTTTCACACATGAGTGAGAACATGCAGTATTTATTTTTCTGTGCCTCACTGATTTTATTTAACATAATGTCTGTCCTTCAGGTTCATCCATGGTGTTGTGAATGACAGAATTTCATTCTTTTTTATGAACAAATAATATTCCATTGTGTATATGTAACACATTTTCTTCATTCATCTACTAGAAATAGTGCTGCAGTAAATATGGGGGTGCAGATAACTCTTTGATACACTGATTTCCTTTCCTTTGGAATATATACCCAGTAGTGGCATTGCTGAATCATATGGTAGTTCTATTTTTAGTTTTTTGAGGAAACTTCGTTTTCTATAGACGCTGTACTAATTTATATTCTCACCAATAGTGTATAAGAGTTCCTCTTTCTTTACATCCTCACCAGCATTTATTATTTTTTTGTCTTTTTGATAGTAGCCATTCTAACTGGGATTAGATGATATCTCATTGTGGTTTTGACTTGCATTTCCATGATGACCAGTGATGAACATTTTTTGATATACCTATTGGCCATTTGTATGTCTTCTTTTGAGAAATGTCTTTTCACTTCATTTGGCCATTTTTAATTGTGTTATTTGGTTTTTTTTCTGTTGACTTGTTTGAGTTTCTTATATATTCTGGTTATTAATTCCTTGTTGGATAGTTTGCAAATATTTTTTTCCATTCTGTAGGTTGTCTTTGCACTTTGTTGATTGATTATTTTGCTTTGCAGAAGCTTTTTAGTTGGATATAACCACATTTGTCTATTTTTGCTCTTATTGCCTGTGCTTTTGAGGTCTTCTCCATAAAATCTTTACTCAGACCAATGTCCGAAGCATTTCTTCTGTTTTTTTTTTTCCCCAGTACTTTTATGGTTTGGGGTCTTACATTTAAGTCTTTAATCCATTTTGAGTTGATTTTTGTATAAGGTGAGAGATTGGAGTCTAAGTTCATTCTTCTGCATAGGGATATTCAGTTTTCCCACCACCTTTTATTGAAGAGCTGTCTTTCCCCCAGTGTGTAATATGTTCTTGGTGCCTTTGTTGAAAATCAATTGGCTGTAGATATGTGGATTTATTTCTGGGTTCTCTATTCCTTTCCACTGGTCTATGAATCTGTTTTTATGCCAGTACCATGCTGTTTTAGTTACTTATAGCTTTACAGTATATTTTGAAGTCAGGTAGTGTGATGTTTTCAGCTTTGTTCTTTTTGCTCAAGACTGCTTTTTCTATTCAGGGTATTTTATAATTCTATACAGATTTTAATATTGTTTTCTACTCCTGTGAAGATGTCATTAGTATTTTGATAGTGATTGCATTGAATCTGTAGATCACTTTGGGTAGTATAGTCTTTTTAACAATATTTATTCTTCTAATCATGAACACAGGGTGTCTTTACATTTTTTTGTGACCTCTTTAATTTCTTTCATCAGTGTTTGATAGTTTGCATTATAGAGATCTTTTAACTGCTTGATTAAATTTTTTCCTAGGTATTTTTTTGTAGCTATTGTAAATGAATTGCTTTCTTGATTTCTTTTTCAGCTAGCTCATTATTGGTGTACAGAAATGTTAATGATTTGTGTATATTGATTTTGTATCCTGAAAGCTTACTAAATTTGTTTATCTGTTCTAACAGTTCTTGGTGGAGTCTTTAGGCTTTTCTCTATATAAGATCATGTCTTCTGCAAACAGGGACAATTTGACTTTCTCCTTTCCAACTTGGATGCCTTTTATTTCTTTTTCTTACCCAGTTGCTCTGGCTAGGACTTCCAGTACTATGTTGAACAATATGATAAAAGTATGCATCCTTATCTGGTTCCAGTTCTTAGAGAAAAAGCTTTCAACTTATCCCCATTCATTAAGATGTCAGCCATGAGTTTGTCATATATGGCCTTTATTGTGTTGAGGTATGTTTCTTCTATAATTTGTTGAGAGATTTTATAATAAAGGGATGTTGAATTTTATCAAATGCTTTTCATGCCTCTATTGACATAGTCACATGGTTTTTGTCCTTCAGTGTGTTGATGTGATGTATAAGGTTTATTGATTTGCATATGTTGAACCATCCTTGAATCCCTGGGTTAAATCCTGCTTCATCATCTTGTATAATCTTTTTGATGTACTATTGGATTTTGTTTCCTAGTATTTTGCTGAGGATTTTTGCATCTATCTTTATCAGGGATATTGGCCTGCGTTTTCTTTTGTTGTTGTTGTGTTCTTCTCTGGTTTTGGTATCAGGGTAATGCTGGCCTCAAAGAATGAGTTTGGAAGAATTCCTTCCCCTTCAATTTTTTTTCCTTGGAATATTCTGAGAAGAGCTGGTGTTTGTTCTTTTTTAAAAGTTTCATAGAATTCTGTAGTGAAACCATCCGGTCTTGGGCTTTTTGTTGTTGCTGGGAGAGTTTCCATTACTGATTCAATCTTGTTGCTCATTATTGGTCTGTTCAGGGTCTCTATTTCTTCTTTGTTCAATTTTTGTAGGTTGTATGTATCCAGGAATTTATCCATTTTCACAAGGTTTTTAAATTTTTTGGCATATAATAGTTTCTAATGATTCTTTGCATTTCTGTAGTATCACTAGTATTACTTTTTTCATTTCTAATTTTATTTATTTGTAATTTCTTTTTTCTTAGTCTAGCTAATAGTTTGTCAATTTTATTTTGTCTTTTCATAAAACTAATTTTTGTGAAACTTTTATATATTGTTTAGTCCATATTGTGTTTATTTCTGATTTGATCTTTATTATTTCTTTCCTTCTACTAATTTTAGGTTTGGTTTGTTTTCACTTTTCTAGTTCCTTGAGGTGCATTGTTAGGTTGTTTATTGAAATCTTAGAAATATTTGATGTAGGTGTTTATTGCTATAAACTTTCCTCTTAGTGATGCTTTTGCTGTATCCTATAGGTTGTAGTTGTGTTTCTTTTTTCATTTGTTTCGAGATATTTTAGGGCCAGGCATGGTGACTCATGCCTGTAATCCCAGCACTTGGGGAGGCTGAGGTGGGCATTTCACCTGAGGTCAGGAGTTCGAGACCAACCTGGCCAACATGGCAAAACCCCATCTCTACTATAAATTTACATGTATTTGCACAGTTACCAAAGTTCCTCTTGTTACTGATTTCTACTTTTATTCCATTGTTGTCTGAAAAGATATGTGATATAATTTCAATTTTAAAAAATTTGCTAAGACTTGTTTTATGGCCTAACATATATCTATTCTGGAAGATATTCCATTTGCTAATGAGAAGAATGTATATTCTGTAGCTGTTAGATGAAATGCTCTGTAAATGCCTGTTAGGTCAATTTAGTCTATAGTGCAGTTTAAGACCACAGTTTCTTCAGTTTCTGTCTAGATGATCTGTCTATTGTTGAAAGTGAAGTGTTGAAGTTCTCAACTATTATTGTACTGGAATCTCTCTCTCCTTTTAGATCTAATAATGTTTACTTTATATATCTCCAGTGAACCAGTGTGGGGTACATATACATTTACAATTGCTATATTCTCCTACAGAATTAATCTCTTTATTGTTATGTATTGACCTTCTTTGTCTGTTTTTACAGTTTTTGACTTAAAGTGTATTTTATCTGATACAAGCATAGCTACTTCTGCTCATTCTTGGCTTTCATTTGCATGGAATATCTTTTTTCATTCCTTCACTTTCAGTCATAGGTGAAGTGAGTTTCTTCTAAGCAGCATATAGTTGGGGTTTTTAATTCAGTCAGTCTTTGTCTTTTAACTGTGAAATGTAAACATTTACATTCAAGCTATTAATTGATGAGGACTTACTTTTGTCATTTTAATAATTGTTTTCTTGTTGTTTTATATATTGTTTATTCCTTTTATTATTTATCTCTCCCATTGGTGGTTTTCTTTTCTTCTACTTTTTTTTTGAGACAGGGCCTCTCTCTGTCACCCAGACTCGAGTGCAATGGCATGATCATACCTCACTGCAACCTCAAACTCCTGTGCTCAAGTGATCCTCCCACCTCAGCCTCCTGAGAAACTGGAACTATAGGCACGTGCTACCATACCTAGCTAATTTCTGTATTTTTTGTTGAGCTGGGGTCTTACTATGTTGTCCAGGCTGATCTTGAACTCCTGGACTCAAGCAATCCTCTTATCTTGGCCTCCCAAAGTTCTGGGAAGTAAAGGCATGAGCCACTGTGCCTGGCCAAGTTGATGGTTTCCTGTAGTGATAAGGTTTGATTCCTTTTTCCTTTTTCATTTGTATATCTGCTCTACCAGTAAGTTTTATACTTCTGTGTGTTTTCATGATGGTAGTCATCATCTTTGCTTTCATATGTGTGACTCCTGTCAGCATTTTTTGTAAGGCTCATCTAGTATTGATGAATTCCCTCCAGTCTTGCTTGTCTGAGAAAGACTTTTTTCCTCCATTTATGAGAGATAGCTTTACTGTATACGGTATTCTTGGCTGACAGTTTTTTTTCTTTGTTTTAGCACTTTGAATACAACATTCAATTCTTTCCTGGCCTATTAGGTTTCTGCTGAAAAATATGCTATTAGTCTGATTCCCTTACATGTGACCTCATGCTTTTTCTCTTGCTGTTTGTAGAATTCTCTTTGACTTTTGTCAGTCTTTGTCTTTGAGTTTTGTCAGTTTTACTATAGTGTGCCTCAGAAAGGATCATTTTGGGCTGACTCTATTTGGGAACTTTGAGCTTCTTGAATCAGATGTCCATATCTCTCCCAAGACTTGGGAAGTTTTCAGCTATTATTTTATTGAATAGATTTTCTATGTCTTTCTCTATATCTTTCCTTCTGAAACTTCCATTATGTTAACAGTTGTTCACTTAGTGATGTCCCATAAGTCCTACAGGCTTTCTTTATTCTTTTTTTTCCTTCTTCTTCTTTGTCTGACTGGCTTATTTCAAAAGATGTGGCTTCAAGTTCATAGAGTCTTTCTTCTGCTTCATCTCATCTATTGTTGAAACTCTCAATTGTATTTTTTATTTTATCCATTCAATTCTTTAGTTCCAATATTTCTGTATGGTTCTTTTTTATTACATCTATCTCTATTTCTCATTTAGGTCATGAGTTGTTTTCCTGATTTCATTGCATTGTCTATCTGTATTCTCTTGTATATCACGGAGTTTCCTTAAGATAATTATTTTTAATTTGTTTTCAGGCATCTCATGGTTTCCTTTTCTTTAAGGTCTGTTACTGGAGATTTATTATGTTCCTTTAGAGTTGTCATGTTTCTTTACATTTTTGTGTTTTTTGTGTCCTTACACTGATATCTGCATATCTGGTGGAACAGTCACCTCTTCCAATATTATGGAGTAGCTTTTATAGGGATAGATTTTATTTTCTGGTAGATGTATCCTGTAGCATTTGTTGGGTAGGGTGATTTGGCTTTGGTTCTGGGTGGGTGCAGTAGTGTAGTCTCTGTGTCATTTTTTTCAGCTGTAATCACTGCCAGTGGTGTCTGCAAGTGCTTCAGTGGCCTAGGCTGTAGGTTTTTTTTTTGGAGGCAGTGGTGCAGCTTTGCTGGGGCTGGCTCTCAGGCCCTGGGGGAGCATGCACAAACCACAGTGGCTTTGCTGTGGAGAGGGGATGAGGTTACTTGCAGGCACCAGGCAAGCCACTCCTCAGTCCCTGGGGGCATGGGCAATGTGCAGTTTCTCTGCAGGGGGTTTGGGGTTGCTGACAGCAATTAGCATTGGGAGGGCTGGTCGTCTGTCCCTGGGGAGTCCCTGGGGAGTCCATGCAGCATTCAGTGGCTCTGCTGGTGGAGGCGGCAAGGTTGCTGGTGGTGGTGAGTTGCTCTCGCCCCTGGGGAGCACATGCATCAGCTTTCCTGATCCTGGGCACAGACCCCTGCTGCACTGGACCACCCACTACCTGGGGTGTAGGGTGTTCTTTGGGCTTGTGTGCTGGGTTTGTGGAGGCAGCTGGGGTCATGCATGGCACTGGAGCTTTCCTCAGCATGGTAAGGTGATAGTAGGTTCACCACAGGGATAGGGAGATGCAGGGGTTACTGGGGTTCAGGGCAGGGTGCTCTGTGGTAGTGGCTCCTCTCTCAAAATGGTGCCATGCCATAGCAGCCTAGATCCCAGGGAATGTGGAAGACCCAACATAATTTCACTCTCTGGAGCAATGCAGATGCATGGACTCCAGGCAGTTCCTTATACTGTGCTAAGGGGCTGCAAGCACCATGGAGCTTTGCTGTAGCTAGGATTGTAGGCATCTGTGATAGCATTGGGGACCACCGGGGATCTCCCACTTAGCTTTTCCCTGCAAAGTGGGGTCCCTCTTGGCTCTGAGTTGATCCCCACCAGGTGCTTTGCCTCCCTCTCTATGCTGCCATCTAGAGTTCTCATGTTTCTGAGGGTCTTTGTCAGTTTTCTTGCTGAATTCCAGTGTTCTCCCTTAGAAACTTCACTCCAAGTACAGTCATCTATTTGTTATTCTGGTCCTTCTTTGCAGAGGAGGCAATATTGGGCACCTCTAGTTAGCCATCTTGTTGGAGTGGGAGTCTTAAAAGCTCTCCAGGTGGCTATAATGTGCAGCCAAGTTTGTGAACCACTGAGCCAACTGCAAGGCATTGACTTGGTTCAGGTATGGTGAAGAGATTTCCTTTTGCAAACTACTAAGCTTGAGGAGCACTGTTCAAAACGCTGCTGCTTTAGGGAGGAGTGCTTATTGGCAGTAACAATTGATTGGAATCAAGCATGGGAGGATTTCAGCTGACTGGATGCCTGCCCCTTGACTTGGGAGATGAATAGCCCTTCCAGGAGGCACCCCCCCATTGGCATCCTATCCCTTGAATAATTTAAAAGTGAACTTAAAGTCATTTCAGGAAAATATGTACCATCTACCTTGTGTCAGCATGGACTGTATCAAATCACCAAATGGACCTTCCCCACCTCTCTTTTATACTTTTTATGGAAAAACTCAGTTCCCCTCCAGCCAAATGTTACTGATGAAGTTTGTCCATGCCCCTAACTTCAATTTCTTACTCTTCTGCCCCTTTTTTTTTGGAGATTCAAGGGCCACTAACTGGCCTTTGGAAGCCACTCCTCACTCTGACCTCACCTCCCCGGATGGCATGGCACATGGCAATTTTCTCCTTGGGTCATCAAGATTTGTCCATGTCAAAATTCTTCAGACTCCTGACAAATCATGTCAGATAGATAGGTTGGGACATGATGGTAGCTTAGTGAGTTAAATATAGCACACCATCTTCTGAGGATCAGATGTTTCACAAGAGGATGGCACTAATTAAGGTCCAGGCAGTGGGACAGGATGGGATAGGGAATAGGAAGAGACAAGCAAGTCTTTTAAACATGACTCAGATCTCACAAGTGGTTTTATCTGCCCAAGATCATCAAGAATAAATGAAGGAAGGGGAAATGGGGAAAAATTGTGCATATGGGGAATTGGGGTGGGAAGGGACAATATTGGAAAGGGATAATACTGGAAGGAAATTTTAGGCTGTGGTTGCAGTTTCTTGTTTCCTTTGAGAGAAAATTGTTCAACCACTTCCTTTAAAAGTGTAAAGCATACAATTAATCTACAAATCTAGATCTGGTGTGGGAAATGAGATCCCCAAAGAAATACAAGTTTGGGATTTTGGAATGGTGTGTGTGTGTGCATGTGTGCACAGAGATATCTTCTATACTAAAATATCTGCAGCATGATCAGGACAAAAATTGTTAAATTCTAAAGGTATATTAGGAAAATTTAGTTTATCTTGATTCATTTTTCTTAAAGGAAGAGAATCAGAGATTTAGAGCTTGGAGGAAAACTATAATCTTAACCAGAGGTTGATAGTGAAGAAGAAAGAAGAAACCCAGAGACAACCTTTAAAAAGCAGACTTCTATAAACTGAAGGAATTCATTAAGAAGTTTCTCACTACCTAATGGAGAGGAAAAATCAAATGCGTAAAGAAATATGGGAAAAAAACAGGTGCCCTTTAAATATGCAGCTCAGGAGCCTCAGGAAAAATTCTGGAACCTAGAAAAGATGGGAATGGAATGAAGATGGAGATGTATTCATGGATCTACGAAAGGAAGAGGTGAGAACAAGTGGGGCAGAGAAAGGAGAGGGAGAGAGGGGAGGAAAACAAATCACAGAGGAACAAAGAGGTGGCCTCATCCTGTGGGCACAAGAGCAGAAAGGTTAGACAGGCTTTTATGAAATTTTACCAGAAGCATTCTTCATTTGCATTACATGAAATAAAAATACCATTCCCAATGGACAAAGAGGGCAAGCAGGTAGCAGAAGGATTCAAAATAGCACAGGTTTTAATGTGTAGTTTTACATCTGTCTTTACTAAAAGATGCTACATGTTGATGTAAGGTCTGTGGGTTACACTCAGAAAGCAACCACAAGCAGACATTCTGTCTCATACAGAACCAATTCCCAATAATTCTGAAGATTTCTGATCCCCTTCCAGCCAACCAGTGATAGATGAGTACAGTAGAACACTTCTTTTTTGAGGCTTCCCCTTGTCTTTAGCAGTTGGGCTTGTTTTGCAGGCATGGAGTCTCAGCCCATGTGTCCTGGCCAGGGCCAGTATACTTGAAATAGACCAGACATCCTTTGCAAAAAGCTGCCTGAAACGAAACCCACAGGGAGTCACAACACTCAATTTGAATGGACCTGGAGAATTGACAGGGACCATTGGGGAGAAACCAGCAATTATTCTGAGCCTTCACAGAGAAGTGGTGTTGCCTCAGGAGCTCCACAAAAAGCAAACACGATGCCCTTCTTTTAGGAAGCAGAGAAAGATGACCACATTCCTTATAGCCTGATAAGCTTAACCTGGCTTCTGGGGAAGATGCTAGAACAAATCATCAAGCAATCAATGTGCAGTCAACCAGAAGGGGGCAAGGCCCAGGGAGCTTATGAACACAGCCGTGTAAAGAGTAAATCAAGTCGGACCAATTTAATTTCTTTCTATGATAGAGTGACAGGCCATGTAGATAAGGTGGAAGCAATAGATGTAATCGACCTGAGGCCTCAGCAAGGCATTTGCTTCTGCCCCACGTGACAGGCTCAGTGACAAGCTGGCTTGTTGTGGTTCAGGCCAGGGGTCAACAACCCCAGAGCTTACAAGATGGCCATGGATTCAGCTCTTGCCATGTGCTCCCTCTTGTTGCTCCACTGCCTCAGTGAGTCGGTGTTCATTGTCACACAATTCTATTTAACAAACCTGTGTTTTGTGCCTACTTAGGGTTTGTTCACCACTAGCACTTAATAAATGTCTCTCAAATGAATGAATGCTTAGGCATACGAGCAGCAATGTTAGGAGACTGGAGCAAGGAAGCTTAACCCCAATCCACCCCCTCCATTGCAAACAGACAACCAGCAAATATTTAGCAATTTGCTCCTTCATCCATACAAATGCCAGAATCCGGTTTTGTGTTTATACAAAAGACTGGGTGTATGCAGAGGTGAAGGAAGGATCTGCCTCCCAACATTTGCCATTTTCTCAGAATAAACAGAGAGAGCGAGAGAGACAGGGAGAGAGAGGGAGAGAGAGAGAGACAAAGAAAGAGAGCCAAAAGGAAGAGATGTTCTTTAGATTACCCATCTTTATCTGTAGTGTAGATGATAGACTTTATAATGCAAAGTATCCATGGATCATAACAAAGTAGACTAAATTGAATAAGTCACAGGAAACAGACTAGTTCAATGAAGACACATGAACAAGACTCAAGAATGACACTGAACTACTCAGGCACAAGATTGGTCTTTGTCCAGATTGTAGGTCAGGCTGGACCCCCAGATGGGGAGAGAAGCCACATGGCTTCAATGAATGGCAGAAGGCAAATGCCATCTAGCCAGGAAGCCAACGCTCTTCAGTGCCCCCACAGAGCAGACCTTATGTGGTTTTTAGTCCTGTTTCTTAGGAAAGATGAGGAAAAACCGGAATGAGTATAGGAAAAAAATGACTGAAGTGATTTAATGGATGGGGAAATATTTTGAGGCATTAGATAAATAGCAAAAGCAGTTAAACTAAACAGAAGGCTATCAGGTATGACAACTGTTGTCAAGGACAAAGGAATGATAAGGGAAGTGCAGATGATTATTCTCTATCTTCCCTCTCGTAAGAAAAAAGAAAATGAAAGATTTTATTTTAAAAAGCTTTTTTTTGTTTCAAAATAACATACACACACACTTTAAAATTAAAAAATGTTAAAAGACTTAAAAACAGTATTCCCCTGTCTTGAATGCTCTCAAGTCCTGCTCCCAAGGCAGGTATTTTTAAAACTCTTTTAGCAGCTTATTTAGTTATTTACCTTCAAATAATATGCTTATATTGTATTTCTTCCCTTTATCAATGTTTTAATATTGTTTATGAATGTTTATTACCCCTCCCACTTTCCCATCCTCCCAGTAGAGTTACATAACAATTTTGGGTTAAATCAATGTTTAAGGATACATTGTTAAGACTGGGTAGATACCGTTCACTGCTGAGCCACATAGTGTGCTACAATTACATTTCATATTTGTGTGTTTATCTTGGAGTTAATAATTGTCTCCTTTCATTGCTTTAATGTGGGTTCTGGTTGGCTTATTGTTCTGTGTATCTATCACAAATTCTTCCCAAACTCTCTAACAGAGCTGTAAATTTTCTCCCTGCATTACCTCTCACTTGGAAAACAGAAAATATATATATATACTTACTTGGTTTTCTTCCTGAAGACCTCTGTCTTCCTGCTCCAAGATGAATGGGTTGTTTACTAGGCATGTTGCCCACCTGTCATTTTGCAGCCACCATTTCCACTATCTGTTAATGTCCTTTCCCCTCTGTACTAGTCTGCTAGGTCTGCCATTAAAAAGTGCCAAGCACAAACAACAGAAATTTATTGACTCACAGTTCTGAGGCTGGAAGACAGAGATTAAGATGTCAGCAGGGCCCTGCTCACTCTGAAGGCACTAGGAGAGGATCTGTGCTGACTTCATTCTTAGCTTCTGGTGGTTCTTTCGTTGTGACAGCATCATTTCAATATTCACATGTCGTTCTCTGTGTGTGTGTGTATGTGTGTGTGTGTGTGTGTGTGTGTGTGTCTGTCTCTTCACATGGCATTTTTCTTATAAAAACTTGAGCCATATTGGATTAGGGTCCCACCCTATTCCAGCATGATCTTATATTAATTAATTACATCTACAATGACCGTATTTAAAAATAAGGTCACATTATGAGGCACTGGGGGTTAGGACTTCTGCATATAAATTTTGAGGGGATGCAACTCAACCCATAACAGCCTCTCCCCCATATTTCTTGTCTCCTGTATCTCATGTCCTGTCTTTCTTGGTTATTCCCTTATTGGGAAGGAACATGTTTCAATAGCTTCTTTCTGAAGGATAAATTAGAAGATTTTGTTGCATAATGGGCATGGTTTTGGATAATTTGGCTACACTGAAAGTTCTAAACTGAAAATTACTTTTCCTTGGAGTTTTAATGGGGCTGTCTTAATGCTACGCATCTTTTGTGTTGCTGTTGAGAAGTCTGACGCCATTCTGATTTCAAACATTTTATATGAAAGCCGTATTTCTCCTTATGGCAATTTTTAAGGTCTTCTTATCCCAGGTGTTCTGAAACTGGCATGTTTCATTGTATTAAGCACTTAGTTTTCCCTTTTAATTTGGAAACTTGTATTCTTCTATAGGAAGCAGTTTACTTTTATATTTAATTATTTCATCTCTTCCATTTTTGGTTTTAATTCATAGTGATGATTTCTCTTAGTAGGAAATTATTTCCTAAATTTATACTCCTGTTTTCCTTTTTTTTTTTTTTTTGAGTTTATTCATTCTGGAAAATTTCCTTATCTTGCTTTTTAACTTTTCCCTAGCTTTTCAACAACTTTTGGTTATATAATTTTAAGAGCTCTTTGATATTTTCCGAATATTGTTTTTAAAAAGAAACTATACTATTCTTTTTTCATAGATATAATATCTTTTCTTCTTTCCCTGAGAGCATTATCTACTATAGGGTTTTTTTTAAGAGTTTTCTTCTGTTCTATATATTTTTTGTTATCCTGAGTTCCTTTTTCCCTGCTAGATTGTCTTTCCTATTGGATACTTTCCCAAAATGACAGGTTCTCTATGTTAAATTTCAGCCTGAGCTACTATAACAGAGTCCCCCACAACCTAACTTCAATATATAATTTTATTTTCCTGTCTTATACTTGTGCAGACATAGGTTTTCATGATCATGTGACTCTGCCATTCTCAACAGATAGCTTTTGTCTCTGGGTCCAAGTTGGCTACCTCAACCCCCACCATCACAGCTGCATCCAACCCACAGGGAACGAAGGAAAGGAGAGAGGAATACATGCCCATGGCTTTCAGGGCATGACCTGGAAGGGGCACACATCACTTCTGATCACACCCTTTTGGCCAGACACATGGCTGGTTGTCACATGGCAACAATTAGCTTCCAGGGAGAATGAGAAATGGTCTCATGTTAGGTGGCCATATTTCCAGCTAAAACTCAGGAATTTTTTAATTGAAGAAAATAGATATCAGTAAAAAGCAGCAGGCTTTGCACAATCCACATAATACAGAGTTTACAGAAATCAGTCTAGCTATTGAAGGAGAAAGAGATTTAATAAAGGGAACTGAGTGTTTTCAAAATCACCTAGAGGACTGGGCTCCAGGATTTTATGCTGAGCTCTTAACAACTTCCGAGACTTACTTGTCAAGGGACTCCGACCTTTGCCAAATCCAGAGGGGAAGGGAGACGGGAGGCTGTAACAGGAAGAATTGAATTCAAGAACATTTTGTCAAAGATGTGATCCAGGGATCAGGACGCTGCCACAGCTCACTACTACCTCTCACAAAGCTGGAGACTGGTCCTGGGAAGACTGCTGTCTGAAGCTTTCATCACCTTGCTTGCCGGCAGAAAAGATAGCCCTAAGTGTTAGGAAGATGGCCTCTACCTCCCTTCCACCTTTCAAAATTGCCAGATGCCTCTTATTGATGGAACCAAATTCTCTTCTTATACCTGGGCTGCAAGGAAATCTGGGAAATGTCGCTTTTAGCTTTCCAGGTTTTAGAGTACAGCAAGACAGACTTCGAGGAGGCAGACATAGAACTGAGGGCCAACCCCACATGTCCAAGACTCTGGCGATTCTGTCCTGTTCATTAGTCTTTACTAGTAGGGCAGAAACAACAGATGAGGTGGGAACCCTGCTTTTTTACTTGAGTGTGGGTTCCCCAAATGTTATCAAAGATTGTCTCTTCTCTGGGACTTTCTCCAAGAAGAAACCTTCAGTCTTCAGCCTGGGGTTATAAGCTGGTTACAAGCATTCAGAGACCTGGAAAGGTCAACTCCTGGTTACAGCCCAGCCTTATCCTGCCCTCCCTCTACCTGAAGTCTTTGAAATAAAAGTCTCAGTCTTTCACCTAAAAATTCATGTAAATTTTGTAATTGACTCAATAATAAATATTTGTTTTAATATAAAAAAATCTCTGCTAAATTTGCAGGTGAGTTAATGTTTCAAAAAGATGTTCCATGTTTAATTTATATTTTAAAAGCTATCCTCTGGCACAAGGCCACAGACCCTTCCCCATCCCCACCTCTAGGTATATACCTTCCAGTTTGAGAAATGCAAACCCAGATTATTTCTCTAATATTCTAGGATCCTACAACGATTCTTCACTTCTTAGTAGGTAGGTAAAAATGAAAAACAGCCAAGGAAACGAAGAGAAGCTTGAAGAAGAATGACCCTCTTCCTTTTTAAAAAATAAATCATATCAGGAAAAAGCTGGAATGGAAAATTCAGAACAGTGATCAATACTTAGAGAAAAGAAACCAAAAGGCCAGGTTTTATTGCATGATCCATGCACTGTGTCCAAGAAAGCAGCTAACTGTGAACACAGGTTTCCAGGGCTAGGAGGAGGTAAAGACAATCTCCCCACCCCTTTTCTTTTTAATGAAAGGAGCCAATGAGAACCCGCTGGAAGTAAATTCATTGCTTCTGGAAAATGCCATATTCCTGCTTCAGGAAGCCCCCAGCCTACGTTTTTTACTGCAGGGGCGCCAGACACAATAAATCATGCATTGTTTTCTTCCAGCCCTTGGACTGGCTGACGGTGACATGTCCAAGACACCCTCACCATTGTGTTTGGGTGTCAGGCTGGGCAAAATCAGTTGGTATAGACCTGGTGAGAAAAACGAAGTGGAGCCGTATGTGGCCACTTGAAAGCAGGAACATGTACAGCGACACTTCTGAGTGGGAGAAAAAAGGACAGAAAGGTGAGTGAGGAAGAGAATGCTTGGATTTGTGTTGCAGTTTGTGGGTTAAAGAGCACTTTGACAGACGTGGCCTCCTTCAGCCCTCTCAACTCTGTTGGAGAGCACCATTTTTGAGATGAATAAATGCAATCTGAGCAAAGTTCATGAATTTATTCAATGTTGCAAAGGCAAGTAGACTCTGGATTCAAACACAGGACTGTCAGATTGCCAGATGGATAATCTGTTAACTACACTCCTTTCATGTCTGAAAGAGAGAAGCCAAAGGCTTTGGAGCTTAGTCCCAGCTCTACCACTGAAGCTAACTGTGTGGCCTTGGGTAGTTACTTACACTCTCAGTGTCTTCCTCTGCACAATAGAGATAATAATAGCAGCTACCCCATTGGACAGTCAAGGGGATGAAATTAGATAATACATGTAAAGTATTTAGCACAGGGCCTGGGACTTAGTGAGATGTACTAGCTACTCTTGCTATGCAAACCCCTGGGAATTGTAGAAGAGGAACATTCAGTGAAATATGGGACAGAATGGAATGTCATTCCAGGTAAATGACTTATGATGCTTATCAGATTTATTTCCCAGCCTTCCTCTATTCTGCATGGAATCACAGAGAGGTACACTTCTCAGGCTTCTTTGCCAGGCAGTGTCCATGTAGTTTTGGTAAATGGGAGACTATATTAAGCAGTGTTCTCTGGAGAAACAGAACCAATAAGAGATAGATGATAGATAGATAGATAGATAGATAGATAGATAGATAGATAGATAGATGATAGAGAAATGATAGAGATAGAAAGTAGGTGATTGATAGATGATCATGATAATAGATGATCAATGGATAAATGATAGATACAGAGATGATAAATGATAGATAATAATGATAATAGTTGATAGATGATGATACTTTGATAAATAATAGATAAATAGTTGATTGATAGATGATAATAGATGATTGATTGATTGATAATAGATGATACATAGAGATTAGATAGATAGAATAGATAGATAGATAGGTAGATGATAGCTTTAAATCAAGGAACTGGTTCATATAATTGTTGGGGCTGACAAGTCTAAAATTTGTCAGGCAGCCTGGCAAGTCTACACATTCAGGCAGAAGGTGATGGTGCAGTTGTAAGGCAGAATTTCTTCTCTGAGGAAACCTGTTTTTGCTCTTAAGGCCTTCAACTGTTTGGATGAGGCCCACCCATACCACCAAGGGTAATCTACTTTCCCTGAAGTCAATCGATTGCAGTTGTTAGCCTTGTGTATAAAATATCTTCACAGAAACATCTAGATTAGCATTTTATCAGATAACTGGGTACTGCAGAATAGCCAAGCTTACACATAAAACTAACCACCAGAGAGGCATGGCCAGAGCCGGGAGAGGGCACGGAGAGGTGAGGGCAGGCCTCCCATCTCTGTGTCCCAGAGGTGATGGTGCACCTTCTGGGCAGCCTTTCAATCCTGGACTTAGTCTCACTAAGCAGCCAAAGCCCATGGTTCCAGTACCTTTAGTTGGCCTGGCTTCACACCCTTCTCCCATGGCCTCTCCAGCCCTAGGGTGGCAGTGGCTTCCTGCTCTGACCAATCTCTGAGTTGTCTCCTTATCTCAATTTGGTGTTCTTGGCACTTCCATTGCCTGGGTCACCAATTCCCCGTGTGTAGGACCTAGCATGAGTTCTGCCTTGCCGCTGACTGGGAGGACTTTTTGGTTAGAAAGGTCTTCACTCAGCTTTCCTTAAATTGCACTGTGTGCCTTCCAGTCATGCAAGTTAGTTCTGGGGATGAGTTTTGAGAAGTGAAGAAGACAGATGCAAAATGAAGACTTGTCCCATGACCACCCTCATAGCTGCTTAGGTGGAGCAATGCTGGATGGGCAGAGAGGATAAAGTCACGGTACCGACCTCCTGAGGACAGAAGAAAGACCATTGCCCTGATCCTAGAGGACTCTGTTTACTTGTTGGCATTGGCTTCTCCAGAGTAATCACCAAATACCTGCATGTCTTAATGAGCAGCACAGCACCACGTGTGTACAGCCCCTCTTCTATCAAGACCAAGGCTGTTCTGGGATAGTCCTCTGGCTGGAAGAGGTACAAGCAGTGAGCAGCTGCTGACGGTCACAAGTCTCATGTCTCTTGGTGTGCACTGGGAGCTTCTGCCTGAAGACACTAGGGCTGGCCAGTGAGGAAAGTTTAGGAGCAAAGGAGCCAACCTCCTCCCCACACCACATCTTTCCCTGCTTTAGTTTTCTCCAAAGTGCTTAGCAATCTCTGCCATACTGTTGTGTTGATTATTTATGTGCTTATCTCTGTGCTCAGGGCTACAAGTTCCACAAAGGCAGGCAGTTTGGTCTCTTTGCTTACTGACCACATCTTTCCCAGAGCACCTAGCAGCACCTGGCTCAGAGTAGATGCCCATTGGATTTCAAACGGAGAGATGTGTCCTTGCCTTTTCAATCCAAAAAAGGTGCTTTCAGGACCTGCCTTCTTCATCAACTCTGAGCAGAGATGCTAATAGAGTCCAGGATATGTCCATTCTTCCAGTGCACCCTCTTGCCCACAGCAGCCCAGAGTGGTCTCTGTGGTAGCCCCAATACCACATCAGGTAGGGGCAGGGGCAGGGGCAGGGAGGAGGTTGGGAGAAGGACAAGGAAGGAAAGTTGTTTCTGTAGCAGGAAACACCTAAATCAGAGACTGAAAGTTAGAGGGGATTGTAGAGGGCAAACTAGTTGGAGGCAACATGCTGTCTGACAGCAGATGTCCCCCTTTCTCCCCAGCTTTGACATCATTTAAGCTCTGCTCCCTTTCATCTCCTCTCGTCATCTCTCTGGCACTATCCCTCCTCCAGGGTTAATGAATCACAGAAGTGGAGGGGAGGGCAGAAGCCACTGGGGCAGCCCACATTTCCAGGGCCCTGTTTCTCATGCCCCTTGAAGCTGTGGCCTGTGTGAACCACAAAGCACAGACATTCAGTAGTGATGATTCCAGCAGGCACTGGGACTCCAGTGGCTTGTCTAGTACTAGCTGGAGAGAGTCATCTTTTCACTTCTGGAACCCAGCACACCTCTGGCTCTCCCCCAGTCAAGCCTGTGTGCAATGGCTCTAACCCAAAGCAAGAGACTGCCCTTCAAAACCTTTTTACTCCCCGAGGTCTAGATGAAGTCCCACTTCTCCAATCACTCCAGCTTCATAGACAAACACTTCTTTCCGAAAAGGCAAAGGCCACATCATCACTGTTCTGTTTTTTCTTATGTGCTTCTTCCTATCTCAGGGACTTTAAAAACACTTTGCATTTTCCCCATCTCTTCCCAAGCCTAGCCTAGATGTGAGGACATAGCACATGATCAACCCACAAGGTTTCTTCCGCCGCTTGATGGACCTAACTGTGGGAGAAGCCATTTCCTCCCAGTGCTCCAAGAGTCAGATAACAGAATAAAAAGCCCCAAAATACTTAGAGTTTAGCCAAAGCTATCAGCCATCTGTACTCATTTTAATCATAGCAAAAGTAACACATGTTTGTTTTAGAAAACTTGGAACATACTGAAAATAATTTTTAAAAGCACATGTATTTTGGTGTATTTCCTGCCAGTGCAAATATGCACACATTTTCAAGGAAATTGGAATCATACCATATAGTTTTCTATCCTTCTTTTCCCTATACTGTTTATGGGGACACTTTTCATGTTGTTAAATATCTTTCAGAGGTGTCATTTTTCATGGCTGCAAAACATGCCACCATATGGATGTGCCTTGCCATATTGTCCTATCGCCCTATCGTTGGATCTTCCAGACATTTCCTGTTCCCAAGGGATCCCTGGAATACTCAGTCCCTACCCACCCACCCCATCTTCGCCTTCAGGCCTCTGCTCTACCATTTAGCTGCATGGTGTGTCTATTAAGGCCCTATCTATCTATCTATTTAGGCCCTGCCTTAGCTTGACCAGCCCTTCCACCAAGCTCCCAACCTCTCAGCCTTCCAGAGAAGCTAATCCTTAGGATTTTCTCTGCCACCATGCATTAAACTCCCCCCACTCCCAGGTCCCATGGGTGCACTCTCATCCACTCTGCTTTAACCAGCCAGCCCTCTCCTTAGCTCCAAATACCCTGACACCCTAATGCCAGTGCCCATTTATCAATCTTATCTTTCTTGCCCTCTTTGTAGTACTGGACCTTTGATCCCTCCCCCCTTTCTGAACCTCTCCCCTCCCTTGCTTCTATCTCTCTTCCTCTCCTGTGCTGGTACGTATGTATGTGTCTACTCCCCACTGGGCATGTACCCCAGGACTTATCCTCATCTTTCTTTCCTCTTCTTGACCAACCTTGTTGCACCATTGGGATGTGATAATAAGGGCTGAATAAGATGGTGCGTGGGAACAGGAGTCCCCTGCACGTCTACAAGTGGCCGAAATTTGGCTCATGCTGTCGTCCCTAGAAGGCCTGAACTAAAACCTTCAGAGCTTCCTCCTCCATTTCGGAAGGGCTCCCTCTAGACCAGGGGCAAGCTTGTTTTATTCCTAAAGGATGAGTTCTCCTCTCTCAAGGGATTTTAGGGGGCTGAGCAGAACTAACCAGCTCCAGAGCAAATGGCCAAATTCCTAATTCCTAAAGGGCTTCTGGGTCTGACTGCCTGGATTCACTTTTTACCTGAGCAGTCTTGGAGCTTGGGTAAGTCATTTATCTCTTTGTGCCTCAGTTTCCTCTTTTGGAAAATGGAGATGAAGATGAGTAATGCACATAACGTGCTTAGAAAATATCTGCCATGTAGTAAACTTCTGTAAATATTAGCTGTTATTACCAATGGCCAAATTCTTCTCTCAGGGAGATGAGGAGGCAAAAAAGCACCCCTACCTCCTTCTACTTCTCCACTGCCCCAGAACAGAGGGAACTCTGGGGATCAGAGAGGGATGCCGTGGACCAAATACATCCAGGAAGGTGGGGTTCTGAAGGTTTCTTTCCAAACCTTAGATATTTGAATTTGTAAGGAGATGGCTCTGATTCATCTCTCATGCTGGATTGTGAGATTCTTATAGACTAGGACCATGCTGTGCTCATCTTTGCATCTCTGCACATGGCAACCTGCCCACAATAGGTGCTCAACAAATGCAACAAATGAAATAAGCTGAGGATAGTATCAGAAAAAAAGAAAAGTAAGACTAAAGAAGCTGAGAGTGAAGTCATCAGTATTTGAGATTCTTCCCCCATCTAGGAAGTTAGCTTCCTGATGCTTATGGAGCTACAGCTGCTTGGGCTGAAGAGAACAAAGAGATGTGCATTCTCAAACAATAGGCATTTTTCTTTCCATTATCCCCTGCTGTTGATTAAGAGGGAGAAAAAAAAAAGGAGTCAGTTTCATTGGACATGATTTTAAGATGTTGAAAAATGAGTACCATAGGCTATTATTAAATTAAAAACAAGATTCAAGCGATACCCCAGGACTTCTCAGGCATTTGGTTGTGCATTAGCTGGACAGAATGCATTAGAACATTTCTATAAAACATGAGATGGAATTTGTGAAAAACCATATCTTGACTCAGAATTAATAAAGTAGGAAAAATGATACACCTTGTTATGGGCATAGAGCAGGCCCTCGGCCAGATGGTGAGGTCAGCATGGGTCATCTCACGGGCTCCTGGCTTTCCTTCATGGATCCCTTTCCCTCTTGGGTGCTGCCTCATACCTTTGGTCTACTGGGACCCTCGTGCTGAGCAAACTCCCAATCACGAAGGCAGCTGGACAGTGAACTGTGTCCCAAAGCTCTCCTCAACCTCCCTCACCCTTTTCCTCAGCAAGCTGGCCAAAAATATATATTGCCAGTGTCATGGGTTGAATGATGTTTCCCTAAATTTCACATTTACCTGGAACCTCAGAACGTGACCTTATTTGGAAACAACGTCTTTGTAGAGATAGTTAAGGATCTCAGGATGGAATCATCCTAGATTGAGGGTGAGCCCTATATTCAATGACGAGTGTCCTTATTAGACAGGCAGAGGGCACACAGAGAGATCCGAAGGGAAGTGGGCCATGTGAAGACAGAGGTAGGCAGAGAACAGGGTGATGCTGTCACAAGCCAAGGAATGCCTACAATCACCAAAAGCGAGAAGAGGCAAGAAAGGAATTATTTCCTAAAGCTTCCAAGGAGGTGCGGCCCTGCTGACACCTTGACTGTGGACTCATAGCCTTCAGAACTGTGAGAGAACAAACTCCTATTGCTCTAAGCCACCAAGTTTGTGCCAATGTGTACAGCAGCCCTGGGGAATCCATACTATAGAGGCATGAAATACTAGTGACTGAAAATGGGTAAACCTGTTACCCACAGAAGCATTTTACACTTTAAATATAATTAACTGGAGAGCTGATCCCTTAAACCCAAAGGAACAAATCTCAACTGGTAGAGTTTTCAGCACAATGGTCAGCCGTTCGGTTTTAGGTCTTTTCCAAGTGCATCATAAACCACCCCATGAAGATAACCAATGCATCTGTTGATGTATCCTGAGCAGGTGGGTGTGAATCTCTTAGAAGGTGGTAAGAAGTTAATGGGACTAATGTTTCAGTTTCCCAAAGTGATTGAATCATGGTTGCTTCAGATGAAGATTTCATTTCAAAGAGGAACAATTTAGGAGGTATTTAGAAATTATACTAAAAATAGTTAGAAAAATAGGGAATGATGTTTGGCAAGAAATTTGCTCTTTGATCTGCAAATACTGACTGATCTATCTTCAAAGCACTGCATGGACAGGTAAGATATAAATACAAATATGATCTAAAGCAGAGAGTGAGCAACTTCACCTAGAAAGTAGTCTTGCAAGAAAAAGAAATAGCCATGAATCTGATCAAACCTTCAGATTTAACTACTAATTTATATTAACATAGGGAAGACTAGACCATTTTAACGGACACCAAGAGGAATCAGTCACAAATGCATCTTAAACTTTAACTACATGAAAATCACCTGGAAAGGCAGGTGCAGTGGCCCACAACTGTAATCTCAGCTACTCGGGAAGTTGAAGCAGGAGTATTGTTTGAGCCCAGGAGTTCAATTCCAGGCTGGGCAACATAGTGGGACCCCATCTCAAAAAAAAAAAAAAAAAGAATAAAAAAAGAAAATCATCTGGAGAGGTTTTGGGAGCTAGGCAATTCTGATTCATGAGTTCTGGGGTGGGACCTGCAATTTTGCATTTCTAGTAAGCTTCCAAGTGATGGAGACCACACTTTGAGGACCACTGCTACAGAAGACAGTTTTTTCCATAACAACAAGCAAAATTACAAGAAAAAAAACAGAAGCGGAGAAAGAACATGTATTTTAAAAAGATATAAGAGATACATCAACCAATACAAACTGTAGTGTGTGTGTTGTGTGTGTATGAGACAATCAGAAAAGTTTGAATACCAAATGGATGTTTTATGATCTTGAGAAAATATTGTCAATATTTTAGGCGTGATGTTTATTTTAAAAATAATTCTTACCTTGTAAAGCCACACACTGCAATATTCACAGGTAAAATAAGAAGTCTGAAGTTTACTTAAAAACTGGGGGAGTAGGCAGGCAGGGAGCATTAGTGAGACATGACTGGCCGTGCGTTGATCATTACTGAAACTCGGTCATGGGTGCATACTATTCTCTCTACATTTGTATATATTTGAAATTTTGCATAATAAAAGTTTAAGAATAAATGAATCAAGCAGAGGGCCATCTTTAGATTCATCTAGACTTTATGCAGGACCCACTGTGTACAGTATCTTCACATGTATTTCTTTTAACTCTCACAACACAGTCTTTTTATGGTGGTTCAGATAGACTGACTTGCCCATTTTTACGCTGCTAGTTAGTGTTAAAGTCTGGAATTCATGGTCAGGCCTCCTGACTCAACACATGGTGCTTATTCCATCGTATCAGATTTCATCACACTTAAGGAGGCAGAAGAATCACCTTGGGAGCTTATTTAAAACTCAGATTCCAGGTCCCCACCCCCAGAGTGTCTCTGATCCAGAGGATTTGGGGTGAGGCTCAAAAATGTGTGTTTTCAATAAGTCTCCCAGGTGACTATAATGCGGGTGATTTGGGGACTGCACTTTGAGAAACACAGTCTTAGGTTGTTGAGCCAACTGGAATGAAGAATAATAGAGCACCCAGTTTCCCAAAAAAAGACATCTAGGTTCAGAAGCCCGAAGTCCCAAGAGACAATTCTACCAAACTTTGATTCCTTCTGTAAGTATTAGGGTGATTAATTCAACTTCAGCTGGATTTCTAGGCCCTTCCACAACTGCTAAATGATTAATGCTCTATTCTGTAGAAGTAACAGGGTTTGAGTCACCTGGAACACTCTCTTCAAGGGCCCAGAGCTGAATGGCACAATTAACGCTGAAACAAGCACCCTGTGCCACACTTCCCTTAGAGGAGGAGCTTCCCAACGCTGTGAATATCAGCTGTTTTTCCCTTTGCCAAACAAAAGAAAGAGTTTTTGTCTAATTCTAATCTTGTCTGCTGATCCCTGCCAAAGACTTTAATGAACATTAAAGTTCTGGAAATTCTCTTGGAAATGCTAATAGAGCAGCTGGTGGGGCAAGTGTGTTGGGGGAGGATGTCACAAATTTTCTTCAGGAATTTGGAGAGGCAAAGATGATTTCCCTTCTGATACCACAGCTCGTGGTCAAAGAAGGCACTGACACAGTCTCATTTTTGCTAACGAGTGCAGTTCAGAAGGCAGATTACACCTTCTATTTCATTGGTTCTGCACCTCAGCTACATGTTCAAATCATCTAGAGAAATGTAAAATCTCTGATTGTGTAGCCCCCTACTCTGGACTGATTATGTCAGAATTGCAAGAAAACTCAGGTGTCTGCAGTTTAGAACTTCCCATGTGATTGTGCAGCCAAGGTTGAGAACCATTCCCGATGCTCTAACACTGTCTTTCCCTTTGAAACTCTGCTTCTAGACAGTTGGTACCTGAGCTCCAGGGACTGGATATCAGTCTTCCCCTGTGTCTTCCTCAGCATCCAATACCACTGGGTGTAGATGTTGTCCTCAACAAATACTTCATTTACTCAGGAAGCATTCATTGGACCTACTATGTGTCCAGATGTGGGGAATATGAAAATAGTAATGAAAGAATTAAATAGCAACTCAAGATATTTTTCTGCAGCTACTTATAAAATATACACCTACTGAGGGATTTCAGAAGGGAGAGCAGTTTTGGGGGTAATCCTAGGAGGCTATACCTAAGAGCTGGGCCTTGAGGATGTGGAAGATTTGGGCAGTGGAAAGAGAGATAAAGGGGAGGAAAGAAGGCCTAGAGATGACTCCCTCAGATAGGCAGAGAGGCCCCACTCAGGACCCAATGCTAAGCTTCGTGGTGTCAAGTTCTTCCCTTCTGCGACATGCTGGCATTTTAGGACATCTAATTTCTACTTCCAGAGTGAGCATCCAGAGATCTACTGCAAAGAGGATAGTACTGTAAGTTAGGAAACCATACAAGGATGGGCAAGTCTCAACCCCTCTGGTCCATTGTCTCTGTTAAATAAGAAACAGAAGCTAAGAGAACTTTAAGTTTCTCTTTCCATCAATTTGCTGAATAAATTCTCTAATTCAGGTCCCAGAGCGATGAGACATAGACCCTATTTTTAAAATAAACTTTATTAAGGTATAATTTATATACAGTAAAATGCATTTAAGTGTAAATTTTGATGAGTTGTGACAAATTTATATACCCATGCCATCACCACCATAGTCAAGATAGAGGACATTTCCATTATCCCCCAAAGTCCCTCTAAGTCCTTTCCCAGTCAATTGCCACTTTCCTCCACTCCAGCCCTACATAATCATGGATCTACTTTCTGTCATTATAGATTAGATTACCGTTTTCTAGAGTTAAGCATATGTAATCTGCAGTCTTTGATGTCTGGCTTTTTTCGTTCAACATATTTTGAAATCTATCCATCAGTATGTATCAGTTAGTTCATTCCTATATAATGCTGAAGAGTATTCCATTGAATGGATATACCATAGTTTGTTGACATATTCATCTGTTCATGGACATTTGGGTTGCTCTCAGTTTTGGGCTATTAAGAATAAATCAGCCGGGCATGGTGGCTCATGCCTGTAATCCCAGCACTTTGGGAGGCCAAGGCAGGCAGATCACCAGGTCAGGAGATCAAGACCATCCTGGCCAACATGGTGAAACCCCATCTTTACTAAAAATACAAAAATTATCTGGGCGTGGTAGTGCGTGCCTGTAATCTCAGCAACTCGGGAGGCTGACGCAGGAGAATCGCTTGAACCAGGGAACAGAGCCAGGCTCTGTCTAAAAAAAAAAAGAATAAATCTACTCTGAACGTTCATGTACAAGTTAATGTGTGAATATGTATTCTTATTTATTTTGGGCAAATACCTAAGAATTAGTTTGTGTGGTTTCATGGTAAGTGTATAAATAACTTTGTAAGAAATTCCAAACTGCTTTCCAAAGTGGCTGTGCCATTTTTCATTCCCACCATTAACATGTGAGTATTCCATTTGATCTATATTGTTATCACCTCTTGGTATTGTCAGTCTTTTAAATTCTGGCCGTACAGATTTTGTTTTGATGTTTGATTTTAGGTTATGCCTTCAGAAGGGCCCTTAGAGCATTTCAGTGGAAGCCCTGTATTATGCTGCTTGGATCCAAGATGAGTTCAGGTGTCTCAGGGTTCTTTCAGGTCCAAATACACTAGCCAGTTTCACCAGCAGTTAAGAGCAGGTGAGCCCGATGACTTGATGCCATCTTTACCACCCATACATGAGTCAATCTTTAAGATCCTCTGCAGTCAGATTTCACAGTCCTAGTGCCACAGCTAATGCCTCCCTGGGCTCTCCTAGTGGGCTACTGACACATTCTTTAATGAAGAGAGGTGGCCTTTGAGTACCAGGAAGTTCTTCTTCCCACTCACGGCAACCCCTTCATCTGATTATATGTTTTAATGAAGGAGAATGAGGAGAGAAAAATGAGTGCCAGACGTATGCAGAATGGGTCTGAACAATAATTACATTCTGCAGTGAAATTTCTAAAATGCTCCATTCAATGTGCTTTGGAAAAGGCTGGCAGGAGAGAACTGTGTGTTCCTGAAAACAGAACTAAGGAAGCACAATTTAAAGCTCTAGCATAAAAACATGCCTACAACAACTGAAGAAAGCCCCTTCCCTTTTTCAAAAGAAAAAATATAAATTGAAGCTCAGTGAAGAGTGAACATTTAGACCTCCCTGGTAATGGATTCCTTCCCACACTGGATTCTAAAACAGTAAGGGAAGATAACAGGGTGCATCCAACCTCCTCAGCCCCCGGGAAATTTAACTGGGTGAATATTGGTTGGATACCTCACCAGACTCCAGAAACTGAAGTTCCCTGATCGGGCAGCTCTTTCTTCCTCAGCCAGGCTGTGATTTGTCTACAACTGAAGGCAAAGAGCTGAGGGTGAATATGAGCTGCGTTTCTGGTCTGTGAGAGTGACCACCAGGAAGGCAGTGCTGGCAACACTCCCAGGGGCTCAGATGCTCCCCTAGAAGGTGACACTCCCAGGGATCCAGATGCTCCCCTAGAGGGTGACAGTCCCAGGGACCCAGATGCTCCCCTAGCAGGATGTCAGGTTTCTGCCTGAAAATTCCAGTATTTCCTCTGTACTCCCCAAAGGGATGGAGGCCATGTCAGCCTTACATGTGGACACCAGAGGCCAATTTTAAGTGTCCACTGGCTGTGTCCCTTCCCCGTCCCACAGTAGTCTTATCCCTGTCCTGACAGTTTGTATGGACAAAACTTCCCCTGAAGCTCAGAATGTTGAGAGGTTTTCTAAGCATGTTCCAAGACCTAGGGCTTCTTAGAGATGACATGGAAATGTCCTCCCCACCCCCTCAACAAATCCCTGTAGGATTCTATAACAATTCCAAGGTCTGTGCCTTTAACAAAAGGCAGAGAACAGGCATCTTAGAGAACCCATCCAGAATCAGATTTTCTGGGTCCAAATTGTATGACTTTCCCGGTAGTTATGATTCTCCAGAGAAACAGAACCAGTATATATTTTTATTACAAGGAATTGACTCAAGTATGGAGGCTGAGCAGTTCCAAGATCCCAGAAGACCTGGTGCTACAAGTCCTAGCCAGACTCTGAAATCAGAAGAGTGTGCTTCGGTCTGTGTTCAAAGACAGTCAGGCAGAGAACAAATTCTCTCTTGCTTAGCACTTCATTCTACTCAGGTTTTCAAAGGATTGGGTGAGGATTACCCCCATTCAGGAGGGCAATCTGATTTACTCACTCCACAGATTCAAATGCTAGTCTTATCCAGAAAGACCCAGACTAACACTTGACCAAATAACCAGGCACCCCATGGCCTAGTCAAATTGGCACATAAAATTAACCATTATAAACGTGAACAAAGTCACTTTGCCTCTCTGTGCCTCAGTTTCCTCATTTATAAAATAGGTGTGATCACAGCCCCTTCCTCACCTGGTTGGTGAGTTTAAGGAGGCCAAATATACAAACTACTTGGCAGAATGCTTGTGCAGTAAGTGCCTTAGCTCCTGGGGAGGGGAGAAGTAGGAAAGAAGAAAGAGTAATTGGAGAAGGGCTTTCTGGGCTAATTTATCACAAACTTAACCATTTCTTCACCCTTACCACTAGAGTTCCTTCTCTCTTCATCTCTCTTTCTTCATTTGTAGCAGCTCTGATATCTACATTTGAAAAGGTTCTGATTCTCCCTAGTGACAGTTTCTTCACTTCTCTTTTTTGTCAGCCTCTCTTCATGGAGAATCTAATTTTTCCACTCAGAATTTCTGATGAAGGTGAAGGCAGAGAGAGGGCTGAGCATGTCATGGGGACATTATTGTCAGCAGCCCTGATGTTGGATGTTGCGGGAATGGAGTGACTGCCTCCCAAACCATCTACCTGCTGTTGGCACAATGCAAGAAGTCCAAAGGCCTTTTTCCCAGGCTGACCCAGCACCTTGTGCTGCTGAGCTTATTCAAATGACCATAACATTAAATATCGCCGTGGAGACAGTTAATGCAGTAATATTACCAGCCGGGAATATGCCTTACAGTGGAAGCCAAGAGAGGCAAGAGGATGTAGTGTGGAAATGGTTTATGTGAAAGAAGTCTTCCCTTTACACAAAAATATCTAAAAACTATTAATTTTGGGTAGCAGCAAGGAAGAAATACATGAAAGGAAAATTGATTTCTATTTAAATGGTATGTTTTCATCACCTTTCTTCAGAGCCTAAGCATTCATCTTTGAGTACCTGTGCTAATTGATTTTGAATGCAATTCAACGCGATTGCTGTAGAATAATAAATCTCAGGGCAAAGAGGATAAAGGAGGGAATTTGAGCCACACAGGAAGTGGTGTAACATGTGGCATCTAAAAGGTGTGTCTGTGTCATCCTGGGGTGAGCTCAGGAGCAGTACTGATGGGAGGAAGGATGGTCCAGGCAGCAGGAGCTGCTTGTTTGTATAACAACCTTGAACTTGAACTCCTCCAGCTGATCTGGGGAGTGCCAACTGCTGGGCCACTGCCTGGGGCTCAGGCGACCTGTCCCCAAGCATGCTGTGGTCCTCTCTGAAGGAGGAAGGCACTCTTGTGGCTACTCTCCCATTCTTCCTTGTAGTACCTGTTGCCTTCTTTCTTTTCTAGCTGCCCCCCCACCACCGCTCACAGCCCTGGTCTTCCTGGCAAGCCTCTTTCTTATTACCCCTTCTCCCTAAAGTTCGTGCCCGTTCCTCCATGGGCTGTCACTTTGGAAGGCAAGTGGCTGAGCTGGTCCCTGGAAGATATAACAGAACCGTGCTAGAGACCCTGAACTCTACCAGTGATGGGGGAATGAATCTCAAAATAAGAGTCCAGGCTCCATGGCTGTCACAGGGGGCAAGTAGACCCTTTGGGATTCATTTGGGTAACCCCCTAAGGGTGCCTGACCACTTCTGCAAGGGCCATGCCATTGTTCATCCCCAGGAGAGATGAGGCAGGAAGCGGTTGGCAGGAGGGTGAGGGTGCAAGATTGGATAGGAAGAAAAGGAGTCAACGAGGGCTCTTAGCTACTCAGTGGCCATGTGGCAGCTTTAATGTTTCTTTCTTGAGCAGAAATATAGCAGATAAAAAAAGAACCACAAATCCATCAAAATGCCCTGTGCAAAGAAGCTGAACAATCACAAAAAAGTGTTGTGCCCATTCCTGAAAATAATTCATGGGAACTTGGTCCAATCTCCATGCATCGGGTCAGCAGGTGACTCAACTCGGAAGGAAAGAGCAGATGGTGTGGTGAGTGTGCAGGAGCCCGAGAAAAGCTGAGATTTGACCGGGTGTGGTGGCTCACGCCTGTAATCCCAGCACTTTGGGAGGCCGAGGCAGGCAGATCACGAGGTCAGGAGATCAAGACCATCCTAGCTAACACGGTGAACACCCGTCTCTACTAAAAATAGAAAAAATTAGCCGAGCGTGGTGGCGGGCGCCCGTAGTCCTAGCTACTCGGGAGGCTGAGGCAAGAGAATGGCGTGAACCTGGGAGGCGGAGCTTGCAGTGAGCCGAGATCGTGCCACTGCACTCCAGCCTGGGCGACAGAGCAAGACTCCGTCTCAAAAAAAAAAAAAAAAAAAGAAAAGAAAAGAAAAGCTGAGATGTGGAGACCAGTGGTGGTCTGGTGGGCTTGTGCAGTAGTTAGCCATTCTGTTTGCACAGGACCAGTTCCAATCCGCATCAGGATCAAATCTTTATACTGACCCACTTGGCATTCCTGGAACTTTGATGTGGCAGGGCTACTCTTGAGCAGGACTGAACTGTCTCCAAGCATTTTTCTCTAAATGATTGAGATCAGGAGTTTATTTCTGAGAATGAACAGTCCTATCCAAGATGTATCTACTTAACCCAGAAGCAACATGTATATGAGATCAAAATACAAAGCCATTGCAGTCAGTTTGGGCACGAAGGCAGTTAATCCAAATTTCCAATGCACAGACAAATCATCCCAAGACAGGCTGAATTATTCATGAACTTATTGGTTTATGTTTTGTATAGATATCGCTTTATTCTTCATGGTAAGCCGTTTAGTTGCCATGTAAGTATATTGAAAATTAAAATAATTATTTCTGTTTACACAACATGAAATGAACTGGACCCTCATGTCCTACATCTCTCCCCATTGCTATCTCTTTCATTCATTCATTTATTCACAGTCTCTATCCTCTTGCAGTTTACCACTTGGTGGGGGAAAGCAAGCATTAAGCAGATAAGCATTTCTTCCTGTGTTGTGGGGCTACGATAAGAGAGATTTAAAGCAAAAAGTCCTGGCCCCTGGCACAGCCGAGTCAAGCTTTCATTTTCTCCCAGCTTGCCAAGCTGCGGTCTCTGTTTCTGTCTCCCCACCTGCCAACCGCCCAGGTGTCCCATTGATTTCTGACATGCCGTGATGTAAAATGGCACGTCGTGGTATCATTCGGTGCAATGTTGACAAAGGTAAAAGAAAACCCCTTCTGGCCCATGCTGAGAGTTCCTTCTCTTACACCCACCTCCCACTGTAGCCAGTTCCTGAATTGCATTTACAGCCGAGAGGATGCGGCAGCAAAGACACCCCACGGAGGGAGGAAGAGAAATGAAATTTCTCTCGGACCCATTGATCTCTCCTCTGAGCGATTTACTAGTCGGGGAGGTGGAGAAGCGGCAGGAGAAGCGCTTAGGGCTGCTCTTTATCTCACTTCTGAGGGCTGGGGACATCCCTAAGTGAATCTGCAACTCACTGAGGCCACACTCCCTGCTGACAGTCCCTTGGTGACAAACCCCTGACTTTGCAGCCCCAAAACCAAGAAAACAGAGGTGGGCAATAATTTGGAATAGGAAAGAACAGGCATTAACAAGCTAGACCTTAAGACATCCCTTAGGTGATTAAGGGGCTGAGCTGGCAGGATGTGTGCAGGGCCCTCTTCTGAAAGCTGTGCGGGAGCTGGGACTGCTCAGTCAGCTCCACCTCCAGCTCGGGGGAAAAATGCACGATGACTCATCTTCCTCCTAGCCAGGACCAGCAGGCGCCTAGGGAGTGTCTGCAAGCCTTTTCTCCGCACTGGGCAAAGTGTAGCTTCTCATGATGAAGAAAATCAACCTTCTTTGTGCCAAGAGCGAGTCCTGTGACCTCATTATTTTGCCCCAAGGTCTGTACTATGAGGGAAGTCCTGAACCCTGAGTTCAGAATTTTATCCTGCCTACAATCCTATGTGAAAATCTTCAGCCTTGGTATTTAGCATTCCGTAAAATACCAAACCTGAGAGGGAATTTGGGGTTTTTTCCATGATTACCTGAGGGCAGGGCAGACCCCGCACCAAGTGTCACTGAGTTCAACAGAGACTTCTGTGAGTGGTCAGGACTAGATATCACAGAGTGAAAGAGAGGACTTGACCTTTGACTTTTCCTTGGGTACTCCACTCCAATCTGGGTACCGTCCCCTCCTCACTCTTCCCTGGCCCGTGCAAAGGCTCCGGGCTTTTTCTGTGTTTTCCACCACACCCTCCTGGAGCCTGATCTTGGATTTCTCACTTGAAACCCACCAGGCAAACATACAAGGGAAAATCAGCAGTTTCACTGCAGTCTAAGCTGGCACAAAATACAGGTCACAAAGACCCTGCTAATAAAACAGGATGTGGTAAAGATGCTGGCCAAAGCCCACCAAAACCAAGATGGTGATGAAAGTGACCTCTGGTCACCCCCACTGCCAATCATCTCCTATCTTATCCTGTGACTTAGAATGCCTAATCTCCTGGGAATGCAGTCCAGTAGGTCTCAGCCTTACTTTACCCAGCCCCTAAACAAGATGGAGTCACACTGGTTCAAAATGCTTCTGACATAATTAGTATCTTTTGTCTTTAGTGCAATCATATCTTCAATATAATCAAATTCAGTTACTTCAACAGATGTTGACTGGGCATCTATTATATGCTAGACTGTGGGATGACAGCCATAAACAAGCTGACCTCGTCCCTGCCCTCATGGAACAATTAGTATAGAAGATGAAAGGAGATATGGACAAGGAAACAGAACATCCTAATGCAGTATGATAAAGGTGTTGGCATGGGAAGCTGAAACTGCAGAAGGGCTTCCGAGCTCCTGAGAGAGGCCAGTGAGCAAGAAGTGATGTCCAAGCTAAAACCAATAAAATGAGCTGGAGTTAGCAGGCAGAGGAGACGGGAGAAAGGAAGGAGAGCAGGCGCTGCAGGAAGAAGGAAGAACATGTGCAAAGGATCAGAGGCCGGGCATAGGATGAGGAACTGCAGAAAGTTTAGGATGGCTGGAGCTTGGATGATGGATGATGGGGAAACAGGGAAAGATGAGGCTGGAGAAATCAGAAGGGTGCAAAAACAAAGGGTGTTCCAAGCCTGACAGAGGGTTGGGCTTCGTCTCTCTTAAGCACACAGAGAAACCAGTGGGAAGTTTTATAATAAGGGAGTGATAGACTCAGAGCACAGTTTGAGAAAGATCTTTCTTGTTGCAATAGGGAGAGGGAGTTAGCAGTGGGTGGACGAGCAGGGAGATCTGTCTGAAAGCTGCTGCAAAGCTCCCACCAGGGAGCATCAGAGGGAATGAAGAAAAGAAGGGCCATGGAAAAGCGATTGAGAAGGAAAGTTGATGTTCTCATTGAGACCTGAAATAGGGAACCCAAGAAAAGGGAATCTGTAGTGAGACAAAGTCTCTCAGTTTTAAGGCTGGATGCTGAAGTACCATGCTCCTGTGTCATGCAAGGCACAGAGGAGATTTCACAGACACCAAGCTCCTTGTTTTTGGGTGATGTGTCTTTTTCTCTAAGCACCTGGCACACAATAGGTGGTGAAAAGTGGTTTTAGATGCATTCATGAATGAATGCATTAATAAATAAATTTAAGACAAGAGTCTCTAACTTCAAAGTTCTTACAGTCTTATTGTAAGACAAGATTATCCCACATCAAACAATTAAAGAACCGCACAAGATAGAACGTAATTAAGTTCTAAATCATCTAGTTTAGGTTATAAGTGCTGGAGTTTCAGAGAAGGGAAAGATCAATGTGGGCTGGAGGAGTTAAGAGTGGCTTAAATATAATTCCCTGACATTACAGTACCGTGGAAACAACAGTGCTGGGCTTAAAATGAAGAGATGAAAGCCAACACATTAAGCCTTATTTACCCAGTGTCGTGCAGCAGACCACCATGATTTTGGGGGACTGAATTAATAACGTTGGCCTTAGGGGTTAATGCTGTTCAGGTGGACTTATTTGTGTACAATTAATAATGGGTTCTGGCATAATTAATTCTCATCGTATTCTTTTTGTAATGATTTTTTCTATCAACGTGAACATTCACAGAACGTAAATTGAACCATTTTAAAGTATACAATTTGGTGGCATTTAGTACATTTACACTGTTGTGCAACTAACACATTTAGATCCAAAGCATTTCCGTCACTCCAAAAGAAAACCTTGTTTATTGTATTCTTTTTTCTTTTTTTTGAGACAGGGTCTTGCTTTGTTGCCCAGACTAGAGCACAGTGGTGTGATCATGGCTCACGGCAGCCTCGACTTCCCGTGCTCAAGTGATCCTCCCACCTCAGCCTCTCAAGTAGCTGGGACTACAGATGTGAGCCACTACATCTGGCTAATTTTTGTATTTTTTGTAGATACAGGCTCTCATTATGTGCTCAGGCTGCGTGTTCATTGTGTTCTTGAATTAACAATGCAATATAGTAGACTGAAAAGAACACTGGAGTATGGTACCTTAAGTTCTCCTCTGAGGTCTACAACTGAGTAGTTCAAATTTGACTCTGAGCAGGTCACTAATGATTTCCGGGCCTCAGTTCCATCATTTGTAAAATGGGAGAGTTTGACTAAGATGATACCCAAGATCTCTTCTAGCTTTACAACCCTGTAATTCTAAATACAGTAGATTTATTGATTGACTGTAATATGCAAAAAAATGATAGTGCATGTCTGTGTGTGTTACAGGGCAGACATGGGAGGAGGCAGGGACTCCCTGAGATTAAGATGGAACCGAATGATGCATGGGTGAGTGTGGAGCTGAGGATATTATCTGGTTGGCTACCCCATTTTTTTTTTTTTACTTGGATAGGTTGGTGTTTAACTCCTTATTGAACCCTGGTTGAATTCAGCAATTATGAAGTCTTGCTCCAGAGTTGCCCTGGATACTACAATTAAGCTGTATTTGCATCCTGAATAAGTTGATGTGTAATTCCAAGGCTAAATGTTTCTTTTTCTTCCTGCCCCAAATCTTTAGTTACAACTTCTCTTCACCAACTTCTTCTTGCACACTTCATGGAAAGAACTTGTTGCCAGTTCTCTGAATAGCCTCAAACATGTACATAGGCCTTATAGTCTGAGAAAATGCGTGGAATCTCAAAACTGATAGAGCAATAAGGAAACAATTATGTGCTCGGTCTCCTGGGTTTATAGGGAGACTTCTAAAATTCAGCCACTATTTGGAAGTAGTTCCTTGCTATGACAGTTAATTTTATGTGTCCACTTATCTGGGCTAAGGGATGCCCAGATAGCTAGTAAAACATTATTTTGGGGTTTGTGAGGGTGTTCCTAGAAGAGATTAACATTTGAATTGGTTAACTGAGTAAAGAAGATCACTCTCACCAACGTGGGTGAACATCATCCAATCTGTTGAGAACTTGAATAGAACAAAACAGTAGGGGAAGAGTGAATCTGCTCTCTTGGCTTGAGGAGAGACATCTGTCTTCTCTTGCCCTCAAACATGGGTGATCCTGGTCCTTGAGCTTTCAGACAAATACTGGGAGTTATGCCATCAGGCTCCCCCATTCTCAGGCCTTCACACTTAGACTGAATTACATCACCTGCTTTCCTTATCAGCTAGTAGACAGTGGATTGTGGGATTTCTCAGCCTCCATAATCATGTAAGCCAATTCCTATAATAAAACTCTTCTTATAGATCTCGTTATATATAGCCTATTGGTTCTGTTTCTCTGGAAAACGCTGACTAATGTGCTTGCCAAAATCTGAAGCTCAAGACTGGAGCTCAGGATGGGATTGCTTGCATACATGCAAAAAGATGCAGAAGACAGATCTAAGATATTGGGCATAGGAGCCACAGGGTAATTGCAAGGGTTGTCAAAATCATAAGGGCAAAATGCACAATGAAAAGACAGAATAAATTCTTATGTAGGTTGTTAATTGGACAGATTCTGGTGTAAGGATGACTGGGTTTCGTTTCCAGTTCATCCACTTAATAGCTTAGTGATTTAAGGCAATTTACTTAACCTGGTTGGTGTCAGTCAGCCTAGGCTAAATTGTGCTGCAGTAACAAATAACCCCCAAATCTCAGTGGCATAAATAAACAAATGAAAGTTTAATTTCTCACTCACAGTCCCCAAGTTTTACTTTAATTTAAAAAAATTTATTGTACTGAAAAATATCAGTGCAAAAAGTGCAAAAATCTTAAGTGAATGAATGATCAAAAATGAATTATCAAAAAGTTAGTATCAGTATATACCAGGCTGAGGAAATAACCCCTATCTGGGATGTGTTGATCTTGTAGCAGAATGAAAAAATAAATGACAGAATCACATAATGACTCAAAGTTTCTGCTCTGAAGTAGATTACATCACTGCTGCTCATAATTTATTGACCAAAGCAAGTTATGCAGCAAAGCCAGGCACCAGAAAGGTGGGGAGGCACTGCAAATGCTTCAGAGCAAGACAATCTACTACGGATGTATCCTGTTCTTCCATCTGTAAAATGGGAATTGTAACAGTGTTTGCCTCAAGTTTGTAATGAGATTCAATTAGATGATATTTGTAATGCGCCTGGCATATGGTAAGTACTAAAAAGATGGTAGCTATTATTATGATCTTGCCCACATGTATCTGTAAATGGTTCCATTAAAATATTTTTATTATGAAAGTAAAGTAATCATAGAAAAATAGAAAATACACATAAGCAAAAAGAATTAGAATCACCTTTAGTCTCACCCTCCAGAGAAAACTATAGTATTTTGAAGTGTATCTTAAGACTTGACACGCATACATTACATACACAGATGCATGTTACAGAAATGAAATATTGCACAAGCTGTGTTATAATCTCTTAAAATTAAACATTATATTGTAAACATCTCCATGATAATAAAAGTATATTCAATTTATCATTTTAGTTTGTTTCATGGTATTACATTCTTTATATATATATATAAACATCATATATATGATGTTTTCCTTCAAAAACACAATCTACTTACTATTGGGGGTATCTTTAAGTTTGATATTGCTTCCAGCACTCACTCTGGTTAACAGTGGTTTGATACTTACTTCTATGCATCTTTCCAGACTTGTTTGCTTGGTTTTCTCCTTAGGTTAAAATCTGAGAAGTGGAATTTCCGGGTATGCTTCTCGCCAAGACTTTTGATATGAATCATCAAAATGCCCTCCGGAAATGCACCTATTCATAAATCTCCCCAGCAGGGCAGCTTTCACTCAGTATCATTTTTTTACATTTTTTCCCTATCTTATAATCCATAGGTGGCAAATGATATTCAATTGCTACTTTAATTGACATTTCTTTGATAACTAATGAAGAAGAATTTTGCATAGGTTTATTGGCCACTTCTAGTTTTTCTCTTGTGAGTACAATTAGTTTTCAAATATACATGGGAACTATTGTGATTTTCTTTAAAAGTCACACAAAGTCATTTAAAATATATAGTCACAAATATGAAATTATACCAAGTAATTATTGTGAAAATTGTTAGATTCAAAAATGACATTGTAGTTATGTAAGAAATCGTCTGTCGTCCTAAAGATTCCTGCTGGTGTGTGTAGGGGTGAAGTGATCTCATAAATGGATATACCAGGAAAAAAAACAAACAGATGAAGCAAACACTGGTAATTGTTGAAAGTGAATGAATCTAGATAGAGTTCATTGTACTGGTCTCTCTAATTAAAAATATATATATATTGTACTGAAAAATATCAGTGCAAAAAGGTGCAAAAATCTTAAGTGAGGGGGTGGAGCCAAGATGGCCAAATAGGAACAGCTCCGGTCTACAGCTCCCAGCGTGAGCAGCACAGAAGACGGGTGATTTCTGCATTTCCGTTTGAGGTACCGGGTTCATCTCACTAGGGAGTGCCAAACAGTGGGTGCAGGACAATCGGTGCAGTGCACTGTGCACTGTGAGCGAGCCGAAGCAGGGTGAGGCATTGCCTCACTCAGGAAACGCAAGGGGTCAGGGAGTTCCCTTTCCTAGTCAAAGAAAGGGGTAACAGACGGCACCTGGAAAATCGGTTCAGTCCCACCCTAATACTGCGCTTTTCCAACGGGCTTGGAAAACGGCACACCAGGAGATTGTGTCCCGCACCTGGCTCGGAGGGTCCTATGCCCACGGAATCTTGCTGATTGCTAGCACAGCAGTCTGAGATCAAACTGCAAGGCAGCGGCAAGGCTGGGGGAGGGGCGCCCGCCATTGCCCAGGCTTGCTTAGGTAAACAAAGCAGCCAGGAAGCTCGAACTGGGTGGAGCCCACCACAGCTCAAGGAGGCCTGCCTGCCTCTGTAGGCTCCACCTCTGGGGGCAGGGCACAGACAAACAAAAATTCAGCAGGAACCTCTGCAGACTTAAATGTCCCTGTCTGACAGCTTTGAAGAGAGTATTGGTTCTCCCAGCATGCAGCTGGACATCTGAGAACGGGCAGACTGCCTCCTAAAATGGGTCCCTGACCCCGAGCAGCCTAACTGGGAGGCACCCCCCAGTAGGGACAGACTGACACCTCACTCAGCCAGGTACTCCTCTGAGACAAAACTTCCAGAGGAACTATCAGACAGCTAAATTTGTGGTCTCACGAAAATCCACTGTTCTGCAGCCACCGCTGCTGACACTCAGCCAAACAGGGTCTGGAGTGGACCTCTAGCAAACTCCAACAGACCTGCAGCTGAGGGTCCTGTCTGGTAGAAGGAAAACTAACAAACAGAAAGGACATCCACACCAAAAACCCATCTGTACATCACCATCATCAAAGACCAAAAGTAGATAAAACCACAAAGATGGGGAAAAAACAGAGCAGAAAAATGGGAAACTCTAAAAAGCACAGCACCTCTCCTCCTCCAAAGGAACGCAGTTCCTCACCAGCAATGGAACAAAGCTAGATGGAGAATGACTTTGACGAGTTGAGAGAAGAAGGCTTCAGATGATCAAACTACTCCGAGCTACAGGAGGAAATTCAAAACAATAGTAAAGAAGTTAAAAACTCTGAAAAAAAATTAGATGAATGGATAACTAGAATAACCAATGGAGAGAAGGGCTTAAAGGAGCTGATGGAGCTGAAAGCCAAATTTTGAGAACTACGCAAAGATTGCAGAAGCCTCGGGAGCCGATGCGATCAACTGGAAGAAAGGGTATCAGTGATGGAAGATGAAATGAATGAAATGAAGCGAGAAGGGAAGTTTAGAGAAAAAAGAATAAAAAGAAACGAACAAAGCCTCCAAGAAATTTGGGACTATGTGAAAAGACCAAATCTACGTCTGATTGGTATACCTGAAAATGACGGGGAGAATGGAACCAGTTGGAAAACACTCTGCAAGATATTATCCAAGAGAACTTCCCCAATCTAGCAAGGCAGGCCAACATTCATATTCAGGAAATACAGAGAATGCCACAAAGATACTCCTCGAGAAGAGCAACTCCAAGACACATAATTGTCAGATTCACCAAAGTTGAAATGAAGGAAAAAATGTTAAGGGCAGCCAGAGAAAAAGGTCGGGTTACCCACAAAGGGAAGCCCATCAGACTAACAGCTGATCTCTCAGCAGAAACTCTACAAGCCAGAAGAGAGTGGGGGCCAATATTCAACATTCTTAAAGAAAAGAATTTTCAACCCAGAATTTCATATCCAGCCAAACTAAGCTTCATAAGTGAAGGAGAAATAAAATACTTTACAGACAAGCAAATGCTGAGTGATCTTGTCACCACCAGGCTTGCCCTAAAACAGCTCCTGAAGGAAGCACTAAACATGGAAAGGAACAACCGGTACCAGCCACTGCAAAAACATGCCAAATTGTAAAGACCATCGAGGCTAGGAAGAAACTGCATCAACTAACGAGCAAAATAACCAACCAACATCATAATGACAGGATCAAATTCACACATAACAATATTAACTTTAAATGGAAATGGGCTAAATGCTCCAATTAAAAGACACAGACTGGCAAACTGGATAAGGAGTCAAGACCCATCGGTGTGCTGTATTCAGGAAACCCCTCTCACGTGCAGAGACACACATAGACTCAAAATAAAGGGATGGAGGAAGATCTATCAAGCAACTGGAAAACACAAAAAGGCAGGGGTTGCAATCCTAGTCTCTGATAAAATAGACTTTAGACCAACAAAGATCAAAAGAGACAAAGAAGGCCATTACATAATGGTAAAGGGATCAATTCAACAAGAAGAGCTAACTATCCTAAATATATATGCACCCAATACAGGAGCACCCAGATTCATAAAGCAAGTCCTGAGTGACCTACAAAGGGACTTAAACTCCCACACAATAATAATGGGAGATTTTAACACCCCACTGTCAACATTAGACAGATCAACAAGACAGAAAGTTAACAAGGATATCCAGGAATTGAACTCAGCTCTGCACAAAGTGGACCTAATAGACATCTACAGAACTCTCCACCCCAAATCAACAGAATATACATTCTTTTCAGCACCACACCACACCTATTCCAAAATTGACCACATAGTTGGAAGTAAAGCTCTCCTCAGCAAATGTAAAAGAACAGAAATGATAACAAACTGTCTCTCAGACCACAGTGCAATCAAACTAGAACTCAGGATTAAGAAACTCACTCAAAACCACTCAACCTCATGGAAACTGAACAACCTGCTCCTGAATGACTACTGGGTACATAATGAAATGAAGGCGGAAATAAAGATGTTCTTTGAAACCAACGAGAACAAAGATACAACATACCAGAATCTCTGGGACACATTCAAAGCAGTGTGTAGAGGGAAATTTATAGCACTAAATGCCCACAAGAGAAAGCAGGAAAGATCCTAAATTGACACCCTAACATCACAATTAAAAGAACTAGAAAAGCAAGAGCAAACACATTCAAAAGCTAGCAGAAGGCTAGAAATAACTAAAATCAGAGCAGAACTGAAGGAAATAGAGACACAGAAAACCCTTCAAAAAATTAATGAATCCAGGAGCTGGTTTTTTGAAGAGATCAACAAAATTGATAGACCGCTAGCAAGACTAGTAAAGAAGAAAAGAGGGAAGAATCAAATAGATGCAATAAAAAATGAAAAAGGAGTTATCACCACCGATCCCACAGAAATACAATCTACCATCAGAGAATACTACAAACACCTCTACGCAAATAAACTAGAAAATCTAGAAGAAATGGATAAATTCCTCGACAAATACACTCTTCCAAGACTAAACCAGGAAGAAGTTGAATCTCTGAATAGACCAATAACAGGCTCTGAAATTGTGGCAATAATCAATAGCTTACCAACCAAAAAGAGTCCAGGACCTGATGGATTCACAGCCGAATTCTACCGGAGGTACAAGGAGGAACTGGTACCATTCCTTCTGAAACTATTCCAATCGATAGAAAAAGAGGGAATCCTCCCTAACACATTTTATGAAGCCAGCATGGTCCTGATACCAAAGCCTGGCAGAGACACAACCAAAAAAGAGAATTTCAGACCAATATCCTTGATGAACATTGATGCAAAAATCCTCAATAAAATACTGGCAAACCAAATCCAGCAGCACATCAGAAAGTTTATACACCATGATCAAGTGGGCTTCATCCCTGGGATGCAAGGCTGGTTCAACATATGCAAATCAATAAATGTAATCCAGCATATAAACAGAACCAAAGACAAAAACCACATGATTATCTCAATAGATGCAGAAAAGGCCTTTGACAAAATTCAACAACCTTTTACGCTAAAAACTCTCAATAAATTAGGTACTGATGGGACATACCTCAAAATAATAAGAGCTATCTATGACAAACCCACAGCCAATATCATACGGAATGGGCAAAAACTGGAAGCATTCCCTTTGAAAACTGGCACAAGACAGGGATGCCCTCTATCACCACTCCTGTTCAACATAGTGCTGGAAGTTCTGGCCAGGGCAATCAGGCAGGAGAAGGAAATAAAGGGTATTCAATTAGGAAAAGAGGAAGTCAAATTGTCCCTGTTTGCAGATGACATGATTGTATATCTAGAAAACCCCATTGTCTCAGCCCAAAATCTCCTTAAGCTGATTAGCAACTTCAGCAAAGTCTCAGGATACAAAATCAATGTACAAAAATCACAAGCATTCTTGTACACCAATCACAGACAAACAGAGAGCCAAATCATGAGTGAACTCCCATTCACAATTGCTTCAAAGAGAATAAAATACCTAGGAATCCAACTTACAAGGGATGTGAAGGACCTCTTCAAGGAGAACTACAAACCACTGCTCAATGAAATAAAAGAGGATACATACAAACAAATGGAAGAACATTCCATGCTCATGGGTTGGAAGAATCAATATCGTGAAAATGGCCATACTGCCTAAGGTAATTTGTAGATTCAATGCCATCCCCATCAAGCTACCAACGACTTTCTTCACAGAATTGGAAAAAACTACTTTAAAGTTCATATGGAACCAAAAAAGAGCCCGCATCACCAAGTCAATCCTAAGCCAAAAGAACAAAGCTGGAGGCATCACACTACCTGACTTCAAACTATACTACAAGGCTACAGTAACCAAAACAGCATGGTACTGGTACCACAACAGAGACATAGATCAATGGAACAGAACAGAGCCCTCAGAAATGATGCCGCATATCTACAACTATCTGATCTTTGACAAACCTGACAAAAACAAGCAATGGGGAAAGGATTCCCTATTTAATAAATGGTGCTGGGAAAACTGGCTAGCCATATGTAGAAAGCTGAAACTGGATCCCTTCCTTACACCTTATACAAAAATTAATTCAAGATGGATTAAAGACTTACATGTTAGACCTAAAACCATAAAAACCCTAGAAGAAAGCCTAGGCAATACCATTCAGGACATAGGCATGGGCAAGGACTTCATGTCTAAAACACCAAAAGCAATGGCAACAAAAGCCAAAATTGACAAATGGGATCTCATTAAACTAAAGAGCTTCTGCACAGCAGAAGAAACTACCATCAGAGTGAACAGGCAACCTACACAATGGGAGAAAATTTTTGCAACCTACTCATCTGACAAAGGGCTAATATCCAGAATCTACAATGAACTCAAACAAATTTACAAGAAAAAAACAAACAACCCCATCAAAAAGTGGGCAAAGGACATGAACAGACACTTCTCAAAAGAAGACATTTATGCAGCCAAAAGACACATGAAAAGATGCTCATCATCACTGGCCATCAGAGAAATGCAAATCAAAACCACAATGAGATACCATCTCACACCAGTTAGAATGGCCATCATTAAAAAGTCAGGAAACAACAGGTGCTGGATAGGATGTGGAGAAATAGGAACACTTTTACACTGTTGGTGGGACTGTAAACTAGTTCAACCATTGTGGAAGTCAGTGTGGCGATTCCTCAGGGATCTAGAACTAGAAATACCATTTGACCCAGCCATCCCATTACTGGGTATATACCCAAAGGACTATAAATCATGCTGCTATAAAGATACATGCACACGTATGTTTGTTGCGGCACTATTCACAATAGCAAAGACTTGGAACCAACCCAAATGTCCAACAACGATAGACTGGATTAAGAAAATGTGGCACATATACACCATGGAATACTATGCAGCCATAAAAAATGATGAGTTCATGTCCTTTGTAGGGACATGGATGAAACTGGAAAACATCATTCTCAGTAAACTATCGCAAGGACAAAAAACCAAACACTGCATGTTCTCATTCATAGGTGAGAATTGAACAATGAGAACTCATGGACACAGGAAGGGGAACATCACACTCCTGGGACTGTTGTGGGTTGGGGGGAGGGAGGAGGGACAGCATTAGGAGATATACCTAATGCTAAATGACGAGTTAATGGGTGCAGCACACCAACATGGCACATGGATACATATATAACAAACCTGTACATTGTGCACATGTACCCTAAAACTTAAAGTATAATAAAAAAAAGAAATAATATTAATTTCATAAACTTCAAAAAAAAATCTTAAGTGAATGAATGACCAAAAATGAATTATCAGAAAGTTTACTCGGCCAGGCACAGTGGCTCACACCTGTGATCCCAACACTTTGGGAGGCTGAGGTGGATTACTTAAGACTACAAGTTCAAGACCAGCCTGGGCAACATGGTGAAACCCCGTCTCTACTGAAAATACAAAAATTAACTGGACATGTGCCTGTAGTCCCAGCTACTCTGGAGACTGAGGTGGGAGGATCACTTGAGCCTGGGAGGTCAAGGCTGCAGTGAGCTATGATTGTGCCACTGCACTCTAGCCTGGGCAACAGAGTGAAACCCTGTGTCTTAAAAAAAATAAAAAATAAAAAAAGTGAACTCTCTGTATAACAGTAATCCAGGATAAAAAATAGAACTTTACTGACATTTCGGGAATCCCTATCAAACCTCTTGCCCAAAAATAACTGTCATAGATTAGTATTGCCCATTTGAACCTTACATAATGGAAGTATACAATGTGAATTTTTTTGTCTGGCTTCTTTCTGTCAACATAATGTATGGATAAATAAATTTTTAAAAGCTGTCTTTTGATGAGCAGAAGTTCTAAATTTTAATGTAGTCCAATTTATTAAACTTTTATTTTATAGCTAGTGCTCTTTGCATCCTGTTTAAATAATCATACCTACCCTGAAATCATGAAGCTATTTTTCTATGTTATATTCTGGAAGTTTTTTTGTTTCACATTTAGGCCAATCATCTGTCTGGAATTCACTTCTTTTGCTTAATGTCAAGATTCAAGTTTTTTCCCTTATGGATAGCCTGTACTGTTTATTTTAAAAACTTGTCTTTTTTTCTCTGGCCTGCCGTGCTGTCTTTGTAAAACTGCAGTGTCTGTACAGGTGTGATTTTGTTTCTGAACTTCCTCTTCAGTTGCTTTGGTCTATTTGTCTATCTTTTCACCAGTTACACACTGTCTTCATTACTGTGGCTTTGTAAGTCTTGATGTCTAGCAATAAAAATTTTCCATCTCATTTTTCTTCTTTAAGTGTTCAGTCCTACAAGGATGGTATATATTTGGTTCACCCTTACTTTAAGGTGTTAGCCCACTGGGTCTCCACTATAAGCATAAAGTGTGTTTAGTAATTTCCATTTCTTTGCTATGCCCTGAACCCTAGATTTCATCCTCTAGCCTTGCATGCTCCACCTACCTTCTTCGGCTCTGTCAAAGAAGCCAAAGCATATACTCTATGGTCAGTCTAGCCCCCTCAGTGCCAGGCCCATCTGTCTAGGCTTCCTTCTTCTGCTGGTTCTTGACATCCTGACTCTTCAAGGCCCTATGCAAACTGATAAATTTTAAGTCATATCTAGCTTCTCTAGTTCTGAGTGAAAGGTTTAGTCTGAATTATGGCAGAGTACTGCCATTACTGAAGGCAAAACTCCCTATCCTGTGGAATGACTAATTAGATTTAAAAATATTTACAATAAAAATGAAAGATGTTTAAAACACAAAAGAAAAATGCACTCAAATTAACATTACATAGCTTCTGAATCAGTAGATACCAAACATGACTACTCGCTAAGGAAGTGCTAAGAAAAGGTTTTGCTGCTGGCAGATGTCCTCAGACAGGTGATGCCAGAGGCTTACTGGTCTAGAGTAGAGAGCCACAGAAACCAATCTGGAAGACTGGGGCCACTTCTGGAAGTGGTGCCACCTGCACAGGCACTGGTGACATTCAACCAGCCCAGACAAGTGACGCCACCTACTTAGAACTAAAGAGAGAAAAACTGACTGCATTTTTCACTTGTCAAGGGACTTCTTGGAGCTGTGTCAGAAGCACCTTATATAGACATGCATGTCACTATGAGGTCTTTGATGTTCTTATGAGTAGGCTTTGGTATGCAGAAAAGACTATTTCAGGCTTAGTTTTAGAAATAAGATTTTCAATGTCTTAGTAACGAATGCTAACATTTAATGAGTGCTTATTATATGGCAGGAACTATTCTAAGAGGTTACACCTATTAACATATTTAGCATGTTGTTAATGTCAACATTCCCATTTTACAGGTGAGGATGCTGAGGCACAGCCAGGTCCATTTCCCTGTCCAGGATCACACAACAATTAAACAGAAATGCTAGGTTTTAAACCCTGGCAGTTTGGCCGCAGCAACCAAGCTCTTAACCACTGTATTCTGTTGTTTCTCCTTAAAGAGCCAAATTTAAACCAATTTAAGCTTTTACATTTAGCTTATACATTTCATTATTCTTTGTGTAAGTCCAACAAACTGTAACAACCACTTTAAAGGAGACTTTGGTTCATGGATGATTCCATGTACAAACTTGGTTAATTAAACTCCTTTAAACATTTTAAACTACAGTTATAAATTTAATATGTTCAATTTCCTTTTAAAGTGCTTGTTTGACTGACAAATAAAATCCTCCCAAAACTTAAGTTCTTATCAATGTAATATGTTAAGCTTATGAATATGATGAACCCTAAATTCTCCTGTATTCTAACCCTGTAAGTTAATTTTGTAAGATTTCCACTTAAAATCACACACTTAATGAATCACTCAGTTCACACTTTAATGTCATGAGACTAAACTGTTACTAAGAAGGTAAATTCTCTTAAACATTACAAACTTAAGATACAAAAATGCACAAAATTTCTTTATGCAACAATATCAATGTTATCAGTTTGAGTCATTTGAACATTTGTATTTTTAATAATTTAAAAATTTTCTGGGGTTAAAACATGTTTGCATGTAAGCAAACAATGTTGTCATTCTAAACAAATTTGGGGATTACTTTCCTAAGTTTTTTTTGTTTTTTCCTATAGATAAGGTTTCTTAAATGACCAGGAGTGTTAATCATAATTTGACCAGATTCTTACTGGCAATTTAGCCAGCATTTAGGCTAAAGCGACTTTTACTGTCACAATGTCATGATTTTCAAAATTCAAAGAGTGAAATGGTCCTCACACCACCACCCATGCCCCTGTTTCTAGGTTATGATGTTAGATAATTTTTTAAGTCATACAGTGTCTATTGCTTCTCCTCAGGTAGCCACATACTTAATTGGGTTCAATAATCTATTTACCACTCCATTCCATTCCAATTTATTTTTTATTCTTCTTCTCTGTTAGGACTATGCAACTTCTATGGATATTAATATAATAACTGATTGAATTTTGCATGTCTCCTGTGGCTTTGTCTGGCTCTAATTACAACTTCTCCTGGCAATATGCACATACACACACCCCCAAGTATTTTTATGGCTACTTAGTGTCATAAACAATCTATTGGTCAAATTTGAATATCCAAGAGAATCACAAATCTAAGCATTTGCTTAGGTGTGTTTTAAGAGGGATAAATAAGAACATGCACACAATTTAGATGTGAAGGTGCTGGCTAAAGAAATGTGCATTTGATTGAAGATTTGAATGAACATTTCAGACCAGCTTGGCCATTACAAATCAGTTGGTGGCACAATGCTCACCTCTATCCCCACCCCACCCAGAAAACATTTCCTTTTTACTTTAAGACTTTAAAAAACAATGTGAGGGATTCAGAAGTTCATTCTCTTTCCTCCAGACCCAATACTTAAGCCCCTTGTTCTTGAATTATCAAAAAGCCTCGGTAATTGCTTGAACATGTTAATTTATCCTGCAACCCTGCTGGCTTCATCTGACTGTATTTAAAGGATTTAAGGGTGACAGGGACCAGCTGGAGAGAGATGTTTTGTCTGTGAATGTGGAGTCTGAGCTCAGAGATGGGTGTGCTGGGACTCAAGTTCGCTTGGAGCATTGAAATGGAGTGGCTCTGTGCGTGCTGGTATTGAGGCTCGCCTTGCTTTTTCTCCTTTCTCTCCTCCCTCCTCCTGGAGCTCAGTCTCTCCCTACGACCCTCCCTTTTGCTCCCTCACCTATTCTCTCTCCATCCAGAGACTATAACCTTGCCAGAGAGTGGGAGATCGCCACCCCTGCCCCCAAGCTTATTGTTGCTACAATTTGAGCCAGGAGCGGCTCGAATGCATGTATTGATAATCACAGCTGGGACTGCATGAGCAAAATAAAACCAGTAAAATAAGAGCTAGTGGACAGTCAGAGACCACGGAAAACCCATCGATTGTTGCTGCGGCTTCTTTCCATACGGCAGAATGAGTGCGGAAAAGCTGAGCTCTGGGTAATTCTGGCAAACAATGTACTGTAGAGCATTATTTGTAAGTCCCCAAAATCAAAGTGGAACGCTAGCTCCCCACAGAACATGCTTCGTTAGTGTGGAACAAAGGGCTGTTGCTGGCTGGGTACAGCATTTTCCATTTTGCAGCATAGTGAGGGGTGGGGAAGGGGGGCAACAGGTACAATGGAAGCTCAGGGAGGCTGTGCTGACCAAGTCCCTGCAGCAGAGAGGGCTCCAGACAGAGGAGAGCCACCCCTTCCTTAGGGTAGGGCCTGCCATTACGGAGGTCAAAGATGCCAGCTCTGGGACCAACTAGCTGTGGGACCTTCAGCAGATGCTCATCCCGGGGGCCTCAGTTTCCTTCCTGCTTTAATTGCAGGGTTTTTGTGAGGATAAAATATGACACAGTGATGTAAAAGCATCTGTTTTGCATGCATTTATATTATTTTAGAGATAAGCCCAGCATCGTGATGGGGCAGAAGTGTGTATCAGGGACAACCTGGTCAGGTCCCCAGGGAAACTGATGGCATGCTCAATGGGGGAACCAGGAGAGGAGTTCTTACAAAGTATGAATAGGGCAAAGGGAAACCAGAAAATGATGCCAAACCCCCAGGATTGGCACAGCAGAGAGATGTTCCATCCCTAGGAGCAAAAGGAGGAAGGAGGTTGTAAGTCTTGGAGAAAGCTGCAGCTACAGCTGCAGAAGAGGGCTGTCCCACAAAAGCTGTGGCCTTTACTAGGAGAACTTGGCTGCCCCAAAGGGTGGCCCATGCAATGAGGAAGCAGTGGTAAAGGGGTGATCGCCCTGACCTCACTCTTTCCTCCCACCCTCTGATCTCCTGGCAGAGACTTGCATTGGCCCAACCCAACAGGAGCTAGAGGAAAAAGAAGCCCACCCTAGACCTTTAGGTCAGCCTCCCAGGCCCAGAGGAGCTGAAAAAGGGTAGAGAGTGGTTGTGGAAATGTCTGGCACAGTGCCCCTGCTCTGTGTCCCCAGGCCCCCTAGGTATTTGCTGTACTCTTGGGATGCTTATCCACTTATATTCCGTTTGTCCATATTAGACCCTTGGAAGCAGAGGCTGCACCTACTCCAGTGGGTTCAACACATGTTGGAAGGTTTGGGGCTGCTGGTCTTGGCTCAAGAACAATGATGTAGTGCAGGCATCACTGGGATTCTCTTGGCCTTTCCTTCATTTTTGTCACCTCATGGTGGCATGATCCTGGCACCTTATTGTCCTGTCCTCTTAACATGGTCCCTGGAACCTGGAGGGTACTCAGTCAATTAGGAGTGACCAAAGGCATGAGTTCACGATGCCCTGACTGCCAACTAAAGTTAGTAAAGAGGGAGATGTTGCCTTTGTCTGTGAGCACAGCCGTCTATAGATGCTGCCTGAGCACAGACCACACACCCAGGAACCTCCAAGAGGCTCAACATGCATGCTCTGACATCTCGGTCGTCATGCTCTCCTACCATGCCCCTTGTGTCCCTCAACCACACCTGTACCATGATACCTCAGCTCCACGTGGTCTGCCCTTGGGTATCCCATATATTCACCTCCAGCTCTGAAAGCTGGTGCCATTCCTGTCCATTCTTGTCATTCTCATACCCTTGTTACAGATGAGAAACAATTTCAAGATTCTTGTATTCTAGACCAGCAAATTCTTCATTATCCTCTTACAGAGAAAACAACCACAGGCTTCAGCTTGGGGAAAAAATAATTAAAAAATAAAAGTCTACTTCCATGGTGTCCCACCCCTAAGCTGCTCCACCATCCTACAGCCAGCTGTTCAGAACACAGGCCCTTGCCTGAAATCTTATTTCTTTAAAAAGAAAAAAAAAAAAAGAAAGATGGAGGAGAAAGAGAAAGAAGGGAGTAGAGGAGAAGAAGAAAAGAGAGGAGGAAGAGAAAAAAGAGGAAGAAAGAAGGAGGAGGAGGATACTAGAAGAAATCATGCCCCCAGATTCCAAGGATTGATCCAGAGGAGCCCAAATATGTGCCCCCACTTGAATTTCTTTGGCTACTGGCCCACATGAGCCAGATGACTCTGCAGGGCAGGAGGCGGAGTCAAAGACGGACTAACTCCGTTACTCCTCTTCCAGGCTTTTCCAGCAAAATGTAAGCTCCAGTCAGTTGCGGATACTGGGCCTTCTCTTCAAAACAGCAACTCACAGAATTCTCCCAGGAGAAGGAAGATAGCATAGAGCCTAATACATCACCAAATGGCATTTGACTTCAGGAACAAACATGCTTTCTTTGACCCACAAGGCCTTTTTCAGCAATGGAATGAGTTACTCTGTTAATGAGTTACAAAATCACCCATGAGTAACAAACCCCAAGTAAGAATGCTTCAATAAGATAAAAATGTATTTCTATCTCACATTAAATTGAGGCAAGTATAGCCCTTCGTGCACAGCATCAGGGACCCAGGCCTCTGCTGTCTTGGTAGTCTGCCATTCCTGGTGTGTTCATTCTGTCCATATATTCCAAAATGGTCCCCAGCATGTCTGTACACCTGCTAGTAGGACTGGGGGGAAGGAAGGCAAGGCTACACCCTTCCTTTTAAGGGAAAGACTCAGGAATGTCCACACATTATTTTCTCTCTCATTCTATTGGCCGTAATTTAGTCACATGGCAACCATTCCCTGCAAGGGAGACTGGGAAATATAGTCTTTATTCTCAGTGGCCTTGTAGCTCAACTAAAAATTATTTCACTCTGGAACGGAAAGAAAATATTTTTAGGGACAATTAACAGTCCATACTACAATGGCCAAAATATAAAAACTGGTATATTTCATGTAAAAACACAGATTCTAAACTTCTTCTTTAAGAGTTAAAGGATCTGACAATATTGGGAGATATTTCTACTGACTAAGAATCAGCTGGACTGAGGAGAAGCTCAGCCCTTTCCAATTCTGCAGGTTTCCCCGACTTTCTATCAGGAACCAAGAAGAGTGTGGAACTGAAAGATATCCTCCAGTATCACTTAGGAGCAGCAGAGCATGAAAAGTGATTTGGATGAAATCCATCCCTAAGAGATGAATCCTTTTCTAGCACCCTCTCCTGCACTGCACACTCTACCCTTACCACCACCCCCACAATCATCGCTGTAAGAACAGCAGTGTTCGGAGTCAACATTAAATTGTAGAATTCTTTCATGCATTTATTCAGCACACATTATCTGAGCACCTGCTATGCACTGGTCCTTGTACAGGGCCTAAGGAGGAAAAGATGAATAAGGCACTGATCTTGTCTTCGAAGAGCTTTTATTTTGTTGAAACATTTGAGTTTGTTTTTCTTCTTGTTTTTGGACCCATAGGGTATTTTAAAAATTAAATTAGTTACTACATTAATACATGTGTATTAATCGCCCAATGTGAGTGCAACACCATAATAGGAGCTGTCAGGAAGTACTTATGTAAGAGCCAGTCCCTGCTGACAAACTAGAGGATAAATGAATACAACAGAAACAATCTGTTGTGAAGGGTTTTGCTGTGGGGCCTTTAGGGGAAGTTCTTCCTAGCATACTTGTTCCCGCTTTCTCAAATGTATATTTTCAGTACAGAGGGCAGCATGCTGTTTTATGGCTAAGAAACCATGTTTGTTCCCCAAACATGTAGCATGTTTCTTCTCTTAAAGAAGACAGAAGAAGACAACATTTCCCCGGCAGTTCCATTGGTTTCCATTTGTGGCTGAATCATTGTCATTGGGGTTAGATGGTTGAGGCACATCAGTCTGTGGATTACTACATGACAAGCATTTTGGGGCTGGAACTTCAATTTTGGCTCTATCATCAGATTAAATCTACATCTGATCCATAAGATTCTTGTGTTCTGGGACACACCTGGGCTCACCAGACCAGGTTCCTGATCCCATGTCCAGGGCACTGACCCCCATTTAACAGCTGCTTCCTGGAGGGCTTAGTCCTGAATGTGGAAGCAAAAGGCTGATATGGCCAAAGTCTTTACCTTTAAGGGAATTTGACATAATCAGAACAGAAGTCATTTTCCCCAAGATTTGTCTTTAAAATAGCTGACAGACTTTAGAAAATGACTCAAATAAGAAATGATACTTCAAGATACCTAAGGAAAGGCTGTCTTCAACTTCTCCCCAATCTCAAAAGACTGATGTTTGGCCATGAATATCAGTTTGGGACGGTGGATGATGAGTTGCAGCCAAGCAGACCGTTGGCCATGTGGGCAGCTGATGGGCAGACCCCTGTCCAGCGGGGCCTGATGGCAGAAAGGCAGATTCATTGGTGGGAGCAAATTGTTGCCATGGACATGGCTAGCTTAGTCCATGGCTATCTTTGTGATCTTGGATCTAGTGCAAGAGGAATGATATGGATCAGACCTGTTCTGATTCTCTTGGCATGGACTTAGTAAGATGGAAAAATGGCTGCCTCCCTAGTCTTACCCACCCCATCCCTATCTTGTTATTTCCCATGAATCATCTACTATTCGGTCACTCTAGATAGCAGTTATGGGCACTACTGTGGGGTCACGTGGATCTGAGTTTCAATCTCAGCTTTACAACAAAAACACTGGGAGACCTTGGAGATATTACTTAATGTTTCTAAAGTACAGCTGACTTCTCTTTAAAATGAAGATGATGATTAACAACATAAGATTCTTCAGAAAATCATTCTTTCATGTAACAGATATTTTTGAGCTCCTATCATGTTCTAGGGGCTATAGTGTTTCTAGTACTGGGAAAACTGTCACATATTCGGTTGCATTCTTAGTCTCTGATAAAACAGACTTTAAACCAACAAAGATCAAAAGAGACAAAGAAGGCCATTACATAATGGTAAAGGGATCAATTCAACAAGAAGAGCTAACTATCCTAAATATATTTGCACCTAATACAGGAGCACCCAGATTCATAAAGCTAGTCCTTAGAGACCTACAAAGAGACTTAGACTCCCACACAATAATAATGGAAGACTCTAACACCCCACTGTCAATATTAGACAGATCAACAAAACAGAAGGCTAACAAAGATATCCAGGACCTGAACTCAGCTCTGCAACAAGCAGGCGTAATAGACATTTACAAAACTCTCCACCCCAAATCAATAGAATATACATTCTTCCCAGCACCACATCTCACTTATTCTAAAATTGACCACATAATTGGAAGTAAATCACTCTTCAGCAAACGGAAAAGAACAGAAATCACAACAAACTGTCTCTCAGACCACAAAGCAATCAAATTAGAACTCAGGATTAAGAAACTCACTCAAAACTACACAACTACATGGAAACTGAACAACTTGCTCCTGAATGACTACTGGGTAAATAACAAAATGAAGGCAGAAATAAAGATGTTCCTTGAAATCAATGAGAACAAAGACACAACATACCAGAATCTCTGGGACACGTGTAAAGCAGTGTGTACAGGGAAATTTATAGCACTAAATGCCCACAAGAGAAAGCAGGAAAGATCTAAAATTGACACCCTAACATCACAATTAAAAGAACTAGAGAAACAAGAGCAAACAAACTGAAAAGCTAGCAGAAGGCAAGAAATAACTAAGATCAGAGCAGAACTGAAGGAGATAGAGACACAACAAAACCTTCAAAAAAATCAATGAATCCAGGAGGTGGTTTTCTGAAAAGATCAACAAAATTGATAGACCTCTAATAAGACTAATAAAGAAGAAAAGAGAGAAGAATCAGAGACGCAATAAAAAATGTTAAAGGGGATATCACCACCGATCCCACAGAAATACAAAGTACCATCAGAGAATACGATAAACATCTCTGTGCAAATAAACTAGAAAATCCAGAAGAAATGGATAAATTCCTGGACACATACACCCTCCCAAGACTAAACCAGGAAGAAGTTGAATCTCTGAATAGACCAATAACAGGCTCTGAAATTAAAGCAATAATTAATAGCTTACCAACCAAAAAAAGTCCAGGACCAGATGGATTCACAGCCGAATTCTACCAGAGGTACAAAGAGGAGCTGGTACCATTCCTTCTGAAACTTTTCTAATCAATAAAAAAAGAGGGAATCCTCCCTAACTCATTTTATGAGGCCAGCATCATCCTGATACCAAAGCTGGGCAGAGACACAACCAAAAAAGAGAATTTCAGACCAATATCCCTGATGAACATCGATGCAAAAATCCTCAATAAAATACTGGCAAACCGAATCCAGCAGCACATCAAAAAGCTTATCCACCATGATCAAGTGGGCTTCATCCCTGGGATGCAAGCCTGGTTCAACATATGCAAATGAATAAATGTAATTCATCACATAAACAGAACCAATGACAAAAATCACATGATTATTTCAATAGATGCAGAAAAGGCCTTCAACAAAATTCAACAGCCCTTCATGCTAAAAATTCTCAATAAACTAGGTATTGATGGAATGTATCTCAAAATAATAAGAGTAATTTATGACAAACCCACAGCCAATATCATACTGAATGGGCAAAAACTGGAAGCATTCCCTTTGAAAACTGGCACAAGACAAGGATATCCTCTCACCACTCCTATTCAACATACTATTGGAAGTTCTGGCCAGGGCAATCAGGCAAAAGAAAGAAATAAAAGGTATTCAATTAGGAAATGAGGAAGTCAAATTTTCCCTGTTTGCAGATGACATGAATGTATATTTAGAAAATCCCATAGTCTCAGCCCCAAATCTCCTTAAGCTGATAAGCAACTTCAGCAAAGTCTCAGGATACAAAATAAATGTGCAAAAATCACAAGCATTCCTATACACCTTTAACAGACAAACAGAGAGCCAAATCATGAGTGAACTCCCATTCACAATTGCTACAAAGAGAATAAAATACCTAGGAATCCAACTTACAAGGGATATGAAGGACCTCTTCAAGGAGAACTACAAACCACTGCTCAATGAAATAAAAGAGGGCACAAACAAATGGAAGAATATTCCATACTCACGGATAGGAAGAATCAATATCGTGAAAATGCCCATACTGCTCAAAGTGACTTATAGATTCAATGCCATCCCCATCAAGCTACCAATGTCTTTCTTCACAGAATTGGAAAAAACTAAAGTTCATATGGAACCAAAAAAGAGCCTGCATTGCCAAGACAATCCTAAGCAAAAAGGACAAAGCTGGAGGCATCACACTACCTGACTTCAAACCATATTACAAGGCTACAGTAACCAAAACAGCATGATACTGGTACCAAAACAGAGATATAGACCAATGGCACAGAACAGAGGTCTCAGAAATAACACCACACATCTACAACCATCTGATCTTTGACAAATCTGACAAAAACAAGAAATGGGGAAAGGATTCCCTATTTCATAAATGGTGCTGGGAAAACTGGTTAGCCATGTGTAGAAAGCTGAAACTGGACCCCTTCCTTACACCCATACCAAAATTAATTCAAGATCAATTAAAGACTTACATGTTAGACCTAAAACCATAAAAACCCTAGAAGAAAACCTAGGCAATACCATTCAGGACATAGGAATGGGCAAGGACTTCATGTCTAAAACACCAAAAGCAATGGCAACAAAAGCCAAAATAGACAAATGGAATCTAATTAAACTAAAGAGCTTCTGCACAGCAAAAGAAACTACCATCAGAGTGAACAGGCAACCTACAGAATAGCAGAAAATTTTTGCAATCTACCCAACTGACAAAGGGCTAATATCCAGAATCTACAAAGGACTCAAACAAATTTACAAGAAAAAAACAACTCCATCAAAAAGTGGGCGAAGGACATGAACAGACACTTCTCAAAAGAAGACATCTATGTAGCCAACAGACACATGAAAAAATGCTCATCATCACTGGTCATCAGAGAAATGCAAATCAAAACCACAATGAGATACCATCTCACACCAGTTAGAATGGCAATCATTAAAAAGTCAGGAAACAACAGATGCTGGAGAGGTTGTGGAGAAATAGGAATGCTTTTACACTGTTGATGGGTGTGTAAATTAGTTCAACTATTGTGGAAGACAGTGTGGCGATTCCTTAAGGATCTAGAACTAGAATTACCATTTGACCCAGCAATCCCATTACTGGGTATACACCCAAAGGATTATAAATCATGCTACTATAAAGACACATGCACACGTATGTTTATTGTGGCACTATTCACAATAGCAGAGACTTGGAACCGACCCAAATGTCCATCAATGATAGACTGGATCAAGAAAATGTGGCACATATACACCATGGAATACTATGCAGTCACAAAAAAGGATGAGTCCATGTCCTTTGCAGGGACATGGATGAAGCTGGAAACCATCATTCTCAGCAAACTATCACAAGGACAGAAAATCAAACACTGCATGTTCTCACTCATAGGTGGGAATTGAACAATGAGATCACTTGGACACAGGGCAGGGAACATCACACACTGGGGCCTGTTCGGGGGTGGGGGAGCTGGGGGTGGGATAGCATTAGGAGAAATACCTAATGTAAATGATGATGAGTTGAGGGGCACAGCAAACCAACATGGCACATGTATACCTATGTATCAAACCTGCACATTGTGCACATGTACCCTAGAACTTCAAGTATAATAATAACAATAATAATAATAATAATACACTGTCAGATTCCTGCTTTCATGCGATGCATAGTCTAGAGGATAAATGAGTGCATGCATGTAAACCATTAAGCATGGTGCCTGAAATGTGGTTAGAGTGTAATTAAAACTGAGGCTAGCAGAAGTTTCCACTGTGCTCTAGGAGCCTCAGACACTTCCTAGGGTTCAGAGAAGGGACCAAGGAGGAAGTCCTATTGTCCAAAGTCCCAAAGGGAAAGCATCCTGTCCTGTCATTCCCCCTCAGATTCTACTGACTCAATGTGTCACCTTCAAGAGGGTTTGCATCTTCCAAGATGTCTAGGAGTTGATAACGAACACAGACCAACAATATATACATTTTTAAAGAAAGAAAGGATTCCCTGCACTTTGCAGGGCTGCAATGGGAGGCTCTCTTGGGCCCAGGAGTTTGAGACAAGCCTGGGCAACATGTTGAAACCCCATGTTGCAAAAAAAAAAGTCTACAAAAAGACCCCAAAATTAGCTGGGCATGGTGGCACGTTCCTCTAGCCCCGACTACTCAGGAGGCAGAAGTGGGAGGATCACTTGAGCCTGGGAGGTGGAGGCTTCAGTGAGCCATGATTGCACCACTGCACTCCAGCCTGGGTGACAGAGTCAGACCCTGTCTCAAAAAGAAAAGAAAGAAAGAAGGGATGGATGGATGGACGGATGGACGGATGGACAGACAGACAGATGGACAAACAGATGGATGGAAGCCTATGCATAAAACACCAATGGTGAAACAGGCACTAAGATATTTGGGCAAGTAAGATATTTGGTGGAAGGAAGCCTCTACAGTCCCCTCAGGTCACAATCAGAAAGATACCGACTCCCTCTGCCTTCACTTCATACTGCACCTGCCTTAAAGCCTTCTTATTCCAGGAAGAATATAAGGCAACATTCCTCCCTCAGCCATCAGGGAAGTTAGATTGCTCTCTCCATCCTATGACTAACTGCCTGAATGGGAAGGCAAAGCCAATGTGTTGCAGCGTTTTCATTGCATTTGGGGCATTTGCATGCTAAATTGGGTCAGAAACTATTGAAAATGGAAAAGTACTCAGAAGTGATTCTCCTGACAGACTCCTGGGCTGCCTCCCCCACATACTGGTGGGGGGCAGGTGGGAGAGGAGAGGGAGAGTTTTGTTCCAAACACCTCCCCTCTGTGAGGCAAAATGGGGAGAACATGAATAAACAACATGTGCTTTGAATAGCAATGAAGGGAGAGGAGGAACCCACTTTTACCCGAGGCTCCATATTCTACTGCCCAGGGATTTCCAGGAAAATCAAACCTGTTTGGCTGGCTTCCCAGGAAAAGAAGGGGGCAGAGGCTTTGCGACCCTCACTCACTCGGCAATAATCAAGGTCAGTATCAGGTAGCAGGGTGCCAAGTGTGTCTCAGTATATTCATGGCAGTACAAGTAGGCTAAGTAAGAGCCACAACCCCTGTGGTTTTCTAGTCCTCAGCCACCCTGGCAGGCAGCAAAGAGGGTCCTGAAAATCAAAATGAACAAACACAACTGATCCAGAAAAGGGAAAATAAGTAGGCCATTGTGTCTCCCCCTGGAGCCTTGGGGTTATTTCTAAGACCCCTCTTGTGTGTTTGCTTGGTTTAAGCTTAAATGTTTTCTTTAATATATTAATTTATGAGGGCTTCATTGATTATCATAAGATAAATGATGTCACTTTGAAAAATATTTCTCTCATCATTTTAAATAAAGGGGATGATACATCAAATGGAAAAAACTCTCCTTGGGTTTGGGTTCTTTCTGGACCCATATATTTTGCAAAATAGATTTTTCAACTGACTGGAGAGAGACCCAGAATGAGAAAGAAAAATGTAAGTGTTCCCTGTGCTCTTCTTGCCAATTTCCTTGAAGTTGAAAATCCATCTTGCCTGTACAATGTGGGCTAATTGCCATATTGGGTTGCTGTCTCCCAGCTTTCCTGCTTATTTAGCTTCTTGGATGGTCTCCAGACCTGGCTCAAAAAGGGCCATAAAGTGGCAGAAATGAGCTTTTTCCTGGGCCTTATCCAAGGGGGCTCCAGGGCTAAGCTAGCCGTGTCCATGGCAACCATTTGCTCCCCGCAATGAATCCACCTCTCTGCCATCAGGCCTCGCTGGACAGGGGTCTGCCCATCGGCGGTCCACATGGCCAACGGTCTGCTTGGCTGCCACTCATCATTCACCAGTCCCAAACTGATGTTCATGGCCAAACATCAGCCTTTTGAGGTTGGGGAGAAGTTGAAGACAACCTTTCCTTAGGTACCTTGAAGTATAATTTCTTATTTCAGTCATTTTCTAAAGCCTGTCAGCTATTTTAAAGACAAATCTTGGTAAAATGACTTCTGTTCTGATTATGTCAAATTCCCTTAAAGGTAAAGACTTTGGCCATATCAGCCTTTTGCTTTCACATTCAGGACCAGGCCTTCCAGGGGGCAGCTATGACACAGGGGTCAGTGCCCTGGACATGGGGTCAGGAACCTGGTCTGGTGAGCCCAGGTGTGTCCCAGATCCACTGCTAACTCGTTGTGTAAACTAGGCAAGGTATTCTTGCTCCTTGCTTTATAGGGAGCTGTTAAAAGGAACAAAAGAAGCCATGATCTCTTAGTCACAGATTTTAGAAAATAGCCCCTGAGAAAGCAGAACTGGGGGTTGAGTGGGCAGTATCCAGTCTCTAGTAGTCTTGGGGGTGCAAGAAGAGCCCCCTGTTAGGGACAGCTAGCTTCTTCCAGGTGTGAGTCTCATATCCACACTGAAGATGTGCATGCTCAGAAAGAACTTAAATGGCAGTTCTGGGAATGTCACTTTCACTGTGTTACTTCCCTGCTCAAAAGCTGCCAATAGTTTCTGATCTATTCCAAGCTCTCTGGTTTAGCAGCCAAGGCCTGCACAGCAGAGCCCTGGCCTGTCCAACCAGGCCACTCTCCTACTGCGTGAACCCTCCATTCCATTCAGACAGGCTCACTCACTGTTCCCAGGACACAGCTTCCTGTGCCTCACTGCTCTCCCAAGAGCCTCTCTTTCTTGGGTTCAGATGCCCTGTCCAACCTCTTTGCCTAAGGCGTCTTCCCTCACCAGCCCGTCCACCTGGATCTCTCATTCCCCTGAAGTGTATCAGTTATTACCACTCACTAGGCAAACATCAGCTGCCCCCATGTTAGAATATTTTGAGCTGTTGTTCAACTCTTGGATCAAAATTTAAATTCTTCTGAGTTTTTACCTTGCTTCTACAAGTAGGTTGGGAACTCTTCAGGGGGCAGGAACTTGTCTAATTCATCTTTGTATCCCCTGGCAGACAGTAGGTATTCAATCAATGTGTACTGAGTGATCAATATGAAAATCATTCGATCTCCAGAACTTTGTGAAGATCCCCAAAACATAGAGCACAAAACATTCTCACTCATTGACCTGATTGAGAGCACTCATGTGCTGTAATTATAGGCCTGAAAAAGAACACTGTTCTTCAATTTACTCCACCTCCCCCAATGCCCAAAAGGACTCTCAGTCATCCTTATTACTAAGGCAACGCGTGTTACAGAATCAGAAAGGTGAATTCCCGCAACTAGTCTCACTCCCGACCCTCCTCCTTTTCATCTACTCCAACATAGCTGTTCACTTACAATTGGATGTAGCTTAAAAATTGCTAACATTTATTGAGTGCCTACCGTATACTCAGCACTTTTCTTAGCCCTTCCCATGTGCCATCCCTTTGAGATGGGTTCTATTCCTCACTTTAAAGCTACTGAAAATAGTAGTGATATCGTCGCTCAGAATCACACAGCTGGTTGAAGAATGGCTTGACTCTTCTTGATTTATTCTAAAATCCTGCATTTTAAAACTTTAAAACTACTCTAAACAAAGTAATTCTTCATTTGGGGGGATAAAGACACTCGAGACTGCACCAACCTGCAACTTCTACATAGATTCCAGGAGCCAGGATAGATGCTTCAATGATAGATACTTCTTTATTCCAAAGAAGAGAAGGACATCTAAGCCATCCCATTAATACCCAGGAACAAGCCAGTCAATTTATTTAGGGGATGCAGCATATGCTTATCTGTGCCACACCATAAGGGTTGAGTGGCCTGACTGTGTGGCATTGTAGAAAACTCACTATCAACCAATAGAACACACACAGGATTCAGGCAAGTACTCATTCATACAGCAAGTTATTTGCTGAGTGTCTGCTATATTCTAGGCACTGTGCTAGGACCTGGGGTGGGGGGCAGATAATCAACTCTTGAAACTTGAGCTCTTTACATGGTAAGAAAACATGCAGATGCACAGCCACAGAGCTGAATCAAAGAGTGTGCAATCTCTGCAGGAGACTGGATGAAGGAGAAGACCACTGTGATTGGGGAGGTCAGCGTAGCCTCCCCCATAGCCTGTGGGGGCCTGCTGTCTATCCTCACACATTTTCATGAACATTCACATTTCACACCCGCTGTCTCTTCCCACCTCCCCACCTTCTTCCACTCCCCTGACAGATTCCACCACGCCCTTTCAAAGAGAAGGGAAATTTGATTGACACCTCAGCTTGGAAGCTCTGGGAGCTGCCACAGAAATATGATAGCAATTCCAAGTCTTCTGGGGAGAGCAGAAGGTGTGGGCATGAGGAAAAGAAAGGTGGGAGGGAAGAGAGTGGGGAGGGGAAAGAGAACATGGAAGAGACTGCCTTCCAGGTACACCTAAGACCTTATCTTTTTTTCTCTGGGTCTCTGGAATATGCACTACCTGGCCATTTCTGGAAACAAACAAACTGAATGCATTTACACACACACACACGTATACACACATACATGAATGCACAGACATATATGTACACAAACACATATCAAAGGCTTATGCTTCCCCACTAAGTCCAGTGTCCTTTATCTTTATCTTGTCCTTCCCACTATACACAGCCTAAAATGGTCCAAACCCCAATTGGAGGTAGTTTGGGATCTTATCTGGCTTTAAGCCATCTGGAAGCCATCTGCAGGCTTGCCTCAACTCTTGTCTAAGAAGCCATTATGGGAGAAGTTAACTCAGCAGAGCCAAGCTTGAGATAATGGAGGAAAGAATTAATCAATCAAAACATTCATATATATTTGATGAAAATAACCTTGAAAGAATGAATAAATGAGGCTATATCGAGGCCCTCCTATATGTCAGACTTGCGCCAAGAGTGTTTAAAAGTATCACTTATGTTAATTATCACACTAACTTTATGAGGTAAGGACTATTATCCTCATCTCAACAGCAAAGATCCTGAGGGTCAAAGTGAATATATGACTTTTGAAGACAACACAGAAATGCTATTAAGTGGCCAAACTGGAATTAAGTGGATTCTCAGTGGAGAATCCACTTAATCCAGCATTTTTAATGCTTAATTCAGCATTTCATTCTCCATCGAGAATCCAGTTAATCCAGCATTTTCAATGCTTAATTCAGCATTTCATTCTTCATTGAGAATCCATTAAATCCAGCATTTTCAACAGCTGATTGTTAAAACCATGTGCTCTTCCGGATGGTAGGCACATGGAGTGGCTTCAAAAGTAGAAGACATGGCCTTTACTGGAGAACTCACAGATGAGTGGAGATAACATGCCCTTCAGATACAATGGGAGCAGAGGGCAAGCAAAGCCACCCACAACAGAACCTAGGATGAGGCATGTCATAGGGATTCAAGGAAGAGACTTGGCTTCAGCCCAAGGTCTTGACAACGGCTTTGAGATGGAGTCTTACTCTGTCACCCAGGCTGGAATGCAGGGATGTGATCATGGCTCCCCGCAGCCTTGACCTCCCCAAGCTCAGGTGACCTCCTGATCCTTCCACCTCAGCATCCCAAGTAGCTGGGACCATAGATGTGTGCTGCCACACCTGGCTAATTTTTCTACTTTTTCGTAGAGGTGGGGTTTTGCCACATTGTCCAGGCTGGTCTGGAACTCCTGGGCTCAAGCAGTCCACCTGCCTCTGCATCCCAAAGTGCTGGGATTACAGGTGTGAGTCATGACACCTGGCCCATGGTGGTTCCTTAACAAGTACCAGGTTGGTCTGCTGCAGGTCTATGCAGATTAGATCAATGGAGGAGCAAAATGGAAAGCTCAGAAACAGGCCCAAGAGCAAAATTAATTTACAATAAAGGTGGCGTTTCAAGTTAGTGGGCATAGGATGATTTAGTAAATAGTTTAAGGGCAACTGGCTAGCTATTTGCTAAAAAGAAAAGCTATATTCTAGCTTTATACAGTATATAACAATAAATTCCAAAAGAATTAAGACTTTACATGAGAATAATTCTTCAAAAAACTCAAAGAAAATACAGGTAAATATTAGAAAAGCTAATCATTTAAAAGTCATATTTGCAAAGGAATGTTTACAAATAAAAGAACAGATAAATTCAACTCCATGTAAATTTAAAATTCCAACATATCAAATCAAATATCATTAACATTTAAATTGTAAACAACAAACTGGGAAAACCATTTGAAACATATATAGAAGATAGATGTTAGTATTCTTAATATATAGATACACTTACGTTAAATAAGAAGCTTCAATTTTAAATAAAAATTTGCAAATGATGTGAATGAGGTTACTACCACACAAGAAATGCAAATGGCGCCAGAGTGGAGGCTCAGGCCTATAATCCCAGTGTTTTGGGAGATGGGGCAGGAGGATCCCTTGAAGCCAGGAGTTCGAGATCAGCCTGGTCAACATAATGAGACCCTATCTCTAAAAAAAAAAAAAAAAGCCAGGCATGGTGGTGTGGTGTGTGCCTGTAGTCCCAGCTACTCAGAAAGCTGAGGTGGAGGATTGCTTGGGCCCAGGAGTCCAAGGCTGCAGTGAGCTATGATTGTATCACTGTACCCCAGCCTGGGCAACAGAGTGAGACCTTGTCTATTAAAAAAATAAATAAAAATGACCAACATATGTATAAAGCATGCTCAAACTTACTAAATATTTTTAAGTCAAATTAAAATTTTAAATTGGAAAATGAGTGTTTTTTAATATTTTATATTTTGGATATTAAATACATTTTCTTAGCTCCAAAATAATTTAAAAAAACCCAGCAAACAATTCAGTGAACAATTTTCTTCTATCCTGTCCCCCACGTGCATAGGGCTCACCATACCTTAAACAGGTAACCACTTGTTTTAGTCCATTCTCATGCTGCTGTAAGAACAGCATGGCTGGGAAGGCCTCAGGAAACTTACAAACATGGCGGAAGAAGCAGCAAACACGTCCTTGTTCACATGGCAGCAGGAAGAAGCAGTGCCAAGGAAAGAAGGGAAAGCCCTTTATAAAACCATCAGATCTTGTGACAACTCACTCACTATCATGAGAACAGCAGCGTGGGGGTAGCCATCCTCTTGACTGAATTATCTCCTACCAGGTCCCTCCCATGACACATAGGGATTATATGGCAACTACAATTCAAGGAGAGATTTGGGTGGGGACACAGCCAAACCATATCACTGTTGCTATTAATGACCCATGTATCCTTCCAGAGGTTCTTTTCATATATACAAGCAAATACCAGATGCATTATTATTTTTATTTTAATCTCTTTAAAATAAACTATAGCATAGTATACATAAAGTTTCATAACTTGCTTTTTCCTCCTACCAATATATATCAGAGAACTTTTCATATGGGTGTTTTAAGAGCTTTCTCCTTATTTATCACTAAATAATTTTTCATGGTATAGATGTATGATAATTTACTTAGATGGTTTCCAATGTTTTTACTCTTATAAACAATGCTGCAATGAATAACCTTGAATATACGTCATTTCTCAATTATGCCAGGGTATCTGTAAAACGAATTCCGGGAAGTGAAATTACTGGGACCAAGGCTGTATGCATTTTTAATTCTGAAAGCTACTGCCAAATTGCCTTCTACAAGGGTTTCATCAATTTACATATCCAACCAAAATGTATGAGTGTGCTTGCTTCTCCACAGCCTTGCCAATATAGTGTGTTATCAAGCTTCTGAAATTTACCAAACCAATGAGTGAAAAGTGGTACCTTAGGATAGTTTCAATTTACATTTCTTCAATTACAAGTGAATCTGGGCATCTTTCCATATATCAAACAGCCATTTTTCTTTCCTTTCCTATGAAGCGTATGCTTAGGTTATTCAAATAGTCCCCATTTTTTTTCTTTAAAGAATAATATCTAGGGAAAATAAGAATACAAGGACTCGGGCTGGGCGCGGTGGCTCATGCTTGTAATCCCAGCACTTTGGGAGGCCAAGGTGGGCAGATCATGAGATCAGGAGTTCGAGACCAGCCTGGCCAACATGGTGAAACCTCGTCTCTACTAAAAATACAAAAATTAGCCGGGCATGGTGGCAGGCACCTGTAGTCCTAGCTACTCGGGAGGTGGAGGCAGGAGAATTGCTTGAACTCAAGAGGCGGAGGTTGCAGCGAACTGAGATCATGCCATTGCACTCCAACCTGGATGACAAAAGTGAAACTCTGTGTCAAAAAAAAAAAAAAAAAAAGAATACCAGAACTCACACACAGACTGTAAATGGTAGTAAAAATTGGTACAAAAAATTTTCAGGGGCCACTGGGCATATAAAAATATAAAAATCCTTAAAATGTAAATATTCTTTGGCACAGGAACTCCATCTGCAGAAATTCATCATAAGAATCAGAGATATAGAAAAATGGATATGTGTTAGGATATTCATTAAAGCATTGTTTATAATGTCAAACAACTAGACTCTGTGCCTCTCTGGATTCTCCTGTTGCCTCTATATGGTGCCTCAATAGCCAAGAGAATCTGTATTTGCTAACAGTTTTACATAAGAGCCAGTGTTGGCAGCTGAGTGAGTCAGCCTCTCTGACTCCCAATCCCAAATTCCTGGGAGAGGGAGTATCATCATCTCAGGAGGACTCCAGGGCTAGCTTTTGGTCTAGAAAATTGCAGTCTTTTGGGGAAAGGGTGCCATACATGGTGACATTTGAAGAAGAGACACTTCTTGTCTAGCAGCCCTGAAAATAGAGCAGTGCCCTACCTGTTAGGGTTTGGAGCATCAGATGTGTGCATCTATTTATTGTTCTACCTAAGTTCCTACCAGGACCTCAGGGCTGGTAAGAAGGATCCAGCCTCTAGAAGTTTAAGGAAGCAAAATTTGTCCAATGGGCTATAGACTTTGTCATATCACAACAACTATTTCTTCAATTGGTTGGCGTTTTTTAAAAAAAAAGCTTATAAAACTAAGCCGTAATTTATGTGATTTTAGTGTTTGAAATGGCAGCCTCTTACAAAGAGGAAAGAAAACATCTCCTCTCAACCACAGTATACATACTTGCATACTTGCAGAGAAAGAGCATTTTTCTGACATTTTGAGAGCATTTTGAGCCTGCAAAACTTCCATTTCTCTCTCTCTCTCTCTCTCTCTCTCTCTCTGTGTGTGTGTGTGTGCGTGTGCAAGGGAAATGCTTGCAAAATTTCTTTGCTGGAGAAGAAAGGGCCTTTGGTGAGTTGACAATTTTCTACCCATTTCTACTGAGCCCAGGGGACAGATTCAAAAGCCATTTCCATATTAGAAGACTTGAATAATTTGGCGAGGTGGCTGAAGTAAAAGAGAAATCTGCTCTGGGATTTCTAGCTTGGGAACCTGGATGGATTCTGCTACTATAGGTTGATCCAGCATACAGAGACAGAGGGACAGAAGTCAGCATAATGGGATTAACATCAGGTTGGTCTTGAAATGATACAGGTGCTACAGATATGAAGATCAGAAGTGAATCTGGCACTGAAATTTCAGCATTGGAGTAATCTAGTTTGGCTTCCCCTAAAGAAGAATCTGAGACACAGACATGAGTGCAGCTAGTTTAGTTGGGAAGTGATGCCAGGAAGCAGAGTGAAGAAGAGGGGACAATGAGACCAGGAATGAAGAAAAGCCAATAAAGAGTGAGTTATTGCATTGCTTATCTCAGTGCTCAGGCTTACTGGAGACTGAGAAACTAAGTAGACAGCACTTCAGAGCTATCTCTCTAAAGTATGAAAGCTGGGGTATTTATCCACTTACTCACATCCCCCATTGGCTGAGGTTTGCACGCAGAGAGTGCTAACTCCTCCATACTTCCTGCACTCAAGCTTGGCCCTCTACAGCTTTAAGAAAAGCCCTGAGACAGGAAGGTGAAGAGACACCCAGAACAGTTTTCTGGGTGCATGGAGCTGCTCAGCATAGTTCCACTAAAATCCAATGTACTGAGGGGATGTGGTGCATTGCACGTAAAGCATCATTACAGACGTCAAGAGGAGTTGGGTCATATTTGACATCCTGGAGTAGATAAGATTGGTGACTCTAGGAAGAAAGGAAAAGTCACAAAGATAGAACCACAAGACCCAGAGGAAATGATAAAGGCTGGTCAGAGAGGCAGGGAAACCAGGAAGAGTGTCACATCAGCCAAAGGAGACATGACTATCAAGAAAGAGAGAAGGTCAACAGCTCCAAGTGATGTGGAGCTCAAATGTATGTAATATATGCCTTTTTAAATACATAGCTCATCATCTCAGGGCAATAGCAGTATGAGGTCATTGCTGAATTTGGTGGTAAGAGTAGAGGCAAAAACATCATTGCTTTTGGAGATAAGTAGATACGATTTGTGAGAAGGTGGGTAGAGAAGTATAAACCACTCTCAAGAACTATGGTTTCAAAGGAAAGAAGAGATAGGTGGATAGTCAGGAATGTGGAGGTGGAAGCAGAGTTATGCAGGTTAGTTTTAACAACCAACTCTCCAGAAACAAAAAATAAAGCCCTGATTGGAAGCATTGGCTGGTGTCTGTACTGTAAATCCTCCTACCATGGCCAATTTCAAGCTACCAACATGATTTCAACTATCTTGCAAAATTCCTGAAATTGTAACAATCAATGCTCCTGAGACAGTAGGAGTTAGCTCCAGCACAGGACTGGGTGGAAGATTAAAGACTGTTGTTGTTTTGTTGTTGTTGTTGTTGTTGTTGTTGTTGTGTTAATTGGGGGAAAATTTCATCAAATAGACTCAGTCAATTGAGAGGGAGAGATGGAAGATGTGGGAGCAAGAATACAGTAAGATTCGGAGTACATGCTTTGGGGACAGGGCATCCATTTTTAACAAATCTCATCTGCAGGGAGCACATGGAAAGAAGATGCTCTTAGAAAGCCACAGACCCGGGTGGGAGTCCAGCTCCGTGGTGTACTCACTGAGCCTTCATTTCCCATCAATGAAATGTGGACAAAATGCCTACTTCAAAGGATGTCCCAAGGGCTAAAGAGAAAGGTATATGATAGTGACTAAGCACTTTCATGATAATCTTATTTAATTGTCATAGTAACGCCATGAGGTAAATTCTATTGTATCTCAGTAGAATCGGTGATAAAACAAGCTCTTTCATGATAATGACTAAGCACTTTCACGATAATCTTATTTAATCGTCATAGTAACGCCATGAGGTAAATTCTATTGTATCTCAGTAGAATCGGTGATAAAACAAGCTCAGAGAGGTCAAGTAATTTTTCCAAGTTCATAGAGCTAGCACTTTGTAGAGCCAGAATTTGAACTGGAGGAGCCTGGCACCTGTGTTAGCCACTGCACAGAACTGCATCCCACATGGTGGCTGCATGGAGGTGAGAGGCAGGACCATTGTGTCCCTCCTATGAGGAGGGAGAGCAGGGTTTGGAGGAGCTAACAAATGGCCCAGGAAATGTATTCAATTAGAGCTTCACAGTATTCACAGGTGAGATCAGAAATCATAAAGTAGTCCTGGTGCCAATCAGCACATTCTAGAAATTTTTGTTGTATTGAGTATGATACAAGCCTCCTTCTCATGAGTCAGTTTTGACTGAGGTGGCCAGAGGGATTAGGAGGGCTGTGGGATCCTGGGGTGGGCAGGGCAGCGGTAACTCAGAGAGGCAGGGCTGAAACCTTTTACTTTCCTCCAGTAGATTGAGCCCTACCTATATGGTTGGCTGGAAGGACAAGCAGAGGATTACATGGAAATCCAACAGGTATAGCCTCACAAAGATTTTAACAATAGTCATGGCCAAACCTGTCCCCACAATCAAGTCAACATTACCAAGATGCATTTCCAAAGAACCGACTTTCTTGGTATCTTTTCCCCTTATTCAATTTGGAATGGAAAAAGAAAGGCAATTCCTGAGTGTTCTGGAAACCTAAAGCCAGGACACTGACCCTAAATAGCTGTCACCTAGCGCCACGAAGATAACAGTGATGGCTGGGTTCCAGACACCTGGCCCTGCTTATCTCCTAAGTCGTCACGAACCTGGGTAACACGACCAGCTTGTGTGGCCACTCTAGGCAGCTTCTTATAAAACTTGAAAGCAAGAGAGATCCACAGTACAGACACATGGCCTAGGCTTTCTGCTTCCTTGAGAAGCTCTCTGTTTCCCACATGAGAAAGGAGGAAGAGGACTCAGAGAATCACTTGATTTTCCATGCAGCTGCAAATAGTGTGGAGTGTGCAATTTTATTTACTCGCTTAGACATCTGGCAAACTGAGGCCACTGTTTCACCTAAAAGCAGCTGTGAGAAAAAAATGTCAATAGGCTACAGCTTTGCCCTCTGAGAACAAAACGCTTTTCTGGCCCATATTCCATGGGGAGGGGCTTAGGTGGAGTTTCCTGGCTCTGGGATGGTGAGTGGTGGAAGTTACCTCTCAACCCCTATAACAAAGAGATTGCAGACAGGCCCAGAAGCTGTGAGTGTGAGAAACTATCTCATATTTTTAATGAAGAAATGATACTTCATCTTTCTAATGACAGAGAACTTGGATGTGGCTTATAGTAATATATGCCTTTTTTAATACATAGCTCATCATCTCAGGGCAATGGCAGTATGAAGGATGGTACAGCAGATGAAAGGTTAATGGAGCATCAGGCCTTTTTTAATTGAAAAAATGACTGAGGGGCCCCACAACAGACCAAGTGGTAATAGTATTACAGAATGTAAGTACTGTTCTGGAGACATACTGTTCATTTGAGGGTAGAGTAATAGACGTCAAAACAAGTCCCTATGCCTCAACATGAACAGGAGTCCATTCCAAAGGAGGTTAATAAGCAATACACAGTATTTTTCAAAGTAGTCTTCAAAGTATGTTCACAGTATTTCAAAGAGTTCTCTATGAAAGAATCTAGTGTGAAGCAGATAATATCTTTCTTTGTTTTTTGTTTGTTTGTTTTGTTTTGTTTTGTTTTTTAACCAGATAAGGATATAAAAATGAGAGAGCGGGGCCAGGGATGTTGGTTCATGCCTTTAGTAATCCCAGAACTTTGGGAGGCCAAGGTTGTATGGATCACTTGAGGTCAGCAGTTCGAGAGCATCCTGGCCAACATGGTGACACCTCATCTCACTACAAGTACAAAAAAATTAGCCAGGCGTGGTGGTACACACCTGTAGTCCCAGTTACTCAGGAGGCTGAAGCAGGAGAATCATTTGAACTTGGGAGGCAGAGGTTGCAGTGATCTGAGATTGCACCACTGCACTCCAGCCTGGGTGACAAAGCCAGACTCCATCTCAAAAAAACAAAACAAAACAAAACAAAACAAAACAAAACAAAACAAAATGAGAAGGTGGGTGAGGAAGTGCCCTGAGGGTGTAAATATGTAAATACGAACTTCTCCCTTCAGCTTGATCTTTGCGTAACTGCATTCGTTCATACTGAGACTTTCATAATCTCTCAGGGCACCTCAGAATCTGCAGCCTTTCAAGCCATGTGGTACGTGCAGCTGCTTCCATGAATGAGTGAACACGTGAATGGCTTGGCCCTAAATAAATAAGGGGTGTTGCAAAACTGTCCCCAACTCAGGAGGGGCTGATCCTCTCAAGCCCATCATGCTTCTGCGCCACTCCTGGCTGGACCCTGTTATCCTTTAAACAAGCAAAGATAGATGGAATGATTAAATGGAACAAACATTAGGCATCTCCTCCTGTACACAAGGCCCAGGATAAGACATTACCGCAAAGGACGTATAGGTGAGAGACAGAGGACTTCCCAGAGAAGATCTTACTATATAACAACTATTTTTTTTTTTTTTTTTTGAGATAGTCTTACTCTGTCGCCCAGGCTGGAGTGCAGTTTTGTGATCTCAGCTCACTGCAACCTCCACCTCCTGGGTTCTAGTGATTCTCATGCCTCAGCCTCCTGAGTAGCTGAGATTACAGGTGCATGCCACCACAACCGGTTAATTTTTGTATTTTTAGTAGAGACAGGGTTTCACTATGTTGGTCAGGCTGGTCTCGAGCTCCTGGCCTCAAGTGATCTGCCCGCTTCGGCCACCCAAAGTGCTGGAATTACAGGCGTGAGCCACTGTGCCCAGCCCCCCATCTAACAGCTATTGACAGAATCATTGTGATTCTTCTGGGACTCTCCAAGGCCCAAAGAAGCCATTTTCCAGACTGAGTCACCAGAACATGTGCTCTCAGCAATTCTCTTGCACACAGACAAACAGAAACCCTTTTAAGGACACTACTATTCCCTAAAAGCCAAGTAACAATGTGTATATTTATTTATTTTGAGACAGGGTCTCACTTTGTTACCCAGACTGAAGTGCAGTGGCATAATCATAGCTCACTGCAGCCTCAACCACCTGGGCTTGAGCAATCCTCCAGTGTCAGCCTCCCCGAGTAGCTGGTCCTATAGGTGCATGCCTCCATGCCTGGCTAATATATTTTTTTTAAGTTTCTGTACAGATGGGGTTCTCACTATGGTATCCAGGCTGGCCTCAGACCCCTGGCCTCATGTGATTCTCCTGCCTTGGCCTCCCAAAGTGCTAGAGTTACAGGTGTGAGCCATTTCACCTAGCTTATGCTCATTTATATGAGAATTTTTTGCACTCATGATAATTCAAACTGTGTCTGCCAAACACTATTCTAGAAAAAGTTTCTTAATTAATGGGTTTTGCTGGTTCTGAAAGTGACATGGGGCTTCTAGTGATGATTCCTGTCACCAAGCACAGGCTCCTTTGCAAAGTCCTAGGGGGGTCTTATAGGATACACAGCTGTTCTGCTGATGTTCCATTTATTTCATGAAGATGCCATGATTTTCAAAGGCAAAGTAAAATCAGATTGCCTTTCTACTTTAAAACAATTACGGAATTATTATACTCCAGTTTTCACAGATCACAGGCATATCTGTAAGTATCTCCAAAAGATAAATGAATGTGAAAGAAGGGCATTTAAGCTCTCTGAAAATTAAACTTCACATTTTGTCCACTTAAGCCCTACACTCTCTCAAACAGACAAGAATGGGGTGTAGAAGGTTTGGCAACATCTGCATGGACATTTTTGGGCCGGTTGATGAGGGGTTAATTGGGGCTAATTTTAAATGCACAGGCTAGAAACCTTTTCCCTGGAGAACCTGACTGCATCTTAGCCTCCAATTGCTAAGAGATGATGGCCCCCAACTCATTGTCAATTGCTCTGGGGATCTCAGCGAAATGATATGTACATGGACCCAATAGAAAACATAAAAATAATAAATGATACTAATAATGCAAAAAGTGTTTGGGAAATAAGTAGTCCCTTCTGACACGAGCAGTGCTGGAAGCTTTGGGAAAAGAAGGCTGGAATGTAAATTGTAGAAATTGGAGTTGTAAATTTTTCCTCCGGAAAAAGAGGGAGCCAACAGTTCTGTTTAGAGAGAGCTCACAGGAGCTGGTTTTCCATCCAGGTTCAATCCAAGAAGGACAGCCTCCCACTCCTACTTCCCCAAAGAGACTGGGCTCAGGATCAGGGAGGTGGGGGGAGGGAGAGAGGGTCAGCAGGACTTGCAATCTGATGTCCTCATTAAATTGAATGTGCTGGCCGGGTACGGTGGCTCACGCCTGTAATCCCAGCACTTTGGGAGGCCGAGGCAGGCAGATCATGAAGTCAGGAGATCGAGACCATGCTGGCTAACACGGTGAAACCCCGTCACTACTAAAAATACAAAAAAATTACCCGGGCGTGGTGGCAGGTGCCTGTAGTCCCAGCTACTCGGGAGGCTGAGGCAGGAGAATGGCGTGAACCCAGGAGGCAGAGCTTGCAGTGAGCTGAGATCGTGCCACTGCACTCCAGCCTGGGCGACAGAGCAAAACTCTCTCTCAAAAAAAAAAAAAAAAAAAATTGAATGTGCTGTTTCCATGGGGCTGCAGGGGCTGACGGCAATGCAGGGTGAGCAACCCCTTGTTAAACCTTTCCTTTCTCAGCCACTGCCCCTCTTCCCCTGAGATGGCTAACCAAGGAAATAATTCCACAGTGGTCAAGTGGGAAATCTTGACAAGGATGAACAGAAAAACTTAATGAGGCAAATCTGCTCAAATTTCATCGAATTGTATTTGCAAGTGAGCGCAGGGCTGCAGGATGGAAACATGAAGATGTTTGGTGTGTTTGGCTCTAAAAAAAGAAGAAGGAAGGGAGGTTGGAAAGAGGGAGGTCTTGTAGAGAGGAGACTGCCTTGCTATTTATTTATCTCTGTTGATGCTTTCCTGATCTTAGTCTAGGTGCTGACTTAATTTCATTTGGTTGGTCATTTTCAACTCAAAGTTCTTTGGGAATACTCAGACATTCTCCAGGCTGCAGCAATCCAGAGAAGCCAAATCCCACCAAATTCCATCCTGTTTTTGGGAAAACTTTGCCATGCCACCACCCTCTGAACCAAGCCTGGATTCGTCTGTCCCCCACTCACCCACACCCATTCTCCAATCAGCAGATAGAAAAATGGAGGCCTCAGGGCTGTGAGGTCAATAGCAGAGCTAAGCCTGGTCCCTCAGAACTGCTCCCCCTCTCCTCAACCTGGGACACAAAAGATAATCGCAACCAGGATTGAAAACACTCCTGTGGCACGATATGCATCCTACCCCAAAGTGAGCACCAAGCAGCCTGCACGGGGCAGACCTGGGGTTCATTCCTTTTGCTCAGTAGCTCAGTACCTGGCCTTTGTTTATTAATGTATCACTTGTTTGTTCAGTGAACCTTTATTGAGCTCCAAGTACCTGCCAGACAGTGGGTCTAGAGGAGTAAGTGAAACAGACATGGCTATATCCGCATTTGGCTTATGCAATTAATACCTAATATACGCTAAGCACATGGGGCAGGAGGGAGGAGATAACATTTCTTCCCTTCAAAGACGTCCATCTAGTTGGAGAGATTATGCCAAGCTTTGCAAGCAAAGGAAAAATTCCAAGGAAGTGTGTCCCTATTTTACAGCAGAGAGATGACTTGACCAAGGTGAGTGGCAGAGCTGGGGACAGAAGTTTGATATCCCAGCTCTGAGCCTGTGCCCAGCATGGCTGCAGGATGCAAGGAAGCACAGTGAAAACTGCTTTCTTTTTTTTTTTTGAGACGGAGTCTTGCACTGTCACCCAGGCTGGAGTGCAGTGGCACGATCTCTGCTCTCTGCAAGCTCCGCCTCCTGGGTTCACGCCATTCTCCTGCCTCAGCCTCCCGAGTAGCTGGGACTACAGGCGCCCGCCACCACGCCCGGCTAATTTTTGGTACTTTTAGTAGAGAGGGAGTTTCACCGTGTTAGCCAGTATGGTCTCGATCTCCTGACCCCATGATCCGCCCCCCTCGGCCTCCCAAAGTGCTGGATTACAGGCGTGAGCCACCGCGCCCGGCCGAAAACTGCTTCCTTAGGGGTAATTGGTCATTGCAGTGATTCCGTCTTGGCCTGCACTTCCTCTACACCCTCACAGCCATAGTGCCGCCCAAAAAATCCTCCCTGGCCAGCAGGTAGAGTCCCTGGAAGTATCGCTGTCACCACACAATCTCAGCATGAACCAGCTGCCCTAGTTTCCTGTGGCTGCTGTAACAAAGTACCAAAAACTGGCTGGCTTAAAACAACAGGAATTTATTTTCTCACAGTTCTTAAGTCCAGAAGTCCAAAATCAAGGAGTCAGCACGGCCATAGTCCCTGGCAAAGATACCGGGCGTGGGCACACTCCTTGTGAATGTCACAGGTCCACTGTGCAGCCAGAGTGCTCTTCAAAAGTGGCAAGTGCCACAGTAGAGGGCAGCTCCAGCTACAGTGGGTGTCCTGAACTGAGAGTCACCCTCTGACTGTAGGATTACGGAAATCTTTGTGGAGAAACAGCATCCGAGATGGACCCGGAAGGGTCAGCGGGGTTCAGACCTGCCCAGATAACGAGACGGCACTGCAAGCAGAGGGCAGTGCAGAAGAGACCGTTGCTGTGCTCCCTAGATGGGAAGCAACAGGGAGAGTGGCTTCTCCCTCCTCAGCTGCCAGAAACTTTAGCAGGTGCATTTGAATTTAAAAATAAACTCACAATACAAACGACCTATACTGATACATATGTAAGACATATAAGACCTACAAACTCTTGACAAGATAAAAATTCTTCATAGGATACATTTCTCAATGGCCCACTTTTTTGGTACTGTTAACGCCTTCGGTTCTTCTAGTTCTTTCTCAAAAGGCTATAGGCCTTAGAAGGTGGGAGACTATTTCTCCGGCCCTGATTTTCCTCGAGAATCAAGCTCCTGTGCTAGCTCATCCACACTAGGATGGTTCTAACATTTATCAAAGCAACCATTTACTGTGTGTTTTGCCAGAAGCCACACATGATGCTAAACATCTGCCTGGCATTGATCATTGCAATAATCAACAGTTTCTTGATCATTATTACCTTTTGAAGCCCAAGTTCTTCCTCAAGATTTCTCTTTCCTCCTGTGAGAGTTACAGGTTTCCTCTCTCCTGCTGTCTGTCTCTGGGACCTAGGCCACTTGAATTCAAGGGTTCAGTGTCCATGAAGAACCCAACTTCACCAGGCAGTTCATCAATGTTTCAGACCCTGGAAGAATTGAGGGAAAGGTCACTTGGAAGAGTGCTTTGCACACCATTGCCCATATCGTTTGCCCTTTCCTTCTCCTGCCATCTCCCCACCACAAAGTCCCTACTCCCACCCCACTTCCCAGTTCTTCTTCCTTCCCTTTGTGTACAGCCTCTGTCTGCCTCTGAAGCATGGATACAGTTGATACCCAGGCCCTGGGGGCTGAACCCCAAGTAAGCTAATCAAGGCATTTTCACATCAGACGCTCTCTCGTACCAGCTTCGAAGAAAATAAAATGTTCCCCACCTCAATTCATATTCAGTACATTACATCATCTCAATAGTCTTAGGGGTAGGCACAATGACTGCCCTTATTTTGCAGAGCAGGAAATTGAGGCTCAGTGAGGTTAAGTGATGCAATTAAAGTTATATAGAAGGCAAGTGATGGGACCCAGTGTCTACACACAGGTCTGCCTGGCTCCAAAGCCCTTAGCCTGATTCTTACCCACTGCCTGAATTGATCCAGTACCTTATCTACAGGCTGCCTCAAGGAGGATGGGGACAAACCAATCAAAATACTGTGGCATTTATGAAAGCTCTTTCCAAGTGGTTTTAAATGACTGGGAAAACAGGACCCTTTGGAAGACATGCAAGATGTGGCTTGGCAAGAATTCTAACAAGCTCACAGGCTTTGCCGTGCATGCCTGGACTGTATCTGTTATGGGCCAGGGATGAAGGATTTATTCCATTCATGAATCAGAGAATAACTATTGTTATTATTTAGCATTGATTAATTGTTCCTCCCCCTAACCCCAGGTCTCTCTGCACAGTTCTCAGAAAATCATTAAGCTTCGGGAGTTGTCTGGGCTTTTACATTCTGGGTAAAAGCACTGTACCGTGAGCCCTTCAAGGATAAGCCATATCTCAGAGTGGCCTGGCAAAAGGCCACACAAAGGAGATGGCCCAGCCCACTGCAGGATGCTCCATGACCCCTCGCCCCTGTCCTGGTCTCAAAGCAGCTCATGGGAGGTCACTGTGGAGACCCAAGCAGAGAGGCAGAAATCACAGACCTCTGCTTCCTTACAGAGAAACCAAGCAGGCTCCGACTGTTTCCCACACTAAGGATGTTGGGAAATGCATAAAAATTGTGTAATTCCTAATAAGGAGGGGTAACACTTCAGGGGTAATTACAGTGGCCACATTTGTGTGGCTTGATTAAATGTAACATTGTAAAGGGAGCCGGCACAGTGAATTTCCATCCTGACATCCAATAATACTCCCTGACCCTTTGGATACTGTCCTCCCCGGAGGTCAAAAATATGAATAAATTATGGTTCTGACAACCTTGACGTGGAGTAGAGATGGGGTGAAAAGCTCTCTGGGAAAAAATTCTGACATTACATTTGTGATCACAGAGAATAAAGGAAAATCTATATCCTAATTTTGCTAAATTTAAGCTTGATGAGAAGAACACAGAATAACCTTTGGTGTTATGTTTATTCAGAAGGCAAGGGGCCCTCAGAGCTCAAAACCAAGACACATCCTCTGTCATTCACCATGAGGCGGGTTCCTAGTTCCTGCTGACAATTTTTATTGATTAGAAATTATCAACCCAAGGACAATGCCATCCAAAGGAGTTGGCTGAGAAACAGTATTGTTAAATAGTTAGCTGTGGTGCTTCCAGTCAGGTAAAACGTGTGCTCAGAGAGAGCGGGGCCATCCATCATGAGTGAGGAGCCTCATTTACAGAGACGACTGAGCCCAGGCAATCAGCCTGAAATCTGCTAAGCTGGGAATTTATAACAGTTGAGCCAGGGAGGGTTGTCTCTTGTTTTAGGTTCTGTCAGTGGATGGGTGAGGAGCAGAAATCAAGGCCTGGAAGGACAGGAGTGAATTACTCAGGTGGCCTTGGGGAGGCCGCCTTTGGGATGAAGGGTAGGGGTCAATGTGAAGAGATTGTCCATCCATCCATCCCAGTCTGGAGCCTATCGGACTCAAGTTCAAAAACCCAGCACTGCGGACATAAAACCTACCAGATTTGTCATTTAAGCAGCTGGGAACATGTCCAGGCAGGAGCCCTACATCACTCAAAAGCCTGGATTGATGGCGAGAGAGGGACAGCCCAACACTCTTGTCCTTGACATCATGACCTTGATTTCATTGTGCCAATGGCAGCACCGTAACCTCCTCAGTGGCCAAGGCAGACACCTGCCTCTCCTGAGCTGAGTCTAGAAGGATCTGCATGCCCAAAGAACAGACCCCAGCATGCTGTGACCCAGCTCCCGGCTGCTTGCCTCCCAAGCAAGTAGGCATTGACATTTCACAGAGCAACAAGTAAATCTGATTTTGTGCCACAACACTCTTTATGAGCTTTCCTGCTTTTCCTGAGTGTGTGCCTCTGTTCTTTCCATCATTTCTTTCCCTTAAAATACTTCCTCTAGATGCTTCCAGGTAGTAGAGGACAGTGGTTAAGCATTCAGGCTGTGGGATCCTACTGCCTAGGTCCTAAACCAGGCTTTCTTTCTTCCTGGGTGTAGTGAACACTGTGGTGTGCCACTCAGCCGTCCCCTTCAAGCTCAAGGCACTCCTATCCCCAGCTTCAGGGGATGCCATGCCAAGCCGTATTACAGCCCATAGCAAAGGGAAACATTTGTACTACTGCTCCTGTTTTACTGAAAATTTTGAGAGATGTTTATTCATCATGGATGGTTGCATTAAGTTTTATGTAACTTTGTATCAAAATATTATTAACCTTGATTGCTAGGTGTGGCACCATCTGAAGTTTTGCACCTGGGGTGATGCCTCACTTCTTGCAGCCTAGGCTTAATCTTGGCAGGGAGTGTTGGGTGCTGATGGCTCACAGTTGAGCAGCTCCCCAGAAAGAAGCCTTGATCAGAGGGAGCTGCCTCCCAGCTTATGCCCCTCAAATGTAAGGAGCAGTCCACATCCAACGACTGGCCAGTGAGGAGGTTCACAGACCCCTGGACTCAACTGAGACACCCCAAAGGGTCAGTCCGGCCCCCTCAGAGCTCCTCATGGGACTTGTCATATTGGTTTCCTGGGCTGCCATAAGAAAGTGCCACAATCTGGGTGACTTAGAACAACATAAAGGTATTGTCTCACAGTTCTGGGGGACAGAAGTCTGCAATTAAGGTGTCAACAGGGCCTCCCTCCCTTTGAAGGTGCTAGGGAAGGATGTGTTCCCAGCCTCCCTGGCTTCTGGCTTTTGGTAGCTCATCAACTTGTAGCAGCATAACTCCAATCTTCACATGGTGTTCTTTTATAAGGATGTCACTCATGTCAGGTTAAGGGCCCACCTTACCCTGGTAAGACCTGATCTTAATAATGACAGCTGCAACAACTCTATTTCCAAATAAGGTCACATTCTGAGGTACTGGGGGCTAGGACTTTAACGTATGAATTTTGGAGGACGCCATTCACCCTGCAAGTTCATCAGTGGAACCACACCATAGCCCAAGCCCTCCCTCTGCCCGGCCCTGCCCACCAGCCTCCGTCACTCCCTTACAGCTAACCCAGGGTAGACCCCTGATTTCTTTCACTGGAAAAGACTTACCTACTCCATACTAATCCAGGTCAATGTTCTATCCAATTTAACACTCATTCTCTCTCCTCCCCTGGGTATTTTGGACTTGGATGGGAGGGGATTACACAATTATTTATTTTTCCTCCCCCTACTTTAGCTGTTAGGGCCAAGAAAAACGTATCTCACCTGGAGTTGTCATGGGTCATGGTCTTCTTTCTCTTTCTCTTTTTCTCTCTCTGTCTCTCCTTTGTTTTCTTTTTAGAGACAGGGTCTCACTCTGTCACCCAGATTGGAGTGCAGTGGCACAATCACAGCTCACTGCAGCCTCCAACTCCTGGACTCAAGTGATCCTCCCACCTCAGCCTCCTGAATAGCTAGGACTATAGGCACACACCACCACACTCAGTTAATTTTTTAAATTAATCTTGTACAGACAGGGTTTCCCTATGTTACCAAGGCTGGTCTTGAACTCCTGGCCTCAAGCAATCCTCCCACCTCAGGGTCTTCTCTTTACTGACACTGACTCCCTAATTACACCCCCTGTGTGACAGGCCTCTTGTTTGGCACATGTGGAAATCATGGAGGGAGTTCTGGGTTGGGCAAAGTGGGTCTCTGATCTGGGCACCCACCCTGCCAGCTCCTGTTTTGAGCTGGTAAAGAACTGAAGCCTGGCTATCTCCCATCAAGTCTGCTCAGCCCATATGCAACTCATG